>NC_091823.1:51853358-52453358 GCF_038994185.2 Dermacentor albipictus | reverse complement strand
TTCCGGTTTTTGGTCGTCTTTCGTTTATTTGGCGACCGTCTCCGCTAGGTGGCGGAAATCGTGTGTTTTGACGACTGTCTTTTTGGCTCATAGCAAAGTGCACTTCTGTAATGGAGGAAAGGAAAAAAAAATGCTGAGGAGGTTCCCTAACGTCACTCTCCGCTATATGCGGCGCTGAAAGTCTCTGCGATTGGAGTATTGGCGGAAGAGAAGCAGGGAAGATATTCGTACAACCAGACTCATTGCAAGTGTAGGTAATGGTACGGAATAGTGATAAGAGATCCTAAATACGAAAGTTAAGACTAAAATCGGATAGGCAAAATGCTAGGTAGCTATATATGTAATGAAACCTGATTAAAGGAAGGAAGCTAGGGAACTATTTGCAGGGAATGCCAAAAAACATTATCATCATCATTACGGGGTTCCCCCCCGCCCCCGCGCTGGTACCACTGGTAACGTGCCACTGGTAAAGTATCACTGGTATCACTGGTTACCTCTGGTAACGAACAGTGGGAGCACGTGACGGCTGCCTGTCCCGGCTCTATCGTTTACATCCGCGATCGCGGCGCATGGAATTGGAACTCGCTCGTCGAGTTCCGGGCACTGTCCGACGTGCGCCTATCGCCGACGCATCCAAGGCAGGTGCCACTCACACCGGTGTGCCGGGCTCCACGGCAACGTCACTTGAATCTCGCAGAGCATCCAGTTTCCTGCGAAAATTACTAGAGCGAATTCTGGCGCTACTGTCTACGTAGGCGGCCAGTGCAGCGGTCCGGCAGACACTGGGAATAATGGACAGTGCGCGGATTTGCCTAAATTTCGTCCTTCTGGCTTCAAAAGGATTTTTGACTGTGTAAGTTGATCATCTTCAACAACGAAATTGCGTTATAGACGAAGCACTTTCTCAATAATTGCGCACGTGGACAGTGACTAACTGCCTTGATGTGTTTCAAAAACTAAGAGTGCTCGGTAATTTAGAAGGATAATGCGTGATAAATGGCGCCACAGGAATGTTTGAATCCACAATCGCGAAGATTGGACAAATCCTTTCTAACCATCGTTCTCAGGGTAACTGAAAGATCACGGCGCCAAAGCTGACTTTCGTAATATATGTAGCTAGGTCTATACTGTATGCAGCAATCGGATCCGCCAACAACGGTAGCGCCTTTCTTGAGGCCTGAATGACGCGTCACTTCCCGCGTACATTTCGCAATGCGTCTAAGACTGGTGGGGCGCCTCCTCAGTTTTTCAACTTCCTCCATGGCTACCGCACACCGTGTCGATCACATGGTAAGAAAAAAAAAAAGCTGTTTATAGAGACGGCGTGTGCGTAACGTTTGTGTCGGCAATCCATTTTCTCTCTCGTCGTCTTGTGAAACCTGATGTGGTGGAAAATAAACGTGGGATACACGGGGAGAGAATTAAGGGCAAGTATTTTGTTTTCTCTGAATAGTAATAAAAAAGATGACGTTTTTTTCTCTTCGTCTTCTTTGTGGCTATGTCTCATTGTAGCTCGTCTCTCTTTAGGCGGGAAAAAATATTGCCGAGATAGAGTCAATTTCTGCATCACGATGACGTCCCTGTATCCGGACGCTGCCCACGAAATAAACGTGGCACGCTTCTCTCACATATTCATCGTCTTAGTGTCATCTTCGTGCATAATATATACGCACTTAATCAAAGAACCTCAAAGACAAAATCAGTTCGTAAGCGAACGCCGTCTTGGGGCACCTAGAAAGAATTAAAATATTGGAAAAGCACGGAAAAGATGTGGGTATATGGTTTCGGAAACAAAGTATCTTCCGGGAGTCTGGAAACTTGTATTTTTTTCTTTCGTGGTATTGATTGCAATGACAAAAAAAAAATGCATGCTTTCTAGCTGTACCGATATAGCATTGAGAACACTATAAGCAAGTTCGTTAGTGACAGAAAACGAGGCAGTGTATAGAAATTCTGCGTTCTACGGTTCTGCGTTTCCTTTAAATACAGTTTTCTTCCCATCAACAATTAAAGATTGGAATTCATTAGCTAATTGGATGCTAGAAAATAGAAATAGATAGGACCATGGAGATTTACAAGAATCAGAAGAAAAAAATTGAAAGGGACAACCTGTAGGATTACACAAGGGGCAGTGCCTTGCTATTTGACACTCGAGCCAGTTGCCTAAGGACGAAAACGTACCGAAGCAAATATTCGGAGCTAGGTGAGCCATGTATATGCTGCAGCAAAAATCTGGAGCCACTGACGACATCCTAATGGAATACGAAGAGATTGACCCAGTGACAATCGTAAGTAACGTTAACCTTCCAGAAGTGCTTGGGTTTAAAGTGGACAGAAGCGTCAACCGCTCAGCAGTCGAGATATGCAAGAGGCGTTTAGAGTATAGGTGGGAAAAATGGAAGGAAGAGATTGATACGACAGGATATCTTACAGTCATTGCTAGCGGTACAAGGTAGATACTGAAGGAGAAAAGAAAAAGCATAGATGTATACAAATATGCTAGATAAGAACATGTATGGCATACCTGATTAAATCAAGCATGATAGGTGAGTATTTGTCACCACCCATTTAAAAGGGGATGCCATTAAATCATCATCATCATTGGCTTGGTTTTGGCTTCGGGTGTCAATCAATCAATCAAGTCATCAGCTTCATTTTCTCTATGGCATTTCCTTCCATTGTTACCCCAGCTCGATTACAGCTTCGAAACGAGCGATATGCCACTTCTGCAGCGCTACCCTTAAGCTTCTTTGGCAATCGCTGGTCCTTGTACAGCTTGTACGCCTTACTGCGAAATTGATGGCTGTAATAAAGGACTCAACGGGAGAGAATGATTGGCAGGAATGGACAGGAGAGAAAGAAAGCGCTTGCCACTCTTCGTACACATTTTGGTGCATATCATTACGCCCAGCTCTGCGCTCAAATTCTTGTGTGCGTTGTATCTGTATGTGTACGTGAGCCTTTGCGTACGCTATTCATGCGTCGCTAGACATATAGCGCTGCTAGACATCTATTCCTGTTTGCAGCGACATCGCCAGAAGCGGCTTCAAAATATTTGGATCGCGATGGATTGACGAAAATGAGAGAGAGAAAGCGTTGCACTTGTTGTTTTTACAGCGAAGCTGTATATGACTAGGATTCAGGGACGTCTTCGCCTCCGTACCTAAGACTCAATGAATCACGGCGGGAGTCGCGCATGGCATGCACCACTAGGTTCTTTGAAGCACCACCAGATGTCACTCGCCTCCGGGCATCCGCGGAGGAGAGTAAGAGGCGACTAGAAGTTTGGTGGCAGAAAAGTAGGGAGACCACAAACAAAGGAGGCGTGCAAGAACTATGTTCCAAATAGTGGTTCAGAAAGTTTGATGCTGGAAATTCGGTGTTTTTTTCCCCTAAATATAGGTAGGACATTAGGCAAAGCAATAACAAGAACTTGGTGGCGCAACCGACCGCGCTGTTTCAAGGGGACGCTGATAGCATCCATCCATCCGCGGTGGCGCCGGCTGTGCGGATGGATGGATGAAAGATAGAAAAAAAAAACACTAAACTCGCCTTCCCGCATAGAGTTCGTCGCAAGTGTTTTTCTCTGTCATTCCCTTCGGAATTTTGCAAGCGATTGCTACAGCCGCTCTGGACTGTGCGTTGACAATTGGTTGCTGTGTTGTTGTTGGTTTGTTCACTTTCGAGGACGTGATGCTATACCGCTGATTTTTTTTTTTTTTTTTTTTGCTGCGGAAGACGCAGAGGAGATAAACGGTGCAGCAGTTGCTTTGCATGGCTGTCCAACGCTTCTCCGAGCAGGCGCCGTTCTGTGGAAGCCACATCTTTCGTGATATCCTAGCGTATCAAAATACGCGAGGAAACCAAGACATATGTGGATTACAGATAACATGCTCTCACGTTCTTGCGGCAGAATGAAATAAGTTGATTCAAGAATGAGGGTTCAGTAGATGCTGCATCAACCGCCTTGTGACGCAAGCCCCCTGCCCCCCCCCCCCGCCCCTCCTCGTTCCCCTATTTAATGATCAGCTATTTGGGCTCGGATATCAGTGATGACGGATGTCGGCGACATCGGTTACCTTGTCGTTTTGAAAGGGTGTAAGAAGAAGCCATAGAACAACTTTGGCACTACGAATAAACAGGCAAAAATGCCCAATGCAAGCAGGAGTACGCTGGCTAATAGGATAATAAATGCCATTTTAGTTATACGGATGCTCGAGCAGAGTTCACGCCGTCGCCGTGCTGTACAGCTATCGACAGCGCACGCGCGGCTCGCGTGCGGAGGGTTAGGTGCTCCAGAGAAGCAGAGTGCGTTTGGCTGCAAAAACGACGCAGCGAGGTGGGCACACCGTCGTGCTCTGCTCAATCGACTCGGCGGTGGAGCCAGAGCAGCGTTCTGCCTTCCGCTGCTGGCTTGAGCGTTGGACGCACGCAAGCTATAACGTTCCTACCAAGCTGTCGTGTTCATTATTCACTGCTCTGAGCGGAACGGAAAGTAAACGTCGCGCTAACGTTACTGGCCGCTGTCAGACGCCGACGGTTTTCCTCCGACCACATCTGGTGCGCCATCGATCTGGTTCGCCTGCAACTCCACTGCCAGCGCTTCTCGTCACGTGAGCCTTGCGCGATGCCTGGTAGCTGCCGGGCCGCCGTTGTTCCTTACTGCTCAGCAGCATTCTTCTTGCGTGCCACATTGCGCCAACGTGTCGCGTCCGCGTGTAGTCAGAACACCGTCCGCGGAGTTCTAGAGCAACGCTGAAACTTGCTGTCGCTGTCAATGCCTTGCCCTTCGGACAAAACTGCCGAAATATTTTTTTCTCGCGCTGACATTTAACGGTTCCATTTTATTTTTGTTTAATGTGTGAAACATTTCTGTCGTTTTCTTCTAGATCTTTCCTTTTAAAAGTTTGTTTTTGGCAATGATTTCAGTATAATGAGTTCCTTAGTAGCATTTTGTCACACTTAATAAACAGTAACAAGTATTTCGCTACAACTGGGGTGAGCGCGGCGAGCTGGCAATGTAGTCTCGGTGCTGCTTCTCGGTAGATGGCTAAGCAGGGCTGCTTTTTTGGCGTAGTCCTTTAATTTCAACGTGACATTTGCATTTCTTAACGGCCAATTGGAGCTGCCGCCGCACATAGAGACCGAGACTGCGTCGCGCCGGAAATCATTACGCTCCGCCGCGCTTCTAATCAGTCCGTCTTTCTTCTATGTTTGAAAGGGCGATGCGAACATACGTGCACGGCCGTTTATTTTTGGAAGATGTTCACTGCTGCTATAGCTCAATGCGCATGCGTGCTGCGCCTATAATGGGGAAATGGCGGCCGAATGTGGAGGGAGAAAGTTTGTCGCCGAGCGACGTGAACAAAGAATACCGTCGTGTAGAGCCTCTGTTCCTTTCAATCTTCACCCTCTGTGATTTTCGTCTCGTTGGCGGAGTTTTTTCTCTTCTGGTCGGTCGGTCATTGGGAGCTGGAATTCCTTCGTTCCGATTTTAGGAAACGCATTGGTCGTTCTCTGCACACGGCACCTTTATTCTGCTAATGACGGGGCAGCGTAGTGCCGATGTAGACGGCTGCAAGAAAAAAGAAAGTAAATCTGAAGTTACAAAAAGAAATCCTGAGGAGCTGAAAAAACAAACGCGCTTGATACGGTCGTTATTTTTTTTTCTGTCCACTTAAGTTATTGAGAAAAACGCTCTCATATTTTCTTCTGCGTCGTTAACGTAATTTTAGCTCTCACTAAACCTAGGAGTGCTCTGCGAGATGTCATTTGCAGCTCACCGACGTCGAATGAAGTTCTGCACTTAACGGCGAATATTATGAAAGTCGTTGAACAGATGACAATAGATTCTGTTGTTTCGCGAACTAAGAATGATGTCAATCTACAGTGCGACAGTTTCAATAATAATTGATGCGTAGCATTGGAACTACTGCACTGCTATATACTGCGAGTCGTGCTTCTTTAATGATGGGCTCCGTTTTGGCTATTCTTACGGGTAATTATAATACATGACTTTTATTAACCAGCAAAGACAACGGCAAGAAGTTCACTTTACGCCATGCAATGTGAAAGTACTTTTCGTATTCTGAAGGAAGTCAAGTTGATTGTGCAACGGAAGTCACTAAACGCACAAGAACAGAGCTGGGTGCAGGCCAACTTAGCTTTGCGATGTCCTTTTGCCCTCTCCTGTCTATTGTGTCACACCGTTATAGCGTGCAGAAGTTTGCGAATGTCCTCATTAGTCTTCCAGGAACTGGGATGTGTAGGAGCCGCAGGCAGCAGACAAAGTTGGGGAAGCTACGCAAGTATTTGGCCATATATGTCTCCGCACTCTTCGAAGCGCAGTTGTGCTTGATCTGCTACATTTTGTACGAAAGAACTACTCTATATACTGCAACTAACACTTGCAGACGCAATTTTGTCATGTCAGGGAGCACTTGTGCATCCTTGTGCTTCTAGGAGGACGTTATTATTATTATACTTTCGGGGGTGGGGGGGGGGGGGGGTTACGGGCCAAAACCACTTTCTGCTTCTGAGGCACGCCGTAGTGGGGGACTCCGTGAATTTCGACCAGCTGGGGTTCTTTAACGTGCACTTACATCTAAGTGCATGGGTGTTTTCGCATTTCGTCCCCATCGAAATGCGGCCGCTGTGACCGGGATTCGATCCCGCGACCTCGTGCTCAGCAGCCTAACACCATAACCAGTCAATTACTTCCAATACCATGTGAAATTGTGAGAATAGGTTAAAGAAAGAACTTTCCATGGTCACCTTTTCAACGCGTAAACTTTTCTTAGCTTGAACCTCAGTCGCCTGTTGTCGGCATTGTCCACAGGACTCCTCTCTCAAACATTCCAGACCTCATCCACTTTCTTCTCTCACTGGTGGAAATGGCGCGTGCACCAATGAGAGATTGTGCGCGCACGCACGCACACACACGCACACTTAGATGCGCGCGTGCGCGTTTGTCTGTGTTTGTGTGTGTGTGGGGGGGAGGGGGGCAAGGTGTTCTATGTGGGTGTGTTTCTAGCGTGTGGTAAATAATATCAGAACTGTCGCTGGGAAGGGAGATTAAAAATATATGGCAGCGGACGTGCACCCCCTTCGCTGAAAGCGCAATTAATTACGGGTGCCGAGTTTGCCTTAGTCTTGCTTTCCAAAGTGCGGCAAAAAGGAGGAAAACCTACGCTGAGATATATGACACCTCCAGTACGACCAAGAAAAGATCAAAGAAGTACTCAGTTAGGGACCCTCTAGGGTAGCATCGTAGCCGCAGCAACCGCAAGAAAGTGTCTGCGTGTCTTCGTGGTCAGGGACTGTGGAGGAGTAAGCAAGTAGGTACAAAAAGGCGAATTTTGTACACTGAAGGCAATATCCTTCTATCCCCCCTCCCCTTCCCCCCTTTTTTTTCTTCCCTAGCGTCTTTGGCGCAAGACACAGATAAAAATAGAAAAGAGATCACAAGGAATGCCTCTGGTTGCGCAGCGGCCACTCTCTCGTCCCACTCTGCGACGTGTCACGACCAAAATCGTTAGCGCTCAAAGAGAACCGTTGTCGCAACCGCAACTTGTGCCGGCGACCGTGCTGTCGTCGTCTGCGGTGGACCCACGGTAGACCTTCACCGCCTTCATGAGCGCGGTGGCTTTCCGAGACGGTAGCGGCGGCAGCTGGCGCCAGCGAGGTGTCGTCCTTACACTGAACGTCACGGGAAAGAAAGCCTACCTCACTCACTCTGTTTCTGCGCACGTGCGTCTAGACATAGGTGTTCGTGGGAAAGGAGCATTCTTATAATAATAATAATAATAATAATAATAATAATAATAATAATAATAATAATAATAATAATAATAATAATAATAATAATAATAATAATAATAATAATAATAATAATAATAATAATAATCTTTATTTTTTCCCATCAACGTGATGAGGGAAGTAAGGGAAAGAGAGTTAGAACAGCTTGACTAGTTCCCGCCCGTCCCCCTCTCCCCCCTATACATACATTCCAGAAAGGCAGACACGTGAGCTATCGACAATAAATCAAAACACATTGTTGATTGCACAAAAATAACACCTCTAGAGATAATTAATATATATATATATATATATATATATATATATATATATATATATATATATATATATATATATATATATATATATATATATATATATATATATGTATTTAGAGAGAGAGAGAAAGAGAGAGAGAGAGAGAGCTTAGGATATTTGCCCAGCCGCCTTCGGTTTACGATGCCATGAATGCCGGCATCTGCTTCTAGCGAACCGCTCTTGAGCATATATGAGCCAATTTAGTGATTACGGAATGAGTATTTATAACCATAAAAAAGAAGCCATTTTACGTACAACGAACCAATTCGTAAGATCGCGTGTCAGCCATTCGTGATAGTGAACATATTGGCCGTATACAGTGGCAAGCCATTTTTATGAACGCAAAGCGTTGGTAACGCGAATCCGTCTCACGTGCACTGTTTCCATTTGATTGTAAGAAGGTACATTAGTTCACCTGACCCCTCCCCAAGAAATTACGGAATATTGGAGCAGTGAAAATACACGCAGAAGAAGAAGAAGAGAGTGAGGAAAAGCAGGCAGGAAGGTTAACCAGATGCGAGTTTCCGGCTTGCTACCTTGCACTACCTAACCTAACTTAAATCAACTTTTTTACACAGGCGGTCTCGTGGAGTCGAGTTGCAGACTTGATGTGTCGCTTCTAGTGAGCTGTGTCGTACAATGGTACGGTGCGCACATGACCGTGTACAACACTTTCTAACGCGAATCTTTCTTTGTGAACCTTCCCAGAACTTGCTGACTACACTTTGCGTGATTTATTTGCTGCTGTCTTTCCCCTGTCTTTCACGTTGTACTTCCCTCAGCATACAGCTTTCCTCAGCATTCTTCCCTCAACAAAGATCAAACATCGCATCCGTCCTCGCGACAACGCGCAGTGAGATGTCGCACTACGCGTTTCCGTGAACTGCTGTCTGCATTTTGGCACAGCTTGTGAACGATGTAGTCCGTAAGCGCAAACATTACGCGAAGGTAAAGTTGCGGCCTGAGTGATGAAGAAACGTAGACATTGCATGAGATTACGCGATATTGAGGGTGACAATGAAAACAACTGTACGCATGAGATTTAGTTTTGTAACATATGGTTAACCGATCCTCGAAGGCTTTGTTTCACGTAGATTCGAACATGTTGTTTGGATCTGAATCATTTTTGTTTCTTGCCAAAGTGAAGGAGATCGCACTTCGGATCGCCGTATAGGTAACAACCCACAAATCCCAGCTTGTGAAATGTGCCGGTGCGGCGAGGTGATCGCGCATCTGCGCCTGCATTCGCAATATAGTTATCTTACGTAAGCGCCACCCTGTTTTGACATCACTGCGGGTTTCGTCATTTTAGCCCATATATTTATTATCAGTGGCGGTAACCCCCGAACGGCGGCAAAGAGGCAAACGGTGTTACGTACAAAAGTGTTTTTTTTTTAAATACCAGCCTTCAACAGGGATTGTTCATCTGTTTGTGTGCAATGAAAAACGCCGTTTCCTGCGCTCAACGACTTGAACAGCCGTCTGCTGTTAGCAACAGTCAGTTTAGCAACAGTCAGGTTGATATTGGGGGCGTTAGAAGCACCGCTCTCCTTGATGAACAGTGGGGATGGTCCGACGGTCTGTGCTGCGTGCTTATTTGCACAGGGCCACGTTGATCCGTCTTCTGTTTTAGTTTTATAACACCTACTTGAACTCCTCAGGTAATAATTCGCTCCCAATAATTTCATACATGTGCGTTGTATGTGCATAATGTTTGCTTTTTTGTATTGCACTACAACGTTACGCTTCTTTGTTGAACAGTGCTTAGGGTAAAAGATTGTCTGAAACAATGCTGACAATAATGAGCCATACACTTTTAAGAAAGCGACTTGTCTTTATACAATTTTTACCCATACGGGGTTAGTTGATTCGCTCGGAGCGTAATTTCTGTTTGTTCTCAACATCCTCGCAATACATATTTACACTTTTATTCCAAGGACGAAAGGAACTTGCCTAATGGTCATGAAGGCGAGCGCTAACAGCCGGCGCAGCGGTTCTGGCGCAACTGACAGCTCTGATCCAGTGTGATCGGTGAGCAAAGGGCTCGACGACCTCGCTCGGCAAAGGCTTGTCGTTGGGTCGAGAAATGATGGGGAGGGCGGTGTCGAAGACGGCATTTCCGCGTCGCCTCCTACACCACTACTGCTGCTGCTTCTGCTCGGTGCCCGACGCGTCGCCGCTGCGCCCAGTCGAGCCATCGTCTATAGGAACCCGGGGTCTGAGTGCGCTCATTACGGCGAAGGGGGCGATGAGCCACCGTCCCTTCACTCTGGCGTTCACTTATTGCCGTCGATTCCGGCACCATGTCGTCGCGTCGTCTGCCGGCCTGCCTCCCTTCTACAGTGTATATATATCATGGCGGATCCTCGCGATGACAGATGTGCTGATTCCGGGGCGGCTTATACCGGAGTGCATCCGCTGTCCTAATGGCGACATTGGCCCGCGACGATATGTAAGGGCGATGGAATCCTTCGGCGGGGAGCCCCTTTTTTCTACCGCACCCACAGGCTGGTTTCTTTTCCTCACCTTTTTTTTTGTCTTGCCTTTATTGCTTGTTGGCTGCGCGAATGTACATACGGCGTCCGTGCCGTGTCTTCATTTCGCAGCAGGTGTGTAAAACCCTGGGAAAGATAAAAATGAAATCGCTGGGAAGTTCTTTAGACATAATATCGAGGGGTGGTGGGGAGTGACGGGGGTGCTGTACAAAATGTACAGACTCTTGCCTTTCCATGGCACCGAATGGCCCTCATGTCCTTAGCCTTTAGTTTTTGAGAATAAAATGACCTGAACCATCATTGTGGTGGCGTGATTATGAAGCAAACAGGCAATGAAAGCAAGAAAAATACAATGGAAATTAAGCTTTCTGTAGATCGAACTTTACATTTACTTATAGAACCTTATATTTACTGATAGGGTTAAGTTGGAAAAAAAGATTTCAAATTATAGTTAAAGAAGAAAGGAAGCAATATATAAAGAAAAGCATTGACGGATGATCGATTACGACACTCCCTAATGCGAAATTTGAGCGCAAGTCTTTAGACGTTTTGTATTCCACCGGTTGCGTCACTCATTGTTCACATACAAAGCGTGAACACGGGAACGCGTGGCTCGCGCGAAGCGCATTCCCTAACGGCAACAGCGCAGGTGAAGTAGCGCATGCGCAGTGGGTCCGACGCCCACGCCAGCACTTTGTTTCCGCATGCGGCATCGCTGGACGCGCTCGACGCATGCCTTTATAATGACGTCATCGGCGACCGGGTGACAGCGCACGCTGCTACCGCCATCTCGTAGCAGGTCGTCGCCGTGGAGCACGTCTTGTGCGGCACTCCGCTTTCCTCCTCATGCTTCCGTTGTACCCTCCTCCCACGATCCTCCTTGCGCTCTCTTCGCTCGTTCGTTCTGGTGGTTACGCCGACGCCGAGCCCGAGGGCGACGCTCAACGTAGGAGCGGGCGCCTAAGAGCTTCGCTCTAAAAAAAAAAAATGACAAACTGCCTTGGTGGTGGCGACCCCACAACGTCCGCATGATGCTTGCAGTGCTCTTTTAATGGAGCTGTCACCGCGTGCACTTTCTAGGGTATTTATGTACTTGTGCTTGTGTATCGTGGTCTTCGCAAGCATTAAGCGATCTCAGGAAAAGCAAGCAACGAAATGAGTGGGAAGAATGCGGGGAACGGATTGCTCTCTTTAGGCTTACAAACACGCTTCACAGAAGATCTCCGGTTAAGCCCTCTGGAACAACCCAAATTACAGTAGCTTATAAATTTACAGGACTCTCCAGCTGCTATAAGTTTTGCTGTAACGTTGGAATCTTCGACAAGTTAATTTTATTGTTCAGTGCAACAAAATGAGCCCATACATGAGCTCGACACATGGTGCACTTTCTTTATATTTGGACACATGAAGAATATGTGCCTACAGTAAACTATCCGACAAAATACTTCCGTTTTTTTTTTTGGCTATCTTGACAGTCAGAAATGAGTGACCGGGAGTTTTCTGGGGTCATGAATGCACTGTTGCCACAGTGTGGACAAAAAGGGTCCATAGCCTTTTTCATTATTTGGTTGGCACTTTCCTTGGCTTTTATAAATTTATTTACTTGCTTACCTAATTAATTATTTTTGTCTTACTTTTATTGTTTGTCGGCTTCATATTGCTCTCTGTGAATTACCCTCGCTTAGTGTTTCGCGCGTCGTTTGGAAAAATCTTGTATGCTCAACGGATGGTTCATTCCCGTTGCGTCAGCGAGATTCCCCGGTACTCTGGCACTTCGTGAAGGTGTACAGTACGGCCACTACTTTAGAATATTTACCGACCATTCCGCCGGCAAAGAGAATGTAACTATTGCCGCGGAATTGGTCATTCCTACCTTCAAATATTCACGGAGTGTACGACTTCAGTGTGTCGTTTATTCGACAGTTTGCGAAAATACGGGCAACAACAAAGCCAACATCTTTGCTGTTGCAGCTCACCCTTCTGCCTTGACCGCTTGACAAGTAACTGAAGCGATACCTTCCCGCGAGGAAGTGCTCGCAACGTCCGCTACGTGTGTCGCACTCGCCTTGGATTCGCAGTTGTGTTGTAGTGGCTCCCATCACACATGCCCGATTGCCGACGAGTCTGTGGACAGTCCTGCCGTTGAAGCCTTGCTTCTTCTTCATAATTATTGCCATGTCCGCTGCAGGACGATGGCTGCTCCTAGCGATCTCGAATTACACCTGTCTTACGTACACAGCTCCCTCGAATGCCCTCGGAGTTTCCTGACCTCGCTATACCACATAAGTGCTCAGCGGTATTGGACTGCGTTTCCCTTGCCTTGGAAGTTGACACCCACCCTGATGCTTTAATGGACCGCCGGCTTCTTGGTCTCCGGGAAATGACAGTGCAGGAACGACGAGATGGGAAAAAGATGACACAAACAAAGCCATCGTTTGAAAGAACAGTAATTTTGTTCCAGCACCCTGACCAGACCACGCTTGAAGTCTCGGAAGTATATTATATCACCAAGAATGCCGCTCTATGCGGAAGCCCGCCATTATTGTCACTTCGTGATAAATAATTCAGACACATGCGGCTTTGTTAAGACACGTGTACGTCTATGATGTGCGTTTGTTTTTAGCTCGTGTGGACATGCGCAATGTAACCGTGCTTAATAATAATAATAATAATAATAATAATAATAATAATAATAATAATAATAATAATAATAATAATAATAATAATAATAATAATAATAATAATAATAATAATAATAATAATAATAATAATAATAATAATAATAATAAAGCGCTTCCTTGTGTCATTTTCGTGTCTTGTTGTTCCTTTGCTCTAGTTTTCGATTATTCAAGTACCGTCTAGCCCACCTATCCATACTTTTGCTCTACGCATTACATGTGCAGTGCAGCTAATTTAGTTTTAAATCCAGCTAAAATATCAGCCATACTCGAATGCTTGCTAACCATACCCCCGTCTTGCCCTTTCAGCGTTATGAGCGTATGATTTGTCATCACATTGCACGTTGCTCTGTCCCTAGCTCCATCTGATGCTTCTTTGCAAACCTCCAGGTATCAGCACCATAGATTAGTATTAGTAGAATTCAATGATTGCATACTTTTATTTAGCGACACCGGTCATGCCTTGTGCGTATAAGTCATGTGCTCCCCAAACCATATTTTTATTGGCTTGAAAATTAAAAAGAAACTTGGAGCACTCATGGAACGCGAAGGGAGTTCCGTGGATCTTTACAAGCCCTTTAACAAAGACCGTATCAATCACTTTTGCTCTCCTTGGTCAGGACGTAACCAGCGCAAGGGTGACAAATGGGTTTGACCGTTATCCCGGCCACGGCGGCCGCATTTCGATAGGTGGGAAATGCGAAAACATCCGTGTACTTAGATTTAGGTGGGCGTTAAGGACACCAAGATGGTCGAAATTATTCCGTAGTGCCCCACTACGGCGTGCCTCATAATCAAATAGTGATTTTGGCACGTAAAACCCCATAAATTAATTTTATATAATTTATTTATTTTAACTGATCCGAGGCCATTCTGCTAAGCCGCCTTCGCATTATGGCCAGCGCGAGTTCAGGCGTGGCGAAGCTAGGCGTGGTAAATGTCAGCTATTATGATCGCTATAACAACGCGATAATGTCTTTGAGGCTCTTATGCACAGGCACACCCCGTGGACTATAGCAGCCGACACTGCCTTTCCTTGAGGGCATTACATATTAAGGAGGGGGGCTCCGAGTGTGAAGTTTGTGAATGCAACTGGACTATTTCACACCTTATGCGCGAACGTTCCCGGTACTGTGTACAAAGAACAGCGCTCTGCGCCGCATTCGACAAACTTTACAAGCGTTTTCTTAGGGAAAGTGAAATTCTCGGACCGTGTTCTCAGTCGACGTCAGCCTGCTACTTTAAAAGTACTATTGTGTTTTTTTTAAGCACCGGGAGTGTATGAAAGACTGTTATAGAGACCGAGGTTAGGAGGTCGACTACAACAATGCTTTAGTCGGCGAGCGAAGTACCCGAGAACCGTTCGGACCGGCAGCAGGAGCAGAAGCAGATCTCTTTCATTCTTTTTTCCTCTTTCTTCGTATCTCACAGCTCGCAGCACGAGACCCACGAGCCGGTGCGCGCCAAGCATAACGGAAGATGACGATAGCTGCTAGGACTGTAATCGTTGTGAAGCGCCTTCGTCGTGTTTTCGCGAACAGATTCTTTGCGTACATTCTCTTCTACTCGCCTTTTCTTTCCCCCGTTGTAGCCGGGCAGGCAGTTATCCTGGTTACTCTATCTGCCTTTAACTTCATCTCTTGTTCTCTCTCTGGGAAAGACATGCACCTCGGCTTCCACTGAAATGCAACTCATTAGTGTCAAACATTGGGCTAGTTGGTTATGCATGACTGAAAGTACAACACCACAACTTCTCGAAGACGCAAAAAATAAACGATGAACAGACAAGTACATGTGCTGTCTGTTGTTTGATTTTGTCCTCGTTGACGGACGGGCGAAAAAAAAAAACTTTATTGAGAAAAGCACCTGCGAGGTTGCCTGTCCGGCGGTCATCCCACCCGGCCATTAAGTGCGGTGAGGCATAGCCTTCCCACCGCTGCCCGGACCCGCTGGATTGCTCATAGTTGGTCGCGTAGATCTAAGCTAGTCAGAGCGCTTAGCCATCGCTCCTCGAGAAGGTTCGGCTTTATGTTGTCCTCTACGTATATTGCTCTGATCTCTGTGCATTTCCAGAAGATGTGTGTCATGTCTGCGTGTTCGTGCTTGCAGAACTTGCGGCTCGCTTCTGGGTATTGTCTGGAATTTACTATGTTTAAGTGCGCTAGGTTTCGGAAGGTTCTGGTTTGCAACCTTCTCTAATATGTTTCTTCAGACCCGCCAAGTTGTTTGTGCGGTTGTGGTATGCTTCTCTATTCAAAGCATAAAAGCGCGGCTGCTCGTTGAAGCAGTCGCGATTTTATACTTTGAATTCCAGTGATGTTCTTGAGCAACACTGGTCTTGTTGTCAGTATCGCTTAGTAGCAAATATTGTTGCGTTGCGTGAGAGTGGTTGGTTGCACGTGACCTTAAAAGCAATTTGTATACAAAGCGCGCTACTGGAAACTTGCCTCCTGGGTTTCTACGCATGTTACAGCGAGCTCCAGCCGGCACTCCGATTACGGAAGTTGATTTCGCTGAGACAAGAAAAATAGCAGAACGAAAGGTTAGCGAAGTTCATTACAGGGCTGCCGCGACGTTCGTATGTCCTCTGTGTCCTTTTTAAATCACTGCCTTTCG
Organism: Dermacentor albipictus; assembly: GCF_038994185.2. Classification (NCBI taxonomy): domain Eukaryota; kingdom Metazoa; phylum Arthropoda; class Arachnida; order Ixodida; family Ixodidae; genus Dermacentor; species Dermacentor albipictus. The sequence goes on along the minus strand of NC_091823.1, from coordinate 52,437,454 downwards.
CTTGGTCACGAAGTGGGACAGTGCCGCAAGAACCGTGTGCTTCGTTACCTGAAGCCATGCGACGACTTGAACCGCTCCCTTTGCCCACCATTTTGTCCGCTCCTGCTAGCATCTACCGCTGCTTCCGGCACCTTAATTTTGTTCTTGCGGATATGCCACTTCTTGCTACAGATACCCTCCCTCCCTCCATGGTCGTGGTTTTCTTTCACAGACCGATTCTCACCATCTTTGTGAGTATCAGTATCTGGGAGTTGCCAGCGCTAGCTGGCGGCGGTGCCTTTAATACATGTAATTGACCGAATACCAATGTTTTCTTTCTCCTTTACCTCCCGTGTGGTCAGCTAATTGTTTACTGCCAAGTTTCCGGGTATTTGGAGGATGCCCGACATTTTTAGAATTGTGTCACTGTGGCATTGTGGCACGCTAAGTCAGAGCGCAAGTATTCCGTCGTAATCTCTTTGACGACAAAATGCCTTTATTGCACGAAGCTCTGCCTTTGAGATTCCGATTATTTCGCATTTTCTTTCCGGATTTTTCTGCAAGAACCCGTCACAAACCTGTGTACTACGGAAAGGCAGCCCCACGTGCGTCCTCTGGACGCTGCATCGTCCGCAACTGCCGCCTCCAGGAAGCGGAACGGTGGTGGAAGCCCCGATGACGCCGACGATAGCATGGTCTACCCCATGGACAGTGATGAATCTTCCGATGACAACTTCGAGTTTGTGCTTAGACACAAAGCAAACATATGAATGCTCAACGTGCCATCAATTTCGACTACGTCCACGTTAAAGACTCCGCGAACCACCGAGCCATTCACAATTCTTTGCGAGCCTGCACTCGCCACAAGCAATATGAGAGACTTCGACAGGTAAAATGCATCTTGTAATATTGAGGCGCTGTTGCCTAATAAAGTAAACGACGTCAGAATAAACGCCGGCAAGAATATACTTGCTTTATAAGTGAAACACGTAGCCGTGTTAGAGACCTTGAGCCAGGTCGCTGACCTCGGTGGCATGCAAGTCCGTTCTCATGTTCAGCATGGCAAGGGGGTCACCACAGGTATTTACGATATAGACGATGCTATTTCCACAGTACATGTGCTGATACCTATTAAGCAACCTAAAGATGGAGCTGTTATCGCGCACGTTTCTCGCATCGGCAAACGATGTTGTGTGAAGATTATATTCAACTGTAACTCACTTCCGTCACACTTCAAGGTGGGTGATTTTGGGAGTATAATCCGTTCCTTCAGACTAAGACTATTCTAATGTAGGGAATGCATGAAGCTCAGACGTGCGAGCAGTGTGAGCACAAACGCGACGACGTGCTGCCGCTGCTCCGAACGTCATATCACCAACAACTGAAATGGGTCCTTTCTGAAATGCAATAATTGTTTAAGAACCCGTGACGCGCTTTCCGAGGAATGTCCCATAATTAAAAAGAAGGAAGTGGCCATACTGACGCAGCTGGTGAGTGATCACTCATCTCGCCGAGAAGCTGCCGGGGTTGTTAGAAAACAACGTCGACCACGCTTCCGTCGACAACGCTCAACAAAAACCTCCACAGCTTATATTATGCTCATGTCACATACGTCATCGCCATCCTATTTGCCACCCAGACAAAGGAGACTTGACTCCAAGGACAAAGATGCCAAGGACAAGGTTGTCAAGAATTGTAATGTTAGCGGTAAGGAAGCCGCTGAGAGTGCGGCTGCTGATTCTTGGCCTACACTCTCTGGGTGCCATACATCTTCTGATTTGCCAGGTACTGCGCAGCATGGAACTGCCTACCAGCTCCTGAGAAATTCCCAGAGAATACCGGCAGGTCTTCGTCATGCTGCAGGCACTGGTTGATGCGGACATCGCCAGCTAAGACCGCCTTCCAAGTACTCGGCGCTATGCATCTGGCACTCGCTTGTCTTCATTAGACATTGAGGCCTATCGTAAACGAAGATCCTTGAACCATGGCCGTGCGCGCTGCTTGAGCGGAAAGCGACTAGAACAGACCTAAAAAAACCTCTGGTCGATGAACCTCTGTGACCTAATGTATAGGCTCGCTGCGAATCTTCACATGGGCACGCAACTAGTGCTCTTTCTCCCTCCCCTTCCGCTCTGTCTCTCTCTCTCTTCGTCCTTATACCGCCTGTCTCCCAGTGCAGCGTAGCAATGCGGACGTGCGTCTGGTTAATCTCTCTGCATTTCCTCTCTTCTCTTTCTCTCTCTTTATGCACGCTTTGGCGAGAAACCTGGAAACCCGAAATGCAGAGCATCTTCATTATACACTTTAGTCGCGTTTTTGTAACATCATCATTCTAGTTTGCGCCGCGGATGTCTACAAAAGGGCACGAGCATACGCACATGTGCATGCTTACACTTCGTAGGGTAGTTTGTTCAGGTTTAAGACAGCGCCTAAACATTCTACAATGTTGTCCCCCATAGGCGGCAATCTGCATTTCACTGTCTGTCCTTGCATCTGCCATTCGACGCAGATGCAAGGTCTATTCCTTTGTATGCTCAAAAAATTTCACCAAAGTTCACAAAACGCGTACACGGAAGATGTAGCGGCTTTTCGTCATGCATTATTGACTATTATTTCGCGGAAAACAAAGGAAGCAGCGTAGAAGTGTTGGACAGAAAGAAAAGAAAAATGAAAAAAAGAGAGTCGTTATTTGTTGCAGTGCTAAAGAAAACGGCTCGAGTTGCACGGTTGACCTTAGGGCATAATTAGCTGTCACGGTGGCATGGAGGGGTTCCGCTTCGTTTAGCGGTTGCAAGAAGAAGAGGTGTATGGTAGGAGGGATGGGTATTTACGATGCGACCTTTGGTTGAGGCCGGGGTTGTGCGCAAGCGATTGTAATTTAGCTGCGCTGACATGAAGTAAATTCAGCTGTATTCTCCTATCCTCAAAATTTTCGATTATGAGATACGGGAACGGGCTACGTCAACATGTACGCAGCGTAGACAACGGAGTCATTAACAAGAACGCGCGTGCGCGCACACACGCACGGACACGCACACGCACATGAACATACACATACACATACACGCACATACACATGCACATACACATACACATACGCAGGCACGCACGTACACGTGCACATTTGAAGTGAAGCGCTTGCAAATCACGCAACGCATTGGTATCGCTGCCCCTATGCTGGTGACAAGGCCCTCCTTAAGGTAGCCCTCGACGTTGTCAAGCATTTAATGGTAAAGTATTGTTTCTAAAGCTCTTGCGTATATTGCAGGCGTTTGAAATTGAAGTTAGCTGATCGAGCACTAATTTAACCGCCTAACTATAGACTGAAAGGCAGTGCTGGAGAGAATAGGTATGGAGGGACCGAGACAGGGGACCGTCCAGGTTCTAGTGGAATGTGCCACTAATTAGGTATCCGGGGAGGCCGGCCTAAATGAGTTTGCCAGACGCTGGCCGCAGCTGAACTACTGGAAGGGTGCTTTTATGCTCCGCCGCGTGCCTAACGGTAATCTCTCTTCTCCGCGCGCAAGCTTGCTACACTTCTCAGCCGCACGTGTACCACGCCCCGTACGGTGTCGGACACGGTGTTGGCGCCATAGTTTGTGCGCGTTCCGTTGGCGTGCATCTCTGTGCAAGCGAAGGCCGGCAAATGGAATGCACGTGCCTGCCCTGATGGATACTTCCTCTGTTCACCGCACCGCTCTAGCCGGGCGATGTTTCAAGCAAACACTTACAGGTGCATATGCACTCGTGTTCGCTTATAGGAAGGGTCGTCGCTTAAGCTCGGGCCCGGGCCTGGACCTTGCTAGCTAAGCTCTCAGGTGGTGGGTTCCTGGCCGAAGCGAGGGCCGGAAACGAGGGGGATGGAGGGAGCAGTCGTGCGTGGCCCACTGCAGGGCGTTTAGCTAAATCGGGCGGAATAACCTCGTGGACGCGGAGTGCTTCGCGACAACGGTGCAGGAATCCGCTAAATTTCTTCAGAGAATACACAGCACACAAAATAACGTTAGTGGTAGATATAGAAGCGGGTTTTCTGCTTAAAGGGTATTCCGAGTTAAGTCGTCGAGATCATTTGCAGCCGCAGACCAGATTGATGCGGACACAATACTAACTTAAAGCCCAAATTTAAGCACGGCGACCAATTGTTGGTGCGAAACGTGGCCCACAGCTTATGCGAAAGCTCCAGGACTGTATTCACTGATACTCAAAGTACGTATTTCACAAGCCATCACCGCGGTGGACGTCTGGTTGTCAATCATAGTGATCCCGAACCCGAACACTACTCAGTGTGGAAGTGGTATTTCGTAAGGGATGTTTTGTGAATACGGGCACTTTTATATTGAGATTAAGATAAACAGACTTGTTCTGTCTGCTTGATCGCGACAGCTACCCCTTTTTCACTTTGATAATAATTTATTATAAAAGTAAAGAAAGCGATAATTTATTTCGTTAGGCAATACTTCAACAAAACAGAAGGACATGTAGTATTTTAGAACAGTACAAATAAACGCTCAAGGGCTTTCATTGATTTGCTATGCACGTTTGGTGGCCATGGGCCTAACACTTTGGCATTTAGTGGCTTTAAATGACCGTGATGACGGCGGTTTACAACAGGCCGTTGTTGACCGGCACATTTCTTTCTCTATTTTTTTGCTTTCACTCCTCTTACCATATTTGATAAATGCAATGAGTGAATCGTGGCTTCCATTTTATTTTTCGCTTTATCATTGTGTTAGGCCTTGTGACATCACTATCTGCTTATCTCCTCTTATCTAAGGCGGCACTGTGAATAACTTTGAATGTGACAATACTGTGAATACAATCAAAAGGCGACTTTCGCGAATCAATCAAAGGGCGACGTTCTGGGCCGCTTTATTCGGATAGCCCTAGAAGCATTTGTCTGCGGAATATATTTACAACGCGTTTTGCGGTTGTCTCTCCAGTAGGGCGCAATTAACGTATGCACAGTCGCAGTGACTATCATACAAAAGCATTCGTGGGTACTGACGTTGCTTTGAGCGCTCGCATATACCTTAGGCTATGTTCCTCACGAGTGCCAATTCAAATTCTCAAATAACCTAATTAGGATCATATTCATCACGGGTACTTGCTTTCGACGAACGACATAGCTCAGGTCTTCCGATCAACGATCTGTGTGTGACCATTAGGTTTTATGGCCTTTTTTGTTCACTTTAAGTGAGCCAACGATTTATACTACGATGTGAAAAGCTTAAACTCTTTTGCAGCATCTTCTCGTTTGATTGGTGCCAGTGCAGCACTTTCACACCGAAGAGGAAAAATAGGCTTTGCGAGTTGGTATTGATTTATGGCCAATAACAACAAGCACTGAAAACGAACCGTTGTGTTGTGTCTACGCCTTCCTTCGTTTTCGTTTTCAGTGCGCTGTTGTTGTTAACCATGAACTTTCCTCCACCGTTCCGCTCAGAACTCCCTTCTTGCTGAGTCAAAAAGCGCCCCCCCCCCCCCCCCCCCCCCACAGCATCACATTTAACGCGATAGCGTTAAGGGCCCCGCGTCGCAGAAAATCCGGCGTCGACCATCGCCTCGGCAAAATATAGTTTACGCACACCGAACCTCTCTTTTATCACCAAAGTTGCTCATAGCTTGTCTTTCATTCATTACAAAGTCACTCCTCGGAATTTTGAGCATGACAACCAACAAACAGAGGTCATGAACAAAAAAAAAAGAAAAAGAAAGAAAAGGAAACACCGACAGCACACACCTTTTATGCAGGATCTTCTCAGACTGAAATATGAAAAGTACGAAACAGTAACAGGAGATCGGCCCATCCAGGAGGCCGCTTTTCTTACCAGAAAGCTCGCCTTCGTGCATAGCGTTCGCCGCCAGCGTTTCCCGGCAAACATTACGGTTACATAAGCTGCAGTTGCCTCGGGAAGCGCGGAAAGCAGTCAGGGATCTCTCAACTCCACTCCTAAAGGCGAAGCTTAAGCGTCCTCGAAAATTCCCCGTCCTCCTTACTTGTGCCATCTACAGAAGCGCCCAACATGCTTGGTTCCCTCAGTGGCGTCACCGAGGTCGAGCTCCACGCCATCCGCAGCACCTGCCTTCATGGCAGACGGAGAAACCGACGCGAAGCTCGACTAGTTGGCGAAAAATCCCGAGGCTCCCTTTTCATCCCCGAGACAGTACGGTTAGGGGGACACTGAGTGGAAGTGATGTGCACGAGCACGGCTCTGCGAACGTGCCGCTTCACGGGATCATGGAAACCCCGTCGCGCACCAGGGATCCTTGGATGGCTGGAAGAACTCGGCGGGAACGCCTCGTTAGGTCTTCGCGCACCTCTGTGTTCGTGTGTACTGCACGTTTGTGTGCTCATCGGGTTTACGATGCCTCTCTCGCGAACCGGCGTTTTGAACCGTGGTCGGATTCTCGCAATGCCTCGCTAGCTCGTTCCTGCGGGACGTGCCCCGACAGGCCGAAAACTGCTGCAGTTAGTTTTTCCCCCGAAGGGAAAAAAGGGAATGTGCTTCGCAACTGAGCCGCTGCCTACTCCACTTAGTGCGCTTTCCGCTGTGCTGATCCTGCGGGTCATTTCAGCTTTAATTGCAGGTTGAGCGCTGGAATGGGCTTCAGTGGTGTGCTTCCGCGCTGCAGTAGCGACCGCAAGCTTGAAAGGAAGAGTCGCGAGACCGTGCTTATAATACCGTTAGGGAGCTCCTTTGGGACGAATGCTAGCTGCGTCTTGCATGCACGCATTGCAGCATACGCTGTTTATGCTGTACAGCCCGAAACACTCCTTGTAAGCAAACGTCTTAAAATAACGCCATTTCACGTTTCTTAAATAGCTGATGTGGGATCTGGTGTCACCCACTAGAGAACTTATGACAAACACACGCACTGCCTGCATTCCTGCAATGCACATACGTTTAAAGCGGTGGAATAGGTTCTTGCAGAACGCTTGCGTTTCAGATCTTCGCCTGCGGTCTCTGGAGAAGTGCTTTAATTGCGGAAAGGACACAGTCACATATAAGCTTTCTCGCGTTCCTCCATGAAATGATTTTGCGGCATAGCCATAGCCAAGCTGCATCATTTTTTTTTCTGCGCTTTAGTTTTTGTCGTGACCAAATCTGATGTTCCGCAACTACTGAACGTGCAAAGGCTAAGTCATCCGTGTCTGAAATGTTTCCTTCTTTCACATTCCTCAGTTTAAGTGCCAGCAATGTCTAACATACTTTTCCAATGCGGTCAGTAGAGTCGCGAATGGCTTCGCTGAAGCACGAGAGCATCCTTTGACTGTGCTGACAAAGACATTGCGACATTGACCCGCCGTGGTGGCGTAGTGGCTATGGAGTTGCACTACTAAGGCCTAGGGCGCGGGACCGAATCCCGGATGCGGCGGCCGAATTCAGATGGGGGGTGAAATGCAAAAACGCCCGCGTACAGTGTGCACGTTAAAGAACACCATGTGGTCAAAATTAACCCGGAGCACTCGTAATCGAATCGTGGTCTTGGCATGTAAAATCCCAGAATTAAATTTTTAGTTTTTTAACAGTACTACACTTGGAATTTTTACTTACCATAAATGCTATCCGCTTTCGGAGGTGTTGCCTCTAAGAAATTGTTGCAACTTAGAACGGCAACTTCTCGGGCACGAAAGATCGTTTTCATTTAAAATGACGAAACGCAGCCGGCACGGGCATATCCAAAATTGCGGGATTTTGTAAACGCATAGGGAAGGAAGAAAACGGGTGAAATTTCGCCCGTAACTGCGTTCCAATTAGTCGTGTTTCAGCTGTGCAACCAGTGGGCAAAGGAGAAAGAGGTGTGCACTGAAGGCTAGTGCACCCAACGAAGTTCAGCGCGTGTTGTTGTTATTTATGGACAGAACAGCGCTGACGCTGCTGCAGTAATGCGTCATGGTGAACTCTATAAAGTGTGTGTTTTAACGTTCCTGAACTGTACAGTTGGTTGTGAGGGAAGCCGTAGTGGTGGGCTATGAAATAATTTTTAACCACCCGGGGTCCTGTAGCGCGCTTCTAAATCTAAATATACGAGCGTTTTCGCATTTGCGGCGGCGGGCATGTTCTTTTCGAAGAGCCAGTTATGGTGACGGGTAGTAATCAGAGAGACTAGCATTGCGGGAGTAGCGACGTGAGAGGGCGCGTGAGCGCGCCTCAACGAAATTGCTTGCCGAAGAATGGGTGCTGTAAAAAGTGTGTGCGTCGGCGAGTAGGCATAATAAACGCTGTGGTGCAGTTGAAAGTATGCGAGCGTATTAAAAATTACAAGCATCCCTGTAGTGGGCATAGGAAGAAATATGATGACCTCGCTCAACAGCTATATATAGCCTTTGCAAGGGCATTTTCAGTTATTTTAGTTTGCTTTTACGTTTGTTTATTTATAGCTTCTAAAAAAAGGGAGCGAGAGAGGCAGGAGGAGCAAGAGGATTCTAGTGTTAAAGGTTTCTTTTGTTGCTCGCAAGCTGAGCTGTATGCGTGCTTTCTTAAAAATAAAACTATATTCAGGTGGCGCAGTTATGAGTCAAAAGTTTTGACAGGCAATATCTTTGAAAATGAATAATCATGACGGCAGTTTTAAAACTGGATCCAATTTCTCACTGTAGCATGAGGCAGCACACGTTATATGCAAAGGAGATCTGGGAGCGCTGTCTTCAATTTTTTTTATACGTTCGTCAAAGAAGCAGCTTGAAAGGAAAAAGAGACAATCGCAATACTCGAACAGTAAAAAATTAATACCTGCATTCAGCCGAGCCGCTCTGTTTACAAATTTTATTCCATTTGCCAGACTCCTAAAACGAAGCAAACATTAAAACCAACAGGCCTCGGAAAGATGTTCTCAGAGATAAAAAAAAAAAAAAATACGTTCGCGTGACAGTGCGTTAACTTTAAGTTTACATCCAGCATTATTGCAGTTTGTTGGAGCGGAAGTGCCGAGATCACGTTTTCAGAATGCGGGAATTGACGTCCGCTTCCTGGTGAGAGAGGGAGAGAGAGAGAGAGAGAGAGAGAGAGAGAGAGAAAAATGATAAAGGAAAGGTAGGGAGGTTAACCAGGACTGAGCCTGATTGGCTACCCTACACTGGGGAAAGGGAAAGGGGGACGGTAATATTAAAAGAAGAGAAAGTCCACTGGAGATATCAGTCGGTCACTCAGTCCGAATCACAGGCGCCGACTCAGTCCGGTCGCTTTCAAATATCGCAGTAGCGCTTTTGTGGCCTTTTGTAGCTGCGATATGCGAGGCCATGATCCCAAGATCTTCTTCAAGGTGAACGGCTTTCCATCTAGCTGATTGAGAGCTGTGCAAAGGTCTTGCCTTTCATTTTCATAAGATGGCCAGTAGCACAGTAGGTGTTCTATGGTTTCCTCGACACCGCAGGCATTGCACTCGGCGCTATCAGCCATTCCAATCAGAAACGCATAAGGATTTGTGAATGCGACGCCCAAACGTAAGCGGCACAGCACTGTTTCCTCATTTCGAGGAAGACCTGGTAACAGCCGCAGTTGCATAGAGGGATCGAGGGAATGCAAGTGATGGTGAGTGAATTCAGGTGTGTGCCACTTCTCCAATGTCAAAGAGTGCGCTAGCTTGCCTAAGTGTTTTGCTGCGTCGGTCCGCGATAAAGGTATTGAAACAAGGGTTGCTCCTTCGTGTGCTTTTCTAGCGAGGTCGTCCGGCAACGACCTCGCTTCCTGGTGATGTCTTTGAAAGAGCAATATGGAAAATTGGAGAGTGAGATGGAGTTACTCATTACTTCGCATCATACCTCTTTTTTGTTTCATTACATTTCGCTTGCCTTGTTTTCTCTTAAGTTCTTACTCGTGTTTGGTTAGTGCCCACTATGCTGTATGTGCCCTGGTTGGTTTGCTTCATTCTTGCTACGCTCACGTGACGGCCAAACCGCAAAAGTACTCGAAGCACAGAATCAGACAGATAGAGGGGAAAAAAATCAATTCTTTTTTCGCATCCGATCTAACTATCCTCGAAGCGAAAAAAATAGTAGATGCTTCTGCGTATACGGCTGCAATAGGTCTAACCCTTTTCGAAGCTGAGCTGCAAAAACGCGAATAAGGTTATCTTTTCACATCTAGCTTTGTCGAAAAAAGAAAATGCGGATTACTGTACATTGATGTCTTGGCTGCATAAAGGCAATCAATACATCTTTGGGCATCCTTACAAAAATCTATAATTTCTCTCAGCTGCATTCAAAGGACACAATATTACCGATGACGAAAATATCAGATCAGGTGTTATGCAGTGGCTAGAATATTGACCTGTGAGGCTGCATGCCATTATTCTCGCCTTCGTGGCACGTTGGGTACGTTTGAATTTCAGTACGGGGTGACAGCAAACGTCTATTATCGCGTGTATGTGTGCGTTAAGCTGTCGCTATTTTTTTGTTTCATGTCAGTTGCTATCGTGAGGCTGTAACGAAAGTGGATGATTTCTGATAAGCCCAAGTCTTGAGAACGCGTTCGATAATACATCTTTAAAGCAACAATCTGTTTCCCGAGCACGTCCTGAAGCTAGGCTCCAGTAGATGGCGTCATCAATCGCTTTGTTAACTTATTTTGGCGCTCGAAACAGGCATCATTTATTCGTCGTTATGCCTAAGATGAAGATCGTATCTGACAGCGCATTTCGCTCATCATAAATTCCGCGTAGATGAATAATTGCCCTTCTTAGCTTTCGTCGGCACATCGGTTTCTGCTGTATACTTAATTTCACTGTGGCCACGGCCCACCTTTCAGTACCCTAGTTGCCGCTCACTCCTGGGTCATTCCAGGCCAAATCAACTTGCGTCTTTTTCGACCGTCACAGATATAGCTGAAAAAAAAACTTTCTGCGTGTATGTTGAAGATGAAAACTCATTCTTCTCATTTACTTTTCTTCCCCAAAAAATTTCGCGCACTCTGGCGAAAACTTATTGTTCTTACCCAGCTGAGCCTGAATGCATCAATCAACATTCTTTTTTCAAAGGCAGATTGTATGATCCAGTCGTTAAAATGGTTTGTATAGTAAGACAATGAAGTGATGTGACTCCTAAAATAACGAATATTTCGAATATTTGAATACTGTGGGTGCTTCTGGCACCGGCAAACGCCGGTAAAATTGCAAAGTTTGATTTATCTTCTTCGGAACGCAGGAATTTCCAGAAGCCACAAATTAAATATAGTATAGTAGCCCGGTTGACATAGCATAGCCTAAGTATGTTTGAAGCTTTGGAAGTTGCAATTCTTTTTTTTTTTGCGCAGAAAGATGCAGAGGGCTTCACAAACGTTCCTGACAGCGTAACCCAGTACGATAGCCCCAAAGGAAAGAATTACAGGAAAAGTCAGATTCAAATGTGATCCACATTATCTACGTTGTTCAGTCTTTTCTTCTTTTACTTGGAATTTTGTAGAAGTTCTCAAGCGCTAGACTTCTGAAAGCTTGCGAGAACCGGATTGAATGCATCCAACACTTGCAACGCACTTCGAGCTGTTGGCGTCTGTAGCTTGTCCGGAAGAACACTAATAGCACTCAGCAGAACTTTTACAGTGGAACCATGGCTCATCGACAACAATAGCCATCGTTCCGACACGATGGCAGAAGCGCCTCCACATTCCAATGGAATGCGAGAGGCCTGAGGTCATGTATTTTGGATTTCCGGCAGTTCGTCTTTGAAATCCACTTTCCTATACTGGTCATTTGTGAACCGAAGTTATCAGCCACCATAAGAGTATCGTGATATGGTCCTTTCGTTTCAGCCACGTGTGTCCGAAGAAGTATGGTTCTGGGTTACATTCCCAAGGACCTTGCATATATTGCCCAACCCGTACCCCCACATGACGGTAACCAATACGCCTTTGTTAATGTGAAAGAGAAGAGGCTGTATTTTACACTTATTTTGGGCGTGCACATTTCCCCAACAAGTCAGTTTGATTGCAAAAGACTAAAAGATATCATGGCTACCACTCGCGGTCCTTGGATAATAACAGGGGGCTTCAGCACTCACCACCATATTGACGCGTGTATTCTATGCAGAAGACAACGACGATGGGGGCATTAACGGACTCCGTCTAGTAGGTGGCTGAGATTGGGCGAGGGCGAAGAAGACATGCCTTTTTTCCATTTGTTCTTGAATTAACAGGTTGTCCTGTTATTTTTGAAGAACGTCTCCCTGTCTTCTGTCCGCGTTGTACCGCGACAATATATGGGGAAGCTTCAGGATAAATTCAAGGGGCAGGTCACTCATATCCTTTGCATCAGGCCACAACCTGTGACTTCTAAATGACGGAAGCCCAACATTTCTGTGACTAACAACCTACAACAGCTGCCTTGACTTGACACTGGTGTCACGGTGCCTGAGTTCGAGAGTGCAGTGGTTCACTGATACTGAAACCCATCGAAGTGATCATATTCCGACCTATGTGAGAATCGACGGACTAGCAGCCTCATTACCGGTTGTATTTCGCCAAATCGACTGGTCAGCTTTTGAAGATCTTGTCGAAAGCCCATGCAAGAAATATCCCGCACGCAGGTTAGAAGACATCATTGCAGACACAATGCAAGGTTGTACACGTTGCTTCACACATCCATCGAAGGGCACATGGTATGCCATTGAATTGGAAAGGCTTCGTGCACTACGTCGCCGAGCTGAAAGGAGGTACAGGCGTACGAACTCAATTCTTTACCTCGGAGTAGCTCGGCGCATGCAAAAGAAGATACAGTGCCGAATGGATAAGCTAGCGGATCAAAGATGGAAACGCTTTTGCGAGTCACTGGACCCCTGCAAGCCACTGTACTGCATGTGGCATACTCTACGGGGTCATCGCGCATTCCCCATGCAACGGCACCCTTTTAATGCCGTTGCTCACTTTCAAAACCGCCGTGAGATAGACATTGCAGAGGAATTTTGTGCGAAGGGCGCCGGCGGTACAGTTTTAGCCCGACATGGTTTTAGATGACATTCTAGGTCCTCCAGATGCAAGTATGAACGCTCCATTTTCTATGGAAGAGTAAGAAGCTGCTATGGCACTCTGTAGGTATTCCCCTTCACCAGGGCCTGATTGAATAACATTTACTGCTTTGCGCCACCTAGGTCGAGAAGTACAACGAGAACTTCTCACCCTTTTTAATAGTTCATGGCAAGATGGCGTCGTTCCACAGAAACGGAAACGCAGTCGCCTGATACTGTTGCTAAAAACAGGAAAGTCACCGCTGGAATTGGCATCATATCGGCCTATAGCACTCGCCAGCTGCGTTGGGGAGCTTACGGAACGTATGATTCTCATGCGTCTCGAATCATACATTTAACACCAAAAAATTTACCCTGACCCTACGGCAGGATTTTGACGAGGTCGTTCATCGATTGACAGTGTCATCGATCCAGTGTCATCTCTGGAATAGCAAAAATATTGAAAGCGATTATCAGTAGCACTATTTCTTGACGTGAAAGGTGCGTACGACAAGATTCCCACCAAGCCATCCTGGACGCACTTTTGACAATTTAATTGGAAGGGCGAGTATTTCGATGGACCCGAAACTACTCGACACAAAGGTCCTTTTTCGTACGTACGTAGGATGGTCCCACTACCGACCACTACACGTTCCCAGGCGTTCCCGAAGGCGTTGGTATAAGCCTTATTCTTTTCAACCTCGTGCTTCTTGGGCTGGCTGAATCCCTACCGAGAGAGAGAGAGAGAGAGAGATAGGAAAGGGGAAAGGCAGGGAGGTTAACCAGAGAGGAAGATCCGGTTTGCTACCCTACACTGGGAAGAGAGGGGAGCGGGAGGTAAAGTGATAACAAAGTAGATATAAAGAAATAAAGGAGCACAGACATACAATCACCGTCGGTCACTGTCACTGCATACTGTCACCGCATAGCATAGTAGTACTTGCAGCACTATAAACATCTGTTCAGGCTACAGCAGCTTGTCCAATTCTGTTGCCTTTAAAAACTGCAACAGTGCAACACCAGTGAGTGTCTCAGTCTACGCCGACGGCATCTGCATCTGGGCATCAGTGGTCACTGGCCTGCAGGTTCGTGCAAGGCTACAGAAAGCAGCAACACAGGCATCTAGCTATCTTTGCACACAAGGCCTAATCACCTCGACAGAAAAATGTGCGTTAGTGACCTTTACATGAAAATCTCTCCCGTGCTTGCTAAAACATGCAAGTCAAATCTTCGAGAACTTCAGAGCGTCCAAGCACAGGCACTACGCGGCTGTCTCGGCCTTCCGCGGAGCACCTCAACAGCAGGAACTGTTAAAATGGCTCAAGACCATCAAATCGCGACTTACGTTGCCACTGACACGCTTAGGACCCATATTCGTCACGTTTCACGGATGCAATCAAGCTCTCTTGCCTGGGTTCCAAAACGACGACGACAGACGTCATTCTCCAACGCGGTCAGCATTTATCGTGCCTCCCTAACATCGGGATTCACACCGTGGGCACGTTCACTCTTGGCAGTGTGGTGTTTAAGACAACCTCAAGTGTGACTTTCCGTTCCAGGGATAAGAAAGAAGACTGACCTGCCTACCCTGGCCTTGAAGCAAGCAGCTCTGGATTGTTTGCACACTTTCTACTTTGACCGAGTCCACTTATATACGGACGGCTCTTCCACTCAGACCAGCTGCACCGGCGCAGTGGTTATACCATCACGATCAACAAGCATCACATACAAGATCTTTCATGTCACAGCATGAACCGGTTCGGAGCTTGTTGCCCTCCGAGGTGTCGTTGATTATATCAACGACCAACCGCCTATTCAGTGGGCGATATACGGCGACTCGAAAGCGGCCCTACAATGTCTTTTGTCAGCTCTTCGTCGCGGGTCCTGTGAACAGTTCGTGTCGGAGATACGAGAAATGCACCTTCATATGATCGCGAAAGGACACGGCGCCGTGATTCAGTGGTTGCCGGGTCATTGCGGTATCTCCGGCAACGACCTGGCCGACGAAGCTACTGGGAAAGCACACGAAGGAGCAAACCTTGTTTCTGTATCATTATTGAGTACTGACGTAGCCGAACACTTAAGCAAGCTAGCGCACCCTGTTACATTGGAGAGAGAGAGAGAGAGAGAGAGAGAGAGAGAGAGAAAACATTTATTTATCATGAGTTTGGTCGACTTCCTCGCAGGGTGGAGCCCTTAGTTCAGGGCCCCATTGGCTCGCGCCACTCCGCGTGCCCGCCGGATCAGCCATCGCTGCTCTTGCGGGTCTGAGCTTGGAGAAGTGGCACACACCTGAATTCACCCAGCATCGATTGCATTCCCTCGACCGATCAATGCAACTGCGGCTGTTGCCTGGGCTTTCGTGAAATGAGGGAACAAAGCTGTGCCGCTTACGGTTGGGCGTCGCATTCACCAATGCATAGACGTGCTTGATTCTAATGTCTGATAGCGCCGAGTGGTACGCCTGAGGTGTTGAGGAAACTATCGACCATCTACTGTGCACCTGCCCATCTTTCGAAAGTGAACGATATGATTTCTGCATAGCTCTAAATGAGCAGATAGCAAACCGTTAACCTTGAACAAGATTTTTGGACAGTAGCTTCGAATATTGCAGCTACAAAAGGCCACAAAAGCGCTGCTGCGATAATTTAAAGCTACCGGATTGAGGGACCGTCTATGGATATAGAGCGGAAAAATTTTACTACGTTGGCGATAGCCACAGTGGACTTGCTCTTCTTGTCTTAACCTTACCCTCCCCTTTCCTCTCCCCCCCCCCCCCAGTGTAGAGTAGCCAACCATGTTCAGTCCTGGTTAACTTCCCTACCTTTCATTTTAATTTTTCTCTCTCTCTTACTTGGATTTTTGTAGACATAACATATCTTTAAATCATTTTTTTATCTATTGGATCTGAGAAACTGATGGTGTAAAAAGGAGAAGAAAAACAAATTTTCGCCAGGTCGCGGGGGAATCAAATGTGACAAGTCAAGAAAGAACCTTCGTTACAGCCATCACCACTTATGAAAGAAGTTGAAAAGACAACTTCAAGAAGAGCACTAGCACTTCAGACGCGCCCTAGGTGTCTTTTTCTCGTTACAGGCCTTTCTCTTTTCTTTAGCACCCGTCCCACCTTCTGATTGACTCCGTCGCGCGATGCACTCCCGCGGTGTGGCTCCCCGTTTCCTGAAATCCCACACCCGCTCTGAGACAGGTGCCGGAACTTCCGGTGCTGCGCGCAGGGGCCGTTATTGTCGGTGAGAGCATGTTAGTCGCGCCGGGTCCCTATCTCCGTCGACCATGATCAAACATGGTCTGTGTTCCAGCTCTAGCCAGCATCGGAGAAAAAAGTCTACGTAGGCAGCTAATGACACAGCCGAGATAGCTTCGAGGCCATGCAATGGAACGCGTTTCGAACCGTGTGGGAGTCGTTTGGAGGACGCTTCTGCGACGTGACGCCACCTCGCGAAGGCAAGAAAAAACTGAGAGAAGCACGCACTATTTCTGTATTTAAAGTCTTTGCGCCTGCGAACCTATGAAAAACGCCATTTGACTTACATTAAGGTCATAGGAAAGCGTGTCTACGTCATCTTGTGCGCAGACGGCCTACCCGTCTAGTTCCCAAGCGTCTAGCTCAGCGGTCATCTTGTTTGGACAGGAAAGTACTTTTCTAAGCTGTGTTCCTACACTCGCCGAAAACGGCAAAGTAGACTGCTAAGAAGACAGGTGCTTCTTAAGCCTCGTTCTAATTCTCACGAAGCCGTCAAAGTAGATATCATCGCAAAGACAGCATCGAATTCAAAAACGATGGTGGCTACTTTTCTGTCCAAACAAGATTGCGGCTGAGCAGGGTCTTTGGAAACCCATCATGCAGGTAATCAGAGCACAAGAAAACGTAGACACGCTATCCTATGCCCTTAATATAAGTCACATCGTGTTTTGCATGGTTTGCAGGCGCTAGTACCTAAAGTAAAGAAAGAACCTGTGATTTCCTCAACTTTTTTTGTCGCCGCGAAGTGGTGTCGCGCCGCAGAAGCGTCTCCCAGACGGCTCGAAACGCATTCTATTACTTGGCCTCGAAGCTGTCTCGGCTGTCTCTTTAGCTATCTACATAGACTGTCTCCGATGCTGATGAACATTGGAACACACCCTTAGTACGCTGTAAGGAATGTAGTCTGCACCGTTTTTTACTTTGATGCTGTCTTCGCGAAGCTGTCTACTTTGATGATATTGACACGTGTATTTATATTTATCGGGCGACCAGGTTTCACCGCCTAACAAATCTTATCGCGCAGCGTGGGACGCGCTTGCATGTATCCGAAGTTTCTGGAAAGTTATCGATGCTTCTATCCGCGTGTCTGTTGTCGCCGAACCTTGTGTTATCAGATTTCATCGCGTGGCACGAATGGTGTAGAACTTTGTGGAAGACACGCGGGTCCCATCAGGTAATCTGGAACATTCGACGACTGATCTATAAAAGCCGACGCGCTTGACCCGCTGATCAGTTTTTCCGACGATCGCCGACCGTGTTCGCCGCTATCGTTGTGCTATAAGTGTAGCCTGTTTTTGTGGGCACAGGTTCGCCCAATAAAAGTTAGTTTTCTCGTTCACAGTATTGCTACTGTGTTATTGCTTCTTTCTTCACCGTCACTACCACGTGACATCTGGTGGAGGTGCTTTTCGTCCATGTACAGGACTTACGTCGACGTCGAACACAAGACCTGGGATGCCGTCCTGCCGTACGTAACATTCGCTTATAACACGGCGGTGCAAGAAACAACACAGATCACGCCGTTCAAGTTGGTTTACGGCAGGAACCCGACGACGACGCTCGACGCCATGCTGCCGCACGTAACGGACGAAGAGAATCTTGACGTCGCTACCTATCTCCAGCGCGCCGAAGAAGCCCGACAGCTCGCCCGCCTGCGAATCAAGAACCAGCAGAGGACCGACAGCCGACACTACAATCTCCGACGACGCTTCGTCGAGTACCAGCCCGGCGACCGTGTTTGGGTATGGACCCCTATACGCCGACGAGGACTGAGCGAGAAGCTTTTGCGTCGCTATTTTGGACCGTACAAGATCATCCGACGTATTGGTGCCCTGGACTACGAGGTCGTGCCAGACGGCATTTCGCTGTCACAGCGGCGCCGCTCACGACCTGAAATTGTCCACGTTGTGCGGCTCAAGCCGTACACCAGCGTTGACGAACTTTGGGACTTCGCGTAACTGACCTTTGGACTTTATTTCTTTTCGTTGTTTTGTTACTTATGTTTAATAAGTGTCCCTTTGTGTTTCGCTCTCTTTGTAGCATCGGGACGATGCTTTTTAAGAGGGGGGTATTGACACGTGTATTTATATTTATCGGGCGACCAGGTTTCACCGCCTAACAAATCTTATCGCGCAGCGTGGGACGCGCTTGCATGTATCCGAAGTTTCTGGAAAGTTATCGATGCTTCTATCCGCGTGTCTGTTGTCGCCGAACCTTGTGTTATCAGATTTCATCGCGTGGCACGAATGGTGTAGAACTTTGTGGAAGACACGCGGGTCCCATCAGGTAATCTGGAACATTCGACGACTGATCTATAAAAGCCGACGCGCTTGACCCGCTGATCAGTTTTTCCGACGATCGCCGACCGTGTTCGCCGCTATCGTTGTGCTATAAGTGTAGCCTGTTTTTGTGGGTACAGGTTCGCCCAATAAAAGTTAGTTTTCTCGTTCACAGTATTGCTACTGTGTTATTGCTTCTTTCTTCACCGTCACTACCACGTGACAATATCGTGAGAAATCAAACAAGATTTAAGGTGCCCGCTGTCCACTTAGCCGTCTAGTCTACCGTCTGCGGCGAGTACTGGAACACAGCCATGAGGCCGAGATCCGGTGTTTGTACGAGCGTCACATCATCGAGTCCGAGATTATTGGGCCAACGTACAGAAGGATTGCGCCCGGCTAATGCTGCTGCAACTGCTGCTTCTGTCTCCTTTGCTGTATTAGCTCCGCGCTCAAAGCTGCGGGAGCTGAGATTTGCCAGTTTGCGCATTTAGCGCTTTTCTCTATCTTGTCTTGTGTTGTCTCCAAATACTGGCACATAACGACTACAGGGGGTTGGCTAAGAAGCAGGCGATTTCAATTACTGCCGCATTTTCTTGTCCCGTCTCTCATTGCCTTTTATTCTTCGTCTTCTCTTTGTGTCATGCTACATGATTCCAGTACTGTTCACCATTGCGTGATAATCGCTTTCGGTACACGATAGTGCACTCTTCTCCTGCCGTTGTGTCTGTGTGTTTTCCTTTCGCGTTCTTTTCGTCTTCTTTCTCTTGTGCATGTGGGATCAAGTGATGTTTTTTCACTCCCTGCGCTCTGCTGGGCGCTTTGATCTTTACTGCTAGGTGGGACCTCAGCAGGGTGTCAGGAGATCTACGGAAGGAGATAGTCGTATATCATTTCCCGTGAGGTGATAACTTGAAAAGGCAGTGCAAATGCTATTCTAACGTTCGGAAACGCTAGCGGGGGCAATTCACTCACGAGATAACTTGACTTCCATCAGATCGTTGGTTTCCTTTTTATTATTGAATGTAATAACATTTTTATCATTGCTGCTTAGAGGCGAACTGACATTTCGTGAATTGCGATTTACGGAAACCAATAAGACTATATCGCAAAAGGTAATCTTTAACTTTTTCTTCAAGAAATAGAGGTCACAGGTAACTAAATCTTTTTACTGCAGCGAATTTCACACAAAACAATATTTGCGAGATGCAGGAAGTTTGGCCTTGAGGGTTCTTGTTGTTGAGGTTCATCAGCTGCAATAAAATAGGTTTAAAAGAGGATGCAAAGAGACGTACAACCTAAAAATCACGGCGAAGAAATGAACTCTCTGACCTGCCTGGTCTCCTCTCGCTCCCGCACACACCCACGCACGCATACGTGCATACAAGCTATCTACAAAACAAAAATAAGCGAGAACATTCCGTCTACGTAGCTACAGCATTCTTTCCTGGAATACCGGGGACTTTTCGGGATGATAAGCAATTCTGCATCTCTCGAAGAACAGTGGTTCCTCTTGTTCCCATCGCTCTACTCTTTCCCGGCGGCTGCACACAACAGACGAGGGTTCAGCGCTATGGAGAATCAACGTGATACCATCTTGAGCCATATTGACAGATCAAGCAGCCAGTGAACGACGAGGTTATTGCTTTAACAGCACGCTGCGGGCTAGCCGACCGGTACCCACAGCGACAACTGCGTTCGAGATGAAGAATCACATGGGAGGGAAACAAAGTGCTTCAGCTAAGAGGAGAGGAACGGTTCGCGCAATTGGTCGATCAATGCAGTCACATTCACTGGATAAGAGCTGTTGGGATGGCGTAAAAAAATGCATTTTGCTGTTCTTTCCCATTTGGCGTTGAGCTGGAAGCAAGCCGTTGCTGGAGTCGGGAAACGTAATACGATCGTCTTCGCAGCTTTCATGTTAACGCTACAAATCTCAGGTTTTCGCCGGAAGTAAAGAAGTGAGCACCACTTTGTGCACAGCCTGGCGACGCTGCTGTTTGCGTTGCGTGTTATGTACCACAGAAAGCTACAAGTTGCCTTTCTGGTGATAGTACTCTCTCTCTCTCTCTCTCTCTCTCTTGTTTTTGTCGGAAGTGCGTTAACTTGTCGATTACTTTTATTGTATATAAGATTCGCTTTGTTCGTCACTCAGAAGTACTTTCATGATGGAGCAACATATCGTGGTGCAGCGTCATATCTTATTGGTTTTCCCGTTTTATTTTTACTTCATGTTGGTAGCGTATCTGCTCTGGTCTGACGGCTGCAGAACTCTCGTCGCACGAACTGCGTGTTTGCGGCTACGGAAATATTAGATTTTGGTGTAAGTGGCTTCTTGGTCACAGCCGTTCCTGATTCTGTGCGGCAGGTCCTTCATGCAACCAATGGGCGTCGGCTTTAGCGCCTTCTGGCGGCTTGAGAGCGCCGCGGGGATTGCGCGGGAGCGATGCGACCCTGCGGGATCCAGGAAGGATATCGATGCCGTGCCGTAACAGCAGGCGTCTCTGGGGCTCCCTCTCGCCTCGCCGCACGAGCACCATTTGTCAGGCTCGGCCAGTGCCAGGCAAAGGTGGCGCTGTTGGCGGCGTGACGCTGTTTTCTTTGACTGCGCTTCGCAATGCCCTCAAAAAAAAAAGAAAAGCTTCCGAACGCGGGTCAACCTTGCGAAATCGATGGGAGAGGCAGATGTCAATGAAAGCTAGTGGGTTACTTTATATGCAGTGCGCATACCCTGCTACCGTGGCTTGTGAATGGACAAGTATAGCGCGGTAATTGAATCGGGCACCCGCGACACTGTAGCTGTGGCATTGTACTTCAGAGCACGAGGTCGTAGGTTCGATTTCCGGTCGCGGTGATAGCATTCCGATGGGTATGCAAGGCAAAAGAACTTGTCTAGTTAGATCCTTGTGCGCAATAAAGAATCCCAGGTGGTAGAAATTAAGTCTGAGCTCCCCTAGTACGGCGTTCTTTCGTGCCCACCTCTTGCTTTTAAATATTAAACTCCCAGAATTTGATGTTCTTTTGATTAATTTCACTCACCAATGTAGTTTCCTCAACGCGCTTGTGTTATACCATTCCCGTGACATTACGCTACACCGCACGAAACTACGAAAAATCAGTTTCTGAGAACTACGGGAAACCATCGCCTGAATAGGCCAGTCGTAATAGGACCTATACAAGTGTTTTCATGAAATATATAGAGTGGTGTTGGAAGGGCGTCTCGTGTAGGTGACGCTGCCGCAAATATTTTCTTCCTCATGCGCTTTAAATGGCATATATGCAACTGCTTTTTTCCCGTCTCTTGAAGCAATTTTGTATAATCCGATGTATTCCTCACTCAATGATGGCGGTGTGTAGTGGAAATGTTACGAATAGCTTTAATTTTCACAAATTGAAGAGTTCAGAATCAAATGTCTTCCCATAGATTTTCAATGTTGCGGCGCATGAACCTTGCTACGTGAAACTGAATTACCTCTCATCGTTTGGAGCAGGTGATGCCAGCGACTTCGGCGAATTGTCTTTAACATTGGCGTGTGCAATTAGGAAATCTTCATAAAGGGATCATTAAGCTTTTATTGAGTGACAGCACGAAATGAAATCACTCGTCACGTTTGTTATCACTGACAAGAGATGTGGTAGCGCTCATATAGCATCATTAAAACTTACGAAAGCTAATCTATTGGTTCAGTCGTCTATATCACCCATAATTGCTTTGTCGCAACATTATACAACCACGCGACCGCGCAATTTATGCACTTCGAGCCGAAAATTAGCGCATTTCGAACTTCCATGGCCATCGTCTCTTACACACAATATATACTTGAATTCAGGCAAGTTAACAGGGTGTTTGCTACGTGATGCAATTGATGGAAATGTTAGATTAGTTATCATTGAAGTTGTGCTATCGGTACAACTGTATTTTGTAAAAAAAGATTGCACTGTGTTAACTAGTACACGCATGAACGAAAAAGTGATGTTCTCATGGGCATAGATTCCACACAGCTGCAGCGTACTGGCTTACGACGTACTAATATGATTTGTGAAGCAGTAATTTTAAAGATAATGGTGTCTTGGAAAAACTGCGAAGTTAGAAACCAAGCATTCTGCTAGCTTTATTGATTATGTATTCAACGTGAAGTCTCCTGGCTAGATTTGCAGTAATATGAAAACCCAAGGTTTTATATGCGCTAGCTGATTCCGGAGGAAGCTCATGAAGGTTGTATTTCGTAGTGGTATTCGTGCTTTCATGCACACGGATAACTTTACATTTTTAATACTGTGTTTCATTATTCAGGTGTTACAGCAGTTAATCATGTAGTCCAAATAAAATTGATGAACAATAGCGCCGTCGTTAGTAATTATTTCGCAATAAATCACGCAATAATCGGCAAAACGGTGGATGCGAGACGAGAATGAGGACCATGTGTGATTAATGTAAATCATAGTCATGTGTTTGTGCAAGTTTGTAGGCAACACTTGCCCCGTCTTTCTTCGTCGAAAGTGTTCGCGCGGGCCGTTTCACTCTGTACAGAAACGAACAGGCGCAAGATTTTCATCTTTCTTCAGGGAACTGTGGAGCGTAGGGGCACCTTTCACCAGCCAGATGGTGCTTGGAAGCCTTCATTTGTCACCCTAACTGCGCCGATGTCACCCACTTGGGATGCGTAGAAAGCATAACGACATTTCAAAACAACAACAACAACAACAACAACAACAACAACAACAACAACAACAACAACAACAACAACAACAACAACAACAACAACAACAACAACAACAACAACAACAACAACAACAACAACAACAACAACAACAACTCATGTTTTATCGGTCATTTGAGTGTTACGCACCGACATTTGCCGAGCTCAATTTCTAGGAATGTTTGCTTTTTTGATCACGAGTTCATGCGCACTTCGTATTTTGTGGCCTCCTACACTATTGCCTCGCGATAAGTGATGGGAAGTGCCACAGCGAATGTGCGCCGCGTCCCTCCAATTCTGCTGCCGGCACTCGCTAAACGGTGTGTTCTGGCGCTCCTCTCACCGCAGAAATCGTCAGCACAAGGTGCCTATAGGCCGTAGAAGGCTCAAGCCGCGTCACCGTTGCATGTCGACCAGGAGATCTGGTAACGCAGCTGTCTGCTGTTTGTTATATTCGGCTTTCGGTCAATGCATACTTCTTCCTCCTCCTGGTGGTGACTTGCCTTCACGCGGCCCTTTTACAATCACGCGAACAAACAGAACAGGCGGGAACAGGAAGACAACAGCGCGTTATCCTGGTTTCGGCCATGCTTTAAGAACAATCGCGCCGCCGCTCACGTGGCGTGTAGCGATTCTACATGCAAAATCATGTCTTTCGTGAAGCCTCCCTGTAGCGTCGTGGATGTGCGGGCGCTGCCTGTTCTACGCCGTTATCGCTGCCACAAGCCCATGCGCTGGCTGGCGCTTTGTTTCGCATGCGGTGCCGTTGGTTTGCTGAGCGGCAGTGCAGACAGTACATTAGCGGCGTTGGCGGTGGCAGCTGATAATGGGCTATGCATCGACGATGTGAAGGGATTAATGGCTGGCCGCAGGCTTTTTTCTCTCTCTCACACACACACGCACACGCACGCGCACATCTGTGTTTGCCTAGGTTATTGTCTGGCGACAACAATGACCACGATTACTGTCGGATACGCTATGATGAGAGAGATGAGTGGGGGAGAGAGTAGGTGCTCCACATCACTGGGAAGTTCCGCACTTTGGAACCTGCTAAGGCTCGAGCAAAGCTCACGCCTTAAGGTTGCTAAGCTCTCTAAATGCAATGCTTCATTCTTCTTCTCCGTTCTCTTCATTTCTGTCTCTTTCCTAGGGCGACTCTAAAGTCTCCATGGGGACTCCATGGCGTGGCTGGTCTGATTCACTCGCTTTTTGAACGCACTTATTGGTAAGAGCGAAGGTAACAAGAACTAGCCTAAATTGCTTAAGCGGTGCTTTGTAGTGTTATAGCGCCACGGTGTCTCTTGCGGTCGCTTTAGATCACGGGGAGGAGGAGGAGGCGGAGGAGGAGAGGAAAGGAATGAGAACAACACAAAGAGGTTAGCCACTGCATAGACCGGCTGGCTATTCTCCGTTGGAGGTAAGGCGTTAAATGAAATTGAAGATAATAAACACGCGAGCAAACAACAAAAAGGACAAAAAACGTACCCACACACAGTCAACCACAAGTCGACCAAGTGAGAGACCTTGAGAAGTGTGGTGCGCTACACCACACCCAGGGACGACAGTTCTTGGCTGACGGACTATAGGGCAGCCACGGGTTCTTTGTGACGACCTTACCCTCAGTGGTAACGGTGGTGCTCGCAGCCCAGAATGGCTTGCTGTGCAGTGAGATAGTTGGTTATATATCTGCTGCAGCAAAGTAGTGTTCTTATTATCTGCACACCCAATATACCTAACTGCTAGACAGTTGCCTGGTTGCTTTATTTGGATCAACGCTGGCCGTTTTTGAATCCGCTCTGAGAACGACGGCCACATTTTATAATGGACACTACTAGGGCTTCATTATCCCCCTTAAACTTCTTTAAGGAATGATTTTAAAAGTATACTCTTATAAAGCACGTAAATTAGGATAGTGCTCTAATGGCCCGCACTTGTGTTTATTATTTTTCGTAATAAAGTTGAGCATTAAGGGCAAAACTGAATTTTTTTGCTTCCTTACGCTTTACACCGTTGTATATGTCACCGACGACTTCACGTTCTTTAATTTCTATTTTATTCAATTTTCTCTCTAATATGTGCCCGAACTCAATCCCATGTCAAGTAAGTTCGATGCACCACTTGAAGAAGATGCTGACACACGCGCAGCTGCGCAAATATACCATGACAAAAGGCAATCGATTGGAACCTGTTTATTGCATTACCTTTCGTTTCGGCTCCTACGCGCACATGAAGACATAAATCCGGGGTATATATATATAAGCAAAATACTTCGGAGGGTCTTCGCCATCATCGCGGCGGCTTCTTATAATTGGATTCCTGTTTACTTTCCCTGTCTCGCGGCACGACATCTCGTGTGCCGAACGCCTCCTCCCGCGTCTCGTCGCATCTTGGTGGAGGCCTGCGCGCGCCAGTGTGCGGCAGTGATCCGATTTAGTGAGAACGCGGTTTCGCGACGTCTTGTTGTTCGACCCCTGGCTTTGGAAACCGACCGCGTCGCTCTTGCTCCTCTGGCCGAAGCCGTTAACGAAGCCACCGATGGGACGTTGAGGCGCGTCATGACACTGCCATGGCACCTAAAGCCGGTTCGCCCCCTGGGGCTCCGTACCAATTTGCGGCGCCGTGAGCACCGTCAATCTCGTTAATTTTTTTCGTTTTTTTTGGCACTCCCATTTCTCCCCTTTTGGAGTCGCAATTATTGAGGGACGCCATACTGCGTGAGGACCGTCTCCCTTCGCATGGTGCCTCACTTGTTCACTCCATCTGTCCTTTACTATGGAACCAAGACAGTATGCGACGTCGGTCGGGCATCGTTATGAACGACATTTAATTGCGCTACTTGTTTTTCTAGAATTAAATAAATTAGGTTTACGTTTCTAGCTCGGACACCATTTCTTCTATTTAACATTCTGTAGTAGCGCGTGACCTTCAGTGACCGGCCCTACTGTGTGACCTGTACTCAGTGCTCTACTTTATTCTTTTAGATTTGTCCTTTTTGCTCACTCTTTCCTCCCCTACTTCCTATCTTGAATTTCTGTGTTTCTGTCACCTCCTTTCTGAAGAGCAGGCAGGCGGTGTGCCCCTTCCGGTGGCAGTTGCCAGCTTGCTCCTCGCTTTCGCTTTCCTGTCAAATGCTTTCAGAACAAATAATAATAATAATAATAATAATAATAATAATAATAATAATAATAATAATAATAATAATAATAATAATAATAATAATAATAATAATAATAATAATAATAATAATAATAATGATGATGACAATCACGCTTATGTTCTCGTGGCCTCTTTACACTTCCTTCTCCAGTTTTATTTTCTTAAAAAATGAACTGTGTACATACCCGAAGTAACTCAGGAAACAGTCGAATAGGGGCGTATTACCACATTATTAAAGGTAAATTGAGGCGGGAACACTTTTTCTTTCAAGCTCGTCATGCTTCCAAAGTTTTATTTTCATGTTTGCATTTATACTACTCGTTATTGTCAGTGCGGAGTGGCAAACCGTACACTCTTCTGGTGGACTTCCCTGCTTTCCGATTTCCTCCTTTCTTTCTTGCTCTCTCTCATTTTGCAAGCGCGTTAAAAAAATGATATATAGCTATATATATATATATATATATATATATATATATATATATATATATATATATATATATATATATATATATATATATATATATATATATATATATATATATATATATATATTAGCCTTAGATGTAGCTTATGTATTGAATAACAGCCAACTCCTTTGTTGAAACAATATGTGCAACAAGAAGCATCTTTGTTTTGTTAGCAGCGCGGCCATCTACATGGTAAGTAAGACGAGTAACAGGAAAAAGCGCTTTACATCTAGATCGACGCGCTGCTAACCAAAGATGAAACATTACCCGCATACCCATTCAGCCACCCTTGAGGAGCATCGGCTTTTGTTGCGTTTGTTGTCACGTGCAGAGTGTAAGTCAGGGAATATAGCACCGCAGTATACGAAGAACCGAAGTGCTATAGCCGTACAGGAACAAATATTCGCGTTTAGTTGCGCTGTCGAATTAACTTGCAAGGCTGTACGACCACGTGAGAACATAAAACCTCGCTGGTGTAAGAGGCACTCAGAATACGGGGGAGATATACGCTTTGCTCGCGTTTGACTGTTTACTCGTAGGAATGTGGTGCTGCAATTTTTGGCTGCTCGATGCTCAGGTGCAAGCCGAGATGGTGTCTATGCATAATCTCGAGCTTTCGCAGAAAGTGGTTTGTCGATGAAAAGGCGTAAAACGTTGGAATTTAATCTACACGTGAGAATTAAACGGAAAACTGCCCGAAAGTCTTGAACGGCCCTTTCTATCGCAGAAAACAGTTTTGATATCAAAATTTATGATAGTAAATGCGCAATGTTTTACACGTTATTTACATATGTGGCGCATGCACGACTAAGTGCAGCATATATGACGCATGCCTTTCGTGTTTATTATTTTGTCCTCCTGAGTCTAAGTTTTCCTTGTTGAGACAGTCACTCTTAATGAGCGTGTCCGTTGCCCCTACAAGAATAATCTATCAATTTACCTCGCAAGAAGAAGAAGAACAACAACAAGAACAATCAACAAACGTCCTGAAGAGGAGTGCAATGTTAATGTTTTGTCAGACTTCCGACCCAGAGATTATCGCTTCATAAATAATTCCTTTATACATAGCGCCGTTAAAGGCAACTGAATCTGGCTACCATACTTTTGATAAATGACTTCCTTACACGCATTCATGCACCATTAAGCGAACTGAGCTCCCTTGGCGACGTCAAAGAATGAGCATTACAGTTGAAGGGAGTAAATGTACTTCTCAGTAAAACCCATCACTTCAGCACAATGGAAGGCGAATAATCACAGACAGAAGTGATTCTTACGGTCCCCGCTTTCCCGAGTGAGCACACAAAAACACGTTGCAGGAAAAAAAAACACCTGCGCGAGCTAAGCCGGCATTCGTTCTCGAATGCGCCGCTGGTAGCTCGCTCTATGTTCTGATTACTTTGCGCTTTAAACACGCTGGCCGGTTGGTTGGTTGGCTAAGGCGTTTACTACAGGCAATGCCAGCATCGTACTCGGGGTCGGCAATTGCTCCGACTGTTTGCAAATGGTCTGCCTTTTTCACCGTTCAAGGACCTCCCACCACATATCTGAGTTCATTGTCACGTGTATATGCGAATAAAAGGCATGAGATCCCCGTAAGAACTAGCTTCGGCCCATCACAGAACGTTGCCTTCAGAGAACATATACGGTCCTGGACATATTCTTTTTTTTTTTTCGTAGGTTGTCAAGTAGGGTCTTCTATTCGACATCTAAGCGCCGGTAGGACCAAATGAAGTGTTCCAGGTCGCCAATTTTCTTACTTTCTTTGCATAACAGAGAGGCGCTTCGACGAATTTTGTATGTTAACGCTAGAGTGCAAGACGATCCTGTTCTTGTTCTATAAACACATTTTTTACTATCTTCTATTTACACTCTTATTTGTTCGTAAGAGTGGCGGACGGCTTTCTCTACAGCGATAGCTCTCGGGGGCGCTTAAATGGCTTGAATATATCCGGTGTTGTCGTTGTCTGTTGTAATACCGTTGCGTTCACTTTACTAAAATCACAGTGCTTCCGTATGAGCGTCACAAGAAAAATGATAAAGGTATGTTGAGGTTTGTATGGCCAACCAGCGCTAAAACTTCCCGTGCCAATAGCAGCGCCTCAACCTAGCCTAGCGTTCGAAGGACATATCTTTTGGTAGCCCACGCTGTGGTGAGGCGTCAGCAAAATAACTGCTTATCTTGAGCACATGCGTCCAGCTTCTGACCTTACTGGGTTCCGGCGTGGCAAAACTTATAGGCGCGCAAACGAATAAGCAGCGTCGTAACGTCATACAATTGAAGCCAGGAAAAATTGGCCTAACACGTGATCATGTCACGGTAAGGTTTACCGTATGTAACACTGCCGCTCTCAGATGACGCGATTCCTAAAGGACAGCAGGTGCGACTGTAGTGGATGACTCCCGCCCAAGCACGCTACAGCGAAGACAATATATGAATAAATTGACATAAATTAGGCAAATCGCACAAGCTTATCGCAAGAAAATGTGCGCAGAGTGGTTGACAGTGCATCCGGACAAGTGCGCTTCGATTAAAATAATAATCGAAAACAAGGCACCCTGAGCTGAGTCTACCGAATGTAGGGTGACGTGTTGGGACGAGGTTTTCGGAGAAAAATAGATGACGAAGATGGCTTCATTAACAGTTCGCTAGCGAAGACTGGCTGAGTAACATAATGCTGCCTTCTAGTTTACTGCCTCCAGGTTCAACTTTGTTTCATACATCAGGCGCAATGCTTTGGAAGCTACGCAAGTAGTGCGGTCTCCAAATTTTATCACTCAGCGTGTTCCGTCTATGCTTCGCTGGGCGTTTGCTCGCGGCGTTTGGTCGCGTGAGCATGCACGTGAGGCTGTCGCGACGGGAGGAAAATAAAAACAACGAAAAGGAAATTGATATAAAACAACGTTAGCAGCCGAACGAACGGTTTGATTGCTTCCAAGAGCAAATTCTTATCTTCATTCAGAACTGTCCTTATTAAAGAACATTTTCACAAACATCCGCCAAAGACACCGAACTGTTTCTAAGTGCGAACGCAGCACTGCGAAAAGTATCTCTAGCCTCCACAGCGTCGCACCTGATGTATGAAACGGAGTATATGGAAAGAAATTGGCTGCATGCATGGGGCTAAAGCAAACAGTGGTACAAGCCCGTGTCGGTCATCGTTCCAGATGTCATGCCATGGTCTCCCTACTGGACGTTGTCAGTATATATCATTTGCACGAACTGCCTTAGCGCATCCCATCCAGCGCTGGTTCACCATAGCTAATACAAAATATCGTTATTGCAATTTGTGCACTTCACATAAGTCGTACGCGCCATTGCACCTATCAGTCCCACTTCCGAAACTCCTTCCATTTGCTACTACACCGGTTCACTGACCTACTAGAAATTTCCCTAACTGTACTCGCTCCAAGGCGTGCTGCGATAAGTGAGCTTACACGCATCGCGAGGAAACGGGCGCGTAGTTGCGGTCGATGGACCTGCGTAAGTGTTGACCTCTGTCGTTAGCGTACGACGTAGAATGAAAAACAATGCGGCCGGGTGGGCGAAGGGTTTCTCGTTTGTACCCCGCTCCTGCTGACTTCCGTCTCTGATTCTCGTTATCCAACTGCGTGAACCCACCCCTACTGCGTACCGCTCTCTGGCGGTCAGCCGTAACGTCGGTACTGGCAATCCAAGGGGATGTCCTATCCTTTCATTTCCGTTTTTTTTTATTCTTCCGTTTCCAGTGACGCTTACTTCCGGCCCACGCTTTGTTCTGCTGCTGTGTGTAAGCCGGGTGACAAGACAATGCTGGGCACCATGTCGCGATCGACGCGTTTGGAATCCCATGATGTAACCTGCAACGCGTGAGGTCGTATATTTGTCCGAACCCAAAACGCGTCAATGACTTTCTCACTCACAGGCGCACGCGATGTTGCTTTATTCTTTCACGTAAATTACGTTTGCTTTCGTTGTTGTGTAACTACAACTCCTTTGGTAAAAATGTTTGCTGCCCTTTCGTGCCTGTAGGCTCATGTTCGAGGTCGCGTTTACAGTGAATCGACATGCACTCTAACTAGAAAATTAATTGTATTTTTTTCTTCTTTTGTTTGCACAATTAATCGCCCCTTCAGTCATGGTGTACATATTTGTGTCCGCTATCTGTTTCTTCCAGTTTCTTTCCTGTGACAACTTTGTGACAAGGAAAAAAACTACGGGAAATAAGCTACGGGTTATTGAACCGCTTCTTAACCAATGTGACTTAATATGCATAGTATTGCCATACACAGCGACATTACTCCAGGTACTGTCATGCTTGTCAGGACGTTCGACTTGCTGTGATCCTTCCGGAACATTAAAGGAAAAGTGTTTCCTTTGTTCTAATGGCCGCAGTCAATGATGAACTTGTGCATGTGCTTTCAGTCAGTGGCTCAATCCATTAAAAAGAAGCGGGACATGACTGAGTGCTTAATTGGAATAATATTAATGTACTCTTCAAACGCTCAATAAAAAGTGAACGAACGATTATTCCACTTCTTCAGCGGCTTGGAATATAATTATGCAATTTCGACACCTTTATCTACAGTCCACCACAATCCATAACTGAAGGATATCAGTGTGACCTAGTAAGTGGCTGCCTTGCTTAGTTCAATTTTGTTTGACGAATTTTTCAGGAAGTGCAAAAAAAGAAAAGAAACAAAAAATTACCACTTTTAGATTCCGTGTGGTCTCGTGTGCTTATTTAGGTCAGTTTCTCCTGCGGTAGTATACGTAGACACCATGCCGGTGTCACTATGAAATAAGGAACATGCTTTGCTATAAAGACGCGATGGTGCGCAAGGCGTACGTGATATAGTTGAAACCTCCTTGCAGATTTGGTAATTAGCAGTTCAAAAACGAGGAATATCGCCGAAGCTATGAAACATTGGCTTCAGCGACATTCAGCAGGGCAGCCCTGACGAAGACAAGTTCATGTTCCATAACGTTAGCGTAGGCGACGTTCCTTGTTCTACAACTATTAATCACTTCGAGCTGCCATCTTCCTGTGAACCATTCACTTGTTTTCATTTTTTTTATATAGGTTTCTTTATATTCAGTATGTTATACGTTTGGCTTCAGCGACCGACGTTTAGCCCGGAGGGTGGCGCAAATAACTCGCTGGAAGAAGCTAAGCAAGAAAGGGGAAATTAACAACAATATAACAAGCTTATGTCTTGCACGTTTGCTTGATGTTATGTTTCAGCCCAATATATTGGGCTGAAACATAACATCAAGCAAACGTAGTCTAATCTGCCTTTTCAGCACTTTGATTAAAGCACGCTGTTTTCATGACGTAACAAGTAAATGCTTACTAGAGATGTTCTGCAGTGCTATATTAGAAATCGCCAGTTTTTTCTTCTCTTCCGAGTGCGTCAGTAGAGCTTTCCGGGAGGGATCTCGAGATGGTTCTCAGAACCTGCTGCGTATCATAAGTGGTTTCTTTTGCGCAGAGGAAAGCCTTTCTTTATAAAGATTGGGCACGAGGAGTTTCGGGAGACCTTCTCACTGACGCTGTAATAACATGCGAGCTGCAACGCGCGAAATATAGACGGGCTTACGAGCTGGCATTTACGGCATCACAGCATGACGCCGCAGCAGTGAGGAAGCCAGATTCGAACTTTTGAAGATTCCCCACCTAGGAGCTAAGCCTATTGCCTACGTACCATGCGCGCGCGCGCACATACAGCCACATACATGAAGTAACGCGCGAATATTTTTCTTGAGTGTAGGAGTGGAGCTGGGGGATGAGGGAGGGTGTTGCAGGGGTCTCAGAAAGTGGTTGTGAAATTCGCCTCTCCTTTTCTTCGTTTTTATCAATATCGCCAAGATGTAAGCATGCATTTGCACTCAGAGGGATATCCCACGAGGACCGTTTGCAGCAGGGCGTCGCAGGATAACCTTTAGGTCTTCTACTATTTTGCTGTTGTAGTAATGCTGACGACGGAAAGACAACTCTAGAGGTCGGTTTCTGCTATGAATCTTTGTTCTTGCTCCGTTCTGGCTCGATCCTTCTAGAAAGGCTGAAATAGGGCTTTCGCTCTAGAGGATCGCGTCGAGCGCGCACAGTGCATAACGTTGTCAAAGAGGAGAAATCTCAAGTCCCATGCACGTGAACTTACACAGCGAGAAACGAATAAACCAACTTATGCGTGCATTGTACGGTGGCAGCGATACTAGGGCAAGGACAGAAGGACGTGTAAAGTGTATGCATGCGCTGCTGCAATTCACCCAGTTCTCTGTACTGATATTGTGCGTACACTATAGCTTAAGCTGTGCATCATGCGTCTACAGTCCCTATTATCGACAATGACGACGAGAAGGACAATCGCACGACGACGGCGACTTTAGTCCGACCCCTGCAAGCAACTTTGGGGCCGGATTTCGACGAGGGTGTCACTAAGCACTCTCTCGATAATCAGGCTGCTCAAGCTTGGTTCACGTGCGTCGTTTACCGTCAACGCTTAGCTTCTTCACTACAGTGAGGATCCCAAAACAGCTGTCGGTGTAAAAAGAAGTTTCTTTATGTTACACTTTCTCAACATTGCTTTGTAGTGTAACACGTAGCCGCTATCTTTGGTATACGCTTGTGCTGCTCAGTGGTGCATATTGATCGTCAAAGTAAGGACGGAACGCGGCTACACGTACTGAACTTTGTCAGTAGTGTGGAGTCCTACGTGTAATTACCATTGTAAGGGTTGTGATAATCCTCTCTAATAAAGTGACGCTGCCATTTCGCACGCTATATTAATTCACAAAAAGTCATTCGTGTGGTCCTAAGAAGCCTTTCGTCTTTTAGCACTTATTCCCTAAACTACCCCAGCCGTTTATTACTACTTTCTTTAATCTGTCTAAGCCTTTCGTCGCTTACTTTACAAAAGATGAGAGGAATGAAAAATAGAAGAAATGAATCGCAGAGAGAAACGTGCCGAACATGTTGAGAAAAAACGCAGTGACGTGCTTGCATGCTGGGCAATAACCAAGTCGTAGAACGCCAGCGAGGCTCCAGTTTCGGATCTTAGACTCACGCCTATGACAGTCCTTGAAGCCCTGTGTGTTCGTTAATGCGTACTCTGGGAGCTCGTTCTAAATGGGCCATTTTTCGATCGACCGTTTGGCTGCCACTGCAGTCCGTCCAAAAACACATAAATGGGCGAAAGCCGGTAACGTATAGTAAGGCTTCTGGGCTGGAGAGAGCGTCTTCGACCGGACGAAAAAGAGATTCGCTCCGATGGCTTCATGCCCAGTTAGTATTCCCCCCTGCACGGAATCGCTCTGAACCGTGTGGCCTTGCCCCCGGAGTCTTAGTTCAACCCGCTCGCCGGCATCGCTGCTCAGCTCGCTTGTGTGAAGTGGGGGTCCGTTTGTTTACTTTCACTGCTGATCTCGCTCGTTGTGCGGAGAAAGCAAACCTTTTGAGCCACAGTTCGCTGCAACTCTAGGCAGCTAAAACTGAAGGCCGTGTGCTACTGCAACTTTGACGGTGTGCTCACTTGCTCGCTATGGCCACTGGTCTGCTCGTTTATTATGTTTATTGCACTTAGAGTCTCACTTTGATGCCTGACGTCCGTGCGTGGATTCGTAATGCTGGCTATGGCAAGAGTGAGTGAACTCGCGCCTTCGTCTGTTCTCGTTCGCCTGCGTTTGGTGTTGGGCACATGCGAGGGTGGAAAGGGGAGGGCAGGGGGCGAGTAGGTTGGTGACTCTAGCAGTTTACCGGGATGGTTGTATTCGAGCAGGCAAAGCTAAAATATTGCTCGGTGAAAGCAAGAAAAGCTTTATTTTCCCGATGGTATTGGCCCATCGTCCGCCTATTATCGTCCTTATGGGCATTTAAAATTTAGATCGTGCTACTGCGCTATATATTAAAGCCCTTAAGCATTGTGGTTTACATTCGCGGAAGCCTGCCTGGTCCTTTATTGTCGCGTTACGTTGTCTAATGGCTGAAGGAAGAGGCCTTTGGAAGTTGTGATGTACGAGGGCTGAGCGGAGCTAGTGGCCGATTCGCTGTTCCTTAAAGAAAGAAATATAGAGCACGAAAAAAGAACTGCCCAGTAATGTAAATTACTAACCAGCAGTTAAGCGCCGTCTTTAAAGACTATATTGTCTAGGACGTGGAAACAGCGTGACTTGACGTAACTTGAGTAAATCGACTGGTAAAACGAGTTTTCATAGGCGAAGTATTTTGACAATGAGCCAGGCTTTTGTGAGCGGGGCTATTTTGAAGAGAAGCTGCCGCTTTACGTTGGGATTTACTTGCTGGCTTGCTTGCCTTTGAAAGTGGCTCACACCAAGTATGGGGGATTGGCTAAGAATCGGGTAATTTAACAAAAAGATTATACGAGGCTGAAGAGAATCACTCTTGAAAAAGTTTTGAATGGCTATAGGAATGAAGTCAGATAAATTTTAAGAATTCAACAAGGAAATCGTCCTGATTCTATTATATACAACACAGCAGCTGCATCAACATCGCTATGACAATGTCCCAGAGAAGAGGCTCCCAAAGATGGAACATCAGAAATCGTTATATTCAATCCAGCACTTTGAAAGTTCCCTCTAAATTGTGTTTTCTTAATGGGGGAAAACGGTCACATGACAGGAAGAAGTGTTCTATTGTTTCATCTGCACAACAGTATGGGCACAAGCAGGAGGGCGCCAGACCAGATCAATGCAGGTAATTGTTTAATGCAGGTAATCGACATCCGAATTTCGCCAACAGGACTTGAACTTTTCTATTACGGCAGACGTTTCTGTTCCGAGGAACTATGAGGTGTTCGTAATCGGTTAAATCTGATAACCATAGGATCCAAGAGTCTTGCATGATTGCCCGTCTCCTGAACCTAGCAGCAGTTATGAAAGCAGACACAGGAAGAATCCGGAGAAATGGACCACCAATGGCAGCTCTCGCCAAGATGTCTAATAATGCTTTGATAACTAATCCTTTGTGACCAGTCACCCATGTCAATCTGATCAGTGTTAAGTGAGAAGGTGTTAAACAATGAAATGTAAGTGAAATATGTGAGCCACTATTTTCAGTGAGAGCTGAACATAAAGATAAAGAATCCATTATTATTACAACTTCCGAGATTGCTGACTTCCCTTTTCATAAGCCAATGTAGCCGCCAGAAACTCAGCTATAAGTACTGGTACGTAGTCAAGAAGACTTAAAGAGAAGGACCAGTCAAAAGCGGAAGAAAAAATTTCAATTCCAGATTTTTCTCCCGTTTGCGATGGAGCTGTAGCTACGACAACGTTTACTGTTAGCTCCAATTAGTGATTTTGTAATATACCGTTTGATATATTGTGAGAAAGGTATTTTGCGTTGCTTGGGTATATATCGTCAAAAATTATCTGAAGATTCTGTCTCTCACTGCCGATAGAAGGGATCTCACGTAATCGTACATCAAGGGGACCAACAAGAGCCTGAACGAAGACGACCTGAAAAGTGTGGAACCGAGGACAGAAACATTGAAAAAATATTGCAGGTTGAGAAAGAAGAAATATGTGTAATTTCAGAGAGAATTCATACATCGTTATGAATGTTTAGACCGTTCATAACCAAAATCTGCCTAAAAGAGATGGGAAATTAGTTTCTAGGTAGAATACATTGTTGGCAACGAAATTTGTTTGATAAACCAAAGTACAGGGGTGAAGCTTCCCGTTCCAGAAGAACGAGGGGATGTAACTCACATCTATATAAACGCGATGTCATCTGCTTACACACACACACACACACACACACACACACACACACACACACACACACACACACACACACACACACACACACACACACACACACACACACACTCACACTCACACACACACACACACACACACACACACACACATATATATATATATATATATATATATATATATATATATATATATATATATATACACACACATATATGTGTATATGTCGTTATTGCATGGTGTAGAGCTCAGTAATGTACTAAACAATAAAGGTGACGCGACAGCTCTTTGTGGAATCCCATGTGACTGCCGACGTCTATTTGACGAACATCTTGTCAGAGAACAATAATATTCTCGATCAGTTAGAAACTAATTAAACCAGTTTGTTATATATTTTTTTGGAAATCAAGGTTTGTTAATCGATTCAATAAAACTTCATGTTCTACACTATCATAAGCTTAAGATATATCTAAAGTTACTAGAGCTGCAATTCGTTTCTGGCATCGTGCTAATTTCATCCGGCTTTCTTGGTACACATAAGCGTGCCAAATGGAACAGCCAGATCTAAAGCCAAATTGGAAATGGCTGAGTGCATCTTTGCCTCTACTAATTTCATAAGGTGAACATTTAAAATCCTTTCTATTAATTTAGCCAAATTAGAAGTTAGAGCAATTGGTCGAATGTTGTCAAGCGTGAATCCTTTGTCATTACTGTAAAGAATCCGAATAATAGTAGCAAGTTTCCAACTGGAAGGTACTCTCAAAAATTGAGTAGAAAAGTTTAGTACGTCTAAAAGGACATCTGGGGACTCCTTGAATAAAATTTTAAACATTTTTTGCGGTTGTTCCGTCAGTACCTGGGGCAGAAGGTGACATACTGTCCACTGCCGCAGCCAGTTCTATCATAGTAGTCGCAGTAAAATCATCTGATTGGATTCGTAGCTTGGGACATGGAAATAACAGGGAAAGGAAAAAACGAGAAGAAAGGGGGTTAACCGGGGGGCCCGATTTTTATTGGTCATATGATAATGTTGTTTGTTGGCTGTTGGATAGGGAAGAGAACTGACATTCTAAACCGTTTGCGATTTCTTCTAACATCTGTGTCGTTTCTCCTCTAGTGAAAACCACCGAGTCAATGTTACTCGAACGCGGAAGTATCTTTCTGCTACGAAGAAAATTGAAAAACACACGCTTATTTTTTAGATTTTGATAGATAATCAAAACGTTTACAATCGTAGTCATCTGTTGCTTTAGAAACTGTATATTTCAACGTAGTTCTGTAGAACTTATAGTCTCTCAAATGTTTGGACGCTGGTTATACAGGAAATTTTTTCCTGGCAGCTTTCTATCTTTTATAATCGCGTGAACAGTCGATATTCCACCAAGGGCTGTAACAGTAGCCATTATTAGATCAAACTGCGAATTCCGACTGTTTGCTAGACTTTTCGAGGGCTGAAGAAATAATATTCGTTTTCTGTTCATTGGAAGCGTCAGAAAGAGATATAATCACAGAGTGTAAGGACTTCAAAGTTCGAACGTGTTCATCCGTGGTTGTAATAGAGCGGGCTATATTAAAGAATAACGGCAAATGATGACTATTAAAGGCGCACTCAATAGTCGACCACGAAGACACAGTGAGATTACGACTAGAGAATGTGAGATCGAATGCAGGCTTACTTTGGCCACTCACAAATGTTGATCCAGAAATTACACAAGAAAAGTTATTGCATTATGAACAATTACACAAGCGCTTACCGCATGAATCTGTCTTTAAACTCCATGAACCATGATGTGAATTGAAATCCCCAGGAACTAAAGCAAGCCGCCCGCAGCTAGGAAGAACGTTACCGTTCTTTCGTTTCTTCTTTTACCACATTGGTGATGACACCTTGACTCAACAGAAAGGAAGAAATCTTACGGCGGATCGAAACGGTGAAAATAAAAACAGCGTTAAAAATGTTTTATTGTTGCGAGGCGTGTTTTAATCATGTAGGCTTGTTCTGCATTACAATGTCTATGACCATGGAAAATTTGATCAATTCGTGCGAGCACAAGTATCTGTCGTCGCTATGCCTTCATCGCTTGCACATTCAGGTCTGCAAGTGCACAAGAACTACTCCTATGAAAAAATTCTGGAGCATTTAGATCTAGGCGTACGTTAAGTAATAATAGGTGGTTAAAATCAACACGGAGCCCTCCAACGGTGTTTTTTATAACTCCAGTGTTCCGTGGTTGCACTAAAGGCTGTGAATAACCGCTCCCTTCGATTATTACCATCACTATTTTCCTGCTATTGTTGTCTCTTTCTAGAAAGCGAAAGTTTTACTGTGAATCTGCTCACAATAGCGGAGGCGATCAATGGAAGGTGTATTCTCTGACAAGCTTAAAATTGATCCCCCGAGTATCGTATCATAATGTAACGACCAGCCTCCGAATCACGCGCACCACCGTATCGCTGGGTCGTTTGCTCGGCACTAATGGTTCGATTGCAAAATGACGAAGAAACGTACACCATTGTGCCATTCTGAACGATGGACGCGCAAAATATGTGCCCTCGCCAGTAGCGTAGCCGGGTGCGCTGCGTGTTGGCGTTTTTTTTTTTTGTTGAAAACTCCTTTGAAAACTCCCGGTGCGCAAAGCTTTGTCTTCTTTTTTTTATAAACTGACTTCAATCTCACTTCCAAGTGGCTCGCCAAGTATCATCATTACCGCGTTTAGTTCTCCCTCTCAATTCTTGTTAGTCGTCGTCAGTTTAGTTTTCTTTATTGTGCTTTTTTACTTGGCAAAACCACGATTTGATTGTGAGGCAGCGGTGCCTAAGAAATTGTGGTCATGATGTCACTGGTCGCTTCCGGCGCCTGCTTTATAGCACGGATGCTGTGGTAGGGGAATACAACTGTTTTCGGAGTTAGTTCTCGACTAGTCACGTTTATAGAGGTCCAAATTTAACTACAAGAAAAGTAACTTCTAGTTTACTGTAGATTTAGGCTCGGGTGCAGCTCGTTCAGCTTGCCTCCAGCCAAGCGCAGACACAGCTGCAAGTCATTGTGCTGCAAGATTCTAGGACACCGCACTGCTGCCGCAAAAAAAACGCCAAAATTTCGGCGATCATGAAAAACATGAGGCAAGCTCGGAACATTCTCATAGTTCTATGAAGTTGAAAAAGGCTAAATAAACATTATATTTGCGTATCACTTCCTGATGTGTTGTTGAGGCGCACAACCTTTGCGACATTTATAATTTCCTTATATTAATGCCACATACCACTATCTTTCATTATTAAGTGGGGACGTCACCAGTTTAGGCTAGGGTTGCCACTTGGGCATAACGTATGTAAGGCTGAAAGAGCGCCATACACGTACGCAACTAAGTGTTCGGGTGAGCCAGGACGAGTGCATGAGAGCGGTGTACCATGTTCTAGCACTCTCCAGTGTAGAGTCTTACGGCTTCAGTCTATCGTCGAGTAGCATTTTCTTTTTGCTAGATTACTTCGCCGAACGACCGAGCTAACAATTCAGTATTCTTCTGTACCAGCTCAGGAATTTCCTTGTTTTCTTTTCTGTTATGAATTGTCTTGAAGCACACGATGTTTTCCTCCATCAACGTGTAGCAGTAGCGATGAACTTTAGCATTATTTGCAGCCAATTCAGTTCATGAGTCTTCTGTTTGGTATTGCCGAAGGTTTGTTTCCTCTTGACCAATGACTGTGCTTTACAAATAATCAATAAAGTCCAGGAACACCACGTTGCTTTAACGGTGTCTCGATATCCAAAACATGAACTTTTTTCACTCGAGGGATTCAGTAAAATAGGTTTGCCATCGCTTAAAAGCATCTGTTAAAGGCAATAGTGTCGGACCTTCATCACGTTTCCTGTTTTTGTTGTACTGATCACTAGTCCTCGCACAACAAACACACTAGCGGCGTAACTAATGCACCGTGATGGCGAATGTTTAGGAAGCAGGTATTTCCCGGGACGGCAGACTTTCGTACCTTTCTCAACGAAACACCTGAGCTAAGCGAGAGTGTCCCAACCACGTCTGTAGCAGGAAAGAAAGACGTCCAGTTGCTCGTTGAAGCGCGCCAAAAAATGGGATGTCCTGTGTGAACCGTAACCCTTGTCCCTCTGTGCACGGGCGAAAGATGGAGTCCCCGCGTTTTTAAGCTAGAGTCGTCGCCATTGCGGAGGGCCCTCCAATTCACTGCGTGGAAAAAATAGTTCTTGCTGGAAAAAAAAAAGCAAGGAAGAGATTGATATGACTGGATCCGTTAAAGGCATAGGTAGCGTTACAAGGTATAGAAACACAAGTTTTGAGGAAGAGAAAAGATGAAATAGATTGCATAATAAATGGTAGAATGGAAAGCATGTATAGCATACCTGACTAACTCAAGCAGGCTATGCAACTATTTGTCCCCGACCCGTTTCAAAGAGGATGCCAATAAATCATCATCACCATCACCATCATTAAAAGCCTCTCCCTGTACATTTCCGCTTCATCTTGTGCTCATGTTCATTGCGGTGGTGCTCTGATGGTCGTGTGAAACGACAAGGAAGCGGTGTTACACGAATAAAGGATTCTAGAAAATCCGTTCTACGGAAGTGTGCGGAAGGGCTCCGAACAAAAAACAGGTGGTAGTATGGCTCTCCACTTTGCCAACTTCGGATGTCAGTTAAAAGTTTTAAAGTTCACGAGTCCTGAGGACTTATCGCGAGCAGCGTGCGCGGAAGATTGTCGAGGCTCTTTCCATTCATCGCAGCGTCGCATCACGAGCCAGAGTTCCGTCGTTAGGGCACAGCGATGGCGAAATTCCTTACGTTTGCGATTAACCGATGCGTTGTGCTTCGAACTTTCGCTCTTATCTCCATGGGTTTTTCTTGCGTTTTCCTTCCTTTTCCCCCTCTCATTCTAAAGGCTTTACGCCAACTTTCACGCATTAAAGATTCCAGTCGGCACTCAGTGCAATGTCATGTGTCTGCATGTACTGGCCAGTTTTCAGCGTTGTTTGCTTCCAAAACATGTACGAACTAGCTCACCTAGTCACGTTAGTGCAGCTATTCTGGCTTGAATTCTGAGGTTTCCCATGCCAAAACCACAATTTGATTATGACGCACGCAGTAGTGGGAGGAATCCGGATTGATTTTCACAACCAGGGGATGTTTAACGTGCCCCGAGTGCATGGGTCACGGGCATTTCTGCATTTCGCCCCCATCGAAATGCGGCCGCGACGAGCGGGATTTGATTCCGCGAGCTCGTTTTTAGCAGCGCAACACCGCATGGCCGCTAAGCTACGGCGACGGGTCTATTCTGTCTTGGGTAGCTGGAAAAGCCTGCCTGTTGACACGATGAATTAGCGTAGTTGGTCGGTTGAATGATATTCGAAGCTTCGCGGGAGTGC
Source organism: Dermacentor albipictus (assembly GCF_038994185.2). Taxonomy (NCBI): domain Eukaryota; kingdom Metazoa; phylum Arthropoda; class Arachnida; order Ixodida; family Ixodidae; genus Dermacentor; species Dermacentor albipictus. The sequence goes on along the minus strand of NC_091823.1, from coordinate 52,395,562 downwards.
TCGGAAACGACCAGTCGAATGTGCCATGAATGTAAGCGCATAACAGAACGACACACAGGAAGCGAAGACGGAGGAGCGCTATAGCTTCCAATTGACTTTTATTGGTCACACGCGCACACGTGCGTGATTGATCACACAAGAGCACACTTTATTGGTCACTTGTGTAGGTACATCTGACCAATAAAATCAGTCGGAAGTTAGCAGTCACCCGTGTTCGTTTTCCATTGGTTTTTCACTTGTGCGCTACACTCAGCAATGAAGCACGAACTAGCCCAAAATTTTGCGTTCTTTGAATGCTTCTAAAGCCACAGGCTAACAATCTTGCTGGTCACTATTTTGAGGTTCATGAACGAGATGACGCCGGCAATCTTCCGTGTAAAAAGTTATAGGCCCTTGGCGTTTGCTACTATTTATTTTATTTTACTTTAGTATTTTTTGTATGCGTAATGAAAAGAAATGCAGCGGATCCACCGAATTGGAGTCTACACACAGCGAAGCTTTGTGTGAGTGCGTAGAGTCGAAACACGTGTCTCTGTTTATTGAATGCCTGCACAATGTGACACGGAATGCTTTATTCAGGTATTGTAGAGAGGCTAATGCAATGCCACCACCGATGCCGCGGATGCGCCAAGGCGATCGCTTTCTAATGCTGGTGCAAGGAACCCAGTGACGATGATGTCACGCGCGTCTTCCGCTGTGATTGGTTGGCCTATTCGGCAAGAGAATAGCCACGGAGCACCCATGGTCACGAAAACACGATGATGTTCGTTCGAAAAGAAAACCTTCGGATCTAAAAGAGCATGCTTACGCTATGCGTCGAAAGCAGACGTGGCGCATGAAATTGACGGCGTATTTGTTTTTCCTCTAGTGTTGGCCGATTTCACTCCCTGTATCATTAGTGTTCAATTTGCTTCTTGAGGCCACTCATTACTTTTGTTTCTGCAAAACAACTGCCGGATGAACTGCATGCGAATACGATGAGCCTTTTTCATTTAAAGGCCGACGCGTTAACAGGCAATCATGCTGGTGTTTGCGCGATTTATTTGGTTCAAAGTACTCAGTGCGGATTTCACGCTCCCATTTCCTAATCCAATAGATTCTTTTCTTTCTTTCCTTTTTCCTTTCTTAGGCGCAAGGCCTCCTCATGCGTCACAATAATTTGTTTGCGCCACGATAATCCAAGTATTTGCCGATTTACTTTCTTGTGTTCCCATTATGGCAATTGGTTAAATCTGCGGCACTCAAGCGTCGATGCTTGCAGGCCAACTTATATGCAGGCTCCGCTACTGTCTGCCATAGAACTTAAAACTTTTCCAATTTCTCTTTATCCCAATCTCTTGACGCCAGGTTTACGTCTCCACCGACGCAAACATCAGGCGGTGACCCGTAGCGTTGTTTGAACAGGCCAATCAACGATCTCCTCTTTTATAGGAGGTCACTTTTGTTTGCTTTAATAGCGAATAGCATTTCCTAACTTGACAGGCTTTTCTCATTAATTGGCTGCAAAGAGGCAAGAAGCACGCAGAAGTAAAAAGGGTTTCGGTGGGGACGCGCTGGTGCAGTGAAAGTAGATAATCGGATGAGGAGGCTTGTGCCGGCGTCTGCTGTTGTCCATGCTTCCCCCTGCTTCGCCTGCTCTGGCAGGCCATACAACGCGGCAGCGTGCAAAGGAAGCATAGAAATCGTCGATTTAAAAGCTGATTCTCGGAAAAAAAGAATTGATAAAGCGATGTCGTATACGCGCCAAAAGGGCTCTACAGCGTTATACTGCCCCGCGAAAATTTGTATTATATGCAAATAAATACGTTGTTCTCCCCGGCAGCTCCGAGTGGCCAGTGCCAGAGCGATCGGCGGCACTCGTATTCTATTCATTTTAGAACGGCGCAGTCTCCGGCTATTCGGGAAAATATATTTGTTTCGTTCGGCATAATAATGCATCTTTAATGCGTGTAAACGTCACTTTGACGAAGTGAGTTTTGGCGGTTTTATGACGTCGCGTGACAGACAGGCGAAGTGGGCGCAGCCCTAAAACGTTTGACCAGGAGCGTAGGAATAATTGCGAAAAAAAGGTACAGAATTGGAAATAATCATTTTTATTTTTTAGGTCAAATAATGCGTAATCATTGTGTACGCGTCATATCCGATGGGGAGTTCTCGCGATTCTCGTCACGTCGCGTGACAGACAGGCAAAGTGGGGGTGGCCCGAAATATGTTTGACCGATGGTGGAGCGCCGATTGCAGAAATGGGATAGAAAAGTTTGAAATAGCTATGTGTCATAGCGCCCCTGGCCCCACCACACGTTATTTGTAGACCCTAAAAATAACGTCAGCGCGTCAGCATGATTGCCGACGCGCTGGGCATCGATGGGCCTCGAAGTGTTGAGACACAAGAAAAGTAGTTATCGTCTGCTCAAAAGCCGCTGCTTTATCAGTACAGGACGTCTTGTGTAATGAGGGTTCTTGAATTAAGTGCCTCAAGTGCTTGCACCGAAATTAATCTTCTTAGCACCGTTTATTATCGTGGCCTGAATTTTACCCTCTGCATATAATCTATACAGATGTTCCGCATTCTTGCTTTTCTTGTATATAGTTGCATTTATTAGGGTTGAGCCACTAAATTTAGTCTGAAAGCGCTACTCTGGCATAGACCAATCTTTTAGTTGAACCAGCAGTCATTATAAGCAAAACCCGATATATGAAGTGCTTCTTTTAATAGATTAATGTTTCCTGGGATAACTTCACCATGAAGCCATATTTTCTCCACTGTATCACACTATAGTTGTACGAAATATGCTCTGTTGACTTATTATCTGGCCTGTTTTCACATACGCATTAGGCACACCGCCCACCAGGAACTCCGAAGGAGTTATCGCGCAAGACAATCTCCTCTATTCCGCGGCGCCAACTTGATTTATGAAGCCGTTGCAACGCGGCGACTTTGTCTCAGGGACACTGATATTACGGGGTGGTACTTAAGGAAAAGCGCCGGAAGAGGATGAACAATACGAAATAAAAATAACGAGTCGCACACAAAAAAAGGAAAGAACGATGCAGAAAATCTAGCAGCGTAAAAGTTATCCGAGAGCTTCTCGCCTTAGTGTTCACCTAAATAAAACACAATGAATTGATCCAGTGAGCGAACCCGTGCCGCTCGGTAATGTATTTTTCTTTAGCACTCGTGCAAGCAGCGTCCCTGCACTGGTGCCACGATGAAAACGAGCTGATAACCTCTCTACCTTTAACTGCTCAACCTTCCCGGTATGCGCTGGAGTTGTTGGCGCGTTTGTGTCGTCGGCACTCAAGTGTGGTCTCCGGCTTCTGCCACGATGACTAGATTATGATACTGAGATGGTAAGAGTGTATTTAGGAGCTGCCACTCGTTAAAAAAAAGAAGAAAGCTGAGAACCACACAACGAGTGACGGAACGGAGAAAGATAGGTGTATCGTTATAAAACATGAAGGGGCTCGACAGCTGCGTGGGTTTGAGATTAAGCGGAGGTAGTTGGTATTGGCGGCTGAGAACGAAAGGAAAATTCAGAGTTTAGGAGGTCATGTGATTGGCAGAGCAGCTAACCGGCGGTTTGTGAGAGCAACAGTCCCTTTCCTACCAACGGAAGAGAAGCGCAGTTCAAGACGGCATACGGTTTATGTGATGAGACTAGAAAACTTGAGGGCCTAGGATGGAGAAAGATTACGTAAGACAAGGGTTATTGGACATCGGGTGGGCGAGGCCTTATTGCTGCGGTAAACATAAATTGTGGTGGTGGTGGTGATGATGATGATGATAAGGTGGTGACGAAGACGACGACGATGGCGACTGTAATAAGCTAAGCCGGATGTGGAGACGAAGACAGGTAGCTAAGAAGCTCGATAAGGAATGCTAAACAGTGTCGAAAGCCAAGCGCAGGCCCATATATAGCTCCCGGTTTGAAAGGTACCGCCTGAGTACCATTTAAGAAATAACGGAAAAGTCAAGCGTTTCTCATCGCACTTGAAGCACCCATCTACTTTTCGTTTTCCTTTGTGGCGAATCACCCAAGCTCATTATGTAAAACTACTCAGGGCAATGCTTACTTCACCAGCACTTTTAAACTTTTTGATGCGTTAGAGTTTTTGTGCCTGTATCGTTCCTAATAAATCTTTCATACGGTGCAGGGAAGAACAAAAGCAAAAGCTATTTGAATATGTACTGCCTGCTGCGGGCCACTTCTGAAGTCAACTTTATAATTTATTCATGCTTTCCTAAACAAGAACCATATTTCATGCATACACTTGCGGTATGGAATTAGTATTCTTAGCAAATGTGGAAATTCCAAAATGTGAGCCAATTTTAGCCTATGTCACCTGTGCGCCGTACACCCGTGTTGGTTGCTTGTATTTATTGTAATCACAGTACACGCAGCGACATCAATGTGCGCTGAAGGGCTCGGTGGTTAATTTTTTCGCCGATCGGTATCAACAACCGGACAATATTCTAGCTTTATGGTGCTAATGAGAACGGCTGTGTATTACCATTCTTTAAAAGCAGCGCTGCTGAAAGTCGTCAATTGGGCTGTTTTTAGCCCATGGCTATTGTTACTTAATGAATCAATGGAATAGTGTATACTATTATTCCTTCAAGACAATTGGGCAATGAACCACATACAACAAACAACAAAAAGTAACTCGAGAATATCTGGTGCCCAGATAACAAATAGAGGCATACATTATACAGGAGTAGCACGCACAGACAATTTATGCCCGCAGGCAGTGACGAAGTAACATTTTGCAAGAACACAAGACGATGTGCAAAACGAGAACAAGGTAAAAGCGGGAGCCAACGTTTCAACAAGTTCACTGTTCGATGCGTTGGCTCCCGCTTTTACCTTGTTCTTGTTTTGCTCATCGTCTTGAATTTCCATATTCTGCCTTCTCCGTGCTTTCCCAGGACAGAAGATGTAATATGAGATATTGGAGAACGAAGGAACTGTGCGAGGAGGAGGAAGAGGAGGAAGAACTTTATTATTACAGAAGTCGTTGCGCAGGCTATTCCTGGGTGGTTCCCTCTGACAGGGCACCACTGGTGATCGCGGCTCGCCGGGCCTAGTCGAGGGTCGCCAGTTGGCTTCCCAGGTCCGGTTCGGAGAGTCTCGCCTCCCAAGACCACGTAGTGAGTGTGCGCGTTGAGACTTGTGGGGAAATTGCGTCGCCCGGACGGTGGGTGCATTCGTGTGTTATGGGCGCGAGTGTCACTGTGTGGTTGCTACTCCAGGGACGTATATCTGTCCGGGGAGATTGCGTGTAGACGAGACAAGTGTGGGTACGTGTTAGTTTGCAGGCGGCGCCAGTCCCTTGCCTGGAAATAGCACACAAGAAAAATGCTAGCAAATAATGTCTTAGGGAACGGCATTATTTTATACCTTTCATAAAATATAGGTTAGAGGAAGCGGAAGATAGGTATAAACATCATGGAAGGCGTGATATGTAGATTTATTTGACGTTGTAGGCAATAAATATTGCAGGCTCTGTTCACCGTAGTTTGTTCTTGCAGATTGAATTAACCATTTCTTTCATTCTCTTGTAGAAGTTCATTAATATGTTAATTACAGTTACCGAAAAGGGCGATCGAATGAGAGCTCAAATTAAAAAAAAAATCCATCTCCGACGTTCAGTTATATCACCGACCACTCAGTTACTACTATGTGCTCCTTTGCAGTATACGAAGTACAAGTCTGTGGCTTCCCTAGTTACGGTCGCTCTCTTATTATCTTTATTCATGTACTTTTTATCATTCAAAAGCCGGCAGACATTAGGCCCCTCATGATGGTATTAGCTGAGCTAGCTCTCGTGACTTCTCTACGATTTAATTGTTTTTAGGTTTACATCAATCATAGTAATCTCTCAAGTAAATCAGCTGGAAGTTCTGCGTTCTGTGGTGAAAAGTTAACGTAGCTTTCTTTCTTTGACTTGTGCCAGGAGATACGAGAACATATGCAGTGGTTAAAATAACGCCATCGTACATTGACATTTCTTGCCTGCAGCACTGACATTCACAAAGCACTGGAAAGAAGCAATTTCGTGCAAGGAGATACACAGTAAAACAACTGCCGCATTAACAAAGCACCTCGCGTGTTGAAGCATGCGAACTGCTGAAGCTAAGAGAGAGAGAGAGAGAGAACGAAGAGGAAAGGCAGGGAGGTTAATCAGATATGAGTCTCCGGTTTGCTATCCTACACTGGGGATGGGAGATAGGGGTTAGAAAGATGGCAGAGGAAAACGCTAAAAAAGCTAAAGCTGCTACTAGTCAAGTTAGCTCGCTGACCGGTCTTCTTTTTAAACCGCCGGCGGCCAATCCCTTTTTCAAACGTATTATTAGCCAAAGTGGTCGGACAATTACAAACATTCCTTGCGAACAAACGGCTTGGTGAATTCGGGCATTAGTTTCAAATGGTGTGCCTCTTCAGTTCTTGGCCATCAAACGACGTGCCTTTGAATTCCATCCTGCGCGCCAGAGACGCGAGACGTCTGGGCGCGAGGACCGCAGAGAAGTCGCCTCAGTATGCAAATGAGAAACGGGCGCTTTGAAATCGCTGCTATCTCCCATTGTGCGTCGCTCCTTCTTCCTTAGAAATTATTCACTGTCGTCTTCGATAACGTCTCAGCGCTGCCGGCGTAGCAGCCGCACAGCTTTGAAAGACAGCTCTTAAGGGAAGTTTTCTCTGACGAAAATGAGATTAGTTCTAAACGCAATTTAATCTGTTGGGCCTCAGCGGAGAAGAAAAAAAAACGAAGATGAACGATGGTGAAATAGGAGTGTGCCGCCGGTTCAACGGATGACGACGAACACTCAAGAACGAAAAAATAAAAAGGACGCGCTGAGTTCTTTGTTAGCCAGTTTCTGTTTGTCTCAAAACTACCGGCGCACTTATTATTTATAGATGCAAGTCGCTTTAAGGATATCCACTTAAGCGCACTTTCTATAAGTTTTGCTTGAAGCTGTCTCTTATTTGCAGTCTAGTAAAGGTATTTTGCGAGGGCAAGCTGTAACGTTACGGGTGAGAGTTAGCTAGTGAACAATCGCGCTAATTAATAAAGACAGGAATAATTACTTCGGATACCTTCCTGGCAACACGGTACTAGTCTGTTTCAACTGAAAGAGTTACGGAGTACTCCCCCCCCTTACCCCCCTCCCCCATCCGTCCGTCCGTCCGTCCGTTTCCTTCCAGATGGAGCCCTTGGCATCAGTAATGAGCTTATTTGGAAGTTGTTGATGTAGGGGATTGCCGCATTCATTAACATCGTGTGTTTTTTTTATTAGCATGTCGATGATGTTTCGTGCTGGCAGTGATGTGTGAGTTCGGAGAAAATAAAATATGTAAATTTTGTTTCCAAGTGGCAAAGAAAGCTCGCAGAAACACAAAGAACTATGAAAACGAGCCAGTGGGAAATGAATTAGCAGGCTATACGAGTGGTTAAACTGATTCGAGAATAGCGGAAAGTATATAGAGGGTGGTGACGCTTTAAATGGGATAACGGGAGAAGTGTAGGCGACAGTTCTAAAAAATTGTTTAAAAAAGTCTGATGTGAAGCCTAGGTAGGCCACCAGAAGGCGGCCCACACCCATCAAAGCTTGTTTTGCCTTCGGTTAACCTTGCGCATACAATATTTTATGCCGTTGGGAAAACATCCAATAAATAAATAAATCAAAGAAAACTCATTGACATCTATTGTTGGTTCTTGCTGCCTGTAAAGCATGCTCCGCCACATAACTCTACTTCTTACGGGTAAGTTTATTTAGCGCTCCGCTAGCCTCTCGACGCAGATTCGTTTCGTTCACTTCATCACATCTGTACGGTGCTACTGCTCGAGGCGACAGCGCACAACGATCAAGATAATGCGACTATTGCGTGCTAGAAATCATTATTTCAGCCACGTCCGTGTTGACTTCTGTGCCGAGATTCTGCCTGTTCTGGCGGCAGCACGAAGCGTTTGTGATTGCCTTCTGTCCTTTCCTCCAGGCTCCAAATGCTCGCCGCAGTGAATGGTTCCCAGAGGTTTCCGATAAGTGTGTTGTTCTATGGCGGGCCTGGAACCCGCTAATCGAACGTGATTGAAGGTGGACCTCTCACGTTCCTCCGCCCTCTCCCAACCATTTCTGTGTGCCGTATCGGCCACGGTCTAGAGTCGACGTCAGTTTCGTTCTCCGAGCCCTAGGGGTAATTGGGTTTCGGATCAATTTGTCATCGGGATGGTCGCCACGTCTGAGTGGACTTTTAGAAACATAAACAGCAAGGCCGGCTGAACTAGATGAAAGTGGTCAAGCGAACGTTTTTCTCGTCTGCTCTAAGGCTTTGTTTCGTTTTGACATCGTAGAATTGTTTTGACGTTCTGCCGTCGTCGTAAGTATATAGTCGGCACTGAATCCCTGAGCACCACCAACATGACTACAAGCTTTCTTTCTCATAGATGATTATACGAAGGCGGCCATGGAGCGTAGAAAGAAAGAAAGAAAGAAAGAAAGAAAGAAAGAAAGAAAGAAAGAAAGAAAGAAAGAAAGAAATGAAGAAAGAAAGAAAGAAAGGCAAAATAAACGCATTGGTTTCGTGGCGAGAGTGTCGCTATATTACACAGGGTTCTGAAGCTACTCTGGCACTTGGACTCGTAAATATTTTACAATAACTTATAGCGGTACAGTATACTAGCGAAAAAAAAAAAAGCTGACGTTTTTCAAGGAGGAGACAAAGGAGGGAAAAGACAGGGAGGTTAGCCAGTGTAAGTACCGGCTGGCTACCCTGTGCTGGGGATAGGGGTAAAGGGAATAAAAGGAGAAAGAAGAAGAAGAGGAAAAAAAAAGAAAAAAAAAGAAAATTCACAGAGTAACGCGAAACTACGCTCTACAACGTTCAAAGGCGGTCACACAATTCGCACGTCCTTAAAAACTTCAACAAAGCCCTTAAGGCCTTCAGTGCCGAAGCCCGTCTGGACCAATGTCCTAGAGCTTTTTCCTCTGTAAAGGGGCGATTGTCCAGTTTTGCGAGAGCGGTCACAAGCACTGTTCTTCGCACTGCGTAACGGGGACAGTCACAAAGGAGGTGTTCAATCGTATCCTCGCAGCCGCAGGTGTCACAAGTAGGGCTGTCGGCCATTCCGATACGGAATGAATATGAGTTCGTGAACGCCACGCCGAGCCACAGGCGGCACAGAAGTGTTGCTTCCGCTCGTGGCAACCCTGGTGGTAGGCGGAGTTGCAGACGTGGATCCAATTTGTGGAGACGTGCGTTCGTGAAGTCACTGGTGTTCCACAGATTTTGTGTAAGCTCGCGGGCGAGGGAGCGAAGTCTTGTGGCTGCATCTGTTCTTGACAGTGGTATGGGTATAATCTGGGCGCCATCATGAGCCGACCGGGCAGCGTCGTCCGCACTGTCATTTCCTGAAATTCCACAGTGACCCGGTATCCACTGGTAGATGATGTTGTGTCCCTTGTTGATTGCGTGATGGTGGAGTAGTCGGATGTCTGCGACTAGTTGCTCATTAGGTCCATGGTTGAAAGGGGACATCAGACACTGAAGAGCTGCCTTTGAGTCACATAAGATGGACCATGAATGTGATGATTTCTGAACGATAAACTCCAGAGCAGCACGGATAGCTGCGAGTTCTGCAGCCGTCGATGATGTAATGTGAGATGTCTTGAACTTGAGGGTGACGCACTCTGTGGGAATCACCACTGCTCCAGCTGAACTATTAGAGGATACAGAACCGTCAGTGTAAACGTGGATGCGTCCTCTGTGTTGTTCATGTAGCACTGAAAGCACGGTTTGTTTGAGGGCAAAAGTTGACATCTCTGTTTTCCTTTTGATACCGGGAATAACAAGGACAGCCTGGAGAGGATGGAGGCACCACAGCGGTTGAGATGGTCGTGCTGCAGGCGTGAAGTTTGACGGTAAAGTTCCATTGTTGGCGGCAATAATCTTGCTAAACGCTGAACGAGGTCGAGCGGCAGGAAGGGAGGCGAGATGATGCGATGGAAGTCGGGCGAAGTGCCTGATATGCATCCTCAAAGTGTCGACTTGAAGATACGTGTTGATAGGGTGGTCATGCGCGATGGCTATTGTTGCTGCCGTGGACGCACATCTAGGAAGACCAAGGCAAATTCGCAGAGCTTGAGCTTGTACAGATTGGAGGGCACGGAGGTTGGTCTTGCCGGTCCCACCCAGTACAGGTAAGCTATAGCGCAGGAGACCGAGGAACAGTGCGTTATAGAGTTGGAGCATCGCACTCACAGACGCACCCCATGACTTTCCCGCAAGAAATCTGAGCACGTGGGTTATCATGACTAATTTCCTTTTTAGGTAGGAGATATGAGGACTCCAGGAAAGGTCTCGGTCTATTATCACTCCTAGAAAGCGGTGCGTCTTCTCGTAGGCTATGGGTCGCACAGCTCCGACGCCTGTCGTGCAGAAAACCAAAAGTGCGCCAATTGTCAGGGCTCTCACGATGCAACTTCGAAGAATTGCCCACATGTGAAAAATGAGGCGAAAGTCTTGAGGCAAATGGTCAGGGATGGTTCCTCGCACAGGGAGGCTGCCGCTAAGGTGCGACGTCGACGTTCACGTCGCCGGAGTTCTAGGAAACCCACTGCTATTGCTAAGGATGCACCGCGTCCACTGACAGTCCAGACACTTCCGCATACAACTAGCAATAGCAGCAACGACGTTCCTCAGCAGAAAGTCTCCAATCTCATTGCCTCAAGCGAGGAGTGGCCGCCATTGCCACGGCTAGATCCACCAGCGGAGCGACAAGATGTAGCACGCTCGCCGAATCATGCTTCACCTTCTGGCAGCAACCAAGAGAACGACAAACAAGTTGTCACCATGATAAGGGCCCTTATGAACACGCTACGAGCACTACTGACTGCCATACACACTCCGGCGGCTCGAGGCGCACTTCAAATACTGGATGCCCTGTATCCGGTACTTTCCGGTCTTGAAAAGTACCATGGCTGCTCCTCTACATTCGTTCCTTAAAGAGGTCAAGGAAGCGTCTATCTTCCAATGGAATGTCAGAGGCATTAAATCGCGCATTTCGGACCTTCGGCCGTTTGTTTTTAAGAACAAATTTCCAATAATTGTCATTTGTGAACCAAACGTTGAGAGCGCCATCCGCCTATCAGGATATGAAGCTTTCATGTCTGCCACCTGTACCGACCGCAGCAAAGTCATCGTTTATATCAGATGCGATTTCACATATGTTTTACACCCAGTGGCACCTGATGACAACAATCAGTATGTGTGTTTGACTATAAAATGCAAGAACGTCGCACTCACGCTCATAGGTGCCTACATCTCACCTTCGAGTCGATTTGACAGCGCAAGACTAGGTGGAATTTTAACAGCGACATCTGGACCATGGGTTATTACCGGCGACTTCAATGCGCATCATCCGCTATGGGGAAGCTTAAAGATGGACTGTCGAGGAAGACGTGTACTATCCTTCGCGTCGGACCATGAGCTCTGCTGCCTAAATGATGGCAGTCCCACCTTTCTGCGGGGATTGACATACAGCAGCTGCCTGGACTTGACTTTTGTTTCAAGATGCCTCAGTGCCAGTGTGAAATGGTTCACGGACAACGAAACGCGTGGTAGTGACCACGTTCCAACGTATGTTAAAATCGACGGCATACGCAAGTCACACTCTACTACAGTTCTTCATCACATCGACTGGCCTAAATACACGTTGCTCATGGAGAAGAATTGCCAAGAGATCCGGGACTGTCTGCCTGGCAACATCGAGAAGCTAATTAACGCCGCTGCTCAAGAAGCCACAAGATCTGTTAGGCCTATTCCTAAATTCTCTGAATTCGAAGCAGAATTGGAGCGGCTTCGAGCAATCCGCCGTCGCGCGGAAAGAAGGTACAGGCGCACCAAGTCCATCTACGACCTAAGGGAGGCGAGACGCATACAGAAGAAGATCCAGCGTCGGATCAACGCCCTGCAGTCTCTAAGATGGAAAACCTTCTGTGATACCCTTGATCCGCATAAACCCCTGTCACATATATGGAGAACAGTGCGTGGTCTTCGAACATCACCGCAACAACGCCACCCCTTCAAATGCCTGGCTCTCTACCAAGGTCGCAGAGAGCTCGACGTAGCGGACGACTTCTGTGTCAAGGTCGCTGGTCTACCGCCATCGTTCGCTACACATGATCCCCGTGATGTTCCAATCTCGCGGGATTCTCGTATGGACAAACTGTTTTCCATCGAGGAGTTGCAGGCGGCGTTGGCAGCGTGCAGACGTTCCTCATCGCCTGGGCCTGACGGGGTGACATACGCAGCTCTTGGAAACCTCGGTCACACAGCCCGGCATGCACTTCTAGACGTGTACAATAATTCATGGCGTGAAGGAGAAGTTCCAGCTGCATGGAAGTCCAGCCGCCTTGTGCCTTTGCTCAAGCCAGGTAAATCACCCCTAGACGTGGCGTCTTATCGTCCCATTGCTCTGGCCAGTTGTCTAGGAAAGGTGATGGAGAGGATGGTGCTGACGCGTCTAGAGTGGTATCTAGAACATTACAAGTTATATCCTGACGCTATGGCAGGCTTTCGACGCGGACGCTCTTCTATAGACAACGTCATAGATCTTGTCTCGTCTGTTCAGCACGAAAAAAGCCTCAGGAAGCTGTCAGCGGCGATGTTCCTGGATGTTAAAGGCGCATATGACAACGTAACCCATCAAGCCATCCTGGACGCCTTGGGTGATGTCGGCCTAGGCGGCCTTGTTTTTCGGTTGATATCCAGCTTCTTGAAGGACAGGTCATTCTTTGTGCAAACAGAGGACGGTGCGTCATCACAACGCAAAACCTACCGAGGCGTACCACAAGGCGGAGTCTTGAGCCCCACTCTATTTAACCTGGTGCTCATCGACATGGTTCATACCCTTCCGGAATCCGTCCATGTGTCGATCTATGCAGACGATATATGCATTTGGTCATCAGGAGCGACGCGTCCTCAGGTGCGCGCCAGACTTCAAAAAGCGGCCGCACTAACATCAGGTTATCTTCGAGCACGAGGTCTGGAGCTGTCCTGCGAGAAGTGCTCTATAGTCGCTTTCACGCGTAAAGCAATGAAACCATACGTTATCAGAATTAATGGACAGCCAATTGCCTACGAGAAGACGCACCGCTTTCTAGGAGTGATAATAGACCGAGACCTTTCCTGGAGTCCTCATATCTCCTACCTAAAAAGGAAATTAGTCATGATAACCCACGTGCTCAGATTTCTTGCGGGAAAGTCATGGGGTGCGTCTGTGAGTGCGATGCTCCAACTCTATAACGCACTGTTCCTCGGTCTCCTGCGCTATAGCTTACCTGTACTGGGTGGGACCGGCAAGACCAACCTCCGTGCCCTCCAATCTGTACAAGCTCAAGCTCTGCGAATTTGCCTTGGTCTTCCTAGATGTGCGTCCACGGCAGCAACAATAGCCATCGCGCATGACCACCCTATCAACACGTATCTTCAAGTCGACACTTTGAGGATGCATATCAGGCACTTCGCCCGACTTCCATCGCATCATCTCGCCTCCCTTCCTGCCGCTCGACCTCGTTCAGCGTTTAGCAAGATTATTGCCGCCAACAATGGAACTTTACCGTCAAACTTCACGCCTGCAGCACGACCATCTCAACCGCTGTGGTGCCTCCATCCACTCCAGGCTGTCCTTGTTATTCCCGGTATCAAAAGGAAAACAGAGATGTCAACTTTTGCCCTCAAACAAACCGTGCTTTCAGTGCTACATGAACAACACAGAGGACGCATCCACGTTTACACTGACGGTTCTGTATCCTCTAATAGTTCAGCTGGAGCAGTGGTGATTCCCACAGAGTGCGTCACCCTCAAGTTCAAGACATCTCACATTACATCATCAACGGCTGCAGAACTCGCAGCTATCCGTGCTGCTCTGGAGTTTATCGTTCAGAAATCATCACATTCATGGTCCATCTTATGTGACTCAAAGGCAGCTCTTCAGTGTCTGATGTCCCCTTTCAACCATGGACCTAATGAGCAACTAGTCGCAGACATCCGACTACTCCACCATCACGCAATCAACAAGGGACACAACATCATCTACCAGTGGATACCGGGTCACTGTGGAATTTCAGGAAATGACAGTGCGGACGACGCTGCCCGGTCGGCTCATGATGGCGCCCAGATTATACCCATACCACTGTCAAGAACAGATGCAGCCACAAGTCTTCGCTCCCTCGCCCGCGAGCTTACACAAAATCTGTGGAACACCAGTGACTTCACGAACGCACGTCTCCACAAATTGGATCCACGTCTGAAACTCCGCCTACCACCAGGGTTGCCACGAGCGGAAGCAACACTTCTGTGCCGCCTGTGGCTCGGCGTGGCGTTCACGAACTCATATTCATTCCGCATCGGAATGGCCGACAGCCCTACTTGTGACACCTGCGGCTGCGAGGAGACGATTGAACACCTCCTTTGTGACTGTCCCCGTTACGCAGTGCGAAGAACAGTGCTTGTGACCGCACTCGCAAAACTGGACAATCGCCCCTTTACAGAGGAAAAAGCTCTAGGACATTGGTCCAGACGGGCTTCGGCACTGAAGGCCTTAAGGGCTTTGTTGAAGTTTTTAAGGACGTGCGAATTGTGTGACCGCCTTTGAACGTTGTAGAGCGTAGTTTCGCGTTACTCTGTGAATTTTCTTTTTTTTTCTTTTTTTTCCTCTTCTTCTTCTTTCTCCTTTTATTCCCTTTACCCCTATCCCCAGCACAGGGTAGCCAGCCGGTACTTACACTGGCTAACCTCCCTGTCTTTTCCCTCCTTTGTCTCCTCTCCTCTCCTCGTACGCAATTGGCTGTCCATTAATTCTGATAACGTATGGTTTCATTGCTTTACGCGTGAAAGCGACTATAGAGCACTTCTCGCAGGACAGCTCCAGACCTCGTGCTCGAAGATAACCTGATGTTAGTGTGGCCGCTTTTTGAAGTCTGGCGCACACCTGAGGACGCGTCGCTCCTGATGACCAAATGCATATATCGTCTGCATAGATCGACACATGGACGGATTCCGGAAGGGTATGAACCATGTCGATGAGCACCAGGTTAAATAGAGTGGGGCTCAAGACTCCGCCTTGTGGTACGCCTCGGTAGGTTTTGCGTTGTGATGACGCACCGTCCTCTGTTTGCACAAAGAATGACCTGTCCTTCAAGAAGCTGGATATCCACCGAAAAACAAGGCCGCCTAGGCCGACATCACCCAAGGCGTCCAGGATGGCTTGATGGGTTATGTTGTCATATGCGCCTTTAACATCCAGGAACATCGCCGCTGACAGCTTCCTGAGGCTTTTTTCGTGCTGAACAGACGAAACAAGATCTATGACGTTGTCTATAGAAGAGCGTCCGCGTCGAAAGCCTGCCATAGCGTCAGGATATAACTTGTAATGTTCTAGATACCACTCTAGACGCGTCAGCACCATCCTCTCCATCACCTTTCCTAGACAACTGGCCAGAGCAATGGGACGATAAGACGCCACGTCTAGGGGTGATTTACCTGGCTTGAGCAAAGGCACAAGGCGGCTGGACTTCCATGCAGCTGGAACTTCTCCTTCACGCCATGAATTATTGTACACGTCTAGAAGTGCATGCCGGGCTGTGTGACCGAGGTTTCCAAGAGCTGCGTATGTCACCCCGTCAGGCCCAGGCGATGAGGAACGTCTGCACGCTGCCAACGCCGCCTGCAACTCCTCGATGGAAAACAGATTGTCCATACGAGAATCCCGCGAGATTGGAACATCACGGGGATCATGTGTAGCGAACGATGGCGGTAGACCAGCGACCTTGACACAGAAGTCGTCTGCTACGTCGAGCTCTCTGCGACCTTGGTAGAGAGCCAGGCATTTGAAGGGGTGGCGTTGTTGCGGTGATGTTCGAAGACCACGCACTGTTCTCCATATATGTGACAGGGGTTTATGCGGATCAAGGGTATCACAGAAGGTTTTCCATCTTAGAGACTGCAGGGCGTTGATCCGACGCTGGATCTTCTTCTGTATGCGTCTCGCCTCCCTTAGGTCGTAGATGGACTTGGTGCGCCTGTACCTTCTTTCCGCGCGACGGCGGATTGCTCGAAGCCGCTCCAATTCTGCTTCGAATTCAGAGAATTTAGGAATAGGCCTAACAGATCTTGTGGCTTCTTGAGCAGCGGCGTTAATTAGCTTCTCGATGTTGCCAGGCAGACAGTCCCGGATCTCTTGGCAATTCTTCTCCATGAGCAACGTGTATTTAGGCCAGTCGATGTGATGAAGAACTGTAGTAGAGTGTGACTTGCGTATGCCGTCGATTTTAACATACGTTGGAACGTGGTCACTACCACGCGTTTCGTTGTCCGTGAACCATTTCACACTGGCACTGAGGCATCTTGAAACAAAAGTCAAGTCCAGGCAGCTGCTGTATGTCAATCCCCGCAGAAAGGTGGGACTGCCATCATTTAGGCAGCAGAGCTCATGGTCCGACGCGAAGGATAGTACACGTCTTCCTCGACAGTCCATCTTTAAGCTTCCCCATAGCGGATGATGCGCATTGAAGTCGCCGGTAATAACCCATGGTCCAGATGTCGCTGTTAAAATTCCACCTAGTCTTGCGCTGTCAAATCGACTCGAAGGTGAGATGTAGGCACCTATGAGCGTGAGTGCGACGTTCTTGCATTTTATAGTTAAACACACATACTGATTGTTGTCATCAGGTGCCACTGGGTGTAAAACATATGTGAAATCGCATCTGATATAAACGATGACTTTGCTGCGGTCGGTACAGGTGGCAGACATGAAAGCTTCATATCCTGATAGGCGGATAGCGCTCTCAACGTTTGGTTCACAAATGACAATTATTGGAAATTTCGTTTTTCAAAATCAGCGGTAAAACGCCCCACAGAGGAGCAGATTACAGGGGAACGCAGCAGCCTTGCGGTAGTGATGAAATGTTTCTGTTTGTAATTGTTCAGTTTTTCATTACATAACAAATTGGGTAAATGATACAAAATCGAAAAGAAACGCACTGCCATTAAGTCCCGCTTTCGCCAAAGCTAGCAGTGCTTGACTCATGGCTGATCCTGAAAGGCAAGATTCTGCGCCTCTGTGTTGTGCGGTTTCTTGGGGCGCCAGTATAGCCCGGCCTAACGAGGGCGCGCGCCATGCGTGGCGCAGTCACGCTACGCCGGCGCAAACTAGACGCTGCACAGTCTAGCGTCGCGGAGCAGCCAGCGTGACAAGCGGCGTTCAGCGCGCTTCTCCTATAGACATTCTCCTATGCCGACGGGCGATGGGGGCGGTGTTCCAGCAGCACCTGCACAGAAAGCGGCCGATTGTCCAGTTTTTGGAAAGCTTTAGCAAGTTCTTGACTCTCTAGGGCATATCTTGGACAGTGGCACAGCAGGTGGTCGATGTTTTCTTCGGTGCCACAGACCTCGCATGCTGCACTGTCAGTCACTCCAATTAATGTAGAGTATGCCTTTGTGAAGGCAACTCCTAACCAAAGGCGACAGGGAAGCGTAGCTTCACGTCGAGGAAGTCCGAGTGGAGGTCGGAGTTGCAGGGAGGGGTTTAGTCCATGCAGTCGTGTAAGTCGTAAGTTTGGCGAGTTCCATAAAGCGGTGAAGGCGCTTTTGTGTTTCTTAAAGACGACGGGTTTGTGCGACCATCTGTGACTATTAATGCAGTTTCTGTAAGACCACACGCGTCAGCGAACTTGCCAAAATTTCCTCTTTTCCTTCCCTCCTCTCTCTCCCTGTGATCTTTGTTTTCCCCTTTACCATTCCCCCGGTGTAGGGTAGCCAACCGGACGTTATTCTGGTTAACCTCCCTGCCTTCTACTTTTCTGTTTCCTCCTCCTCCTATGTCACGCCGGAGCCGCTAGAACAGAGTGCATCGAGCGCTAGCTTGTCTGGCCTACAGCATGCTGGCCTATACAGTTCGAGTGTGTTTATGAGATTGCGCTGAGTTTGCGTCTGCGCCAAACGAAAAGAAGTTCCGCTCGCCTCGCACTTTGCGCAAGCGCTGCGGCAACAGCTGGTCGCCGCATTGCTCAGGGGCCAGTTTCAACGCACAGCACCTCTCCTTATCTGTTCTTCCCTATCCCCCCTCTCCAAGTGTAGTGTAGCCAACCGGGCACGTCTTTGGCTAACCTCCCTGCCTTTCCCTCTTCGTTTCACTCACTCACTCTCTCTCTCTCTCTCTCTCTCTCTCTCTATGAAGAGATTCATGCAATTGCTAGAGGGGACTGCGGAGCTAGTGTCTGCGGGAGCGGCAAGCCGAGCAGTTCGGCTAGCATCCGTGGGAATCACGGGCATCACAGGGAATTGCCCAAAATCGTCTTTCTAGCATTTAGCGGCTTCGTGACTTTGCAGGGCGATCATGTCAAAGTACTGTGTTATAAGTAATTACATAAACATTACCAAAATGTTTCGATGGAAGGATCTGAATACAGGACCTCTAGGACAGAAGCCCCGTATTGAAACCATAACCCCACGGACGCGTTAACAAGTGGAACCACTGCAATTAGCAGCGATTATGCGTACTTGCAGAGTGTTATTTCCTTCTGTATTAAAAAAAAAGAAAATAAGTATGACTTTCTGTGAAATTTAGGTCAATTTAGGTCCAGATATAGCATAATAAACGAAGCCGCAAGAACGTCCGAAGCCCCATGCACGAAGATCAGACAAATCCGTGTACTGACCATCATTCCCATGGTGATTAAACGATCGCAGCGCCAGCGTTCCCACTAATAATTGTAGGAAACTCAGCGTACAGTACCGTCAGCGGTTAGGACGGATGGTAGGTCGTCGGCGCGCATTGAAATGTACACGGCGGCCCTTCGCTATGGGCGATTTGGGCCGATTGTTTGGTAACAAAGCTCACTGGCAGCAGTGAACTGATGGTAAATTACCCTCCAATGCCACATTCTTGCACGAAACGCACTGAACATTCCTACTATGCGTGAACGGAGCCCGAAACGCAGCTTCTGTTCCGGTACATCCATATCGCTTTTTGTTCGTGTTTGGCCTGCGCTCTGCCCGCTCTGTGGGCACTGCTGTTTCGCCACTCAACTTTCTGATATTTTCGCACTGGTTGTAAAAATGACTGCATTGCTGTGCAGTGAAGCTGGAGTAGCTAGTTACTGTGACTCTACTTCACCACTTGTACGTACGTGTACGTAACTGCATTTTGCTTCTTTTTCAATTATATGCCAAGTACAAAACAACTACTAAGTTCAGTTAAACAAGGTTCTCCACTTTGAGTGACTGCGATGTGGCCGCATCGCCATGTGGCTTCACTCGCGTTCATTAGTTTTTTCGTGGTAACAGTAAAAACGTAGCATTTTAGCGCGAAGTATGTTTTTAAGTTAATACGTGCATGAAAATGAGGCGAATAATTGTAAATTATTTTAAGAGGCAAACTTATACGTTGTTTTCTTTATATATGAAAATAATGGCCGCTACCACCTGTCAAGCTAGCAGCACCAAACTGAAGAGCTCACTATATATTAACCGCCGGCAACTCAGTTTTACGACATTCCTCTGTCTATCGACTGCAATGTTAAGCATGATCTAGTTGTAATACTCTATTTCCGCTTCCCTTTTTTCGCAGATGATCAAAGTACCAAAGCGTTACAATCCACTTGCGAGGCAAAATTATTTCTGCGTTGTGGGACATCGACGTAATAAAAGGGCACATTAGGAACCGCTAAGGAGGGTCGCGCAACCGCTAAGTAAGTAGCCATGCAATTATGCGCCTAAGATGAGTTATACCCTTATCGCATGAGCGGTTAAAATTTTCTTTCATTCTGCCGAGTGATCTCACGCCACCTCGTGCACGTGTAACGATATCAAAAGGATTGCGGAATGATCAACACATCGCTACAAGCAATTGCTAAAGCTCAGGTAGCGCAGCGACCACTTCATTTAATTATAACGACATGAAATGTATTTTTTCACCTTCTTTTTTCGTGAAGTGCTTCAATCACAATGCGACAATACAATTTAAATGGTTATGATGAATGGAGGGCGCGACAAGCTCACATCGCGCGCTCGACACATGCCGTCACTAATTTTATTGCAGCGCCAAAACAACAGCGAAAAGCCAAATGGGTCTCTACACCGTAAAACAAATGTATACCATCGCTCACGAGTGCGATATACAACCACGGAATGAAGAGATATTAACGGCTATGTGCGCTGTACGCGCACATGCAAACAAGTAGCGGCTAGCAGATGACGCGACGCCCAATCCGCATGATTCTTGTTCAGCCACTGTTCGCCAGGAGGCGACTCCGCTCAATCTCGCGTCCAATACTCATTTCAAGGTCGTACCGTGCACGCTGCCGTGTATCATCACTTGTTGACGCGTCCATTGCTTGCCTGAGAGGCCTCCGCTGACTCAGCGTTTACAATAGATGCGTGTGACACTGGGCGGCTCAGTAAACGTCTGTTTCAGAGACTATATATAGGTGGACGACAAGAAGCTTTCAGCACAGCTTCAGAGGACATTTAATCGCTTTGGGAACTTATTACTCCTTGTTCAAACGGCGCCAGCGACGTATACGGTGCTTGTACTAGAAGCGGAGCTATGTATGTATTCCCTGCTGCCCATACCTTCGGCTTCTGAGATAAATGAGTATCAGTGTCCATTGCTCTCTGTTATTTATCTGGCAATCATTTTGAAGCTGCGGTTTGTCGTGTTTCCGACTCACTAAATTCCTTCGGGGCTGTTACTATATGATTTATAGATTTCATTTTGATTAGCTAGGGGTTGGTGGTCTCAGTTGCGGTAGATTTTTTCTTGCCACGAACAAGGCTTCAAACAGGGATGTTCTGGGCTTTGTAACACCCTGTAGTAAAGACGCAGTATCGTTAGCCACTCGCTTACTCTGTGGACGGTCACGAAACGTTCAGCTTCGAACATTCGCATCCTGTTCGCGTAGTCCGTCACCCAAGCTTCAGTGCGTTGATTCAACAGGGCGTCCGTTCACTTACTCTTGATACGTGGCTGACAGAGTGACCGTAAGTTTGTATGTGAGGTGGAGTGGATGTGTGTAGATAACATGAAAAAACTTACTATTTCAGCAAGCAGTGCTTCTCCATTTGTCCCTGTGTAAAGAGCGGTACTCACTCTTTCGGACGCACGGTAGAAGTGCTTTTCTTTAGGTTAGCGAACAATGTTGGCGCATGAGGAATATTTTTATCCTCGAGGGGAGGGAGCGAGAGAGAGAAAGATAAGTCTTAAGGGAAAGGCAGGGAGGTTAACCAGGCTGAGCCCAGTAGGCTACCCTGCACTGGGGAAGCAGGAAAGGGGATTGAAAGAGGAGAAGGAATAAAAGAAGGTCACCATCTCCACTGTTACGCACACAAGCGCGCACCACTGAGTCAATCAGAGGCAGTCACACAGGCTGGTGCATTCCAAAAAAACGTACCAGCGCATTTGTGTCCTTGCACATAGCAGACGCACGAGGTCACGGGGTCAAGATCTTCTCTGTAAAAGGACCGTTGTCTACGCGCTCCGAAGCTGTACGAAGGCCACTCCTCTCCTTCGTATCTATGGCAGTCACACAGGATATGGTTGGTCGTTTCTTCGACGCAACATCTGCTGCAATTGGGACTGTCCGTCATTCCAATTAGGAATGAGTAGGCGTTTGTGAAAGAAACACCTACTCGCAAGTGACACAGTAGCGTTTTTGTCCGTTGGTTACAACCAGGTAAATGTTGCCATGTCATATGCGGGTCCATGGCATATAAGCGCCGGTTGGTGAATTCCTGTTTGTTCCATTTTCTTACAATAAAAATATGGGCAAGACCGCTGAGGCAAGACCGCTGAGGTGAAGCTGCATCCGTTTTCGACAATAGTATTGAGGTGATTTCACATACATCATGTGCCTCACGGGAAGTTCTGTCGGCACTTTCATTGCCAGCCATATTACAGTGGCCGGGTAGCCGCTGAAATACAATGTCGTGCATCGAGAAGGGGCAGCAACACAGGCAGTCCATGGCCGCACAGATTAATTTCGTTCCCTAACATGGCAGTCATTTATTTTGCAGCTAACTGCTGCCACGCGCCTTCTCTCTAGCTTTATACATTTTGCAGCATGCCTGGAACATAGTGCTTTAGCAGTCACCCATTTGCATTTCCGCCAATTTATAACACAGCAGCAGTGCAGGAGCAATTATGGTTTCGCATTCGCACACTTTCGCTTGAGGCAACCTGCGGTGCACCACCGAAAGTGCCATCTCGTTCCTCTAGAACAAATTAATTCGCGAAAATCGACAGGGAACACATTTTCGGCGATCCTGATGTCGCCGGCGTGACAGTTACGACTTCGCCGGGCCTCTGCCTGGTACTCTGGACTGCATCCACGCGCTTAGAATCTGATCTGTTGCTATTTAATTAGATATTATCAGATTTTAGATCGCGTAAAATGTGCTAGCAAATAGAAAGATGTCAGCTTAGCTCTTGATGTATATTTTGACATATAATCAACTATGATTACTAAATTACGACAGCTTCTTGCAGGGCGACATTTTGCAAGCGATGCCATAGTTCGGGAAGTGGTGACATCTGGTTACAGTTGTGGGCCGCAGATTAATTTGACATCGGCCTACTAAGTTTATTGCTGTGCTACGAGAAATTCTTAAACATTAGAGTTCACGTCTGGAAAGACGACGTATCCATTATTCTACCTGGCAATATACACATGTTAAAAACTTCTGTTGTTCGTGCCTTACTTACTTACGAATTTACGTGCTGGATGGTCCTCATGTTAAGGAACACAAGTACAGGGTCAGAAAACTGCTAGCAGAGAACGTATTGAAAAAAAAAATAAAGAAGAGGAAATCATAGGTACGCCTCCGGAATAGGGTGAAATATATAGGATTTTAATTTTGACGCTGGTGATCTGTTGTTTCATAACAGAGATTTGAGTTGTACTAAGACAAAAAATCTGACAAACTCACGTAAAGTATTATTTGAAGCACCAAAACTGCTCGCTTGAAGAAAAAGAGTCTACAATATTGTGATTAAAATGTTGCTTTTTCCTTGTGCTCCTGCCACTACAGGGTTGAAACTACAGATTTTAAGCTGTAATCTTTTATGTGCCTGATGTGACGCCCGTTTAGGGAAGTAGAAATTTAAGAATGCATTCGGCTTCCGTGTTTTCTGTTTAAAATATCGGATGCCAGCGGTAATCATCTACCCCAATGATGAATCAGGAAATATACGCAGCGCCTTTTGTCATTAAAGTTCTAGCGATTGCCTTCAGTTTTTCAGACGTACGCGCCCAACTTGGTATCTCAAGCCTTAGTGGCTTGAGCTTCATGGAGTTCATTACGCACGACATAGTGAGTGTGGTCTCTACCTCCGCATGCGCCAGGGTGAACACTTGGGTACGCGCGCTAAGCTTTTCGCCTACATGTGCCTTACTCAAGTCATCCTTCGCTGTCGATAAGCTCAGTTCGACAGTTTTGAAAACCAACGGGGCTTAAATGTCCGGTTGAAACCACTTCGTGCTAGCCGACCGTGTGATGAAAATCACCGTGGTTTAGTTTGTACGCAATAATCTAAAGAAGAGTAATAAAATTTGATCACCTAGCAATAAATTGAATTCTGCTTTGAACACTAAGGACAGATGGCGGCTCTATTTTTTTCATTTGCTTGCTGCGTCGCACAACACCCAATTTGCACAGGGTCATTACTGCCCCATGAGCGATGAAGTTTGCAGTCATTTATCTGTGGTGGCACGCCGCGCTAACAACTCGTTAGTCGACGTCGGCACAAGGTGCAACGTTGCTATTTTCGCCACACAAGCTTTTTCCTTCATTTAGGCAGCGCGGGCAGAATCGTGAAGGTGCGCTGTCCTTTCTTTCTTTTTTTTGTGTGTGTTAGTGTGCGTGCATGCGTGCGCGCGCACGTGTGGGCCGCGGTTCCTCGCATTCTTTCACACCAAGATGCGAACAAATGAGTGAGCTCCAGCTCCTGCTGCTCCTCCTGATTGTGTCATAGCCGACACCGTTTGCTTTCAAACCTCGGTCGTCCAGTGAAGAAAGCTGTCGCTGGTGCTTGTGCGGTGGACCAAGCGTGCAACTCCAGTGGCTCGTCGATTAGCGCTCGCAGCGTGCACAATCAGCTGGCGTGAATAATCGACGAGCGGATACAGCGCTGGGAGTCGCCTGTTCATGTGCTGTACTTCGGTGCAGCGTGTCGTTGCTTATATGGAAGCGGCAGAGCACCACGCCTCCTTTGAAGGTGTCCCGTTTCCTGCATGGTGCTTCTTGTTCGAGCACCACGCGTGTGCCCTGAAAAAAAAAATAATAAAGACAGGAGAGAAAAGTTAGTAAGAAGTTTAACCAGAACTAAACTTCGTAAGCTACCCGGCGTTGGGAAAGCGAGAAGAGTGATAAAGAAGGATATGGAAATAACAAAAAACAGACAATAATGCCCGCACCATGCCATGCAGAACCCCTATAATGAAAGCAGCCACAGTCACATTGGGGCTGCGGTGTCGATGCTACCGAAGCTGATCGTTAGTATTGCCAATGATAACTACAATACAAAAAAGCTTGGTTCGCCGAATGAAGAATTTTTTTCAGCTGTATTTTTTTTTCTCTTTTTGGTCGTTCATACTTTCACCTGAAAAAGAAAAGAAAAAAACCAGCCTGCCTAAGTATAGGATCGCGTATACGGTAATGATATTGACATAAGCAACTTCTAAATAAATTGTTCGATACAGTTAGATTAAGCATTCAAGGTTGTTTTATGCATAAACACGTCTGCAAGCTAGTCGCACTGCACACCGGTATCATAGCTCTGACAGAATTGTGCGTGTGCTCTGCCATTTAACGCCGCCAATTAGGTTCATATAAAGGCCGCTTAAGTTGAAGTAGGTTCATATCTATGCAGCTATTTGCGGCTTAATTGATTTCAGACTGACGTAATAATTATCCAATGTGCGCTGCGGAGTTTCTAGTGCACTCCTGCGCTATTTTTTTGGCAGAAATTTAAGACGAAGACGCACGATAAGCGCATGAGATAATTCGTATACGCTAGATCTGTACACCTTTGCACAACCAGTCGTCCATATTTTAGAAATGTTGAATATTGCTGCTCCGTTTTTTCCCGGTTCGTGGAGGAGGCGATGCGCTTTTTGAATATTATTAGCGGAACTAATTTTGGAGGGTTCTCTTATAAACCTTCGGAAATTTGTCAAGCCTATGATTCAACGTAGTTTGCACTGTTGTAGAGATGCGCTATTGCGTTCTCAGTTTGTACTCCTCACTCCTGGGGTTTCACGAGAACTTCTCGCTTGATCTACAGCTAGCATAATGATCAAACTGCAGCTAATTCATCATTATGTAAGAGATTTTTATACAGTTGGAGGTATAGTTCCTATAGACCTCGTTCGAGTTATACAGGAGGAAACTATCGAATAATAACTCTTCTTACCTTAGGCTTTTGTCAACGTTCAATGTGTTTTCGAGTTAGAATTTCGGACCGCGTCATCTGGCCTTGAGGAATCTGGAAGCTTTTCTTAAATAAGGCATCTAAGCTCACACTGAGCAAGTAAAAGTGCTGTTGAGATTTACTACCCCACGGAAAGGCGAAAAGAAGCATACGCGTGTATATTTCTATGATTATGATGAAATATATATTTCGGATGAACTTCAGGATCATTAGCAACCCCCTGTTGATCATTAACAATGGGCTTGTTAGTTGGTCATCATGGAATGATATCTGGCATAGCGGAGCAAAACACGGACAAAACAAGAAACAAAATACCGTCTGTTGTTTCTTACCGTGTTTGTGTTTTGCTGCGTTATGTCAGATACCATTTCAATAACAGCGGTACCCGATTTTAGTGTCCGCGTTCGCGAGATTTGTAAATGGTTGCTGAGATCATTTACCGCTGTTACGTTCTCTATCGATACATTTTTGCTGTTTGAGAATGTCGGGACTGCTATACACAAGCAACCCCTTTGCGGGCCACAAAGGAGAAAAATATAGACGAGAATTAGCTAGAGCGCCATGAAGTGCCCACAATGGATGTACCATTCAATTGACGTCGCACACGGATCAAATACTTTTTGTTTGTTTGCTGTTTTGCCCACTAGCTTTTGTAAGCTCTTTGGCCACTTCGATTGGGAGCCTCGAAGTGTTCATGGACGTTGGTGTGCTTGCAGTTCTTGGAGCACTCAAAGACATAACGAGATAATGACGCGCGAGATATTGGATTAGGGGGTACGATGTTTTTACAGTTACTCCTTTAACTCGCGAAATAAGGGGACCCTAATGAGTCTTTGGTCTCTTTACCCACAATCCTCCAGTGGCCCACGTACATGAAAGCATGTTCCACGTTTGCTTCGGATTTTCTTCCCTACAATCATCCTTCTTTCACCTGCACACACTCCATCCCGTTTATTTTTGTATGCTTGCATTTGCCCGTAGTGAGCGTGAAGCTGAATGCAGTAAGCGTAATTAAATGAAGTGCGCTTTTGTCGTTTTTCCCTGCAAGTCGTGTAAGAAAACCGGCGGGCACTGCCGGGAAAAGTAAAACCTGAGAGAGAGAGAGTGAGAGACAGAGAGAGAGAGAGAGGAAGATCCGCTTTGCTACCCTGCGCTGGGGAGAGAGGGGAGGGGGAGGTAAAGGGGTAACAAAGTAGAAATAAAGAAAGAAAGGAGCATAGACATACAATCGCAGTCGAGTTAACAGAACCCGAGGGACCAATCAGCTGTGGCAAAGAAACGCGTCTGCGCGAGCTGTTTGCATTGCACCCGCATGGAGCGAGCAGGCGCAGCTTGAGGAATTGAACAACTCGCACAGGGTAGCATTAGTCAGCTCTGAAACCCTCGAGCATTAATCCCAGTACGACGACTGCGGAGGCTGTGTCGAGTGCATTCATGTAAATAAGACACCAAGGCTTTTCATTAACAGCGTGGGCACCGCTGAACGTGAAACAGATGTGCGAACACTGACGAAATACGTTGGAAATGTATCTCGCGTGGTTGGAGCATTAACATGGAGCTTTTGTTTCTCTTTTGGAGCTTTAAGTTTGCATGAATAAGTCCCCATTATTTTTATTTCGACTTGTAAGCTAATTAAGTGCTTCTGTCTTCGAGATTCGCGCTGCTGTCTATACGGATCCAGGGGCACATTGTTCTTTAGTTGGACTAAACATACGGCAGCGCTGCTTTCGACACCTGGCACGCAGGATTAATACCTGTGGCGTGCTGTTGTTGAGCACGACGTCGCGGGTTCATTTCCTAAACGTGACGGCTACATTTGGATGAGGATTAGATGCCGAAACACGAATCGTACGAGGTGACAGTGACAGTGACAAGAACTTTATTAATGTGTCCTGAGGAACTTGATTGGGGGGAACCGAAAGCTCCGCAATCAAGATGGTGGCTCCGCCCACGACGGGACAGGGAGGTGGTGACTCTCCGCGACGTCGCGGGCCCTCTGGACGGCCTTTGGTTGGTTTGTGAAATCCGAGCTCTTCAGCAAGGCGTCCCACTTGGACTTGTATTGAAATCGTACGAGGTTAAAAATAATCATTAGCCAATGGCTCGCCATACGGAAGCATCTGAAGTGCGATGTGATGCATTTAGTGGATGGCTAAAAATCGTACGAGGTTAAAAATAATCTTTAGCCGTCCACTAAATGCATCACATCGCACATCAGATGCTTCGGTATGGCGGTATTGGTTGACTAAGAGGTGACTTAGATGTTGCACGCCCATCTGCTGCAGCTGCTCAAGCTTATCGTATGAACGGCTCATGTTATCGTCACAGCGACAGAGTTGTTTTTGCAGATTGTTTGCTTGCCTACGCTTTCAGAAGAGGTGTGTGCGGGAAGTGTTTTCGACGTGTGCAGGAAGGAAGCAACCTTTTTATTTCTTATGCCCCGAACAACATTTACCCTGAGTAGGGTAGCAAACCGAACTCGTGTCTGGTTGACGACGTTACCATTTCTTTCTTTCTCTCTCTCTCTCTCAGCATATGCAGGGCACTAACTGAAATCGCCGTTACGTGAAACATCACTTGTCTCCTCCCTGTGACTTACAAATGCATGTTATGATGTTATAATGTGCTTGTTTTCATTAAAAAAAGTTCTCCGTACGCAAACATATATTGAACATTCCCTATTGCAGTGTATAACGCTAGCACTGCTATTCAGATATTTGCTCGTTACCTGGCCGAGTGATGTAAGTCAAGTTTTCCTTGTTGAAAATAGTTTTGTCCAGGAGTTCAGTCAAGCGTGTGAAAGAGTCGCCTGCTTCTCGAGCCCATCGTAAGCAGCGCCGGCGGTTGCATAGTTTGCTCGTAGAAAGTTAACTACCGCATTCGGTTGACTGTTTCTATACACGGCAGCTGCTGCTGCCCTCATCATTGCTCGTGTTTTTGTAGTTTCTCGGTTCGGTCGTCAGGATTGTTGTCGCTGTTTTGTCAACTTGTGGGTGTTCCATTGCATTCTTTGGCTTGCGGAATGCGTGCTTAGCCAAGACAAATAAGAAAACAACGAAATGTTAAGGATGGAAGGATAGCTTTCAGGGTGGTGTCCGGTCGAACGCTGGCTCGCGCGGGATCGACAATCGCTGTGAGCACTCTGGCATAGTTGGCTGTGTGTGGCTCAGCGAAGGGAGGAAACGGTGCAGACCGTTCTCGTGCGCGTTTTTTCTTTATTTTTTTTTTGTCGCTTTGCACGACTGCGCACCCTATTGGCTTCGGTTCGCTTCGGCTGACGGTCCGCAGTTAATCGGTCTTCCGCAGGCGGTTGACGAACCGTCGGTGGCGTGGCGCCGGAAACCGTTCACCGCGGGCTAGTCCGTTGCTGCGTGCGGTATTTCTCAGGGGGCGAGAAATCTGTTCCGGACGCCGAAAAAAACTCTTTCTGCCCTTCGCCAGTAATCAAGGCAACGCAGGCTATTTTAATCACGCTGATACTGCCACCGCTGGTGGTGGTGGCTTTTGGGGCCTTTGTGTTTTGTTTTTGTGCACGATTGACGTTTCCAGTTCCGACGTGATTTCGGCGAAGTGGGGCTAATCAAGCTTTGTAACCGGGCGTTTGTCGCCTATTAGCACAGACCACTTTATACGTTACCCTATTTCGTCACCACCCTTGCTGCCAGCGACGCCATTTTGTTGTATGAAAGAGGGAGTTGTGTTGTCGATTGTTCCATCTCCGAAGACTGTTGGCGTCGCCTTAGGTGGCCGCGAAATTTCACCGTCACTGAGGAAACATCAGTCCTGCCTGCTCTAGCTCTCATCATCATAATCATCATAATCATCATTATTAGTGAGAAAACAGTACTAAATTTTCTAAATGCCCGAACGTTTCTCCTATTGCCATTCATTGACAATATTCGATGAAAGCTTACCCATTCCAGGTATGTGAGCGCCGTTTCACTCTTTTTCTAAGGTAACAAAAACATTTAGTAGCGAGTTATTCGGCAAACGGGAAGGCCTTCTGTCCGAGTCACTGATGCACTCTGGTCCCTGTTATTGCTCTGGTCACTGCCAGTGCGCCTATAGTGCACACTATAGGCGCACTGACAGTGCGCATCACGTAGGGACGGCGTGGCCACTTTTGCTTATTCAGGGCGAGCCTCTAGTCAAAGTAACTCCGAAGCTCCGCATAAAAGAGTGTGTGCATTCGCTGAGACCAAGGGGCGAGTTCCAGGAAACATGTTCCGGAGCACTCACCTGTTTTCGTCCTTGCGTTGGCGTCATTTGTTTCTTGTGTTTGACGTTAATCCTTCCTTTCTCGACGTACACCTCGATTTCCTTCGCATACTCTAAGCGCTATACTGGCATATTACATCCGCTTCACGATCGTCGTTTTTAACATTAACAGCGCTGAACATTCATTGGTGTATAATTTGACTTTTACATCAGTAGTTTGTAGCCATATATTACTCAACATTAGAAAAGTTGATTTTTTTTGTGAGCACGTTTTTTGTTGATATGATACAAGGAGATATTGACGCACAATTTAAGACGCTGGCCCCTCCTTGGCTCTTGAAAGGGTCTAGCTTACAACATACAGCGTACAGGATTACATATCACATAACCTTTTCATAGAAGTACCTAGGACTTGTCAAACAACGTTTTCGCAGTAACAATATGACGTAAGAAATACGAGGTACATACAATACACAAGTTAAATGACTCTACAGTTCTCTAGAACAAAGTCCCAAAATACAAATAATACTTTTGCCTAATAACGCAGTCTCTAGTCAGCGGGTGGTACATACACCATGTAAATGCATTATCACATATAGTCACAGCAGAACAGCCAACATAACATAATCCACAAACTCATACGTATATACAGCGACATCGAAATGAAAGGAATAATAAAAGCGTTAATAACGGCCAACAATGCAGCTGTTTTCAAGAAAAGTTTTTAGGACTTTTAAAGCGCTCTTCTGCTAGGGCGTTGTTGGCCAAGGACCTAAAAGTTTCTTTAAACTGAAAGGTTTGCGGTCTAATGCAATTAAGGTTGATCTAAGTCGGCGCCTTGGTGTGTCGTGTTGTGGGCAGTCTAGAAGGAGGTGATGTATATCTTCATGTACAAATCCACAATCACATTCAGGGCTTTACGCACGGCCAATTCTGTGTAAGAAATGTTTTGTGTAGGCAGTGCCTAGCCTTAATCGATGAATAAGGGTTTCCATATTTCTGTCTAATGACAATGAAAATTTGAATTCAATAAACGGATCAATGTGATACAAATCCGAGCTCTTAGAATTCTGATCAAACCCCTAATTTCTATACGTTTTGAAAGACGTTGTCCTTATAATACAGCGTAATTCATTCTTTGATATTGGGAGTGGAACCACATTATCTTTGAGGTGTGCTTGTCGTGCTGCTTCATCGGCTGCTGAGTTCCCAGGAATGTTGCAATGCCCTGGTATCCACTGGAATGCTATTTCATGGTTTGCTTGGGTAGCCTTCGTGAGGTCTTTAAGTGTTTCGTGTATTATACTATCACTGATTGTTTTTCCTTTTGCGCTGCATAGTGATGTTAGAGCCGCCTGTGAATTGCTGAAAATTACCCATTTCTGCGCATCTTTTTCTGTCAATATAAATTTTATCGCACATAGCATTGCGAACAGTTCAGCTTTGTGGACAAAGTCGCACGAGATAAATTATTCTTGTTTGTTGAGGTGCGGTATAGGGAATGCTGAAGTTAGCATGTAATCTATATGGGAAGAGCCATGTTTGCCGTTAGGAAATTACGGAAGCTAGCGGTTTCATGTCTTTAGCGGGCTTTCGGGCTTTTACCTCTACGTTGTTGACACTTTCGTAATAAAACACCGCGTATACAAGTGGGTTGGCCATGAATTTTTCATGGCCTACAGTCTCAATCTACGACTTCCTTCGAGACCGGCACACGTTCTCCACTGGAAGCCAAAAACGTCGAAAGTTGTCCTTCCTTTTTAATTCTATGACGCAGTATCAGCCGCGGAGTGTGTGGTAGATTTAACCGCGTCGCCATTAATAAACAATGACTGAAAAAAAAAAGAAAAGAGGACGACGACGACACGAGGCACAGAAAGTAAAAAAAAAAAACGACGAGTTAAGAAACAACAACACAATTGTGTTTCCCGCTTTCTGCTGCTTCTCGTTTTCTGATCCACATCACGTACGTGCTTTTCCTTGGGGTCTCTGTACACCTGGTTTGACACAACGAAAAGGGCCACGATGCTCGAATTTGCGAGACCATACGTATTGCGCGGCGTGGTCGTTTCTTTGGATCCTGACCGAACATTACACGTAGGCATCGCTGCCTCTTTCGCCACCGCCTCGTGTCTTTTTTTTTTTCATTTCCCGAAAGATCACGGTCTGGTGGCGACTGTGATGGTGGAACGATCGCAAGATGCCGATTGGGCGTTGAAAACAGAAGTTTTAAGGGTCCTATATGTCACTTTTTAAATGTTTTTCTTAGCTTTTTTCTCTGCAGTGCGCTTGCTGACATAAAATACTACGTTGACGTGGAGTTTCAGGCTGCCTGACGATTTGGTCGTACTATGAAAACAAAAAAACAAAAACAAAAAAGCAACAACAAACAAACAGAGAAACAGAAGTGGAGATTAACAGGACGAGAGTTTCCGGCTATGGCTGCGGGCTCTTCCGATGTAGTTTTGTAGAAAATGATGGCAGAAAAAAAAGGTAGAACGCAATGATCATTAAAAAAAGAAAGAAAGAAAAAAGATACATGGCGCAATGCGACCTATCGGTCGTTCACAAGGGTTTGATGGTTTTGTATCTTGTGCGCGTAAACATCACATGTTTTATTCATTGAAGCTAGTGCTTTTCTTTTTCTGGATAATTTGACGTGTGGCATAAGTTGTGCGCTGCATCTCTATATGTACAAATACAGCTCGTTTTCATGAATGAAGTCCTGAAAGAGCCTGCACTCAGTGACCACAAATACGGCGATGGTATTCCGGTGGATGACTTGGATGTAGACTCACTTTAGGCACATTGCGGCGACTACAGATACGTGCAGGACAGCATCAAGATATGTGCAGCATTTCTTCGAGAGCAAGTGGACGGAGACAAAAGGGGCAAGTATGCGCCGAAGGGCCATCGATGATCGCAACGCCGTAATTGTGCTGCAATAGGAGCCAATGCAGCCCCTCCCGCCATGTGTGTACTTAAAGGAATCTCCTCTAACCTAAATGGCCACGCGTGACGGTACGCGTGATTCGCATGGAGTTATCAATGTGCAGGGAGAGCGGCGTAGCATTTACCTCAGTCAAAGTCACGTGCACAATGGTGGACGCGAGAGGAAGCGCTGACTGGTTGGTGACCGCAGGATTGCGTTATGTAGGTAGTGGGAACTACTACAACATTCTTTAGCTCGGAATACATAGGCGCATGCTGACAATGTGATATAACAGGAATAATAGCATTTGCATTCAATGTTTCATTAAAATCAATGGACTAGAGAGTTAAATGACGTCACTGAATATCACGCCCATGCTTGCGCTCGAATTAGTTCGCGAGGTTGAGCTCATTGCCCAGTGTGACAAAAGTTAACATATACACATACAGCCCTGTAATTGTAAGAATCAATAGGTTCTCCATCGTGCCGTCAACATTAGTATACGGGTCACGTTAAACGTTAAGGTAGTAAAGTGTTTCTCTCTAGGATGAATCTCTCGGCGACCTTTCGCACGTAGTTTCAAGTAATCCGTGACCTCGAACTTTGCACACTTTCTGGTCACCGTCACGATACTTAGTGTGCTTCGCAGCAACAGTGCCTCCTGGCAGCTAGCCACTAGATGATGGCTTTGGTGCTAGACCGATGTCGTTGAAACAAAAGACTTGGAAATTCTTTCTTTATGGAGTTATTCACACTCTATTTAAATAAATATTTTTGGCTAATCCTCACATGACCGGCGGGGGCACGCTGCTTGCCGATACTCTACTACAGAATGAATGACTGAAACTTTGTTCGTGATGTCTGTAAGCATCCCGTGATAAAGAGTAAGAACATTGAGTTGTAATTATTTTTTCTATAATTTTTGTCGCAAGCGAGTTTGTGAAGAAAATGCCCGGGCAGCGCAGAGTCCGCTTTGTCACACTTGCATAAAATGTTAGTCAGATCTAAAGACGCAAAAAAAAAAATCGTTCTGTAATGTATTCTTTCCCTGCGTTTTGATACTTTCCATCGAGCCACTCTGGGCGAGAACGCCTCTGTGCGTACGGCAGCAATCGTTCTTTCACGACTCGCATCCCTTCCGATGGCAGCCGCCTTACGGTGCCCTCCCGCCAAGCGGTCTATCCAGCCATAGCGTGCCTTTTGCCGCTTACCACGTAGGGCACCATCAGCTCTTCGATCTCGCAAACTCGTGCTTGGTGCGAGCGCGTGTGTTTACGGGCGGTCCTGCTCCCCCTTCTCCTTAACACCTCAATGGCGCGCTCAGGTCGGGGGAATGGAAGGCTGTGGCGTGATGGCCGCAAGGGCGGGCATAGGTGGCGTGCGCCGCTGGCTGCTGCGCTATTCGCGGCCGTTTTCACCGCATGACACCGCACACGCAACGACGTAGTGTCGTTCCTCTGTTTCGCTTCGCTCGCCATTGAACCTCTAAGTGTGCGTGCTTTTTTTTCTCCGTCCCCTACCATCACCACGACACCAGGTCGCGTACGACTATTACGGCAGGCCGCGTCAATGGGCAATAGAATCGGAAATGGCGATTCGCGCGCGTCGAGATAATACCGCTGCCGTCCTCGGTGGCTGTCGTACCCCTACGAAGCCTCCCTTCCCGCGAGCGACCCCGGCTGTTTCCCGACACGCTATTACGACGGTAGTTTCTTCGCAAGGAACGGCTTATTCCATGCAGCACACAGAAAGAAGACTGACCGCAAGATGTCCATCGAGCAACAGCTTCAACCCTGTCACCTATATAGCAGCTCACGGGCTTGCGCTACAATGTAGTAAAAATGATATTGCGCAAGTGGTATATTCCTCCGCAACCGAAACTCGTAGCATACTTCTGGTGTATACGCCCATTCAATCTTTCGCTGCGGCCTCTGTAAGAAGCCAAAGCTTACTTTTTTTTCTAAAGAGTGCTTATCTTTTCGACTTCGTGCCTGGCTAGCAGGTGCATGAACCAAAGGCTTCCAGCGGAATTTGTCCAACGAGGTTAACATTTAAAACGCCCCACAGAATTTGAATTATGGCGTGTCATCTTAATGACCAAGTGGCAGTATCGGTGTGCGCCTGACGTATATTGGGAGTGCAGCCGTGCAAGTACGTTTGAATGAGTGCACGCGAAAGCGCATCTGTTGCAATCAGATTGGTTGGTTTTGTCACTCGCTTTAACTCTTGTGAAAATAGCTACC
Source organism: Dermacentor albipictus (assembly GCF_038994185.2). NCBI lineage: Eukaryota > Metazoa > Arthropoda > Arachnida > Ixodida > Ixodidae > Dermacentor > Dermacentor albipictus. The sequence goes on along the minus strand of NC_091823.1, from coordinate 52,360,681 downwards.
TACGTGCATTTCCATTAATAAGAGGTGACAGAGCGACAACTAAATGAGGATGCGTTGCTGCAAGTAACCACTGCCAATGTTTCACCGTTTGCCTACCTCTAGATCAGGTAACTGTCGCCGTCTCATTTGTGTGCCACTGATAAATACCAAGGCGTTCTTCTGACTATGTCTTCGAAGGGCTAGAGTGCAAAATTTTGTGCGTGCGTGCGTGCATGCGTCCATACGTGCGTGCGTGCGTGCGTGCGTGCGTGTGTGCGTGCGTGCGTGGGTAGTGAAGGGTGCCACTTGTTTCAAGCGTTTCACAAAATCTCTTCTGGCGTGTGTATGTACGCGGCAGCAATGAGAGATTGGAATAAGCTTGAGCCCGTAAACGCAAACACGTATTCGCCTAACCACTTTACAACGATAGTCGAGCAAGATTAACGTGCAGTGCGCGACTAAGTGACTGTTACAATTTCTGCAGCTGTATATCTCCTATTAAGTCATCAATTATTGCGTTCGATTCTTTTATTCTGTTTGTATTGCCACGAATATCATGCCCCGTATTTTTTACCACTGTATTGTACATATCTGAACCTACTGATTTTACTTTTCTATGCCTCAGTTGCCTTATTTCAGGTTGTTCATATATTACTGCCCCATTGCATAACCTGTAGTTCCTGCAGTCATTACTACAGTACATAGGTACATAGGTTTGTTTGTATTAGTATTATATGTAACATTGTTTAAATACGAATGTTATTTATTCTTTACAACTACTTACCATAACCAATTTCTTTGTATGATCTCTGGCGAGATTGGCAGCATTCCTAAATAAAAATAAAAAAATACACACATAGCAGTTCATATGCTGGAACAGTTCGTAAGAACGAGCTTTGGAAAGCGAAAGTATAATTCACGAAGGTAGCCAGCCTAAGAAAACCTACTGACGAAACGAAGATTTTTGAATCTCGTACCTCATACACGAGTTTAAATGCCTTCACCTGACGTCGAATCAATTTGGCACTTTATTTATTTTTATTTAATTTATTTATTTAACAATACTGTCAACCCCCTTGCGAGGGTCCTTACAGAGAGGGTTATGAAAAAATACATATAAAAGAAAAGAACATGTGCAACAATCACAAACACAGAATACATCGAAATCAAGCGGCGCATTCGCACAGATAGTCATCCAGAGATTTTTTGAATTGGGACAAATCAGTATGTTCCACTACACACATCGGTAACTTGTTCCACATTTCAATCACGTCGGGGAAGAAGGACTGCCTGAATGTATTAGTGTGAGTGGTATAAGCTTGGATAGACCGGTTATGGTTGGTTCTGGAGCTCCGTTTGCCAGGTGCGAGTATGTATGTTTCCTTCCTAATATTTATTTGGCCTTGAAGTATTTGGAATAATAATTTCAATCGATGTTTTTGTCTATGCGTTTCTAGCAGGTCCAGTTTAGAAAAACTGAGCATTTCTGTGACTGAATCAGTCCTTCGATATCGGGAGCATATAAAGCGCACCGCGTACCTCTGAATTTTCTCTAGTTGTTTCTTCAAATAACCTTGATGAGGGCTCCATACCTCTGACGCGTACTCAAGAAGTGGCCTTACAAAAGTTTTGTATGCGGCGAGTCGTACATCGCATGTAGCGCCCTCCAATTTTTTTCGCAAGAAATATAACCTCCCGTATGCTTTTGAACAAAGATTATTTATATGTATACTCCACGATAAGCTTTCTGTTATCGTTATTCCACAGGTATTTAAACTGACTTGTATTCATCAGACACTTGTCACCAATAGTATATGGAAACAAAAGACGGCCCCTTTTTTGTGTGGTAATATGTGTATATGTTGATTTTGAATAATTTATTTCCATACTCCATTTGCTGCACCATCCGCTTAACGCCTTTAGGCAGTTATTAAGCTTAAGTTGGTCAGCCGTGCTTCGTACTGTAGAATAAAATAAACAGTCATCCGCGAACAGTTTAAGATGTACATCTGGTTCCATCACAGCAGTAATGTCATTAATATACACCAAAAATAAAAGCGGTCCCAGCACAGATCCCTGCGGGACTCCCGAGAGTACTGCCAGTGAGCCGGAGACATGACCATCCATTCTGACCACCTGGTTGCGATTCGTTAAGTAAGCTTTAATCCACTTTATTATAGTGGCATTAAGGCCGGTTAATTCCAGTTTGTAAATCAGCTTCTTGTGTGGCACCTTGTCAAAAGCCTTGGCAAAATCTACGGCGATTACGTCAATCTGCTCTCTGGCATCAATCGCCATTGCGAAATCGTGAATTGTCTCTACGAGTTGTGTGGTAGTGGAAAGGCCTGTTCTGAAGCCATGCTGGTATGGGTAAAGTAAACAATTATTTTCTAAATGGCGAATGATATGCTTAGCTATTATGTGTTCAAGAAGTTTACAAGAAATGGATGTAAGAGATATAGGCCGGTAATTATTCACTATTGTTCGATTGCCACCTTTAAACACCGGAATAACTATTGCACTGCGCCAATCTTGGGGTACAGAATGAGTTTGCAATGATTTTTGAAATATAAGGGTCAAGTAACGCGACGCCCATTCAGCATATCTTTGAAGAAACTGGGTCGCTATGTCATCGGGTCCACACGCTTTTTTTGCATCTAAATTCAAGAGCTGCTGAAATACGCCCTCCTGTGTAATTATGATGTCATCCACTTGGCTTGGCTCTGTGCTTTCAGAACTGACATCGACGTCATCATCGTTCGTGGTGAACACGGACTGAAAGAAGTGATTAAAGTGCTCTACAATATCTTTTTTGTTTATCAGAACTTGATCTTCTTTCCTGATTTCCTGTACCTCTTCCTTTCTATCACTGAAATATCGCCAAAACTTTTGCGGTGATGTTCTGAGGAAGCGGCTAAGCGTGTCACTGAAGAATTTTTTTTTTAGAATCGTGCAGGGCTTGCTTCATCTCAGCTCGAAGTCGCGAAACCTGAGTAGATTTATTTTTGCTTTTACGTAGCCTTTTTATTTTTCTTTTCATATGAATTATGTCCCTGGTCATCCAGGGGCTTCGGTGCTTTGTCTTCTTTACGCGTTTAGGGATATAGGTGTCCTCGCAGTGTTGTACAATTACCTTAAAATTCTGCCACAACTCTTCTACTGTTTTAGTATGGAAATCAATTTCAAAGCCAGTAAATGCAGAATCCAGGTAGTCAAGAATGGAAACATCATCCGCGCGTCCATAATCGTTAATGCGTACAGAGATGTAAGGCCTGAAACAAACACTTGCTCCCACTGTGATTGTAACAATAATCATCTTGTGGTCAGAGATACCATTCGCAACGTTAACAGTATAAGCACCTATTTTATCTGACACAAACACCAGATCCAACAATGACCGCGATGTGGCCGTTACTCGTGTGTCTTCTTGAACAATTTGGTTTAGATTATATATGAACATGAGTTCCAATAGCTTCTCTATTCTAGATGAATCGGTGCCACTAGTGCGTGGGTTTTGCCAATCTATGTTATGAAAATTAAAATCGCCGGTCATTATTAATCTCGCGTCTGCTTTGACATTTGCACGTAGGAAAGTGTTTAGGTCTTCCAGCAACCCAGGCGAGGCAGAAGGTGCGCGATACACTGCGCCAACAATGTAGGTAATACCATGAAATGTAATCTTGCACCAAACCGTTTCAGGAACATCGCAATCAATCAATACAGCAGATACAGAGTTTTTTACTTTGATACAAACGCCCCCACCACGTGTGTCCCTGTCTTTCCTAAACATTCGATAGCCGGGAGGAACAATACAGTCATCAGATATATTTTTATGTAACCACGTTTCTGTTATTACCACAACATGTGGGCTTTGTGAAAGGAGCAGATATTCTAATTGTGTAGTCTTATTGACAATACTTCGCGCGTTCAAACTTAAAATGCGTAGCTATATCTGTGATGACGAGCCCGAGGTGTTGCCTATGGTATCAGGATCATCAGTGCCACTTGGCCGATCTGACCTGTGCTGTTGTCTGTTATCAGCCCTATGCCCTAAGCTTTTAGACAGCAGGCAGCGTTCATTGCGGTTGTGATCCCAAAAATATGTATCGTTGTTTATGCGAAGTTTATCATGAACGAGCAGGACCTTTGCCTTCTTGGCCCTGTCTGCGGCTGCGCTTTCCCATAGTTTTCTGCGTATATCTAATGTTTCTTTGGCATAGACAGAGCTAATACGCCAAGCAGTACCTTTTAATTTAGCACCTTTTTTCAGCAAGCTTTCCTTTTCTCTGATATCGTAAAACCTAAGAATAACTGGTCTACATTTTGTTGGTTGGGGTTTACCAAGGCGATGAATTCGCTCAACTGTGTGAACCTGTACACCCATAGTTTTTTGAAATATATTCTCCATAACAAGTTCTTTTAGTTTTGACTCTGTTTCTGCACCATAGTCAGTCCCCGTTTCAGTGACCCCAAAGACTAACAAATTATTACGCCGGCTCCTGTTCTCGTAATCGACTAACTTTGCAGCCTGTTCATGAACTATACTTTCTACACGCCCAATCCTGCTGTTCATTGTATCAACCGCATCAAAAAGGCTCTGTATCCTGTCTGTCTATGCGCTCAGTGTGACAATTTCACTTTTAATGTCATCCATCTTACGAGCGAATGCAGTCTGATTGCGAATAATTTCTTCTAGCATTTCGTTTACCTTGGGTCCGGGATTCTCCTCAACATCTCCCGCCATAAGTAACAAAAGAAGCATTGACCAGCAGTCATACAAAATATCACAACACTTGCGAGGGCACGGCAAGACTATCAAAAAGCGGTTGTCGCTACGGTAAACAACTACATTGACCATAGCACTTGCCTGCAAGAGCAGTAGTGCATCTTGTTCGTCAGCCAGGTGCCGTGCCCTCTGAAGCGAATGTCGCATCGAGGCTCCTTAAGTACGATGTCGAGTGATGACGTCACACTTGCGGAACGTTGATCAAAGATAGCGCAGTCCACGGTCAACTCAACCACGGTCAAAGAATCAACTAAGAATCGCGAAAAGTCGCAACTTACCTCTTGAAATGTTCATAGGCACAAAAACATGTTATGCCACCAGCTAACCTTGATATTTAAGCTCACCTTTCCTCCTTTTCGAGCTCGGCCCTGCCTCTCACCTACCACTCAATTTGAGATTTCCTTTCCACGCTTCTACGTATATATGAGCAGTACCAGCACTCTTTTTCCCTCATTCACGCTTCCTTCACCGTTTATATTTTCTTTTTTTATTCTTCCTTTCCTATTCTTTTTTTGTTGGAAAACCACCACCGACACGTCCCAAAGTCCCAAACGTCAGCATATTTTTTCGGTGCCACCACCAAACAGGCTCATGCCGCTTCTGCTTTGCAGAACACAGAGCGCCAAATGCCGGTCTACTGAGGTTAAAGTCCCTTTAAACACCAACCCGCTCCCATCGAACGCGTCTGTTTGCCACCAACCACTGGTCTGTCCCACAGACACCACTTCGCCATCTTAATACCTCCAAAAATATCTTGCCACACTGCTTATAGGAGACAGGTCATTCTTTCGACTACAAAATACAAAAACGCCAGTGGACCACGCGTTGAATGCACTTCAAGGAACCCCTGGCGTTCAAAATTATTCCGGAGACCCCCACTACGGGGGGCTTCATTATCATATCGTGATTTTGGAGCGTAAAACACGAGAATTAAATTTTAATGTAAGAGACGCGTGGGCACAGGGTTGCGGTGTTTCTTTTATTGAAAAAGAAAAAGAAAAAGGTGGGCGCAGGTGGGAGGCAAGATGTTTATGGAAGAAGGCTGGCAGGGTAGTTTGTTGAAGAGAGGTGTGATCAGATGTGAGGAGTGACTTTGCAAATATTAAACTAGAAGGGGGTCGGGGGGTCGGAACGAGGTGGAACAAGGAGGAAAGACAGTATGCCTCTGCTGATGAGAACAGATACGGTGAATGCTCATTGATAAATTCCTTTCTAAGGCCAGTTGAGATATAGATAAGAGAGCATGCGGCTGCCTAGCACAAGTGAGGACGCCTGTGCCGTGACGATAGTAAGACGTTTCTTCTGAGAAAGCTGCGATCACAGCTTTGCCAAGAAAATGAGGGAGAAAGGGGAAAGGTGTGATAAGCGAGTGAGCTGTTCCGTAATGTACAAGGTTTTTCGCGCGTGCCGTGATACAAAATGCAAAAAAGTGAGGTAAAAAGAAGGTTCGCGTCATTTTCTATTTGTCGCTCCAGGATGGCGTGAAGCCGGAAGAATACACATTCGGCGGCGCTGTTTTGCTGAACAGATTCTTGCGGCGTCCCAGAAGTTTACTTTCTTTCACTTCTATTTTTTGTTACATATTTCCGTTCTTCTAGTTATTTTCGGTGTGTGCGGGAGGAAGGGAGATGTGAGACGTAAAAGACAGCCAGATCTGCATTTGCATATATATATATATATATATATATATATATATATATATATATATATATATATATATATATATATATCTAGCGGGGTAAATGGGGGTGGTTGACTTGCCCGCACGTCTCCCATGGCATGCAGGTACCATCTGTGAGCCTGAAGAACAACTTGAGCAAGCACAATGCTTGACGGAGGTGTCTAAGTCTTTAGGTGTTTTTTGTATTGCATGGTACTTAGGAGAGGTCGCCTTTCGTCGGCGCCAGCTACTCCATTTCACATAGAGATTTAGAAAATAATTAAATAAACGTGTTAAAACTAAAAGACAACTCCAAATCATAATAACGCAAGGTCCAGCCACATAAGCGCAGTATTTCTGCACTAAAACTGAGAGTCAACTCCAAATCATAGAAACACAAAGTACAGTCCAATAAGTATACTAGTGCCTCACTAAAGCTGAAAGTCAGCTCAGGAACACAGCAACACAAAGTCCGGTCAACGTAGTATTGACTGCAGCTACAAGTTGTCAAGTACACAATGTTCTCTGCCCTAAAAGGAGCACGTAGTTGCACAGTGCCGGTGGCTAGTTTTTTCGGATTTTAGGGTTGACTCCCCCCCCCCCCCCCCCCCCCACTCCCTGCTGACGATGCCCCGTCTCCTCTGGCGCAACAAAAGGTGGCAGGATTTCGTTGCATAATGTATCCCATTTTGTAGGAGCCTTTATTTAAATAAAGAGAAGTGTTTCCGTGGCACGCGTCTTGTACATGCCGCCGCATTCACCGGGGGTTTCGATCTCAAAGCTTGGCGAGTGTAGTATGGATATTTAAATCGATCAGTGTGAACCCGAGTGGTCTTCGAGATTGGCTCGGTGCTTTCCCCCTACGTTGCTGTGCGTGACTCACTTTTCCCATCTCCACTCGTCTGGCGGAGGCGAACGCCAAGGTGATTCTGCGTAAGCCTCCAGCCTTCTTGCCCGAAAGGAAGAATCAGTCTACCGCTGCGATTGGCCACGGGTTTCTGTGGCGTGCTTCGCGGGGATGTATTGGCAAAACGAACTTGCTAGCAGGGCCTTGGGGCCACAGAAAAAAAGGAACAGCGGTTGCTTGCGTGCAGTTAGTTTAGCAGCGAGGTGTGCGCGCCTACGGTGCATCCTTCTCGGCTTGCTTTGTGATTGCGAGCGCCTGGGGAAAAAATTTATTCTGTCACTTATTTATTTAGTGATCTTAGTGTTACAAGTTTCGCGAATTGCACCACTAATATTTCTCTGGTATATAACCGCGCGCCTGCGGATTTGCTCTGAGAGCGATATGTACGCTGGAGAGACGCAGAAATTAATTTTCGTGATGCCCGGGAAAAATCAGACGAGTGGGATTTGCTCTCGGCGCCGTACGTATTTTGCGACATTCCACCGTTACGTTGAATCGGATGTGTATTTTGCACTGTTTAGCATTTTCGCATCAGCTCACAGCTAGGCTATATTCCTCCTCCTTGTTTGCTTTTTTAAAGTTTATTTTTCTACGGAATTATGCATAGGAATACAAGCACCGGTTCACTTCTCTAATTTTTCTCATGGAGACTAACGCCTGCAAAGTTGCTTATGCCGCAATTAATTTCTCAAGCGTTGCATTTCCCAGATGACTGCGGAGAAGCCTAGCGCGCACCTTCTCGCTTCCGCAGCACTAAACGATGCAAGTAACATGCTGTAATAAAACAGCGAATCTTTGAAATTCAGACATTGAGGAATAATTTCTTTTCATCGCTTTTTATGCTTTAAAAATTTGCCCCCTTTGAGGCTCGATTTTCAATAGCGGTTTAAGAAGCACGCGTGGGCTTTAGCAAATCAGTCATTTGTAGGTAGGCTAATATTCTTACGAGCATTTTCGTTTTCTGGAGTACAGACATTACGCAACGCCGCAATGCTCTTTATGGAGCGCTGCGGATTTTGTTCGGATGCTTTGATGCTGTTAGCACGCTTTGTCGTATTGTTTGCGGCGACAGTGGCTACGATATCACGCCAGAGTAGCGCACATCATCTCTACAGAAAGAGAGGACTGCACGAGCGGAGGTATGCCTGCGGTGGCTGCTGTGAATCGCGCCTAGGTGTCATCCACGCACTGGCTCTCGCGATCTGCAGAGTACCGTGGCAGTCGTGCCGCAAAAGACCGATTGTCCACGTCAGCCATTATATCGCGAAATGAAAACACGTATACTGCTGCGCTCAAAGTTCGCATTAATGAGTATCCGAATCGTCGGTAATATTTTTTTGAAATATAAAGTATCGTCCCCACATAGATACGTAGACTCACAGTAACGTGGCTACGCAAGCATAAATCTTTGGTTGGGGCCACGGAGCAAGAAATATTTGTTGGGGCTCAGAACGTACAGGTATGTGTCACCATCTTAGGCTGTTCATAATGCAGCCATTGGCATAAGCGATTGCAAAAGTAGTCAGAAGGACTGGAGGCGCAAGAACGTGTATCAGTCGCGTGTGTTTGTTCTTCCGGTAGCGCAAAACCTTCTCCGCACTATTCGCCTTCCTTGCGGTAACACCAGGCATTACTCACTCGAACGGGTAAGTCCTCTTCTCCTCAAGTCTTCTAATGTAGACTGAGCTAGAGCGGGCAAATGCAGGGAACTTAATTGAGTTCGTTCAGTTTGCTACCCTACACGAAGGGGGTGGAAGGGGGAGAAGAAGAAGGGGGACAAGAAGAAGACATGATTTCAAGTCAGTTATGCACGTTAGAGACACAGCGCAGCTCGTATACAGTCGGGCACCCTAGTCTGTCGCCTCCACGTACCGTACGAGAGCTTGTGTGGCATTCCCTGTGTGTGTCTTTCTGGGCTAATGAGCTGCGAGGCCGAGATATCCACGGCTTTTGCTTTGATATAACAGTATAATATATTTTGGGCCTGCACGGTAGCACCAGGAAGACTCTTCGCGCATTTTACTGCGAAGCCGTTCGCCTCTAGTTGGTCAGGATTTTTCGTGTCCACGTTCGCGGTGCTCACACAAAAATGTTGGCCTATTGCGGAGACAGTGCAAATAAGCGGGAAGTGCACAGTGTGCTGATTCTCCAAGAGGCATCACGTGGCGTCATCAGCTGACATCATCCCTCGACGAAGTCGTCAACGCGTGACTTGACATGACGACGTCATCAGGCATATGGTCACGTGACGACGGCGTGATTCTGGTATATTCGAATCACAATCCGAAACTATGATGTCTGAAACTTGTGTGTGAGTCGTACTTTACGGATTTTCTGGCGCAATTTACTTTGAGACATTCAGTTAGTGCAATAATTCACTTTCGCTTGCCGGACGGTCTACGAGAATAAGGATGTTGGCTGCACTTCCGCACACATGCGTACTCGAGTAACGTACGTCGCTTGTGGTGGTGGTGCTTGTCTAAAATTGTCTAACGTCGGCAACAGCTTCGCTGTACATCTGTTTTCACAGAGCGGAATGGAGGCGGATTTTATTGCCTGACTGAATTATTGGAACACGTTAGCTCATTTTGTATCTCTCAAAAGAATCCTCAGGCGGAGCAGTTGGCCGTACTGACTGCCTGGCTAACACTGCCTGGACCAAAGCCACCACCACTCCCACCAATGCCGTGCGGAGGATTTAGAATCGCCAAAAAAGTCCAAGGAAACAGCCGATTTTCCACGCGTTCCCGATAGCGTGCGTGGACACCCTAGTGTGAATCATGTTGCGTGACAAACCTCCATAGCCGGCGCATATAACTAGGTCGTTTGCACTATAACGTTTGGTTGCTTCGCTGCATTCTTCAGTGATCTCGTTCTGTTACTAGCGTGGTCCACGAATTGTTACAATACCAATCCCAAATAGAATGACTATTGGGGGCAAGCTCCACCACTGGAAAAGCTGGCGCCTAGGGGTGTGCGAATATTGAAATTTTTGAATACGAATCGAATACGAATAAGGCGAAAAACTGTCTTCGAATATCGAATCGAATATCGAATATATGTGTAGTATTAAAAATTTGCAAAACGAGGTAACAATAGCTTTATTACCTTTTTAAAAATAATATTGCATTTTAGGAGGTTGCTTCAGGTTAAAGAGGCACTCATTATAGGTAATGCACTCAGGTAATGTCAGGTAATGCTCTGTCAGGTAAACGCTTGTTACAGATTATCGCGAAGGAAAATTGACTGCTCAACATGTTCACAAAGTAAGGGCTCTCTATGCACTGTGACATTTGTCCAGGTAACATTTTCTATGTGCATATTTTATTGCGCATACTTACAAAGCCCGAAAGTACATCATATATTATTATAAAAGAGCCCTGGAATAAAGCTTGGTAAAAAAAAAATCGAAACTGATCATGTCTCACGGGCCTGATGCAGATAGACAGAAACAGAGCGTACACATTCATAGTAAGGTTCGTTACAGCACTTAAGATCACAGTGCTGTAACGCTGTGTCGCCGTTTGGTACCTTCTTTTGTCCTTGTTTTGTGTTGCGCTGTAACGAACCTTACTATGAATCCCAACCAACTGGCCCAATTTGCCATCTTGATGCAGAGCATACAGATAATGAGCGGATCATGTGAAGCTCTCAGTGAATAAACATGTTCTTAGGAGAATGTGGAGCAAGCATATAATTCGTTAATTGCTAAAGTATTCACAGTCTGTCCAAATATTCGCCGTTTCGACCATTATTCGGCCATCCTCGAATATTCGGGAATTTACAAATATGCATTTCTCGAATCGAATAAGCTTCGAATAAAGAAAATATTCGATTCGTATTCGAACTTTCGAATATTCGCACATCCCTACTGGCGCCTCAATCGGCGTTAGATTGTATGAGGGATCACGTGGACACAGCTGCCGCGTCGGCTGCTTCGGAAGCGCGGAAGCGAGCTGAAAATGAAAGTTAAATGTCCAACTTGCGCTGCGGTTCTGATTAAGAAGGGAGGGTTTCCCGCGTCGGGTGTCTGCTTCTCAACAGTTGAATGTACTGTAATAGGTAGTGGCTGCCTTTGAAGGCGTCCGACATGGTACGCTACTGCTTGAAGCCACAGCGCCGGACGTAGACAACAGAGCCCGGTGCCAGCCTTCACACGCAGCTTGGATCGCGAAACTTAGAGCCGGCAAACAGCCACCGTCTACAACTGGGCTGCACAGCAGCACTTCCGCGAGGAAGAGTTCTGATACAGTGTCGGGGCGGCGATGTTCAGTAAGTAGCAAAAAACGAGCACTGAGACGCTCGCCCGCGCGCACTGCCCGGCTAATGTCATGAAGCTTTGGTCTATGAACTTGTTGATGCTAGATACTGGCAAGTTCACTGGGATGGAAAGCGAACGGTAAAAAGCACATTAAAAAAGGCATGGTATATGCTCATGCTTGTGTAGCACCAAACAATGAGCTGTACTGGATAAACAAAAAAGAAGCAGCGGATATTTGCTCTCTGAGGAGACCGGTAAACACACATTGTTATTCAACTTGATAAATAATTATATTGAAACAACGAAGACCTTGGAAAAAAAAATTGAATCGTCGCGACGGGACATCACAAGTCGCCGTCTTAGGTGTCGAAGTCCCTAGTTGTAACGAAATTATTTTTGAACAGCTCCGACAGTGCTCACGCAACAATGGTTGCTTGTGTACTGTCAAATCCTCATATGCTGCGGCCTAAAGCTCACGGCTTGGTGCGAAAGTGAAACATTGTGCGCGGACATGCATGCAGACGCGTAGTCGGTCACCACGAACCCGCGCGATCGCCGCATTGACGTTTCATTCTGTTATGCTCCATTTGCATATGCAGACAGCCCTCTATAAGAACATATTTCGCATAGCTCGCCCTCTGCGAGTGCCCACCTTTCATGCAAGAACCCAGCTCGAGCGGCTCTATCGCAGCGACCGCGCGCAGTGGGTATTCACAGTACGTATTCGGTAAAGAGATATTGCTCGTAAACCATTCTGTGCTTTCTGTTTGTCCAAGATTATTACTTTGACCGAAAAAAAAATTCCTACGTTTACTAACAGAAATGTCCAGGAGGGCTCCCGGATGGTATTTTTATTGAGCGCCCATAGCTAAGCGTATGAGGACCGCAGCGAGTTGTCCCTGATACTACGCAAGCGAGGTGCTTCCGACAGATGGTGACTCCGTAAGTCCTAGCCCCCAACATTTGTCCAAGCAGTCGTGAAAACTGGATGTGCATGCGCCAGTATGCAGTAACTTTTTGCTACTGGTTCCATGTGGTTGAATATAACTTTTGTGGAACACGCAGCCGTTCTAATTGCCTGGCAGAAATCTACAAAAAAAAAAAAGGCTAACATGTATTATTATGGAAGAGTGAAGCGGCCAAGCGCGAATAATAGAAAACAAAGTAGAAGATTTATTCTTCTATACACGTGAAAGGAACTTTGGCGTGAGATTGCCATGACATTGATGTAATATTGGCGTCGCACATTTGTCTGACATTGGTGTAAATCACGCAAGAAAGTTCAGTTTTGGTGCCATAACGTTTTTGGTGGCCAGTTGCGAAGCTGTCAAGTATCGCATTTTCACTTAGGCTTAGGAGATATGCTACTTTTTTTTTCTCTCTCGAGTTTCAATCTGGCGTGAGAGCACGCTAATTCCAAATTAGAGAACGCAGTGCAGAACACTTGGTTAAAAATTAATATAGAGCCATGCCAAGTGGAAGAGTGAACACACGTGGCACCCGAAAGCAAATAAAGGAAAGAGCCTTGTCTTGAGAACCAACAATGAAAAAAAAAATGACTGTGCACATTATTAAGGCGGCTTCTGCGTTTACGGTGCTGATTAACTTCGTAAGGTATTTTTCGCTGCTGTCCGTGAATATTACGTAAAGCAAGAGAACAACAGACGAGCTTTCTTCATTTTGTGCAGTGCTGCCAGCAACATCCTTGCTGTGAGACGGAGCTCGGCGTCTGGCGTGGTTCCCTTTATTGCGTCACTTGATTACGTCCCACTATGGCGGTAAAATTAATGTTCTCTTGGCTCTAGCATTCAGTCAGCAGGAAAACAAAAGTACGCAGAACTTAGCGCGCTAATAATACACTGTTTTCTCTTCTTTTATTCGTTATTACACGTTGTCCGCAGTCTCTAAGGGACTCATAGAGCCTCAATTCCAAGGCAATTTACTTCCAAATGCGGTCTATCATCCCTGCCATCTTTACTTGACTACCGATCAGTGGGACTGGCTGAGATATCAGCATCCCTTGCTTCTGATTATCCAGTCTTAGCGCTGTCTTTTTTCTTCATCTTCATGGGTCACCCTCCTCTGTAGTCGGAACGCCATTATCATCCCAACTCTCTGTTCTTCTCTTCCCTTTGTCAGTGCTCATCCACAAAATTTCTCTCCAGCAATCTATTGAACACTGTGCCTTTGGCTTTTTGCCTTGCTTTCGCGTTGTAATCCGAAGAATCACGAAGAAAGCTAACATGCCGTCGTTTGCCCTGAAAGAGGCTACATCATGACTTTTACATGAGGTGCATAGCGGCAACGTACATGTTTACATTGATGGCTCAGTGAAGCCAAGTTCAGCTACCGCAGTGGTGATTCCAGCAAGATTCGTCAAAATACAGCTAAAAACGTCACATGTATCAACGACAGCTGCTGAACTGGTAGCCCTTCGTGCGGCCCTACATTTCATTCAGGAAAAACCACCCCATCTATGGTCAATCTTTTGTGATTCTGAGGCAACGCTCCAGAGTTTACCATCAGAGTTTACCATACCATTGCGCCATGGATCACATGAACAGCTCGTTGCAGAGATCGGACAAATCCACCATTGCATCGTCGACGAAAAACACCATATAATATATCAGTGGCTGCCTAGTCGCTGTGGCATACATGGCAATGATCGAGCGAACGCAGTTGCCCTATCGGCCCATGACGTCGTCAACTTCGTTGTCGTTCCTCTTTCGAGAGCCGATGCAGCGAAAAAAAGCTTTCCGCGCTTGCGCGTCGGTTCAATGGAATTCATCCGACTTGACAAGTTCGCGCCTTCATACGCAGGAGCCTAATTTACACCTCCGTATTCTGCCCGGCCTTCCACGACGTGACTGCACCCTTCTAGATCGTCTATGGCTTAGAGTAGGATTTTCAAATGCGTACTCCTTTCTTATCACTGCCGGACCTTTACTAAAGCATATACAATCTTAATCCTTTCTTATTAGAATGACCAATAGCCCACTTGATGACTTCTGCAGGTCTTACCACTGATTCAGGCCAACACCTCAGCTTTTCTCTCATAATAAATACCTCTCTCTCTGTGGATGCAACGGCACAATCGCGAACGTTCTTTGTGAGAGCCCTCGTTTCAACCCGCAAAGAGCAGCCCCCTCAGCCACCTTAGATCAACTAACGGGACAAGCACCAAATAACGGAAAACAACACCTTTGGAAACTGGCCTACACGAACACTAGCGCGACTTTGTGACAAATTGTAACTGTACACAGTCTGACGTAGCATGGGACGCTGACACTGTGTAACACTAGGAACGCCTTCGCAGACTGCGTGACAGTCCCCACAGAAGTAGCTCTGTATTGTATGCATGTGTGTTTTTTATTATTATTTTTCTCTCGCTCACCTATCGCACCCCTTTACCCCTCCCCCGGTATAGGGTAGCCAACCGGAGATAATTTCTGGTTAACCTTCCTGTCTTTGCTTTTGCCTTAATTTCTCTCTATCTCCCTCTCTTACCGTTATATGTCCTCATGCGCAGGAAGCTGTTTTTCACTTTCTTGTTTAACACTGGTAACCCGTTTGTATCCCCTGCCTTCACGAATTACGCAGCACTGTCAATAAGTTTGCCAAAGTTACCTAATTTGATTACGAGATGCTGTGGACTCCATTGAAAAAAAAAAGATTAAAGATGGTATAATGATCCTTTGTGCACTTTCTAGAAAGCTCTTGTAGTTAGAATAATCAAATTTCAGTTTAACGTACAACCATGTCGCGTTTTATCATAAAGAGGATTTAAATGACCGGCTCGTACCACATGTACAAGATAATTATTACCTGCAGGTATTACGAGGAAGGAAGAACTCCTTCACCATTGCTCATTGAATATGGTCCGTCGGATATCTCGTCAAACGTACTTGTGCCTTTAGTAACGCGGTCGTGTCCAGCAATACTCTGCTGTCCAAAGGGATCGGGAATCATATTAGGTTAGCGGAGGGTTTAATAGATTCCGGTGGTTTAAGGTTCGTTTTTTTCTTTTTCTTGACATTTCTGCAGAGAACGGCAAAAAAGAAAGGAAGAAAAAAAATATCGCGCTGACATATGCACACACCGTGACTGAATGGGAGTATGTTTCGTGTAAATATATACGTAAATGCACACTGTCGTTTTATATGTGCGTGCATAGTCTTTCTTTTTCTTGCGCAGCTGCCAAAGATCCTGCGCATGTGCGCCAACGGACATCAGATATTCAGCTCGCTGTACTCTTTCATCTCAAGGCCTCATGCCCCTGTACTTAAGCCCGTCGCCTGGTTTCACTTTATTCAAGTGTGAAGTAGGTAGATCGGAAGCACAATCCTTCGGCCGACCTATGCACAAGTTTCTTAGATTAAATTTAATTGCACTCTTACAACGTGAAACTCAGTTACGTATGTTGTCCACCTAATACTCAACCTTGTAGAGGCAGTAGATGGCATACTAGGACCCAATTTCCACATACCACTGTAATAGGACACACTATAGTATCTATATCCTGTAATACCTATTAAATACCGGAAATGGGGTTGATATTGATCTTCTTGCTCTTCTAAGATTGCCATCCGTGAGTGGCCGTTGAAGGCCCACAATTACACGTCTCTCGCTGATTGTTGGAGTACATATTCATCGACGACAGTGATCTCACACGTGCACCTTCCTGCCTGAGCGTCGAGAACTATGCGTTGCCCTCGCAAACCGCCGTTAATGCATTTTCCTCTCGGTGCACTATAATACTTTGTCATTAATTCAAAAACAAAGAAAAGTAAGCCACACTGTTATAGTGTATTCCAGCTTAGCTAGCCGCTAGTAAGCTTTTCATTGTTAGCGACGACGTTATAAGCTCAGTCGATAACCAAGACCATTACGCTAATGATTTTGTTAGCCAGCCGCTCTAACTACGAACTCTTTCAGCGCCAAGGGATTCTTATATTGGCGCACCTTGTTTTATTGCAAGAGAATTACGAGGCATCCTCTGTTCCTAACGACCATTATGGAAAAGTGCGAATGCACAATTCAGAAAGCTCCCCCATAAGGCTGAGCCAGCACTCTGCGATGCTGCGGAAAACAGTGGCCGCGCAGATGTTTCCCATAGCCTTCTGCATAAGTTCAGCCCACGTGGTATTTCGCGTATGGATCAAGTGACTCTCTCCTGCTATCCGCTTTGATCGCCTTCACGTTTTCGTGACCACTGCCATAACTTATATCCCGTGGCTGTTTATGCGTATGCAGTACTTGTTGCGATGGGAACGCCGAAAGACTACCATTGCCAGTCATTCGTGTGATTGTGGCATTATCATAAAGAAATCTTTCAAATGGAAGGGAAGCCTTTGCGGCAGACCGGGGCTTCCCCGCTGAACGAAACGGGGGAAAAAAGAGAAAGCATAAATTGTGCACCCCGTAAAATTGATGTAGTGTGGACAAATACAGTACGTGCAGTAAATCAACCTGTTTATTTCCCTTGCTGCCATTTCCTTCTTCATCAGTGTTAGGATTAGCGGGTTCGTGAGCACTGAGATATGTCCAGCATAACATTTTCAGACCCGAATGCGCAGCCAAGAACGTAGACTGCAATGACCGTCGGGTGTAGTGCGGTGGTTATTGATGGACGCGTCCCGCATCTTCACGTGGGTAGACCTCCACCATTTATGGGCGCTTAGCGACTACTCTGCGCATGCGTAAGACATATGCGCATTTACCGAAGGACGCGAGTAATGCCCAATGTATGAGCGCACGCTCTTACGAAGGCGGATATATTAATTATGAAACGTAGGAGGAGGAGGAGGAGGAGGAGGAGGAGGAAATAAAGAGAGGAGGCAGAGATATTAACCAGAACTGCGTCTGGTAGGATGCCCTACTCGGAGGGACGGGAAAGAAAGAACAGAAAGATGAGCTATAGAGAGAGGGAGGTGAGTGGGAGGAAAGTCGCGGTGAACTCGCGCACGCACGCGGATGGCCTGGGCGAGTAAAAGGCGTTTGCATAGGCCAGTCGCCCTCAAGTAGTATAGACGTAAGTTAAAGTCCAGGCTTCTGAAACAATGGTGGCACTCCAGAATTCGCTATAAATGTAAGAATGCCAATCTTCATAGTTTGTGAATATGATATCACGCATGAATAGCTACGTTGAGAAGGTAAAGAATAAAGAACGTGACGTCCGAAACACTGCCATTCGCTGTAAAATTCCCTCTGCGTCTCTGCAGAATACCTTTCACAGTTGCGAATCGCGGAGCCTTCACTTGACCTGGGTGTTGGCCGGATTGTTTGCACGCTATACAACATGGCGAGGCGGTAGCGCCATACCGTTCGTTTTTTTTTCTCGGCTCTCTCGACTGAGGCTGGTCTGTGTCTATGCAGTCGCATTCTCGACAACGCCCGGCGCCTGGGACCGTTCTGATATTTAAATATACTTCCTTTCGTATCTTTTGCGAAGGCTTTCGGTCTTTTTTTTTTTACTGTGGAAAAGCGTGGTCTACTTTGCGGGCCCAACTTTAAATGCAAATGTAACCCCAGGCACGTGCACCAATATGGCCATTTTCTTTCGCCGATTTCTATTTACTTCCCCATTTTATGTATCATGTGGCGTTCTGTTCCTTCAACTAGTTTCTCGGCTTCATGGATCTGCAGCTTCTCAGGCACAAAATTTCCCAGGCCTGTAGCATCACGGGCTTGTTTCTGCAAACAACTCAAGTTTTTTCATGGCGAGACAAATAACCATAGCAATTCGTTTCGAAAGGCGAGCATGGCAGTTGTTTGTTCCGTATTTCCTTTGTGACCTACTGACATTATTATCCTTTAGGTTGTTGTGATGTCTTTATATATATCTCTTGTTTTTGTTTTCATTCTTCACGTTTTTCGTTTTTTCTGTTGAGTTATAAATGAATGAACTGCTCGCGTGTTTTGTTGGATGGAGGAATGTTGCGAAGTGGCGCAGCTTTTGAAACACTCAAGGGCCGCGTGACAAGATTTTTGTTTCTTGTGTTCAGCGAGACATCCTTAACCTTCGACACTATCGCAACTACGCAAGACATTCGATAATAAAGTGCACCGCTCCGCAAATGAAGCCTTACTGACATCCACACCGTTGCACGCAATGTATGAAACGAAGTACGGGAAGGTGGCAACAGGCTGTGGTTATAGCACGGCTTCAGGTGGCCTACGTGTAAAGTCTCGCGGCGGCGACCGAGGAGGTGAGATGAAGTCAATGCTTTTAAAATGTATCTTACAGACGCAGGTTGGGAAGTTCTTCCACATAGCTTGTGCTGATATGAGAGTAGCGTCGACAAAAGGCCGGAAGAGAATGTGGAACTCAGAACCTTAGCAAGTAACCAGTAGTGAAACTATGAAAGGAATGACCAATTGTGACGGAGCAATAGGCCCGTGTTCGTAAGGGATGGAGCGACCTTGTTGCGACATTTTTCAGCGCCCCTTTAACAGATAAACATAAAATAAGCATTCGAAAGGATCGGGTTTGTATGGCAATATTGTGTCGATGGGACTGGATAGTTTGCGGTCGTGCACAGTAAGAAAGAGAATACTTTAGTGGTGTGTGCGCAAACGTTACGAATAGTAGCACTGATCCCTTGTTCGAATAGTCGGAAGAAATGTGCATGACGAGCATGTCGCAGAGAGTGCGACTGAAGATGCCAGTCAATACATTGACCTAAATGTGGCATGGAGTCAAGATTGCATTCAGGGAAAAAGTACCTTGAACGCGAAACCGAAAAGCACGGCCCCGATCTCTCAGCAGCCCATCGAGGGAACCTGTGACGAAAGATTATGTGGTATAATACGAAGGATCTGACTTCGTGCCGTGCTGCGGTTGTGATAACTGCCGTTTTGGCGTACGTATACCATCTGAGGGGACCAACGGCGACTGCAACTCAGTGGTTCCCAGCACTAATATACGCAGAAGGAGACCATGCACAAAGGGTCACTTCGCCCCTAATCGGAGGTGTGGGTTCCGCAAGGCAGTGGCTGTGAGAGTGAGAAGTTATCTTAAGAACAAGAATACAGGGAAGTCTGTGCAGTTAGACTGACAGCTGGGGCTGGAGCCGCGGCTTTGGCGCATGACTCAAAAAATGATATCTCGTGTTGTTTGTTTTCGTTAATAGCAAACCATTATTCATCGAGAAATTGTGAACGGAGCTGTGAAAGAGCTTGCGGTGATGTCTAGCGACCCTTTAGCAGTGAACTCGTCCGTCCTGTCATTATGCTTCAGCACCTCTCCTTCGACGTACATGGGACACCTTTGTGACGATTATGTTCTTGCGGTGGTTGTTTCCTTCCTTCGTATAAGACCAGCAGCAAGGTTTTGTTGGCGGTGTCGCCAGTTGTGGCAGCACCACCTTTGCCCAGGAAAGAGACGCCAAGGCGCAATTGGTACCACGCTTCTGTAAAAGCAGTCGAGATGAAGGGGAGTACGGCACTCAGCGCTCATTTCTCCGTCCCCATAACACTCTCTGTGTTAAAGTATAGTTCGGGAACGGCGCACAAAGGGTTCTCTGTCTGTTTTTTTTGTATGTAGCGTTTCGGTACAACCAGCTTTTTCGCCGTTCGCAAAGTTCTGCGTGGACGGGCATTGTATTCTAGCTGACGCGAATAGACACTAGGTTAGATCCAAGAAAGAGAAAGGAAGAAAAAAGAAACACATGAATCGTAGAATGTGGGGTGTATTCTGCGTGGCGCGCTTTAGGTGGTGTTTTTTCTATGTCCCGCTGAAAAAGTTGGAGGATGGCTAAAGGCGATGTGCTCTTATACTTCTTATCGCTACTGTGGATGTGGCGACACTGTGCGTGGTTGTACTGCAGAGATGAAGGCGGTTTCCAATGATGACGGCAGCAGTTGAAAACAACCGAAGCAGGTAGTAGAAGTTAAACAAAGGAACACGAGTTGAAAGACCTGTCTTAGCAGTATTAGGAGCATGAAGAGGAAGTCGCAGCATGGCTGTGAGTGATAGCTGGCGTACCGCGTAAAGAGAGGAATGAGCCTTTGAATTTGAAAATTTGTTTAAACTGAGGCTTCTCTTACCCATCTATCCTCCTCCCCCATACCAAGAGGAGGTTGAAGGAGGTGGGGGGTCACTGTAAGTACGCAAGTTTCTAGCCTTATTGGCAACGTATATAACGCTGACGGATAAAGTAGTACCAGGTTGGCGCACCTGCCTCCTGCGTATGCAGACCATAATCGAAACAAAAGGACTGTACATCTAATCTCAGCTTATAAGAAATTTTAAAGCACGCAGACCATTCAATAGAGCAACGCATGACACTCAACGGCTTCTTATATTTTTATGTTTCTTACATTTTGGCTACCCTATGCTTGTGCCACTGGATATCTGCCACGTGGTATGCGCCCATTCTTCGCCGATTCCACAGAATTGCAGTGTAAGCCACGAACACGGCGCCATCACTACCAGGTCTTGTTATTTTCGGAAACCAAGGTGCCTCGAACACATTGAGGAGACAATCCCGCAAGCGGCGGGCTGCATGCCTGCAGCCTCGCCGCCATCCCTGGTTCGAGCCCCCTTCGCTGACCGCAGGCATCTCCCTCCACCTCGAGTCCCGCGTTTTACGACCCTGGCGGTGTACAGTAGCCTGTGTCGCAGAGAGAGTAAAGTGGCATTTCAAAGAGAAAGGTTGTGTGTCTGCTTGCTCCCCCAAGTTCGCGAGGCGCCCTTGTTGCGTGGGAACCTCTTGGGGCGAGCGTACGCGTGAGCCTTACTTTGCGTCGCGTTTTCTGGCCCACAGTGGCACATTCGCGGGCCGCTCTCGGCCAGAGCTAGTTTTGTAACCAAGTGCGCCGTTAGCTAGCTGAGTCCGCGGTAGAGAACCCCTCTTTGTTTACAGCAGTAATGTGGAAAGTTGGGCTAGTTGGTGACTAATCATCATACCATGATCGCGAAGCAGTGCACTGACAAGAACAAGGTGAAGACACTCAAGCATGCACGACTCTCACTGCTGAAATACACGGCAGCAGCGAGTGTCGTGTATTCTTGTGTGCCTTCGCCATGTCCTTGTCAGAGCGCTGCTTCACCACCAAGATATGGTGGTTAATACACAGAATGGGTATTTGCTACTGTGATGCAATCCGTATAGAGGCCCTGAAACTAAGTACGTGTGTGACGTGCTCCTTTGTGCATGCGCCGCTCACCACTATCGTTTCGGCGACGAGCGCCGTACACCCATGCGCGTGTCATCCGCTACTGCTGCTATCTCGCTGAATCAAATAAGCTGCGCGCCATTTACTTTCCATCATTGCGTGGTATATATATATATATATATATATATATATATATATATATATATATAAATATATATATATATATATATATATATATATATATATATAAGTGTGTT
This sequence comes from Dermacentor albipictus, assembly GCF_038994185.2. NCBI lineage: Eukaryota > Metazoa > Arthropoda > Arachnida > Ixodida > Ixodidae > Dermacentor > Dermacentor albipictus. The sequence continues at coordinate 52,338,712 of NC_091823.1, read as the reverse complement.
TCTTTTAAATGTATGTTGCGCTGGGGAGCCCTTGCCCACCTTACCTATTTATTCATTTGGTTTCCGGTCTTCCATTCAAGCCTCCTTTTTTGTCCATCGCCTGTCGGCCCATTGTCTCTTTGGTCGCGCAGACAGCGAACGAGTCGTCCGTTGTGCCATGCGTGCACACAGAGCACTTTCCCTATACTACACGCTTCGCTCTTTGTCTTTCCCTGTTGCCATTTTTCATGAGCATTTCTATGACACAAGAAAAAGAAAAGGGAGTGGAAGCGACGGACGTTCAGTACTCCTTGCTTGTCGTGCCCGTGCGTATCGTGCATAGTCTCGTAGACGCGTACCTCGGCGGCCTTTTCTCCGTTCTTCACGGTTGTCCATTACTTCGTTCGTCCATTGTCCAGCTTTACCTCTGCGCCATTGTGGGTTGCTGATTTTGCCCTCGCTTGCTGAAGCTTTACGTGAATTACATGTTCTGTTTTTCTTTGCAAGACCTGCGCGTACTGCGTAGCGTTGCTGACTCGGAACACCTTGCTCAGAGTTCCGTGCCTTCGCAGGCTATAGGGAAAGTCACAGTATGTTCCGTGGCGACCGATGTTCGGGCCTGGTAAGGTACACCACACAAGTTTACGGACCACGGCACCTCAGAAAGCATTCTATTTCCGAGCAGTCTGTAACAGCAGTCAGTAAAACCGAACGTCGCAATGTTTTTCGCATATATTAGGCTGCGTTGTGAGGCTGCGCAGATATTCAACTTTTTCTCTGATTTCGTGTTTCGTAATGTTTTGTGGTTGCCTATGCATATTTGGATAACATGCGTAGTTTCGTTCCGCCGTTGAGGCGCCAATCGTGCTAGTTTTTGTGTGTCGCCATAGCTACATCAGCATGATTTCAACGTTGGCAGTTCCTTCACCATTGTAACTTTTGACGTTTAGCATAACGGTAACGTAGATTTATTCACTCGGAGTGTGTTCGTTGATGCCATGCAACCTATCTTTAACCACGATTAAGTCGATGACGCGCACACTAAGTCCAACGAATGCGCTATGAAGCCCATTTCGAATATTAGGCTATGGTTAAAAAAAAATTAAATTGTGGGGTTTTACGTGCCAAAACCACTTTCTGATTATGAGGCACGCCGTAGTGGAGGACTCCGGAAATTTCGACCACCTGGGGTTAGGCTATGTTTGGCGGACTATAACACAGTAGACATCGTTTGTTTTTTTGTAGGATACGATAAGCTAGGAGAAAGCAATCTTTTATTTAGTTTTGTGCAAGACTATTCAAATGAACCATTGGGTGATCCATTGGGAGGAATCAGTTTTTGTAGCTGTAGGAAAACGCCGGGGGGGGGGGGGGGGAGGGGTTCCGACGACCCTTGAACCCGTGAATTCAGTGGGCTCAATGATCACCTGTTCGTGGTAAAAAAAAAAGAAAAAAAAAGAAAAAAAATGAAAATTGCCGTACGAACTTTTGTTTTTGAACATTAAGTGGGCACTTTAGTAGACAGTTCCTTTCGGTAACAAGCAATGACGCCTTGTTTCACGTGCTATTTGTTATGACACTATTATTAGTATTATTGATTACCTAAACATGTAAACATCACACATAAGCAGAAAGACTAGCAGGCTATTTAGTGTCTCCTAAAAGATACAGCCCCACTACCCGCTTGAAGGGGAGAAAAAGAAAAAAAGAACGTTATAAGTACAGAAAAAGGGAATGAATGGGAAACAACACCACAGCACATTTTTCCACACGTAGAGCATAAGCATTACAGGCAGAAACAGAGTTTCATAGTTGACAAGAATTCCAGCAGTGGTTGGTGAACATTATATTTATTTGAAGCTCAACATTTTGGAAGTGAAGTAAAAATTATTTATTGAAGAGCCATAAAAATCGAATTGCTAGAACTTACTCACCAGTACAGAGTGACAATTAACTGCTGAGTATTGGACATTTTAAAAGAAAGTATAAAGGGAAAATCAGACGTCAAACGTTTCCCTTTATTTTCCCTTTATTCATTACTTCTCTCCACATTGCGGGTTTCCGCAGAACTACTACGTCAAACTCTTGCCTTTGCTTCGTGTTGTCGACAAATTCGACTTCGCCCTGCCATCTGCTAGCCGCCTGGTTAGCTCAGATGGTAGAGTGGCTGCCCCGGAAAGGCGGTGGTCCCGGGTTCGAGTCCCGGACCAGGTCGAATTTTTCTTCAACTATAAGGCTTTTCTTTCGAGGAACCCGTATGGGTTTCCTTTGTAGCAATTGCTACGAACGGGTGGATGTCTGATTTTCCCTTTATTCAAGATCTTCCTTAAGCAGAAGGAGGACGTACTGTGGGGGGATCGATGTTGTCGAAAGCCGAACATTGTGTCTAGGATATATGCATTGTCTTCTAAGTACGAAGCGAGTCTCTCGTGCACCATGTGCTCGAGCAGTTTGTCCGTGCATGAGGTGAAAGAGATGGGGCAGAGATTTTCGATCACCAGCGGCTTGTTTGGTTTCGGAATCATCGTGCATTCCGCGTGTTTACACGCCGCTGCTATCTCGCCCTCGCCCTAGCGTTCATTTACAGAAGCGTGTAAATTTTCCATCGCTCCGTTGCCAAGGTTACGCAGGATTTTGTTTGCGATTTGATTCTTTCCTTGGGAGCAGTTTCTGTTTAACTTTGCCAGGACTGCCTCAATTTCTGCCCGAGAGAAAGGAAAGGCGCTCTAGTTATTCATATGATTTTCCATTGAAGGTGAGGTTTTAGTTTTGCATTTGGGATATGATTTCCATTAAACTTCTTTTTAACTGATTTTGGGGTTTCTGTTTTCGAGCCTCCGTGATTGTGAATCAGGCGCGCGAGGTTTCGTCTTGACGTAGTCTTCGTTTCGTTTGTGGTAACGAGGAATTTCACGATACTCCACGTTTTCCTGGCACTCAAGCTATCCTGAACTCGGTCACTCGTTTGGTTCCAGTTTCGACGGCCAAGATTTTGCGGCGCACCCTTCCACCTGATTCGTGAGGAGGGTGACGCGCCTTTTCAGGTTCACATTGTGTTTTCTCGTCATCCATCTTTGAATAAGTCCTTTCCGTGCCCCCCTACTAGTGTGAAAGAGGTGCGTATTTAAGGCTCCTCAAGAGGTAAAAGAAAGAGAAAAAGCTAACAAAGTAATTAAATAGACATAAGCCCACGGCAACACGCACTTGAGCTAAGGTTATAGACTCACGCAATTCCATTCTTGTTAAAAGGGTTACTGAAAAACGTTGCGTAGCCCAACGTAACTCGCAGGTTGTTCGCATTGTCGTGCCTCGCCTGATGAGTTTCTGATCCTTCCTAAATTGCGTTTTTTCCTGTGCAAGGCACAGCGCGCGGAAAGAGTGAGCTTATTCACTCTCCGGGGCCGAGCTGTAAAAACGAGAAAGAAGGCAATCAAACGGTAAGGCGGGAGCGAGAAAAGAAAGTTGAGACTGAAAAACAAATGAAAAAAGCAACAACAAACAAACAAATTTAATGCTTCGGCCTGCACCACCGTAAACGGGCACGATACAAAGAGGAAGCAAGGCAGCTTTGGAGAGTGGGGTCGCCGTTGTAGTCTCGCTCGTCTTCTTTTATTCGCTTTCGTTTGATGGTGGCCTGAGTGTCTGTTTAATTGAGTTCGTGTATACAGAGATGCACGGGGCAGTGGGAAAGAAAAATCGACCATACGGAGCGATTCTTATTCTTTTCTGCCGTGTCGCAACGACGACCCTCCTACCACCGGCCCACCTTGTCTCATCTTTCTTTTTTTCTTAGTTTTCGATTGTGCCGTTTCTTTTTTCTTTCGCCTTCCCCACGTTATGAAAGCGGGATGGCTAGCGGAAATTGTTCCTTTCTCTCTCTTCTTCTTCGTTTCTCCTGGCCATGTAGATCACATGGCAGTAGGGGCTGCTTTGAAGAGCTGTCCAAACATTTTTTCCCTCTCTCTTGTTGTGGTCATTACATCTTTCAAAGGAGGCGAATATACGTAATTGGAATGATTCCTTGGTTACAAAGCAGCGCGATTCGGCCTAGTTTCTTTCTAAAACCTACTTACGGTACAATTCGGCCTTTGTGAAGGCGCACTCTTTGTCTTTTGCAGAAGGCGGTGTACTTTCAGAGAAGAGCCTTTTTACGTGAAGTGCGATGAGACCCTTGCAAAATAAAGAATTCTCACTTTGCTCGGAGATGGCAGTGCTAGAAAGTTCCCGCTCGCTCACTTTTTTTTTCATTATAAAAGGCCTTCAAGATTTCGTTATTGCAGAAGAGAGGTTTAATTTTTTCACTCTGCTTTTAACGTGGCGACGCACAGTTCAACTTGATCTTTTTGGTAATCACGATGATGTGCTTCAGCGAGCACACGAAATCCGAATGTTCACACATTTCAGAGACTAACTAGATTTTCTTGTTCTTGAAGGCTCTTGTCTGAGGGTGCTGACTGCGAGAACCACTTCTGCATCAACCTCACAATCGGCAGCGTTGAATTTAAAATGGTCAGTTTCTTAGATAGATAGATAGATAGATAGATAGATAGATAGATAGATAGATAGATAGATAGATAGATAGATAGATAGATAGATAGATAGATAGATAGATAGATAGATAGATAGATAGATAGATAGATAGATAGATAGATAGATAGATAGATAGATAGATAGATAGATAGATAGATAGATAGATAGATAGATAGATAGATAGATAGATAGATAGATAGATAGATAGATAGATAAACGAAGCAAGAACGACAAGGAGGTTCATCAGAGGCACGTCTGGTTTCTACGGCGCACTAGGCGAATGGGGATAAAAGGGCGTGAAGAATAGCAAGAACACCAAGACGCGCCAGGCCCTGATTCGAGGATCTTCGTTTTGGAATACGACGTTGAGTCCAGTTGGTTTAGGGCGTACCGGAGGTTCGCGCTCGATGTCATACCGATGGCAAAAACAAAAAATTAAAAAAGTAAAAGGAGGAAGCGTATTCAGCAGCATCTTCGCATCAAGTGTCACAAATAGGTGCGTCAACCATTCCAATCCAGCTGCTTAAAGGGTAACTAAGGAGCCATTTTTAAACAAAATCTAAATCAGTCTGTACTACCACAGAATTTTTTTGAATATGATCTTATGTTTTTCTGTTCTTTTTCTTTTTTTTCGGGAAAATGGTGGTTGATCGTGGAGAAAAAGGAAGGCTGAAATTAAGATAGATGTAACGACATATCTTTATTGCAACGCTATTGCCTGAAATTGACTTAGTTGGTGCGGCAACATCTTAAAGATAAACAGCGCCAAAGAGGGGACAAGAGAATTACATATGTGCACATACAAGCAACCCAGCGTGTGTGCGTGCGTGCAACTTACTTGTCCCGTCTTTCTCTATATATATAATAAAGATGTTAGTTTCGTGCCAATGTGCTGAAGGTCCGTGTCAAACGGAATGACCCACGACTGGAATGAAGTAACTTGTGCAAAAAATAAACCGTGTTTTCAGCGCTCGTTATCGGGCACTGAAAACGTGGTTGCCAGTAGCGTTATTGTCGGCGCCACTGTTGAATACCCCGAAATCTGCTGGCATATGAACGGCACTTCTTTAATAACAGGGGTGCAGTTATGTTGATGCTCTGCATTGAATCATTGGCCATCTTGTGAGAGAGTATTTTAAGACAAATTTCACGTACAAACGTCTTTGCATATTCATCACTTGTAACGGATGTCTAACACCAAGATAATCATTTTGCCTGAAGTTCTAATATTTAGCTTTTCAATCACAATTTGAGGCGTTAATACCAAAAGCACGTGTTGAAACGATTGCGAAATGTTTGTTTTTTCTCATTGCATTTACCGCCGTGCCATTGCTAACAATACCAGAACGACTGTGGATGGCAGATTCAGTTGTACTGTCCACAGCTTTCACACGGGGATGTTCGAGGGGATGTTCGAATGGTGCTCACACTAATATTTCATAGTTTTGTCAGTAGAATACTGTGTTCGGCTGCAAATAGGATACCACGAAGCAAATATCCACAAGTAATAGCCATAATGTGCGTCAAACAGCTACTTGCTCTGTGTCCATTCTCACTCACTACTCCGCAACTGTGAGAGAAGTAAACATCTCATTTAATTCCCTAATGCATTTACCGAATGGCTTGATAGAAAAATCAACGTGAGAACGCCGACGTGATGCCTTATCAGAAAGCGGTATAGGCGCGTTCGGAGAGTGAAAGCCACAACGAGGAGCCTCCTGCGCGGTCCGTCATGAGCAAGCTGATTACGTGACATGCTCATATACAAATAACTGCGCAATCGCGTACGGATATTCATTCTCGTGCTCAAAAGGGATAGCGCCGGCGTTAGAGCCCGCTGCGAAGGCAACTTCCTACAGAATCTCGCGAGGCAGCGAAGTGCCCGCGATGGCATCGGACGGAAATACGCTATACGAACGTTGTCGGCTCAGACCTTTGTGCCTGCAGGGGCGAGGGCCGTTGTCTGCGCCATGGAGTCGGGACTCCTTTGGCGAAAGCCGAAAGAATCGGGTGACGCCTATACGTCGCGCAAAGTACGCGCCGAAGAGCCGCCCTTTGAGCCTCGACGCCGGTCCCCGAAGTGGCACGGTGTGCTCCATGGAATATTTACGAGCAGCACTACGGCGACTTGGCTCTGACTATCCCCTACTGGCCCGCGCATTCATTATTCTTTCCATCTCACCCTTTCCTCCCCCTCCCTCCCCCGTCCTTTCACCATTTGGCGAGCCGGGAGGGATCCTCGGCGAGATCTTATCCAGGGCACGACGTCGCGGACCGCCTGTTGTCTTTTTTATCTCTCCTGTAGCACTATTGCCCCATCCTTTTTAAGTTTCGTCCAGGAACAGGAATGTTGCGTTAGGAAAATTTTCGACGACTCTCGCGCGCTTCTCGTCCCTTCTTTCGCGCCTTTGATCCAATTCTTCTTCCTTACTTGAAAGACTGTCATCGCATTTGGCCTCCTGCAGTGACGCCGAGGAACTCGAAATGGGAACCCAACTGGAGCGGTGGATAATGGAGTGACGTACGACATGCGCGCCTATGGCTGTGATATTTCGCATCTAAAGTCAGGTGGGTTGTGGCCAACCCAGCGACAATAGATTCTGCGTATCTTCTACGCTATGCCGGACAGTCGAGGCTAAACCTGTTATTCTAAATAGTGTTTAAGCGCGAAGAAAAACTATAAAATAGAGGGCTGCAATAATGAGCCATGGGTGTACGGAAATATAACTGCCAGTAACTTTCTTTAAGTGAACTCGATGCCAGCGGGTCGGTTCAGAACTGGGGCTCACCCGAACCGACCTGACTGCATTTACGGGCATTTTGCATATAAGGTCGAGCGAGTGAATTTGCCCCTCATTGTAAGGCTGATCCATCCTGCTAGCAAATGAACCATTTGTGTTTGTTGCATTGAGAGTGGGGCGTTCAAGTGCCTAACATCTTATGTGTGAACACTTTGATTTTGTGAACATTTATGCTGTGTGAACTCATGTGTTGTGTCTGAACACTTCGGTGTTATCAGTATTTATGCTACGTGAACTCTTCTGTTGCACGAAGATTTATTTATATTGCAGTACTGAGAATTAGTACGTGAATGTTTGTTCATGTGTTTGTTAGCACAGTTTGGTTATTGTTGACAACTTTTCGACAATGACTATCATTTAAGACAAGAGGAGTAGCCGGCGCCACGCATAGACACCAACCTCTCCTTAAACACATTTAATAAAAAAAAAACAGAAACCCAGGGGCATAGATATCGCCCTGAGAGACCGACTCACCTGGCTTTGTCGGGTGTATGTATATGTAAATACCGGGGACTATAACGTAAAAGTATTGCAAACTGTTCTTGTTTCATTTATGCAATCAGACCTCCTCGATTGATCAAACATGTTTCGGGCTACCCCCGCTTCAGATGTCTGTCATGCGATGACAGGAAATCCCTGTGCAAGCTGGTTATGCATGATTAGACCGAACAAAAGAAAAATAATTATTTCTGATTCCAACACATTTTTCTCCATTAATCCTCCGCAATTGTTCAAGTGTATTCCGGCCGCGCCCACACAGCCTGTCTATTACGCGACGTCACAAAACCACGAAAATTGGATGCACAAATATACCCAGCAAAGCAATTATTTTTTTAGTAGGTGGAGGTTGCCCTTTTCCGAAACTAATAGATGACGTCTACCCACCGATTACTGTGGTTCTGGCTACTCGGACCTGCCGGAAAGAACGGATTTATTTGCGTATAATAAAAAATTTTACGTGGCAATATAACTTTGTAGAGCCCTTTCGGCACGCACACGACGTCACTCTGCCACCTTTTATTCGCTCAGGATCCGTTCTAGCTACATCATTAACATTCCGTTGCACGCCGCCTCGATTTTAGACCAGCCATTGCATGCTAAGCAAGGGCAAGTGGGTGAATCCCAGACACCGGCACCCCCCTTCTCATCTGGTTATCTATACTTTCACCACGGTGAACCGGCGCAAACGAGACCCTCTTCATTTTTGCGTGCTCCTCATCTCTTCTCAGCCAATTAGATAAGAAAAAAACTCGTCAAAGTAGGCAATGCTAGTAGATTTGAAATCGCATTAATGTTACCTCTTATGATCGAGGAGAACGTTTTGATTTGGTGGTTCAAACAACGTTGCCGGTCATTGCCGAATGCTTACGTCGGCGGTTGACATGCGGTTGAATTTAATGTCAGGAGATTGGAATAAATATACATTGGAATTGCTTAAGTCGTACGGCCTCTGCTTTACACTACTTAAACGTCACTATTTTCTGCACCCTCTGCCGTATTCAGCCCCGTTTCCACTTTGAACAGCGGGAAAGTTTAGAGCTGCTGTGAGCTTACTTGTCAGTAATTGCAGAACTCATTTGTAAGGCCTGGTCTCTGTCATTATTGACTTCCTCATCTCATGTGCTGATATTGTTTTTTTGTTAATCTAATTTATCTACAATATTGCCAATCTCATTTCAATATTGTCGCAGGTGGGCAGAACATTGTTTAAAGATGTAGAGAATGAATGCAGAAGGATTGATATACGTACACATAAACGTCTAGAAAAATAACTGCGCCGACACAATGGACATACAAATTCAAAATGTTAACTATTAAAGTGTTTCAGCACACTTCAGCCTCTGTTTACATGCGAGGTGTTTCAGAAAACGTGCTCGAAATTCTTAAAGCACAGAAAATATGTAGTAACTAAGCTAATTCCGCGTATAATAGCTTTTACCACAGAGGAACACATTCTAAAAGGACACGACGTCTTAATTAGTTAATCAATTATAAAAGTTACGCTGATTAAAGTTGTAACCTTAATAGTTATATGATTCATGCTAATGAAAGACTTAAAGCCCGTTCTCCCAGATGGTCATAACCGGATTGAAAAATGAAAAAAAGCGAACATTACTTATTTTTACAGTGTGAAAATTTCTGCCCATCTCACCCAGAAAACGGAAATTGATCTGCTGAAGCGGGAAACTCGCATGCCCTAAGCAGACATCCACGATTGACGTGAGCGTTTGGCCTCCCTGTCGGGTGAGCATAAAGCGAACGAGATCATAGTTTGATAAGGGCGCTCGCTTCATGAATAGTTACGGCTTTCTCGGTGAAATCGGCCAGAATTCATTACGCTTCAGAAATTAGCAGCGCCAACCTTCTGCATCTATGGATCCGTTTATGACCTTCCCTGCTCGCGGGTTTCAACTCTTGTATTAGCATCAATCGTTTGGCTCTTTAGGTCAGAAAGTTAGTTGGCACGAATTTGCGTAATCGCTTCTCTAATTACTGTATTGAGCCATTTTAAATCTTGAGCAGTCCTGAGAAAATCGCTTAGGCATCGAACCTCTCCTTTCTTAAAAGAAGTTTGGTGTCTTCTGCAGGGATAGGCCAATATTCAAAATTTTGAATACATATCGAATAAGTTTCAATTCATGCTTAATTCAAGCATTCACTACTCAAAATTAACTAAGATCTCTTTATTGAAACGTAAGAGATAACTACACTTATTCACGATACCCATGCGCGATAACACGCAGATAACACGCGCACACACCTTTATTCGTTGATCTATCCAGACACGCATACTAGCAGCACCTGCCCTCAGTGCGGCGATTCAGCTAACTTAGAACACGTACTCTGGTGATTCCCCCCGTTACGAGGCACAGATCAAGCAGACCAGTCAAGATGGAATACCTCACTGTGAAGCCCCAACTACGGGGACCAAATCTGGGCCGTCCAGAGAGCCGACTATGAGGCGGCCAGGCTCGCGGCCTGGCCGTCCCAACGTGGAAGCGGCCCGCTGCGCAAGAATCGCGTATCTCAGGACTCTCAGTAAAGTTTTCCATTCATCCATCCATTTACTTGTGACATTTATTTTGATAGCTCTGAATGCACGTGTACCTGAGTTTAATTCGGGTGAGAACTTGTGGCTGTGTGTTTTCACGTGTTGAAGCAGTTATACTTTGCATTAAGTGCATTTAGGGATACGTGAGTTTTGCAAAAGCGTGGAAAACAACGCACATCCGCTCCTCTGGAAGGCCCACGAACAACCCGTTGCGTACTTTTTTGCCAGGTTCACTGGCGGCTCGCGCCTTAGAAAACGTCCGCTTTCTTTGTCTTCACCACCCCGTCCCTCCCGCTCCACTTAGTGCTACTCCGGCTAGCAGGTCTTGCGCATCCTCTAGGCAGTCGCACATAAAGTAGCCTGTATACAGTGTTAAAGCCGTTTGCGCTCAGTTTGTGATCCCTGGCGCAACACCGGCTTAGGTTGCGCGCTCTCAAGCATAATGGCCCTAAATACGCTTTGTGCATCTCCGCGTGCCGTCCTTGCGCAAGAGAGCAAAATAGACGAACGCAGTGTGACGGGCTTTATCTTTTAACGAGCTTTTGCCCTTAGTTCGTTGGATACGCCTTCTGGTTTAATCAGTTCTTTAAGGAGCATGGTTTACATCTGCTATCGTGTATAGGAGAGACAACGAATTGGAAGGGTGCTTAACCAGCAATACTCTATTTCTTTTACGATACATTACGGGAGGCTGAATATCAATAGAAAGAATCGTAGTAAGGGAGAGAGAGTATGTACACGCGTACGCGCTTGAGTACTCACTACATAGACATAGAAAGTGGCCATGTAGGGCACCGCGGCTATGTTTCACCTTTCTGCAACACGTTTCACATGATTTTCTGTTTCCTTTTATGGCCTCTAGCATCTAACTTGGTTAATATACCGCGGAGGAAAGTTCTGTGCTAATCTTACGATGTGCCTTGACGTAAGATGTGCTCGAGCGTTATTATTGTTATTTTTTTTTGCAACTGCGAGAAGGGTACGCGGCGCTATCAGCCATGTCATTAATACTAGCGATGCAGTGCGCACTTGACGCTTACTGTGCGTTGTTATCGGAATTCAAATCATTTGCATGGCTGGCACTGGCTGTATTGCAATGTTGCGCTCTTCAAAGTTCGCTCGTGTTAGCGCTCTGAAAACAATGGACGTGCTGGCGACTCCTGTGACAAGAGCAACTGCTTGTCGATTGTTTAACTTAATATTATAGAGTTCTCCTTACTACTGATGCATTAACTCCATTTTAATAGCCGACACGGAATAATCTAGAGCTGCTTACGGAAGAGCACAGCTGAAGTTAATCGCCCGGCTGTCGAAGGCGTCACGCCTATCATCTTGCCGCTTCGCTGGAGCATCCGGCACTTTTTCAAGAGAAAAGGGAGGAAAAATACAAACAAACCTCAGAGTGACGTTACGTGTCTTACCTTTAAATGAACGCTTTTCTATGTCACGTATAATACGAACAATGCTGTCCGGTCAATCCAACGAAGTTTCGTAATCGGGGTCTTTTTCGTTGTCGCAAACCTGCGCTTTCGATCGATGATACTCGATTCAGAGCTCCGTATTCTTCCTAATTCGAAGCCCGTTGTTTCCAAGAACATTAAGGTATTTTCATATGCTTGCAGTATCTTCATATTATGTTGCATAGAATGCTCGTTTAAAGTTAAATTTGTTATCGACACTTCTCGTTCTTGGAGTGAGTGTGCGTACCAAAATTAATAAAAATGAATGTAAACATATAACGAGTATAGTTACTCCATGAAAATGAGTTGCCCGCAATCGTTTTGATCTTAGACTGTTCCATATATCGTATATAGGACATTAATTAGCGAGCACGTTTGTTTTCGGAAAGAAGCATTCACTCTGCGACGAGATAGCGAACTGTTTCTTTCACCTCTGCGAGTAGGTCCGACATGCGCTATGCAATTATTATTACACGCATCAGTGAAACTCTGCTTGCTATACGCTGAGCATACTTGATCCATCGTATAGTCATGTATGTCGCTCCTTCTACATTATTTCTCTATTTCTTTTCTGTTTCGTTCGTTATGCCTTCCTTCCGTTCTGCTATCACTTCGCACCAGGAACTTCACGAGTTCCACAATTTCCTTCCGTTCTTTTGCTCCATCCATTGTGCCACACTAGTGTGCAAGCGAAGCGATAACACCGCCTGAAAAGACACTCTTGTCGGATAAGGTGACGATGGTTGAAACATGATTCCTCCTGGGAAGAGTGGATAACAATGGGGACGACAACAAACCCTTCGGCAAAATAAATAACTGCCAAGAAGGAGGGCCTGCAGCAGGCTTGGGAGGCTGTGCTCGTTACATCCCTGTAACTTCCCCGAGAAAAGAAGCTTTGCGGTTGGCAAATGCTGCCAATTATGGGAAAGGATCGCCTGCTTTCGAGACGTGCTAAGGGGACAGCGGCGTCTTTTCGTCGCGTGCCGCGTGTTATTAACACTTCACTTGCCCTTTTTGTGTCACTGATGTCGTGTTTTGTTAGTTTCCTTAACGCTTCCGCCAGAAAGTTCTTCAGCATTTATTGCGTTGGTTGTCCATTTGTTCCTAACGAGTTCAGGATGTTCGGAAAAGACAACATTCTTGTTTCTTTTTTTTTCAGCGTAATGGGTTGTGAACAAGCCCTCGAGAACGTAGAACTGAGTGAGCCGACAACATTGAATAGGGCAAAAGTGTGCTTGGAGAACGGAACAACGAAAACGGGATTTTAGATTTTAGATTCTGGGGCTTCATGTTGCGAAACCACGCGTTGATCATATGGTACGCCGTAGTAAAGGACTCCGGATTCATTTTGACCCCCTGGGGTTCTCTAAATTGTAGCTGGTGCATGGTACACGGGAGTTCTTGCATCTCTCGCCGATCGAAATGCGGCCGCCGTGGCCAGCATTTGATCGCGCAATCTCGTGCTTAGCAGCACGACGTAGCCACTTGGCCACCATGGCGGGTGCAAAGAAAACAAGAAACACAGGCAGGGTGGCGTGCGCTGCTTGTTTACTTGAGCCCGTTCTTGCACTAATGCTTGAAATTAAATTAAATTCTATGATTTTACGTGACAAAACCACAATCTTATTATAAGGCACACCATATTGGGGCGACTGCGAATCAATTTTGACTACTTGTGGTTGTTTTGCGTGCACCTAAATCTCCTAAATCTCAGCACAAGAGCGGGTTTGCGTGCCTCATTTGCATGCAGTTTCGGGAAGTGGAACCTCATAATTTAATTCAAAGTTATAAATTGTAGCTTCTCCATGCTCCCTTGAGGCTTCCCCTTTTGGTTATCACGTGAAAGAAATACCACAGGTTTAAAGGGCAAACCTAAACCACCATAAACAATATGGCTACGGAGACGACGGGAATGCAATTTATACACATAAGATATGACATTGTCCTGCCTTGTAATTTCTTCCCTGAGTGGCAATACTTTTTTTTCTCCGGTTCCGACCAATACATTACAGGGCCGTTGTTGTGCTACGGCAGCCACCATTTATTCGAGCCTCAGCCTTTTATTTTTTTCATATATTTAGTATTGCCGTCCTCGCTTATAACGACACATTGAAAAATTATGTCCCTACACTGTGCGGAAAGCTAAAAAATTTTGCAAGGCTGGTGTTGAAGAGGATAGATATTTTTTGAATACAGCAATGAAAAGAAATGATAGCAGATACAGGAACGCAATGTTACATACGTGCCGGGTTATAACACCGGACAATCGAGATGATCACAGTAATATCTCACGTAGCTTCCGGTAGGTACATGGTTCCATACAGAAGCCCCATGGCCACTGAAGTTAGCCATGTCGGAAGTTTGGGCTATTTGTTTCGACATTCGGAATAGTAAGGCACTGCAAAAGACATGGACGAAATAAACACGTAAGACACACAGGCGCTGTCTAACAACTTCAGTTTATGCGAGTTCGCGCGCCTGTACTTATACCAAGGCGGAAATGATTGGAAAGACAGAAAAAAGGGCAGCAATTCCAACAAAATGCAGAAGACATTCTTCAATCCGAAGATGATTTCCGGATTATTTCACTGTATCGTGGAAAGTGCAATTGTTATTGGAAACAGCGATGGACATGCAGTGTGCTTGTAAAACAGAACATATTTTTCTGTCTTCAACAATCTCGGGCGCTCCGCGACGGCAACTTTTGTATCATTGGTAGCAAGTGGCTGTCTTGTTTTTTTATTAATTGGGCAGTTCGCCTTGCGGCACAATGATTGAAGGGTCCTAAATATACGCATGTGACTGCCAATACACTACCGATTCCGTCATAACTTTTCCTTTATTCACAATCACGCCGGTTTCGCTGTTGTTGTTGATCAGACGATGATAGCGCATAAAAATGCATCACTGCGTGAAAGGCCGACTATACCATGTCATCAAAAATAAACTCCAGCGACTAAAGAATCTATTAAAAATGATAAAAAAGGAAAAATGATACAGTAAGAAAACAAATGGCGGAAATTCTTGTTGAAGGTAGCTGGGTGCCGCCGCATGGGGAATTTCTAGGGCTGTACGAGCACAGCGATCTAACGAGTCGAGCGTTTGCGAGCGGCACAGTAACGAAGGGCGCGAACATCCTACTTCGAGCTCACTGAAGATACGTACGTGACCATTCACGCATAACGCAACACAACAAAGAAACTCACAGAGAAAGTTATGCAATAGAGAACCCTTCTGGCCAGTCACAAGTTGTGTATTATGATGGTGTCTCCAAGGTAGCGCCAGGATTCCCGCGTTTACGTGGGGAGCATATGACAAGATTATCACTGCGTGCCCTTGCGGTGCATGCAAGTATGGGGCAGCAGGAGTACGTCCTCTTTTCTGTTGCTTTTCCCAGCTCTGCCTAATTATCTCTCCGCCGACGAGGACGAAGGATTCCCTAGGCGCGGACTCGTCGAATAGTACCCCTACGCGTACGTCGGTGTCTGTCTGCGGCATAATGAAAATACCCTGGCTGTCACCATACGTTCGGTATTTTCTTATGGCAGCAGTACGGCAATCGCCTTTGCCCATTGATTCACCCGTTGGCGGTGAAGCATCTCATCTGTGTCGGTTGCGGATAGGAGTTGCCTTCACGAGAACTCGTGCAGCACTAATTGGAATGACCGACAGTGCTATGTACACTGTCTGCGGCTGCGAAGAGAATGCCCGGCACTTATTGCGCCACTGTTCTTCGTCTGAGATGCAAAGACAATCAATGTCCAACGCATTGAACCCGCTGTCCGCACAGACGCGACTGGAGCGCCATCCCCACAGATCGCTGGCGCAAAAGCAAGGAAAAGCTCTTTATATTTTTAATGACTGGCCTGTGCGAGCCTCTTTGACTTGATGGTGCTGTCCGCGCTCATCAGCGCATTCACCGCCATGTCCCCTTCCTGTTTGTCATATTTCTGCTCACGTATTCCACTTAATAGTATTCCAGAGTATAAGGTAGCCAACCAGACACTTTTCTTGTTAGCACCCCTGCCTGATAGTCCTGGTTGGTTATCTCGCGTGCAATGCTAATATAATAATAGAACATGCCCGCATCACGGTTCTGCTCATAAAATAAAATAATATTCGTTTTATTCTTCCAAAGCTATTTGACAAGCTGCTAGGTATTGCTTGCTATTCGTGTACGACAATCTCCGCACAGTATTCTGTCGTAGGATCGTGTACACATGCATTTTCGAATGCGTGTTTTATCATCGAAGTTAATAAAACAAAACTCGGCACTTTTATATATTGTAGTTGTGAAACAGCAACTCCCACTTCACTTATCGGTCATTAAAGTGCCTTATTATAATTTATAATCCAAGAATCACTGATCGTGTTTCATTTATTAAGGGATTCGCCATTAGCATCCGTCGTAGCGCCGCGTCTTACAGTGAAGCTGTTAATGGCTAGAGCTTCGTGCATTGTTCGCGTCCGTCAACAAATCTGTGAGCAAAAACTATCATCATCAGCAATGGCTTGGGCCAATACTCGCGCGTTTTTTGTCATCTTCTTCCAGAGCTGGTTCCGTTGACGCTCATCATGTTAGGTTTCCCGTACTTCCCCTCCCTCTGCGAATGCGCTGACGGCACTGGCTCACTGCCAGTCGGAGCGGTTAATGCGTTCTCAAATTCTTTGCCTCCATATATCGCTCGCATCCTCGTCGTCGTCATCTTCCACAGCTGGCTCCTAATCATGCTAGCGTTCCCATAATGCCCCTCCCTCAGCGAAGGCGCGGTGATTTCTGTCTCAAATTCTTATACTTCGAAATGAAAACACGAATTTATATAACGAATGTGTAACACGAATGAACGCGGATATATAAAAATAATATGGTTGCATACCATTTGTCACGGCAATTCGATTATTATTATTATTATTTGTTTTGCACACATATACACATATACACAGGTAACAGGAAAGGGAAAGCGAGGAGCAGGCTGGCAACTGCCACCGGAAGGGGCACAACGTCTGCCTACTCTTCTGAAGGGAGGCGACAGCAACACAGATATGGAAGATAGGAAGGAGGGAAGGAAAAAGGAAAAAGGAAAATCGATCAAGGCAATAAATGCAAAATTATTTGTTCAAAATTCTGATAATTTCTGGGAAGGTCCTTTGTCGTATACCGTGAGGAGGAGGAGCTGCTGCAGCTGCTGCTGCCCTGCTGCTGCTGCTGCTAAAGATGACTTGAAAGCAACAGAATGATATTGTTTTATTGAATCGGAAACGAGAAATTACAGGCATTGATTTAAATTATGGTCGAACTTATCATCATCAAGAAACACCAAGAAACATCAGTCCCAACCGAGCAGCACTCAGAGGAATAGTAGATCCCCTCTGCAGATGATATACTGGTCCCCCTCCCCTTCGTTTATTGTGAGAGTCAGGAGGCGAAGCATAAGCATACGTTAGTCTCGCAGTAAATTATACTTGTGCGCACTCAAAAATATTTAAGTACAGATCTCAAAATTCACAATAACATCCTGCTGTCAAAGTTCCAACAACTCAAGTTTTTATTGCGATATCAATTGTATAAACACTCCAGGCTAATTTCTGCCGTCGGCGTCGCCGTGAACTTCCGTATGAGTGAAAGCGTGGGAGGAGAACCGGTGAACGCAGTTCAATGTCGCGTGCGGCATTGAACCGCGATATAGAACAGCGACATTGAACCGCCGTATAGCTTGTGTCTCGGTTTAGATTTAAGTTTAAGTTTAAGTTTAAGTTAAGTTAAGTTTAAGTTTAAATTTAAGTTTGGGACATTGAATCTCACCGACTACATTCTGCTGCAGGCGCCGCGGACACGTTGCTCGCGTCGCTCTTTGATTTTGCTGACGCTGGGCGTTCGTTGCACTTTGGCTACGCTATGAAAATGACACATTACAATCGGTGCTCACGTTGACGACAACCTGATAGCTTGAGATTCGTTTACTTATTTCCTGGTCAATAGGCCATTTAGGTATACGAAAAATGCATGGTATATGCCTATGCTCCAAAGTTGTAGCTCTCGGTTTCTTGGTCATGGCCAGTAGCTGGGCCCATGTTCTTCTAGATGAGGGGAAATTAAATTAAAATAAACATAATTTAAGTTTATAAAGAACTAAAAAAACAGTGTGCAACAGTGAAATCTCGCTTGGCTCTAGTATAACGCCACTGGTATTGTCACGCGAAGGTTCAGCGCTGGGTGGTAGTAGGCCGGACCTCCAGGATTGTCTGCGTCAAAAGTGGCCGGTGATCGGGACGGACCAACGCTGTGGTGCCATGGACGGCCTGTGTGCACTGTGTGTGTTTAATCTTTATTTCTTCCTTGTGGGCTTAGAGAAATAGTCACCGTCTTAGGAACTGAGCCAGCAGGTCGCTTAGGCGACCGCGAGACACTGCGCGAAACAGTCATGGACACACGCACAAAACAACAACAACGACAATAGCAATAACTAAAATCGACCCATTGATGTGTGTTTGCGTAACCTGTGGCAATTAAAGAAATCTACTTCTTTTCTGATGACTAGCATACACACCTACAATATATAAATAAACAAATATATATATATATATATATATATATATATATATATATATATATATATATATATATATATATATATATATATATATATATATATATATATATATATATATGTGTGTGTGTGTGTAGTAGGCAAAGAGGGTTTCTTCAGGCTACCTTTCAAACGTAAAGAACTTGAGTGGTGCTACAAGGTAAACAGAACAAGTATTTAATTTCGACAGTGTCGATCGGTGGACCGATCTTCGTCAGGGTTTACAAAAAAATGGCAGTTCGGCCGTGGTAGGGAAGACACCAGAGTGGTAACCCGGTCGTTCTTACATACATCAAACCGAGAGGAACAGTTGCGACAGTGATTGATTTTCGGCGCCTTGGCAGATTTACAGCGGCCTTTGGCAGCTATGCAGGGCAAGAGGAAGGCGGAGTCACATGTGTGTAGAGCAAGGAGGTAAGTGAGGAAAAAAAAGGAAAAAGGAAGAAAGAAAGAAAACGGAAAGAAAAAAAAAGCACTCAGGAGGAGGGAGACGTAAGTAAGACGGAGAGGGAGGGGGGCGGGAAGTAGCGGCAGCTAGGTTCCCGTGCACCCGAGGCAAGGAGAGAAAAAGCGGTCGCTCCGCAGCTCCAGTGCGTGGGCTGCCGTTGTAGTGGGAGCGGGTGGCGGGGGGCACAATAGAGAAGGGGCCCAGAAGGAAGACAGAAGAGCGGCAACTTGTAGAAAGAAACACAGTGTCACAGTACAAATATACAAGGCACGGCCCGTTCCGGCAGCTTTGTGGTCCAGCTACGGTGCGAAAGAAAAAAAAATAGTTCCAAAAAAGAATATATGCATGGGATTCGCAAAGCAAGTGCGCCCATGGGCTTAGATTTAGGGAGTCGAGTTAAATAGCCTCCTTGTGGTCCAATTTTTGAACGTTTAACAGGCAACCGACATCAAGTCAGCACGTGCGTATTTCAGGAAGGGCAATAGGTCACTCCGAATGACCACTTCAGTGGCAGGGTCCAGGGAACTGAATTTATTGGTTTTCCGCTCGCCCCCTTGAGGCGCATGCGGAGGGGTGAGCAAGCAGTGAATAGCCAGCGTCTCAATTTTAGAGTACATAGAATGTATTCGCGTTTCCCACGCGCTTTCACGGCATATCCTGGAGGCACGTCATCCGCCCCGGACTCTCATTAATTCCTTTATTGTACGTTCCAAATTTATGGATGAAAAAAGATTCTCTCTGCTCGCGTGCACGGGTGTGTTGGAAACCAGATTGCAAGAGCACAACGCTCACGCGTTCAAAGGAGTGATCTGGCAGCCGAACGTGCCTGGAGAAGGGTAAATTGGGGAGACTTTTCACATGCGCGCGGTGATTGTTAAACCGCAGGCGAAAAGGGGTCTCTGTTTGGCCGATATATTCCTGCTTACACACCTCGCATCGAATTTCGTACACGACGTTACTGGAATCACAGTCAAGATTTTCGGTAATTTTATATACGAAGGGCGAGTTCGATGCTTCAGCCGTGTCTGCTGTTGTCATGTGACGGCATACCTTGCAACGAGGTTTCCCACACGGTCGACAGCCCTTGGGCGTGTTTGACTTCTGTGTCCTCGCCCTGATTAACAAATCCCTTAAATTTTTGTTTCTTCTATACACAACCCGAGGCGGCTGCTTGAAGATAGTAGCGAGTCGAATGCTCTGTTTCATGATATTAAAATGGCGGGTGAGAATGGCATTGACCCGCGGAGCACCGGTGGTGTATGTGAGGACCAAGTTTGGATCTGATTGTGTGTTAGTATTGCTAACCTTTTCTCCCATTATCTGTGCTCGATCTAAGCTGCGGGCGCGTTCAATGGCATCGTCTACTATTTTCGGAGGATATTTTTGGCGTATGAGAGCAGATTTCAGTTCCTCCGCGTGTCGCTCAAATTGCGCAGATTCGGAACAGACTCTTCTGTATCTGTGGGCCTGGGAGTAGGGAATGCCTGTTTTGCAGTGATGGGGGTGGCTACTATAAAAATGCAGATATTGCTGACGATCTGTCGGCTTTTTGTATAGGGACGTGGAAATGCGACCGCCACTCAGTGACAGAGTGACGTCGAGGAAGTGAATACTATTTTGGGAGAAGTTGTGCGTAAAGCAGATTGACGGGTGCAGAGAATTGAAATTGGAAATGAAGTTTAAGAGACTTTGTTCATTGTCAGCCCACACAAAGAAAATGTCATCCAGGAATCGCTTATAAAATGTTGGTTTTATGGCCGAGTTTGCGAGGAACGGTATTTCTAAAGATGCCATAAAGATATTTGCATAATTTGGCGCCATCTTCGTTCCCATGGCGGTTCCACTGATTTGCAAATAATGCTTGTCCTCGAACTCAAAGTGATTATATTTCAGTACTAGATTTAAAAGAGTCTCAACTGTGTCTTTATCTAATTGCCTAGGTTGGCTGGAGTCAGCGTAAGCTGAAACTGCGGATGCTATGCCCTCGGCGTGAGGTATGTTGGTGTACAAAGATGCGACATCCATAGTGACCAAGTAACCCCCCGCCGGTACCGTCAGGTTTGATACCTCCCGAAGGAAATGATTTGTGTCTTTAATGTACGAGGGAAATGAAGATGGGATGTCCTTAATGATACTGTCAATAAAGCTGGATATTTTCTCAGTCACTGTTCCATTACTGGAAACGATAGGCCGACCGGGATTGTTTATTTTGTGGATTTTGGGTAGTAGGTAGAAACGGCCGGGGCCAGAGTTACTTGGTATCAATGCTTTGAGCGTCTTATCGGTTATCTGCCCTGCCTTGCGCAGAGTGGTTAGGGCGTCCTTTATTTCGCTTTCAAATTTCTCGGTAGGATTGCTTGGGAGTTCTCTGTAAAATTTAGAGTTTCCCAGTTGACGGAATCCTTCGGCTATGTAAACATTCCGGTCAAGTACCACCACTGCACCACCCTTGTCCGCTGGCTTAATGACAATTGTCTGATCATCACGTAGAGTTCGCAGTGCCTGCTCTTCCTCTTTTGAGAGGTTACTGCGGATGGGACGATGCCTCTCGTACTCTTTTATAATGTCTTTTTGAACCGCACAAATATACATGTCCAAGTATTTGTCGCGTGCCTCGCCAGGTGTCCATGATTTTTCGGAGAGTTCAGGTAGCTGGTCAAGACACCCTTCTGTAGTTTTTCGATCATAAAAGTACTCCCGTAGTCGCAAATTTCTCGCGAAGTCATCCAAATCTTGAAACAATTGAAACTCGTTCATCCTTCCTGACGCCGGACAAAAAGTTAGACCTTTCGAAAGGAGATTTAGTTGCGCACTCGACAATGGGCTACTCGACAAGTTTATGACATTTGAGGTGTTGCCCACTGTCTCGTGCTTTTTTCCACTGATTACTTCAGAACAATCGGTCGCCTCGGATTCAGGGTTTTGGCTTTGAGAATCAGCTCTGATGACCGTTGGGATATTGTCACGCTCCCGTTTCTTTGTTTGTTGTTCTTGGATATTGAAATTTTTCCTTCCCTCGTACTTTACCAGTTCCAGCGCTTCCAATTCAGTGAGCTTTGACTGACAGAACAGAAGCTGCTCCTCGTTTTTAAGCTGCGATGCTCTACGCACGCTATGTTGTGCCACCAGACGAGTGAGCCCAAGCGAGGCCTCCCGTAGTATAGCATTCCACTGCTCTCTTTCTTTTTCGTCAAAGGTGTCCATTGCCAGCTTCTGTTTTACCTGGAGACCCTTCGGTGCGACGCCCGAGGCTAAATATTTATTCATATTAGAGGCATGCATCTCAAATCGCACACGCTTGTCAATGGTCTTACGCAACGTCATGAACTCGCGGGACCAAAAAGTGCCGGATCGCGCCGTACCTGAAGTGTTGGCCAGTCAATCTCTCGGCGTTGGCGCTGCGCAGCCGACAGCCTCGGCGTAGGTGGGGCGATCTGCGCGGTGTCCTCTGCCCTCCCGGCAACCGGCGCCCCTGGTCGTGCCTGAGCTCCGGGCACGTGCAGCGTGTTGGTCCGACCCGTCACAGGGGGCAGCCTGGGCATCGCCCGGATGGTATGGTGAGCGTACCGTTTGTTGCGACACGCTCGGCGGCGGTTTGGTGTTCTCGGCAGCACCAAGGTGGCGAACAACTTCTTGATTTCCGGGCGCAGCTTGCGAATTGTGTCCAGATATATATATATATATATATATATATATATATATATATATATATATATATATATATATATATATATATATATATATATATATATATATATATATATATAGTAGGCAAAGAGGGTTTCTTCAGGCTACCTTTCAAACGTAAAAAACTTGAGTGGTGCTACAAGGTAAACAGAACAAGTATTTAATTTCGACAGTTTCGATCGGTGGACCGATCTTCGTCAGGTAAACCCTGACGAAGATCGGTCCACCGATCGAAACTGTCGAAATTAAATACTTGTTCTGTTTACCTTGTAGCACCACTCAAGTATATATATATATATATATATATATATATATATATATATATATATATATATATATATATATATATATATATATATATATATATATATATATATATATGACACATTGTGCCCATACGGGCGCCTTCTAATGGTGAGGTTCGTGCGCCCTAGGCGCCTCTCTCAAATGGCTTCTTATCTGAAAGCACGTCAATGCTTTCCGCTGGGTTCCTTCTGCTGAATAATTATCTCATTTGCACTCGTGACGCGTACGCGTTGCATAAAATGTGTAAGTTCGCCGTCTTGCTACTGTGGGTGCCTCATTTCTGCATCGCTGATTCGATTCCGTCCGGTATGCCGCGTTTTGTTCGAACAATCAAAATTCGCAATGACCTTGTACCAGCTACACCATCCATTGCTCCCGTTATTCAAGCCTGCATCACAAGAGAGCGAGGAGAAATATAATGAGATT
Organism: Dermacentor albipictus; assembly: GCF_038994185.2. NCBI lineage: Eukaryota > Metazoa > Arthropoda > Arachnida > Ixodida > Ixodidae > Dermacentor > Dermacentor albipictus. The sequence continues at coordinate 52,315,436 of NC_091823.1, read as the reverse complement.
TCATCGCTAATTTAGGTTTTGTCTCGTTTCGTTCTATACAATTTAACAAAATTCTCGAACCTCGAGAGCTGCGCTTACCACAACGAAAGAAAAAATACAGAATTAATCAATAATCTTTTTCGTTTTTATTTCCCCCTCCCCATGTTTTTCTTCTGCAGTTGCGGGCTGTGGTACGAGGCTCTAATCACCTTTATCTGATGAAAACGTTCAGGAAAATCGATTGCCGCTCAGACACAAAATTTGCATTATGCTTTTCCATGGCAAACACACCCTAATCCTCGCAAAACTATTCTCATGTCAGAACTTTGAATCTCTTTTGTTTGTTCGGCCCTTTTCAAGCTTGGTGTAACATTCAGTGGCGGAGCTTTATGATGTTTATAATGTTTTTATGGACAGCTAAGCAGCGATTTTTCAACAGTCTTAACTCACTAACAAGGTGCGCCTTTCTGCCCAGCTGAACGTGACTTACGTTGTACCTTTTTTTCATGGTGTGGCACTGAAATAAACCAGGCATGACGACATTCCTCTACATTGATATTTATAGACAAACAAAAGAAGAAAAAATAATAAAGATTGCACGTGGCGTACTAGTAACGCCGATTGCGTGCTTGCATGTACACTGCCAGCTTTTATTTCGGCTTTAGTAAAAGACGTGAGAGCCCCCAGAGATCCCCTATTGTGCAGTTTGTCCAGTATTCTCAATCTTTTCTGCTGCGCGCGCATATTCAAGATACCGGAAACCATATTTCGAATATGTCTATGGAAAAATGGTTCGAGTCTTTCACAGCCAGCGTTAAGGTGCCGTAAACATATCTTGGCGTTCTTTTCACGGTATCGTGTTTCACTCAAAGAAAAGTAAAGGCATGAACGAGGATGAGCCAGTGGAACACGGTTGTACGGCTCCTGCGAAATGACACAGATGCCGATCCGCCGGCTATTTCTCAGCTTCGTCTAAGTCTGCTGGATTCAGCCTGGTTAATCTCCCTGCCTTTCCTTCATGACCCTCTCTCTCTCTCTCTCTCTCTCTCTCGTCCAAACTAGGGTGCTCAGCAGATATGTGGTTCCCCTGAGTAACGTCCGGCTGCGTAGATGCAACGATCCGTAGGAACTTGCAGCTCAAACGTCATGCACAGCAGACTCGAATTCAAATCGCCCTGAGCGTCTGTATGGTGTTAAAAAGCGTGCACGAAAATTACCTTTCCTGGCTGTAGTCAAAAGTTCTAGATCACTGTCAGGTTATCAACTCCCACCACGTGTATCCGCACTTCCTACTGTGCCTCCCTTCGTTCTTGAGCGTTCTCTTAAATCTAATTGATCGATCGCATTTTTCATTATGCCTCCCACGAAATGCACATCGAGAATGGGACCGAGAATGGAACCCGCACTTTCGCGCAGATGTTTTGAAATCCACAAGCTGCTTCGTATAGCGACGCATGGAAACTCAGAGAAGCATAGTCTGAACGCATTTGATGAATTGCTTTCCCAGCACGCGAAGGCACGCGATGTAAGCGGGAGCATTGACGGTAATGAACGAGCGGCCCGCTGTGAGCGTGTGCAGGAAAAGTGACTCTAAACGATAATTCGCACATTTTCGCAGGTAAATAGTCTACTGCTTTTGCCATTGGGTGCATGTTCATATTTCGCTGACTCTTCTGTGCGTCGTTTATCATAATCGGTTTGCCACTCCTGTACGGGGAGGAATAAACTTTATTTTAGTGCAGCAGACTTGAGACCTTGGCCTGTCTACCTAGATGACGGCCTCGAGCCCTAGGGCCCTGGTGGCATCTTCGGCGTGCTGGATTCCCTTAAGTTGGTATTCGGCTGTGGAACTGAGCAACGTGGTCCCACTGATCCCATTGCTCTCTGGTCTTGTGCATATTATTGTGTGTGGGTGTCCGAGGACAAGCCCACACCATATGTTGTAGGTCCGCCCTTTCTTAGCAGAATCTACATCTATCCGTGTAAAGGTCTGGGTAGTAGTGGTGGTAGGTCACCGGGTTTCGGATATGTATGTATTTGTGAGAGCCGCCATGCCATCGCTTGCCGTCTACTCAGCGAGCAGTGTGCCGGGGGGAAATGGGCCCTTCCAAATTTATAGTGTTTGGTGATCTCGTTAAAGCTGGTCATTCGGTCTCTCTCCGTTCCCAGTATTAGCATGTCACCTCCTGGGCCCGTCAGTTCTCGAGCCAGGTTGTGCACTATTTCGTTCCCAGGAAGGGAGAAGTGTGCAGGTGCCCATATAACGTGAACGTCTCGATCGTCACGAAAGTTGGTTAAAATTCTCGGTGCTTCCGGCGAGCTTCTTCCCTTGGCATAGTTCCTGACGGCTGTATTGGAGTCGCTGACTACGATGTTAGCCTCCGTGGAGGCTGTTGCCAGTGCTAAGGCAGCCTCCTCCGCCACCTCTACCTTTCCTGTTTTTACAGTAGCACTAACTCTGGAGTCGCACGAAGCGCAAGCCGAACCTGCGCTCACGCTTTGGAAGCAAAACACACTAAGCCTCGCTTAGTGGCTGCGTCTTCACGAAAGGAGTGTTTCGAACGGTGCCAATTAATTGCGGGCTCCTTTGGCTGTTTTTCTGTTATTGCCGGTTATTAATCAAGTGTCACGTACAGCGGTCGCCTTGTTTACAACGTGCACTATGCCTGCGCTCTGCGATGCTGAAAGAAAAAAAAACGAAAGAAAACGAGAGAGAGAAAGAGAGAGAAGCGGAGATCACACGAAGGCTTGCATGCAGCGATGTTGGGAAAGTAAGATGATAAAAGTAAAGGTCAGCTAGGAACTTTATAGCTCGCATTTAACGCAAACCTCAGCGTGTTCGTGCATTGGTGCTTCTTTGCGTATGTTTGCATTTGATCACAGCGCAACGCAGCAGAATGCCTATTGAAATTATTTGGCGCTGCGTTTCGTGGCAAGCTCACGTCGGGTGAAGTTCGCGAGATTTATTGAAGCGTGGGAACGAGAAATAGACCGAGGAACTAGCAAAGCCTGCCTCCTCAGCATTTCGCAAAGTGATTTATGCAAGGAAAAAAAAAAAGAAGCTTAGCCTCCCCGTCGTCTATTTCAGGAGACATTTTGTTAGCTTCAGGGAACTCATTCACCTAGCAAGTGAACAATTATCTTCGTTGTATGGCACGCAGCGCAACCACGTGGTAATAAAGGCGGTTTATGGCAGCTGGGTTATCTTCACCCAAAAGCTGTAGGCATGCCCTCGCGTTAGAGAGATTGTGCATGGAACTATCACTTAGTAAGCCTGTCTCTCAAAACGCGATCTTCCGCTCGTCCGCTGAGCCGATTAGACGTAGGGTAAAGTGATATCATCTACAGGATGACAGACACTGATGCTCTTGCAAGTGCACCACTATAGCACATGCACTGTTTGCGGCGCCAAGATCACCACATCACTTTTCCGTAGGACTAAAACTCTTCGGTCTTCTGCCACATGGCTATGGCTTTCTGCTCCTGCGCATGAGATCGCGGGTTCCACTGCTGGCCGTGGGTAACCATTTCTCTATGGGAGGAAATGCAAGAGTCGTCGATGTACTTAGCTGCAGGTGCACGTTAAAGGTACACCTGGTATTCAGCATCATTGATCAGGAATCCTTCACCAGGGCTTCTCTCATAACTCAAGAGCTGGTTTCGAATGTCGAAGCCCGTGAATCATTCAATGAATCAATGTTCAATGTCATTAACAATCAAGCAACACGATCCACCACTTCTACTTCGGCTGCAACTCCGCATGTGGGAGCTGCGCGCGGTCGCGCGGCCCTGTCTCGAGAGCGATCTGCGTTGGGGGCAGAGTGTAGGTGCGTCGATGGCTCATAGCTTCGTACGTGCTGTGTGTTCTCTGCGCCCACTTCCCTTTAGGCAATAGACCACGAAGACCACTCGCTGTTGCTGCCGCGTTTCCTCCAGCAAGCGTTTTGACAGCGTGACCGCGGTAATCGAGTGTGGTGTGTTCATGTTTTCTGTGCGCGCTGACAGCATGCTTGTTAATTTACTTAGCAAGGGAATGTTTACAAGCTGATACGGCTGATAAAAGTACTATCCTTACTTTGTATAGCTGTCTGCTAATTTGATATCGCAATCGATTTATCCTCACGGCTCACATCAGTACTTGGTAAAGCACATTGGTAAAGGTAACATTTTGGGCTACGTACGACCATGGATGCTATCTCTGAAATAGGTTGACTAACAACAGCTTTAAATGCAGCTGCTGCTACCACACCATCTTGATATACAGCTTAGCGGGCACGCACGTTGCACTAGTGACTACCAGGCACCTTGTGAATGGTCTATGACGCTGCTACTCTGCTCTATTGCCCACACACTTTATGTGTCTATCTTCTCTCATTCCCGTTGAAAGTCATTTGCGTCTTGAGCTATGCATCAAATGTGGCCGTTTGGGCTAGTACGAGCTGCATGGTGGTGTTTTGCATTGCGCACTGCGAATTTTGCGTTGTGGTCAGCGTCTTTTTAGTACATCGTCCACTGAACACTTTGCCTTCAGTTTAGATAAGCCTGATCTCTCGGGAAGCGCCCAGTGTTCTACAACGGGTCGAGTGTCCACCAGCTGACTGATTTACAATCCTCAGTTCTCCTTGCCGCTGCCAAAATACAGGGAAGTCGACCAAGTGCAGTAACTGAATATTTAGGTGTAGAAATGTAAACGAAGCTTTAGCTAAGGAACTCCTATCTATGAATAGATGGCACCTGAGATGCATATTTGTTCCGTGAAACTAGGCCGGGTTTGCTCGTATTCGTTTCACTGAATTTGAAGGACAAAGTTGAAATCTGCTGACTGTTAGGAGAAGTATATGGGTCTTTTTTGTACTTTATAAGCAAATTTATGTATCACAAAAATTTAAAAAAGATAACTAAAGGGAGCATGACGTATGCAACGTGTTAGCTTACTACCAAACCGGATGCCAAATATTAAGAAAGTTCATAAATCCGAAAGTTCAACACCGAGAAATATTGATATAATAAGCACTGATTGGAAATGCAGAACTGATTTCAGTATAGAGGTGGTGCATAACTTGCGATTTATACGTAAATTTCAGCATTGTCTATTACGTTTGAAAGCTTTATAGATACTTCCATCGAAAGTTTATAAAATTGAGATATCTGTTATTGGGGCGTGGTTATGGAGCTCTAAATGTGGTGCTTCAATAAAAAAAAGACGCTCTTTCATTTACTGTTCGTGCCCATTCTTCCCCTGTATTTCAGAAAATAATAGAGAACTACCGGCGAAAGTCGCTACAACCAATTTTCTATTTTAGATTTGTCACACAGTTGCGAGACAAAAGCATATCTGTATTTCACGAGAAATTGAAAAGGGAAACCATTCTTAACCACTCCTGAAAGCTTACTATCTGCTGTTTGTGCCTGACGAATGGCCTCGGCGAATGGCGTTTATCACACTGCCTAGCTGCTGGCCACTAAAAATAAATGTCCACACCCATAGCCTGCCCCTGATGGTCATGCTGCTCCTCGTGCCCTGCATGTTCGTGCGCATCTGTGGAGAACCTAAGTGAATGATTAATTCGAGTTATTTACACATCGTTAAGCTATTTTATGCCTACTGCAGGACAAAGGCCTTTGTTGATTAATGCCTTCATCGGCGTTTGCATACGATGAAACTTACACAAGTATAAAAATGGTGCTCTGGTTTAAAAACAGCTGGAGGACTCAAAACCCATGGGCGTCGTGTCACCGCGGTAATTGTCCAAATAGCGCTTCGAAGGAACACTTGGGTGCAGTTTTGGGGGATGGAGGCCATCGTTACAAAGGAATGGGTGTTTTTATGTTGTTATTTTAGACCTAGAGTTATCACTACCCGAATTAAAGGGAGTTACGGCAGTTCGTTAACACTGGCCCGATAGTTTTCAATGGTATGGCTCAAGACATTCTGGGTCTCCTTTTGTTTCTTTGTCCAGTGTGAAACGAGGACGCTCTACTGAAAATGGTTTCGACTTCGTATCCCAGATGATCGGAAAACCTACGCTACATTCACAGAGAGAAACAGCCAAGCGCCCTGGCTATGCCACCGCTTCTGGTGGCTTCACCTCTTTCGGTTAACGGAGAGAAAGCGTAGAGCTCGGACGGAAAGGAAGGAAGCGGTGGAATCCACTACGGGGTCTCGCCAATCACTGGCTGTTTCAACATCATCTGGCTTAAGCGAATCTCGAAAAAGGCAACAGAAAAAGAAACATGGAAATAACACCACCACATGGAGTCGGAAAAAGAGGGTTAATGGGAAATGACCGGTGGCCATTAAGTGATTACGGCCTTCACATACTGCAAGAAAAGTGAGAATGAATAGGACAGACGCTGTGTGTTCTTATCTCCAGAGTAGCGAAAAAATATGATCCAGAAAGAAAGTATTAGTTTTTTCGCTTCCGTCATGATTTCTTATTTCCAATCTCTTATGTCATCACGGTTTGTAGCTTTCTTTCTTGAGTGTTCCTCTTTTTTTCCTGGCAACCTCACCGTCGGCACAGCAAAGTTTTCGTATTAATGACCATCTTTTCCTGCCTGTGCTAAGAAATACAGCGTTTTAGTTTCATTGCTGAAATAATGAGCTTGGAGAATAGCTTAATGATGTTGGCTTGACCTCTGAAAACACATTAGTCGACTGCGATGATTTTTCAGCTAGAACCCAGGGCTCGCAGGTGCGTCAGTGGTTTATTGAGCTCCGTGTTGAAACTGAAAGCGCGTTTGATATTCGGCTTCAAGTATCTGATATTTAAAAAAAAAGGGCTGATGAGTTTCGCGAACTTCCGCCTGCACTCGTGCACTTGTATACCAAAAGGAGCTTCTTTTTGTCATGTTGAAGTGAGTTGGCGTGTGACTATAGGTGTCAAAACAGCTGCAGTTTGCGAGAGCCGGGTTCTGTTGCAGGAAGCCTTATTAAAGGCACTTCGAAGACGCATGCTGATAGTTTTAGAGGAGAACTTTAGCGGCAGATTATGTCATTACGGACAGGTGTTGATCGCTTGTGTGAGCTGAAGGAAAGTTGCCGCTTCCCTCATCTTGGTGTCAGCCAGCAACATACGTATATGTGGGAGCTAGAATAGTTGGTGGTAGTTTCTAGGACAAATCAGTGCATGCATTTCAGGATCGATTAAATCGATCCTGAAGGCAGGATTCACTCAACTGTATCGTTAGCGGCTACTTCTTATCGCCGCGGCGGCGTCAGGGTGGGCACAACAAAACATGGTTTCCATAGTGACCCTGCAGCATTCCACGAGAGAGTCAACAGTCTAATAAAAAAAAATGCAGCTGTGCGGCATTTATGAGTCACTCACGCGACGAGAAAGCACAACTGTCATGCCATCTCCTATAGCTCGGCCTTATCCATAATAGTGCCACCGTCACTAGGAACTTGACTCACGCAACTATGGCAGGCAACTTCTACATTTAACTCTTGGTGCGTAGTTTGTGGGGTGTAAGATGCACAGACGTGAGGACAATGTGGCGTCCGCACGTGTATTTCACCTAGAACAGCAGGCAAATACGCTCCCGCAGTTCATAACGCTTCTTGGTGCACCTTGAAACACTCCTTGTAACACGGATTCAAGCGTAGTAGTAATTTCTGGCGTTCTTTTCGCAAAGTCGGCTATGTGCTGTTGTCAACGCATTCGCACCTGTTTCCAGTACGCTTATGTCATATGCGTGTGAGAAACTTGATATTTTTTGTTCGATGTCCCTTTTTTTATTCCTTAATTTTCACAGCGAAGCTGTTAGCCTCTAGTTGGACGGCATAACAAGGTAAAAAAAAAAAGAGAGGGGGAGAAATAAATAAAAATAAACAGAGATTAACTGGTACTAAGCCCGGCTGGCTACACTGCCCTGGCGGAGGAGGAAAACGAACAATGTAAGAAGAAGAGTCAGTGATGGAACGTCTTTATTAAAGGCTAAAAGACGAAAATATAGGACAGAGTTCGAGCAGGCAAGCGATGTAGACTAATTGGAGTATTTAGTATGGCCTCACAGCTGCCCATGCAGTTCGGTTGACTTTTTAAACTGCCGCAGGACTCTCTGATTTCTCCTGTGGCGATGTTCGAGGCAATAGACGCAATGTAATTTTCTCAGTGAAGCTTCTTGACCTAGCTAGGTGAGGGTGGTGCAGAGGCTAAGCCGGTGACTGTCAAAGGAAAGACAATCACAATGTATTCGTTTCCTCTTTCGTTGCGATCCCAGGTGCAGCAGTCAGCGCTGCCGGCCATTTCAATCATGTGTGAATGAGTGGGGAAATAGTGGCAGAATGCTTGCACGATGAGTATCTTCTGATGCTCATTTTTTACTGCGGATGCGTTGTTGGATGAGTACAAGGGGCACTCTGTAATCAATTAAACGGCCGCATACCTGCAATTTGAAGTCAGATGTCCCGACCTCCAAGAAGAAACTCGCAAGCAGCATAACTAAAACGGTTAATGAAGAATGTGGGGCCTTCAACCAGCGCTCAAACCACCCTGCCATCAACAAACCAGTGTAAGCTTGGAAGGAAGTGCAATGAGCCGGTCTTCATACAACCCAACCTCGAATCCTCAGGAGGTGTCGGCAATTTCAGTAATATGTCAACGATTTTCAGAACTGCTTTCGTAATGTCATCCACTTCGTCGGTTAAGCGAAATTTAAAAGTGCTAGCGCTCCCCACAGCGATATATCTGCATCGTCCGACAAGCCATCAAGGCGTTCGATGAAAGGTTTCATAATATAAAAGCTATGCGAGTAACCGCGGAATGAATACGTAACTTGGACTAAGCCGTTGCCTCCAGGTATGCAGGTCTTCCTTAACAAAAATTGTGCGGTGCCACGCAGTGAGCCTCACACGCCTGGGTTGTCCATGAATTCATTTTTAAAGCCAATTCCTTGCTCACGTGGCGACTTGGCTATATGAATGTGACACACCGCTTATGCTCATTCATATAGTTTAATCGCATATTTCTTCAACCAGTCGAACCTTGGCAGTTTGGAGCAACCGGTCAAACTATCTCAAGCCTGAAAACTCCTTCGCGGGTACTTTTCGCGCTCACCGATCTATAGAAACGACGATGCGGAGTTCAACATATAAGTGACGGTTTCTGGAGCACCTGAACTGTGCGCGCCACTCTCTCCACCTCTTTATTGTCGGCCACGCCCCTCCGCGGCCCGTTGCTCGCTTTCCCCACCCGAATCGATTCTCTAGCCACACTCATTTGTCACTGTTCATATTGCCGTGCGGCCAGCTTGTTCCACGGGCAGTGTCGTATACTTTATGCAGCGCACACAAGCCCGCTAGCGTGACGCATGACTGCACGGTAGCCGCACCGCACTACACTATACGCATCCATTTTTCCGGCCTGCTTAGATTCGACTAAGATAAAATAAAAGGCTTTCAGGTGGCGTGCTGGGTGTCCCTCCCGTGATAACTGTTTTTTGTTTCAATAGCGCCGTGTTCAAGCCGTGTCTTCCACACGCTTGTGGAACTACGCAACCGGGTATCCATGAAGTTGCGATACCGAGCTACAACTCAGGGAATACCGAAATATTACGAAAACAAATCGATCTCGAGAAAGGGAAGCCCAGTTTTGTTCCTGGTGGACGCCGTACGCTGTGGTGTTTCTTGCGTTAATATTGCATTTGCTGCGGAAAAACAAACGCTACTTCTCTATACCGCCTTCGTAAACAAGGTCTGTAGGTGACATGGGAAAAGTGCGCAGTGGTAGAATTTACCCGGAAGCCAATGCCTGCATACGCCACGTTAATCAACGGGCAAGTGATATCGTCCAGCAGAAGTCACAGGTTGTTGGGTTTTGTGATTGACGGAGACCTGTCCCGCAATCCTCATGTGAATCACGTGAAAAAGCGACAGATTGCTATTTGTCATCTGTTCAAGTTCCTTGTAGGAAAAAGCTGGGGGGTGTCCACACAATCCATGTTACACAGGGTGTTGTTTGTTGGACTCCTCCGGTAGATTCTACCTGTTCGATATATCCGACACCTGCAAAACCAATTTGCGTACAATTCAGAGTATTCAAGCCCAAGCTCTGAGGAAGTACAGTGTATTACCTAGCAGTGGGGAACGGATGAGATTATTGCCATTGTTCAAGATTATTCAATCACGATGCACATCTCCGTCGAGACAATGCGTGCACATGTAAGGCACATTGCCTGGACCTCCTGCCACCAGCTCACCGCACTCACCGTGGAAAGACTCCGCATGTCACTTAGCATGCACGACTGCCAGTGCAAATCATGCCTCGCTTACATCGGGGTACACACCTTCGGCCAGGTCGGTGTCTCCTCTATGGTGTTTGTGCCGTCCTGAAGAACACCTCAGAATTTCAGGGCTTCAGAAAAAGTCAGATCTACCGCTGCTTGTGCTAAAACAATTGAGCTTACTCCTGTTGTACGAGAGATACAGTAGCCACGTACACATCTATACTAACGGATAGACTAGATCGACCCGCTCTGGCGGTGCTGTGTTTATACCGACAAGAGGAGTAGCATTGCAGTTCAAGACATTATATGTCACGGCGTTCACGGCTTCAGAGCTCACGGCGCAGCGCTGTGCGCTTCAGTTTACTGACACAGAGAGTCATGGTACATGGGCCATGTTTTCCGATTCGAGACCGGCTTTACGCAGCATGCAGTCAGTTCTCAGACGTAGAGCTCATGAACAGCTAACATGCGAAATTGTCAAACTCTACCACGACGTCAAACGGAAAGGCCACAAAATTATATTCCAGTGGCTACCTGGCCATTGCCGGATCAGTGGAAATGATGAAGCAGACAAAGCTGCCCGAGAGTGAAATCAAGAACAACACAGCCTTCCCATTCCTCTTTCCAGAACATGCGTTGCAAGGCAGCTTCGTCACCTGGTACGCAAGCTCTATTTAACAGAGTGTAACACGTCAAATAAAAGACACACCAGGTGGTACGAACCCTTCGCTCCAACTCCACCCTACCTCCACCGACGTGAGGTAGCGCTTCTGTACCGGCTGTGGTTGGGAGCGGTTTTCACGAAGGAGTACATTACTTTGATTGGAATGACCGACACTGCTGCATGCGACGTGTGCCGTGTCGAAGAGAACATCGACATTCATTGTGCCATTGTGATCGATTTCGTTCGGAAAGACAAACATTATCTATTGAATAGCGACGACTGGATGATCAGCCGTTGTCTGTGCAGGTGCTGCTTGAAGACCGTTCCCATCGCTCGTCGGCCCACAAAGCTGTGAAGGCACTTTTGCTCTTCTTGAGGGTCACCGGCCTACATGAACGCATTTGGCTTACTCAAGCCCTCCGCGTACGTGCGCGAACTCACCGCGGCATTCCTCCCCCTCTCCTCCCTCTCTCTATCTTATCTTTCGATTCCCTCTTTCCCATCCCCCAGAGTGGGAAAGCCAACGAGACGCATTTCTGGTTAACATTCCTGCCTTCTCTCTTTATTTACTCCTCCTCCTTCTCTAAACAGCCACAACCTTTCCCCTGCCGCTGCCTTTCACCTTTGTCTTCCGTACACCGGTGCTCGCATGTTTACTCCTTTTACTGTGTTTTGTACTCTCACGTTCTTTCTTTCCCTTTCTTTTGATACGACGATACAAAGAAGCCAACACGACTCGTGTTGAACCACAGTGCGTGGTTCCCACCCTTGCGGTCGACGGTACTTGCGTCATTTGTTTTTTCATTCACTTTGTATGAAGCGCTACTTCTCTTTTGTGAATTCACTCTAATGCTTTTGGGAGAGATTTTTGGATCTCATACAGTAATGGTTTACTTTTTACGCAATTGTTTCTTGTTATTTGTTATTTTTGTCTTCTTACGGAACACAATGCCGCTGCGTAGCGTCTCCACTTTTCGTTTCAACCACTCACGTCATCCACCGATCCGCCAGCTGCAGTGGGTTGCCTCGTGCATTGTTCTGGTCGCGTCTTTTGTTTCCCTGCTAACTTCTTCCAATGTTACCACCGACAGTAAGCATTACAAATTGAGTAATGTTACGCTTCCCTTGCTTAACGGTGTGTTCGGGTGTGGGATGGTGGAGAAGGGGCGCGGGGAAAGGGGGTGGATGGCCGTGTTTTGCTGTCATGTTGAGTACATGAGCGCGCCTGGGCGTGCGTGCAGATTGCACCTGTTCGTGCGCGTGTCTCTAGCTATTTGCACTATGTTGTGGCCTTTTTTCCCCCTTGAAGCGTCCATGTTCCGTTATCAGGCCAAGTAAATTGGATATGGATACTTAGATGCCGTATAAAATGATTGTCACGTCTCCGCTTACTTCCGAGATGTTAGTGCGTGTTTTGAACCTTGATTTTTACGAGTTTCTTCAAGCGTAGCATATTGGTTCCGGATATTACACAAGGTTATTTAAGAGGACCACAGTTAGCCGAAAGAGAGATACAAAGCCAGAGGAAATGTATGGAGGTCAACCGCACAAGCGAGAAAGAAATACGGCATAAGCCATTTCACGATGAATGTCGACATTAATGCGATTAGCACTGAAGCAGTTCAGTGACACATCGTATTCCCACCGCGGAAAGGCGTATGTAGAGGCGTTGTCGGTAGCCGGAATCCTCTTTAGCACTTCGCTTATGATCATGATATTTATTGGAGTTCCCTTTTTAACGGTTCGGCGACAAGCAATCATGTAGCCTGCTTTATCTAATCATGTTTTGCAACAACTATTGCTGTCTACCATTCTGCCTATCCATCCTTGATCTTTTCTTTTTTCTATAGAACTTACGTGTGCTTTTGACGACTCCGTTTATATCAATGTCTTCCCTCCTTTTTCACTCCCCACCAGTGTTCTAAACGTATCTTGCTTATCTACATTGCTGACCAGTTAAAACTTCCGTTCGCTTTGAACCACAGAGCTTTTGGGAATTGGACGCTTAATGCGCGTCTCTCTGGCAGAATTTCTTGGCATTACATTACGATGTGCTGAGCCGTTTACGGCTTTTGTCGCGGCAGGCTTTTGCTGCGGCAGGCTTTTGCTTCCCTGTGGAGACGCCATGCCATCTAGTGGCGCCACCGCGAAGTTCGCGCGTACCGCGTGTGTGAACACATATTGACAGGACTGGTTGAATCACGAAGTGGGTTCGATTCCAGTCGACATCAGCTAAATCACATTTCTTTTTGTCATTCAAGTCAAAATGAAACTTTTTGTCCTTGAAGAGTGGCACATGTCCAGTGCACATACCCAGTGACCCGAATTTTTTTGAAATAGGTACAATGCAGTGTCGCACATACTTAGTGGCACATACCCAATGACAGAATTTGGCGTCAAACAGGTCCAGAGAAGAGCGGCACACACTCGGTGTCACCTATTCAGTGACCCAAGTTAGTTCGGTGGTTGGTTTCTGACACGGTTCGATCAGCAAAGAGCCTGATGCTCTAACCATTAGACCACGGACTACACAGTGACCAGACTTGGCAGCCAAATAGTTAGAGACATAGAAACACTGAAACATAAAAACATACCGAAAAGTGCGTGAGTACTCCAAGTATACTAAACGCACTAAAACTCCACGGGGCTGCTCCTCATAGTCGGCGCCTGTTTTGCTTAGGTCCTTCAGCGCCTGTAAGGCAGAAAGAACGAAATGATAAAAAAAAAGACGAACACCGTTTTAAAGCTCCATACGAAATTCCAATATTGCTCATTTTGCATCTTTCTAAAGCATTGAGATAATATTTTTTCTCTTCATAAAAATCAAGAGAAAAATAATTAGGCCCATCTTAAATCCAATGAAGGCATCTCGAAGACGTCACTCAGGCAAAGCGCAAGAATGATATCAACAAGCGTGCACCTTTCAGCACCTGTGCCACTGGAACAGATCTGCAACTTCCGTATTTACAGCGCTGCACTGATTGCTGAATAAAGCTAGAGAACAATGTAGTTTGGGTCTCTCACTTTTGAAACAGCGCGCAAAGGCCGTGACGCTTCCGAATGCGTGAATTCACAGTGTTACAAATGTCAGATTTTACTGATAAAGAAAAGCTTCCATTCGGACTGCGTAATTTCAGAACGTTACGTTTTTCTTTATTCTGCTAAAAGCTCCACGCCAAATACTGTGCGTTAGGTCTTTGTTAAATATGGCTACGCCGAATATAAAGTGCACTCGTAACTGTTTCATTTACCGATAACAAAGTGCAGTCCCTCCTCCCCCTCCCCTCTCATACTGGTTAACAAAACCTACCAATCTTGGGTTATACTGCCTGCATGATCTTTCCCCTTCTGTATGCTGAGAAAAGTTATTGATGGCCACCAAAACGTTTTGAGAAAGCAGTACTAATGTATGATTATTTCAAGTAAATTCCAACTGGGATGACTGAGGAGCACCAAATTAGAAACAAAAATCTACTTTCAACCAATAGCTATGGCAAGAGCGTGCGGCAGCAAGAAAAGTAAACGAAGCTGAAAGAGGTTAGTGTCGCGCTCAATCAGTTGCGATTTATTTCCCTAGAGAGAAGAGATCGCTGCTCTTGATAGCTTCAGGCCCGCATTTGCACAGCTCACAATCCCAGCCCGTATTTCTAAGGGTGGATTTCTTTTTGCGAGAAACTCGATTCTTGTTCGTCCAATTCTATGCACTCCTTATCGCTGCCGTCGTTCTCTCTCCATTGCTAAATTTATGTTGTCGCGTTTGATACGTTGTTCCGCTAAAGGCTTAGTTGGAAACGAGCTCGTCGGTGCATTTCTCCGCAGGTGGTAGGATCTATCGCTATTACATTTATTTGAATGACAGTAAACGAGGGAGATTTGCTCGCCTCACCATTATTACGGCTACTGCTTTCGTAAGCGAGAGAGTAATAACGTTAACATTTATTCGCCGCTACTTTAATCCGTGAAAGGCTACGAACACTGGCACTTTCATCAGACTCGGAGCTCCAGAAAGCACAGGTTGTGTATGCCCCGCAGCTCCACCAGTTACAAAGACGTTTATTACCAAAATAGATTCACCGGTCAACTCAGCTCGGTGAGTACGTTGCACAGGCTTCGAACTCGTGCATCTAATCTACAAGACGAAATTCTGTAATCAACCACACTTTAGCAAATGCATGCCGAGTCTGATAGACACACAAGAAAAGCGTCAACTTAGCTGAAACCTTGAAAAGCACACGTCGATTTCCTAATACAAACATTAGCTGATGCTAGAGTCTTTACAAGCATGCATCGTCTTATGGATATCATTAATAAACTGCACGAAAAGGCTATCCGTAGACGCTACAGCACCAATCTACTTGGATCCTTATGGATGATTTGCTAATTACGTGTTTTCAGAATGTACAATGCACTCTTTAAGACACTCACAACTACCTACACAAGATCTAATCTGTTCTACAAAGGTTCGCCACAATACGTGCTTCGTCAGCTTGTTTTATAGCCTTTATCAACGTCAACCTGGCTCACCTTAATTGTCAC
The DNA here is from genome assembly GCF_038994185.2 of Dermacentor albipictus. Lineage (NCBI taxonomy): Eukaryota > Metazoa > Arthropoda > Arachnida > Ixodida > Ixodidae > Dermacentor > Dermacentor albipictus. The sequence goes on along the minus strand of NC_091823.1, from coordinate 52,300,027 downwards.
CACGATAGGTCTTCCATTCTGTCACATGCACGCTTGTAAAAAAAAATAAACACACACACGCACACGCACTCCCTTGCTCGCTCGCTCGCTCACTCACTCACTCACTCACTCACTCACTCACTCACTCACTCACTCACTCACTCACTCACTCACTCACTCACTCACTCACTCACTCACTCACTCACTCACTCACTCACTCACTCACTCACTCACTCACTCACTCACTCACTCACTCACTCACTCACTCACTCACTCACTCACTCACTCACTCACTCACTCACTTTATTTGTCTGTCTGTCTGTCTGTCTGTCTGTCTGTCTGTCTGTCTGTCTGTCTCTCTCTGGGTAAGGTTGTGCACGGGCCTCTCCGTACTTGAGCGTCGTTTCAGCGCTACTGTTCCGCGAGTATACAGTTGCATGAATGACGCTCCGCGCCTCCCGGGCATACATTTTGCTCCGTGAATCATCGACCATTTTACAGCTTATACACCTTATTCCGAAGCCCCCTTGAGAGCGGCAATAAATAATTCCAAGTAGGCGTGGCAGAGGAGTTTCTGAATTTAGTAGTAGCTCTCGCCATGCGTGCTCCAAGCCTCCTATTTTGTTTTTGTTTTTTTCGTTTTGCTCTCAGTAAGCGCGTTCGTTCATTGATATATCTGCGCGCGCATCCGTTTAATCGTTCTTTTCTTCGAGAATTTAAATAACAGCCATGCAAAAAAAGGCTTGCAACATCTCGGAAATAGTTTGGCAACCTTCCTATTGCTATTGATTGCTAGGAAAGGAGCGAAAGTGACTTTGCCTCGCTTGTTCTTTCCCTTTATTTCTCTTTATTACACACTGTCTCTCTTTCTTCATGTTGAGAATTTCGCCGCCGGCGCTCACGTCTCTTTGGGAGAATACACCGATGATTTGCAGCTCCAGTTGTTAGTTTAACTCCTTCCATAAGCGTGCGCTGCCTCCACAAACGTTTGCCTCTGGCGAAATACTGTAAGAATGGAGTAGCTATTTCTTTTAAAAGCTGTCCGATGCTTCGCCGAGATCAGTTATTTCTGATTCATTGCATTGTTTATATCGTGGTCTCGATGAACGATCGAGCCTTTTCTGCGGACTTTACCAATCAATCAATCAATCAATCAATCAATCAATCAATCAATCAATCAATCAATCAATCAATCAATCAATCAATCAATCAATCAATCAATCAATCAATCAATCAATCAATCAATCAATCAATCAATCAATCAATCAATCAAAATGAATTTTATTTGAGCAATTCACGGAATGTGCAGAAATATAGTTGGTCCTATAGCCATTGTTCCGCCGTTCAGCAAGGCCATGTATCAACATTCAATGAGGCAATACTAAAAACACGAGGCGCTTGCTGGAACACAACTAGAACTTAAGAAAAAAAAACGCACACACACACATACAAATACCTTTGCAGGTGTATACCAATTTTAGCAACTGATACATCAAAGACAGCGACGCTGTATAAGCAAGTTCCCAAACCCTTCTTCGAACGGGCTGGGGGTCTATCTGCTGGCTTTTCTTGCTGGTGACCATTAACTACGCCAGGGTAAACTGCGGCTCCCACTGAAGCTGCGTTATTGGACTATCCCATCAGACTTCACTACCCAAACGGTACAAACTCCAAAGTGGAGGCGGTAAGACGCCACGCGAGAGACAAATATTACAATTTACTAGCTTAAAAATAGAGAACGCGCAAATAAGCTTGCTTTATATTCGAGCGGTGTATGCTCAAGGTAGCGTTCTTTTTGTAAACATCGATAATTACATTTCCAAGGGAAACGTTTGGGACTCCAACTTAGGTTCTGTTGCTGGCTGTTCCCTGATTGACATATGATACTGAGCACGTCTTAGCATGTTGTCGCCGCGACGAAAATGGTCATGGATGTCCCTTTACTAGCGTGGCTCTTAAATAACAGCTGAGAAGAAGCGACTCCTGCTGCGGGAAATCCACCACGCTGGGCCTTCTGTGTAAGTTTTCGCGAAAGTTTTTTGGCCAGTTCTAGAAAAAGAAAAAGAGAAAGACTCGAAGCTGCGATACAATCGTCCGGAGTCTCGATCGAAGCAAGTCTCAAGCCCACCAAAGAACTAAAGTGGGGAGGGGAGTTGGGAGGTAGGTATGCCAGAGGGCTTTCCCTAAAAGCAAGCTGAAAATATGAGTCATCGCTCATAGTCGATGACTGGGCAGCAGAGGAAACTTCTGCACTTCCCGTTTGGAACGCTAGTGTGCGCATTCCTGCACTTCGCCAAGTGCGCCGGGATGTCTCCCCTTTCCTCTTGCCGGCTCCCGGGTTCTCTGCGCTCTCCTTCCAGCTGTATCAACTTTCGTTTTACTCTATTTATTTTCTTTCTTTTTTTTGCTTTCGTTTTTGGTAACACACGACCCCTTCTGAAATCTATGCGCCAGATCTCAGTTCCAGCACTCCTCCCCCCTCTCCCGGTCAGCTCTATCGCCCACCGCGCCCGCCTCCCCGCCATCCCAGTGGCTGCTCTGCTTCCGCTCCGAGTGCAGTGTTTCTGGGATGTGGCGGGATAGCCATTTGAGAAAGTTGTTTCGGAAGGACGCGCCGCTCCCCCATTTCCATTTCGGTGCCTCCGAAATTTCATGGCGCAGCTGCAAAACAATCGTCCGGAGTGCCGCTCAAAGAGCGCTCTGTCTGCCTGCTTTGTCTCCACCGGCAGGCTTTGGCGCTTCTACGACTTTTACGGTTTGTTTCCTCGTTGTAGTCTATATATATGCATTTTGGTTTCGCATTTTTATGTGAAATTGGCGTATTATCTCCTAAAATGGAATCGCTTCTACGCTTAATTCTTGAGATACTTGCGAAATGCAACTTGTGAAGATACTTTCCTCGTCGCTGACTTTAGTGTTTTGTGTGCTGTACTTCGTGATCAAATAAATTGGAAAGTTTACGAAAACAGAAAATAAACTATCATGTATACTAAAACAGCGTTCTACAATGACGCCTTTTTTCCCATCATAAAGAAGCAAGCATACCCAGCCGTCTACCTCGTTTCGGGTAGGTCTATAAACCTTAGAACATATCTCTTCATATATATGGTGTTCCTTGTTAAAGTAGTTTTCTGATACGCAAACTATCTGCAGGAAGCAGTTCTTTCAAGTGAAACTACTGAGTAATGCACATAACAATATGTAGATGATGTGCTAGTCCGGTTGGGCTTATAAGTGAAGTGGTTGTACATATTGTACATCTAAAAGAATAGATAGTTTCCCTATGAGCAGTTTCTAGTCGTAAACTGAAGGGATTAACATTGCGCCTAAGCACACCTGCACTCCTCTACCGTGTCATTAGATTCGATGCATTCACTGCTTGACGTAATGTAGCTCAACGTTTTTACCTTAAGAATGGCCGACATAAAACTTGGGAACCTTAAGTTCACGCTGCGCTATATTCCTTTCGTTCTTGTTTAGGCACATCTGCTACTAAGCATGAGGACGATGGCTGCATTAAAAAAAAGGAACTTTTTTGGTAAGCTAGGCGTTCAATATAATTGTGACGAGTGCACTGCGGTTTTCTTATAGCTAAATTCCGGCTGCAATTTTCAATTTTAGGCTATCTGCCGCTAGCTTCATAGTAATTTAGTCTTTTTGCGACACCGGGGTCCACACAATTTTGAATACGGTGCGCGTATGTTTTACGCCAACACAGCTTCGATGAAACTGTAACTTAGCTTGTAGAGACAGTGGTTTCAGCTTCTATAAAGCGCAAGAACACGTTCAGACATTTGAAAAGCGCAATTAGCAAGCACAGCATATGTGAGAAGTTTACTCCAGAACATGGCTACCAACTGGGACGCAACGAACACTCGTGTTGATCAGCGCCCTGATTTACACGCAGGAGTGATCGTTTCTGCAGGCAATAGAAGTGCGGTGCACCAAAGAAGAATACTTATGAAAAGAAAGAGGGGAGGTGCAGTGGTCAGTCAGGCTAATATCCGGCTTGCTAAATTGCATGCAGTGCAAGACAAAAGGAGTGAAGAAAAACAAAAGTGCAAAAGAATAAAAAATTTCTTGAACACAAGGTATGCATAAATGAACCACAGACGGTTAATCAGGGCAGGTTACTCCAGAAACTACAACAGTGCACGAATAAATTTTTCGACGGATGCAGGCCCGGTCCCGGAATATTTACTTCTCAAAACGCGCTGAAATCAAGCCGCTTGCACGCTGTCTAGAAATGGATACTATGGGCGCTATATCGGGGCAAGATAGCGCAGTTCAGTGGTCTCCTGTCGTCCACATCATTCTCGCGTTGCTCTATAATTGGCCAATGCAATACAGATAGAATAAGCGTTTGCGCACGACAAAGCCAGATGTATGCCGTTACAGCAACGTTGCGTCGCAGCGGGAGAGGCTACTTGGCACAAAACATAACAGAATCTAGAGTGCAATTACACATACGTCAATAAGAGATGCCAGGACAACTCTAGAAAGTTTGTATCATTGTGCAAGTAAATAGAGAGAGACAATGATAAATGAAAGGCAGGGAGGTTAACGAGGATTGAACCCGGTTACCCATCCTACACTGGGGAAGAGGAAAAGGGGAGGGAAAAATTAAGAGAAGGAGGCAAAACAAACCACATTACTTAGCGACGTCCGTTTTTTACTAGATGCTTTCACGGGCAGACCAAGCAGCCTTGTCGGCGAGGTCATCATCGAAAATTCTACAATCACCAGGAAGTCATAGAAGTATTAAACCGGGTTTTTCTCCAGAGCGTGATGAAGAGTTTGTTTAAATTTCGGACACCAAATACGTAGTCTTATGTTCTCTTACCTAAAGCAGGACACATGGTGAGAGAACAGAGTTGCTTCAGGCTATAGAAATGTGCTTCCGACAGCCCGAAAAGTAGTTCGATGTCCGCGGTGAAAATTAGCCGTGAGATTTAGGAGCTCAATTAGATTCGGTGCTCCATATTTGCATTCCCAGGACGATCCGCAGCCTGCGTTGCTGATACGCAGGATGCATAAATTACGGCGAGACTTATACGTCACCTAGGTCCCACGTTGGCTGTTAGTGTTATACCTACATCGGCGGCGCCTGCTTGATTTTACATGCACCGAAGACACGCTTCATACTTTTGCCATTTATTGCAATTGTCTTTACATTTCTGTCCTCTTGATTACCACTGTTAATTTACTGCCCTGAATATATATTGCAACCCCACCGGGACATTCTAGACGAAAAAGAATTTACCGTAGGGAAAGCATCGCTCAAGAAGGTACAATAGCAAGACTGCGAAATCCAAAAAAGGAAAAAAAATGGAAAAAGAACTCGGAAGCTGATAAAATGGCCTAATGGGCAAGAAGGGATAATGACGCATCGAGGTTAAGTTATCAACTGTGAGTGTTCCTGTTCAGGCCGCTCCTAGGAGTACTAAGAAGAGGCGCGATAATTAAAAATAAAAGTTTTGACGAGAAGTTGGTGGCTGGCGTACATACGTACACCACTTCGGCTGACCCGCAGTATAAACGACAAGTAATGAGCAATACGAAGCATGCTCCAAGGTATGCGTTGCCATCGTGAGGTTAAGGCCAGGTAACTCTTTATTAGCCCTCGTATTCTAGGATGTTTCACTCATCACTGCACCGCGACTGAAGAATATACGGGACCTACATGACGGCTTTGTTTAAAACGACGGTCATGTGACCTCTCTCTCTACTAGAAAAATAATGGCAGCGCCCCTTCTCCACTTAAGTGGCCACAAAGTTTTGCTAACTCGGCGTGGTGATTCCTAAGCGAAAATTTCGTAATTACACGCCCTCAGCATGCACTCTGTTGCAGCTTAAGGTGACGTAAGGGCAAGGAATCCACCAAGCTCATCGACGAATACGTCAAGTAGTAGGAATGAAGGAAAAGGGGTTTATTGGCTTAGTTACACGGTTCCAGTTACGGAAGCCCACTCCATGCAGGAGCAAGTTAAACGTTCGAGTTCACATCAAGACCCTCGACCTACTGCATGAAAAGTATCCGCTTTTAATAGCGTTGTCTTCCCTAGGCGAGTCGACTAGGGAATCTGCAGTCTGTATAGCAGCAAATCACAACCGTCGAATCCGTTGCGATAGCACGCTCGTGCAATTTCAACGCTCCACAGCGACCCCGCCGGCGAAGCCCGATGGTATGGAATATGCGGCAGGATAGAAACCTGCGAATCCAAGGTCGCCGTCATTGTTCGGTAGCATTTGATGTTGGCCCTCCTCCTCATTAGTTCAGGCTGTCAGGTAATGATGGGGTTAGTGGCCTTTTGTGGACCCGTCGAGAATTAGCGTCCACGCTGCGTTCACGTCTGGATAGGCACTGATGGATGGGTGGCTGTTTCCCTCCTGACAAACGTCTAATTAACGCCTTTGTGATGTTGAGACGTAACAAGTCGTATGCCCTGGAGTGACTATGTTGCCCTCAAGGAACGCCTTCTACGTAAGAATGACCGAGCGACGTTTTGAAGCGTTGTATCTGCTTTAGGGGAGGTAGGCGGCGCTGTGCTCGACTGCGTAGTCCACCTTCCAAAAGCATTTGTATTCAAGAAAGATGGAATTGGTAACTGGTCTGCAGTCGAGATAAGAAGGCAAAATGAGAGTATTGGTGGAAGAAATGCAGGGAAGAGATTGGTAGACCCGGAGTCATTGCAACTGTAGGCAATGGTACAGCATAGTGATAGAGGTCTTAAATACAAAAGATCGAGATAAGATATACAAAAGATTAGATAGTGATAGACATAGTAAAACCTGTATAAATCAAGCAGGCTAGAGGACTATTTCGGTATATTTCTGTATTTCCTGTTATTGACCTCGCTACAACTCTGAGACACAGTCACTCGTGACAGCGTTGGCACTCCTCGATGACCGGCCGCTTTCTGAGAAGACGATCATGTAGTGTTGAAATTTGCAATGGTTATTTCAAGCGTAGGAGTGCAAATCCCCACGGGAGCGTATTAGTTCCTACTGCACCCTGTTCCTCGGGTCCTATTGAAAGTGTTGTGACTGTTGAAAGTCAATTGTCCAGACTTGGGTGAGATGCACGCTGCCAGTTACCTTTCTGCGCGCAGCATAAAGCTGCACGCAGAAAGTTGCAAGTTCTCTCTCTCTCACTTTGCGCGTAATGAAAGGCTAGAAGCTGCCGTTCGGTGGCAAGTCTGCAGCGCTGAACGGTAAGCAACAGCGATAATTACTCGGCGCCGTCAGGGGTCTCTTAACAAAAAGTAAAAGAATCGCATGAAGCGGACTCGCCGGTTTGCCGTACGTAACGTAACCAACGTAACCGTTATACCTCTCTGGGCGGTCGTAACCGACGCAGTTCTGACTTCGGAATCTGACCTAATGGTGCCCTCAGCCGTCGCTATGGGAGTAATAGGTCCCTCTTCGTTTAATATAGCCGTAAAGGACGGGTGAGGGGATGCAACGTTTTTTTTTTTTTTATACGGCTCATCTCGCTGTCACGAGTCCGTGCACTGGACTGAATAGGCTTCACATTGAGCTGCTTCTCTCTTGATTAGGCGGTAGTATAGGAAGAGGGTAGCAGTAGGATGCGTCGTCCCGTGCACCGTGTAGTGTGGAAATGGGCCCACATACCGACGTTCCGGGAAGCAGCAGCACTGGGGATAGAGGTGGAGCGAGTGCGACTAGGTGCGCCCTAGTTCCACCCTAATGGTTCCCTAATTTTGTATTCGGCAGCGTCCGCCAAATGAGTCTGTAGATGCTTTCCGCAGCCCGGGTCACTGAACTGCTGCAAGCCTGTGCTTTTAGCCCAGCCGCTCGTCTAGCAGGGATCGCTTTTCCCAGATTCGGGGCCTGCTGCGCCTCCCCTTCAAATATATAACGCCCCGCCCACGCTGCAGGGTTGAAAATTGTGGCCGATGCTCTACTTTGTTTTTTCTTTGTCTCTCTCTCTCTCGCTTTGTGTGTGTGTGCGAGTGTGTGTGTTTGTGTGTCATCGTTAGCTATGCCTATGTGCCTGTACGCTAACCAGTGAGAGGAAAATGAAACTTGCGCTTTCGGGTGAAAGAACACTCCTACACTGCAACGTTCCTTTACCAAGGCCTAGGTTTAGCCAAGTGAAGCTAGGTGCGAATGGGCTCGCCATGCGTGCCAGGGATCACAGAAGACTGGCTATATAGGGTTGCATGTTTTTAGTTTCGGAGATGGAGTGCAGGAAGGAACTCACGGCTCACAAGCAACCCCCGGCAGTTCGGCTAAGTATGGCGTACGCTCACATTCACGGGCATCTCTTTGCAGTATGACAATATGCCCATCCTCGATGAAGGAAGGCAGCAACAGTTGAAGATGACTAAGGAGGCGATGACATCAGTGAGAGAGCCTTTCTGCGCGATGTGGAGTTCTGGAACTAACCGTCTGGGTTACATTTGTGCTCTGCATGCAGAACAATACAAATTCCATGCTGCATCTTGAAGACGACGCGAAATAGATTCCACCATTAGACGCCACATTGGTGTGTATATTGAATGAAATAGGTGCCATGTGTCCGACAGGTAAAGAAAAACTTGCATAACATTTCCGACTCTTCACTTACCTTTTAGGTTAAATGAAAGTCATCGACCTATAAACCCAAGAAAACATACCGGGAAGCCTCAGAGCACCCCAAATAATTTAATATCACGTTTTCACATACAATTTCGGTTTCGTTTCCCAGGAGGTGACTGTGTCGTGACGTCATTACTCAGAAGGTGGTCACATTGAAATAGGACACCGCGACGTTCCACACTCGGTGCGGCTCCTTCAGTCGTCTGCTATGCTGATACATGGGGCGTCACTACAACTAGCGACACAGCAGGCGACTGAGCTAGCTGGAGCAAACTCATGGTGTTTCGACGTACGGGACCCTCTTGTGCATCATGACGACACGACACAGTCCCAACCTAGACAATGAAGCCGAAGCTGGCTGTACACGTGCTTTTATATCAAATTATTGGCGGTGCTCAGGGGCCTGCTAACACTTCTTTTCTAAGGTTTAGAGGCCCCAGGTGTTACTTTAACGCAAAACGTCAATAGTCGAAGCCGTCATGTCACTACTTCTTTAAGGTAGTTTCGCTTATGAAATTTAGACTAATTCGGCAAACGCCAGTCATCAATACCGTTGGTGGTGTCCGCTTCGATCGCCTATTTCCATTATTCTGCAACACAGAGCATGGTGCCCCCATGTCTATTTCGGGCTCCAGTCTCGACCAACTCCATGGTCAAAAGTCAAAAGCTGCGAAGCGCAAGCAATAGCTATAAAAAAAGAGACATAAAAAATGTGAACAGAAATTAGTGATTGACTCTTGTATTCTTTCGTTAGTACCTGCGTGCAAATGAGCAACTGCCTTTGTGACTTGTTCCTGATTGCTCCATCTTTGCGTCATGCAAAGTGAATGTCTCGAGCTTTGAGTTGCCTGTAAAGAAGTGCTCTATATAGAAGCCGACTTGCGCTGGCGCAATTTCTTCTTTCTACAGTAATACTCAGCGCTGACGAAGATCGCTTCTGTCAATGCATCCCGTAAGGGCACCAAGACTGTGCGGCTCCAGCTGCCTGGCAGGCTTTTGCACCTGCAAATTACTCTTATCTTCTGCCGTTTTCTGTTTCCCACACCTTGGACCAAGAAAGAAGTGCATTGCGTGCACGCTATACTTTAGATATTCAGGATATCATCTTTTGTTCATATAGGAAAGGAAGTCCTCGATACGGCCGATACCTTTGTTAATATGAGGCGGTCCCCTTGTGAACATGGAGAATTGGCAGAGATTTGTTTTAAGGACGATTGCAGAGTAAAGGAACGTTAAGTTCCGAAATACCAGTGCAGCCGTTACTCAACCTGTGCAATCTGCAACCGCGTGCCTAGTTCTGAATGCAGCTTGAAAAGTTCATTTTGCCGTTCTTCGACCCCTGTTAAGAGACGGGCCTGTCCTTGTTGCTCCCTGAACCTTTCATGGTGGGCTTATTTTACGGCCAAGGTACAGCGGTATGTTTGTGGAAGGATTTTGTGCGTTATCTACGGAACCACAATGTTCAGCCGCAGTTTCGTTTCGATCGCATAGTTAATGATCTCACGTGACCTTAATGTCCGATAAACGATCCACTTGTGTCCAACTAGAAAGAAAGAAAATAAAGGAACAGTTAGGCTAGTCAGACGACTTGGATAAAGCTTTTTGGGAATCATTTATGAGGCAGCTAACCATAGACAGCCGACGCTAGCATAGACAGCCATCGACAACCGGCTGTCCTTTCGACTATTCTCTTCGTCACTTACGTATACACGCGTCTATAACACGCCCTGGGAGTGTTTGAAGGCGCCACTCACGGCCATGGCGGCGGATGTGGAGCTCAAAGTACACGAAAATAGGGGGCGGTTTACCAGCGCTACTATATGTCCATTGTATATGCCAATGAGAACGCATGTACCAGTGTTACAGTTTTATTACATATTATCCGCTGTGGCTTTAGTTCAAGAGAACCTACACAATGGAATAAGACAGACGCAGACACACAGGCAGATGGACAAAAGAATGGAGGATGACTTTGAACACTTCGAAGTATTTTAAATGCCTGTAACAGCTAACACCGTGCGAACGTGTAGGCCGTGACCCGCGTGACTCGCCAGGGTATACGCAACATTGCACCCAACGCGTACACGGCGCTTCTATCTCGCGTGCCATTCCGCCTGGCTCCCACATCTGATCGAGCGTCATCAAACTCCGTGATGTCACTCTGCCGTCCTGCTCGTCGCGGGCGGTCGGCCGTGTGTTCGGAGCTGGCAAAGCGGAAATGATGCACCCCTTTGCCTATCTTGCTTCCGTATCGAGTGGCGCCCGTTTCTGGTATTAAGCTTTGTTTGTTGCATTGATGCTGCACGCTCGATGTCAACTAGGAGGAAGAAGAAGTTTGGTTCGGCACAGTCGCACTGCTGTCTCGCTCCCTAGTGTTTTTGAATTTTTTCGACGTTTTGTCAAATAGATTTGTCGAAGACGTCGGACGACTCGCCAAGGTACCTTCCCTACCGGAGGCCGGGGGGACCTTCTCCTCCCGTCGCTTCGATAGGAGCCTGCAGAAGAGCCCGATCTGGTAGCGGCGAGCGCCCCGTCATGACTACGCCTGACCTGACACCGGGGCAGAGGCCACCGACTGACCCTGAGAGCAACCATGACTGTAAGCGATACAAGGCTACAGAAACAGACGACGAGTCTACGCTTATTGACGCTTGTGACATAGCTGACATCACAGATCTGGACGATGAAGGCTTCAGGCTTGTGCGTCACCGCAAGAAGAGGACCATCGGAATCCCAGTGATTGTTACGCCTGCTACAGAAGGAGCCGACCTGAAAAAAGTAAATCCCATTGTTCTGTCTACGGATATTGAAAAAATTCTTGGCGCATCGCCAGTTAGGAGCCGATTTACTGCTCAAGGAGCCCTGCTTCTAGATGTACAGACAGAAGAGCATGTGAATTCCCTTCTCAGCTGCAAGTCGATCTCAGGGACTGCAATCTCAGCACGCGTGCCCAATTCGTACCTGCAAAACACGTGCATTATTAGAGGAGTACCGAAGTGGTACACTGACGAGGAACTGTTGCTATACCTTAAACCACAAGGAGTTTACCATGCAAGGAGAGTCATGCGACGCGTCCAAATTTCCGAAACCGATTGGGAGTCCAGGCGAACCAGCTCCGTGGTTCTTACGTTCGCTCCAAATACAGACCGTCCAGAGAAGATCAACTTGGGCTTCACAAGACACGAGACCATTGACTACGTTGAGACACCACCTCGGTGCTTCAAGTGTCAGCGCTATGGACATGTGGCCAAGTACTGCCGTGGTGAGCAGCGGTGTAAGAGATGTGGAGGACCGCACGATTTCAAAACATGCGCGTGCAGAGAGAACGTTCTATGTGCAAACTGTAGTGGTGGTCATCCAGCTAGTTATAGCAAGTGTCCTACGCGGGCAGCAGCAATAAAGCGTAAGAAAACGTTTATCTTGGGGCCAACAGGGAACGATGAGAAAAATACGACGAAGAAAACGACAGCAAGACACAGAGAGTCAGACGCAATGAAATTGAGCTCAAAGAGTGAAACTGATTTTCCAAGCCTGAAGCCTTCTCCAGGAATCCAGGACACAGTGGTGCCATCGCGCAGCGGACAGGCTAAAACAGTCAAATCAATGAACAGAGGCCCCGTAGAAGAGAAGACTGCTGAACAACCGGAACAGCGAAGTTATGTGTCTGTACTGCAGCGAACCCAATCGCGTTGCGATGAAAACACACCACAGGAGAAGTGTCAGCAGGTGCTACGTGCTCTCTTCAAGGCCTTGCGATCACACATAGAGAAGATGCCGGCTAGCTCGATGAAGGAAATGCTCGAAGTAGTCCTCGCTCTCGAGTCAGTGATTCTCAGCTCTACCTCTTCTTAAAGCACCTAACAATATGGATGCGGTCAGGACACAATGTTCACCATCTCGTCCACAGGTGCCACTTATTATGCAATGGAACTGTGCGGGTCTTGCGTGCCATTTACCTGAACTGTCGCTTTTCTTACGCAACATGCCTGTGCCAATATTGGCCCTGTCCGAGGCTGGTCTTCCAGGTTCCAGAACAATTGCTGGTTACGTCGCACATGGAAACCAAAGTATTCCAACATTTCCGAACGGAAGCGCCATGCTATATGTGAGACGTGAAATACCACATTACGTTCTTCCAGTTCAAGACCTTTGCAGCAGTGCTTTGGAAGTCACTGCTGTACAAGTGCGGCTGGGAAATCGAAGCCTCAGCGTGGCCTCTGTGTATGTGAGCTCTCGCCTGAAGGTCTCGATGGGAGAAATTATCAGAGACCTCTGCAGCCGCTGCCCAGCTCCTAGGATTATATGTGGCGACTTCAACGCGCACCATACTCTCTGGGGCGACAAGGCGACTGATGCACGTGGAAAGCAAATTGTTAGAGCTTTAAACACCGAGGGACTCTGCGTGGCAAATGACAAACAGCCAACGTTTTTTCGACCGCCGGCCTCTTACAGTGTCATTGACTTGACGTTACACTCAACGGACATCCTCGCATCGTCAACGACTAGTAAAGATAGAATGGGCAGTGATCATTTTCCTGTCTTCGTTAACATTGCTGGATATCGAACCAACGGCCGAAGATCCTGTCCTGTGACGCATTGGGACACATACAGGGACGGCCTAAGCGAATCATCTGGAAACCTGTTCGCGGACATGCTACGTAGCAAAAGATTGGCTACCGCTGAGCTGAAGCTACCCGACCACTTCCCCGCTCCCGATCTAAAGCTCAAAAATCTATGCGCTGCCCGTAGAAGAGCGGAACGGAGGCTGATGAGGACGAAAGGCAACCCATCAATGAAGACTATATATAACAGGATTAACGCAGTAATTCGACGTTATACAAGGAAACTAAGAAGAGATCAATGGGCATCATTTTGTGCAAGCCTATCGGTCTTCACGCCAGTTCCACGGATATGGTTGGTCGTTAATAACCTTGCTGGAAACTTTCGACCAAACAAGCCATTTGAAGCCCTAGCATTGAAGTTAGGCAAGACACTCGCTTGCCTTGCGAATGACTTCGCTGCAATATACTCTTCCGGAAGGTCAGCTGGCACAACCAACCCGCCACCGCCGCTATCGTCGTCTATAATGGATGCTCCTTTCACACTCAGAGAGCTGGAACTAGCTATGAGCAGCCTCCGACGTCGCTGTGCGGTGGGACCTGACCTCATCAGTAATCAGATGCTGACTAACCTACCGGTTGAGAGACGGCGTGATTTGCTGGCATTTTTTAACCAAGTCTGGGCCAGTGGGGCTATCCCACATTTATGGAAGGTAGCATGGGTGGTACCGGTTCTGAAGCCTGGAAAGAATCCTGCAGCTCTGGACTCATACAGACCGGTATCACTGACCTCGTGTGCAGCGAAGCTAATGGAGAAGATGGCGTGCACAAGACTCACTTGGTATGTCGAGGAGGGTCGAAAACTACCATCGTGCATGACTGGGTTTCGGCAGCGTCTAAGCGCTCAAGACAATGTACTGGACCTTCTAAGCCACATAGAGCATTACAGTGCGGATGGCCTGTCGACACTTGCTGTTTTCATGGATGTTTCTAAGGCTTACGACTACGTGTCTCAAAGAGCCATCATCAGCCAGTTGCAAGTTATAGGCGTCACGGGTCATCTTTTGCACTTCATACATACGTTCCTCAATGATCGTCGCATCAGAGTTCGTCTTGGCGACACGTTGAGCGATGAAATACATATATTTCGTGGTGTGCCACAGGGGAGTGTTTTATCTCCCTTATTATTTAACATTGCCATGAGTAGCCTCCCAACAGTACTAAACCATCGAACACCAGTGAAGATATCTATATATGCCGATGATATCTGCATTTGGGTCTCCGGCTACCAGCATCGCCGCCTTGCACGAATAGCCCAGGGAGCAGTAAAAGCCATTCAGGGCCACTTGGCAACGATTGGATTATCACTATCAGCAGAAAAATCATCATTCGTACTATTTCCTGGAGTGAAAAGAAAATCTACACGTTTGACGCTGAATTTGGACGGATACCAGATTCGACAAGTCACCAACGTCCGATTTCTGGGCGTTACCTTAGACCACAGGCTACTCTGGCGCCGCGGTGCTGACCACGTTGTGGCGTCATCGTCACCCAGGCTATATGTGCTCAAGCGAGTCGCTGGCATACGCTGGGGCAACCACCCGACGTCCATGCTACGGCTACATACAGCGTTGGTTACAAGTCGAATCCTGTATCAGCTACCTTTGATGTCACCCTCAGACAGCCAATACGAGCGCTTAGAAGCCATCCACAGAAAAGGTATCCGACTTTGCCTTGGAGTCCCTCAGCCAGCGTCAAACAAGAAAGTGCTCTACGAAGCTGAGTCACGCCCTCTACGACTTCAGGCTTCCCAGGCTCTGATGATCCAGCTCCTACGATTGAGTGAGTCTACGCCCGGTAGAGCGCTCTTACGACGTATAGGTAACAGGCCGCGCTCACATTTTTATGCAGCATTGAACACGCTTCGCGTATTAGGATTGCGCTGCTCGAGACATAGGGAAAGGATAGAACCACCCTGGACATTCGAGGACATCATATGCAACTTAAGTGTACCACGATTGCAATCAAAGAGCTGCATTCCATCTGCAGAAGCCAAGTCATTAGTCCTGGAACACCTGAACACGATTTACCCGAGTCACCTACAAGTATACACAGATGGCTCTGTCAAGGCAGACGAAGACCGCTGTGCAGCTGCATTCTATATTCCCTCTCTAAGATATACGTGGTCTGGCCGTCTGGACTGTATAGCCTCGTCGACAGTTGTGGAAGGCGCAGCAATAGCTTCTGCTCTGCGCAAATTAAAGACTTTGCCTCCGCAGAATGTGGTTGTCCTTACGGACTCAAAGGCCGCATTACAACAAATATACCGTGGTTTGCCATCCCTCAAGTTCCCACGCAAATCACTAGCCATCGTGAAAGAGCTCAACAACAAAGGCTTCACAGTAAAGTTTCAATGGATTCCTTCCCACATTGGTATCTCAGGAAACGAAAAAGCTGATGCGCTTGCATACGCCGCGCTCTATCATCTTCCCAAAATCAAGGCCCCAAAGAGTAATCAAGTGCAAAAATCTGACATTCGAAATCACTTTGCGTCGCTCTGGGTTCCACCGCATATGCCCTGCGTAACCAAGCGATTGCACCGAGAGGAAGCCACACTTCTATATCGAATAAGGACAGGATCTGCAAATACACCGGCCTGGTTATTTAAAACGGGGCGAATCAATTCTCCGAACTGTTCGGCATGCAACGAGACAGGAGACATTGAGCACTTTTTGTGGTCCTGCCAGCAATTCCAAGATGAAAGAGACACTCTCCTGAAGAATCTGCAAAGCAAGAACCTTCCGCATGCGCGCCTGCAACACCTTATATTTCCCGCGGGATCAGTTATAGCCCGAAAAGAAACTTCACGTCTCCTCATCGAGTTTTTAAGAGAAACTGGTTTGAAGGACACATGGTGAAACCCTTCAGCGGTATTGTGCGAGACGCTCGGGCGGAGCAATTGCCGGCCTTGTTCGCCAGGCTAAACCCGCCTGTTGCTACAATTCACCACCACCACCACCACATCGATGTCAACTAGACCTGTACGCATGGCGCAGTGTCACGGTCGATCTATTCGGTTTTGCGTTCCACTGCAAAACAAATGCGACCTTTCCGCTTTAATGGTTTCTGAGTAACGCTGTGGTGTGGCCGAGGGTCCGGTGTGCAAGCCTTAGTACGCTGGAGCGTTCTCGTTTATTTTTTTTCTCGTTGTATATTACGTCTCCATTTTTATAGTTTATTCTGGCAACTATTTTGTTGCCAGAATAAACCGCAGTTGCCAAGTGCTTGTTACCTAGCCTGCTTTTTGCCCACTTACAGACAACATTATACTGAGTTTGCACCTTTCTCATTAAATATCTTTGTAAAGCTCTTCTATTTCTTCATCGTCATGACTGGAGGTCGGAGCGTAAGCTTGTACTACCATTATTCTATTCCTCCTATCCAGCTTTATTACGACGACTGTTACCCTCTTATTAATAATGTAGAATTCATCAATGTTGCCCGCTGTGTCTTTAGGGATTATAAATCCTATCCCGCATTCTCTCGTAACTGGAGGACCCCTGTAGAAGAGGACGTGGCCTGTAATAGGTCTCGCCAGTTCTCGTATCCTCACTAAGGCCAAAAATATCCCAGGCAATGCCTGATAATTGCTCAAAGAGCCCTGCTAAGCTATCTTCACTAGAGAGGGTTCACATCTTGAACGTAACCAGGATCCGTTTCCAGTGGCTGCCTGTCCGGATCCAGAGATTCTTAGCACTCTCTGTCGCGTCGCAGGTCTGACCGCCACGTTGGTCAGGTGCTCCGCAGCCGCTGGGGACTAACGATTTTGGGCTAATTGCAGGAGTCACAAGGGAGATAGTGGCTGAGAACTGCATAAGGGAAGCCAATTCCTGTTCCGGTAAGGCAATGTCTTTGAAGCTTACTGGGCCTTCTTAATTTGGACGCACCTGGAGTAGTATAACCCCACTGGATGTCAGCAATTCTAAAAATGTATTTTGCCGGATGGTGTAAGGCGCCAATCCAAGCCAAAAAATGTAGTGGACTGGAGGAGGATTGCGACTTACGACCTTCAGATTAAAAGAGCTAGTTAAGGACCAGGCAACGAATGATAGAACGAAGAATTACGGGCGTGACGCTAATACACAGGGAAACAGCGGTGTTGATTAGATGACAAATCACGGTAGCCAATGTGATAGTTCACATTAACAGGAAGGAAGGGAGCATGGGCCGACGATGCAATGTGTAAGGCAGATTACCGGTGGTCTATTATAGTTGCAGATTGTGTGCCAGGAGAAGGGAACACAGTCGAGGATGGCAGAGAATTAGGTGGTGCAATGTAATGAAATGAGGAAGTTCGCAGGCATGGAATGGCGTCAGCTAGCACAACACAGTGGTAGTTGAAGATTAGCTGAAGAGGCCTTTGTCCTGAATTGGACATAACTGTGGTGAAGATGATGATGACAATAAGGCGGAAATAGGCCATGACACAGCTACATTAACACAGAACAATTCATACATGTTCTAATGTGAGCGAGTTAGCTGATACGAGCTCTGAATGTTAACTCCTGCTATTGTTTGTGCGAAAAGCATGGACAAAAATGGTATGAGCTTTCTTTATTATACAACAAACGAAGAAGACTTTTTTTACATGCGCTAATTATGATCGAAGTGTAAAAAACGCACTATAAAACAAAGTTTCACTAATTACTCTCTGGGTTACTTCTAAAATGTTTTCTTTACACTAAGGCTCTATTGTTGATAAGATCAACAAACCCAGCGGAGACAACACGGTAACAACACAGGAGCTGACCTGGTAATTCGGCACCTCAGCTTTTTCAGAGGCATAAATTTTTTTTTCTTTTTTTACATATACTGCCATCTCATTGCAAGGCATTGCAGGAGTGAGTACAGAAGTAGCTTACATGGGTAATAAATCACACATGACACAGCATACATGAGCATACATACAAAACATGAAACTACATGAGTGTGCGGGCAACATAAGAGAATGTCATCTGCGCGTAGGTCATAACAAAACAATATTGGGTGTAAAAAGCCCACATTGAAGGGTACCAACATCGGAATAAGTTAAGAGAGTACACAAGCAGGTCTTATAACTAATGATATATACGATGAGGGATTTCCTTCACAAATTGCGCGCAAGGTAATTGCCGAAGTGAGCCACCAAGGCCATTCTAGAGTTTGACTCCTGATGAGAAAATTTAAAATTTAAAACTCAAGTCTGGTTGGAACGGAAAGAGGTGAAGGAGGTGAGTGCTTTGAGTTGCACGGGCGGGGTGCTTCACAAATGAAACTGGTGTCACAATAACCCATCATTCGTGTATGACCTAATGCAAGGTGACAAGGCGTTCGCACGTGTGTCTATATGCAAATGTGCCAAATGATAAGTCGCGGGCATGCAATGAAGGTGAAAACTGATTGTCATATCTGTTATATACGTATAAATGCTATCTATTTCTCTTGCAGAGATTCCAATTCATTAGCTTCACTAGAAGAGTAGGGAGAGCGGCAATGGACGCAGTCTCTGTTACCAGTTTATATGACTTAGAGCTCAAAGGAATACATTTATTTGTAGTGGCTTCCGAACTACGATGGCAACATGTTAAATTGATTGTAAAGGCCCGGCGTGCGGCGCCGTCATTCGGAGTTGAAAGAAAGAAAGAAGGAAAGAAAGAAAGAAAAAAGGCAGTGACAATTCTGAGTCACAACTTCGAGCTATCATGGCGAGTGCGAAACCTATGGGCTGGTCAGACTATGAAGGAGAAGGAAATGAAACAAAAGAGAAGAAATGAAGAAAACAAAAGAGAAGGATTTAGCTAAGGCTCGAGCGCCATGGGAGGATAATGAACTGGTTGCTTGGTAGAGGTGATACTGGGTGGAGAGAAAACTATATGTGCAGTGCACGACAGCTCTTTGTAGACCGCAATTGCACAGAGCTAAAACCACCTGGTGCCTCAGGTGCGCAGCCTGATATCGTAGCGTTTGCCGCGGTATCACTCCACCAAATTTCCCGTGGGACTCGTCTTGCGCGATAACAGTAAAAAGAGGATATATTCGTTATGTCGACCACACCCATAGTGGACAAACTCTCTTTATAGGTCATTCCCTTTGAAAGCCTTTACGTTGTGTGATGTTTTTCCTAGGGTTGAAATTTTGATTGGCTTGCGGGTCAGTTTTCAAAGACATACAACTGCTTTTGGGCAGGATTGCACACTGTCGCATAGTATGCGTGAGCGGCAAGGGCGCTAGCAACCCACATGCGCACGTACGCGCGCACATAAAAACACATAACTACTCGAATATGGAAGGCATAAGTATTTTTGAATTATAGGTGTCCCAGTAACACGTATTTCTTTATTTATATTTTTTCTTTGTTCGAAGCGAGCATTTGCACTCAACCGCGTTCGGGAAACACGAGACCCCACGAGAACGAATGTTTCGCTCGTTTTCATTTCTTCTGACACTTTTGAGACGTGCATGCAGTATTCGAGAGCTCAGCCATTGTTTTTCAGCCCTGTTCGTCTGTTGACTTTGCGCTCTGAAACGCAGATAGGCAAGCTTGGTTTGTTTTCAGAATAAACGTATGTGTACGTGCCTTACGACGCACTACCAAAGTTGCAGGATAAAAAGATGTTTCCGAACCTTGCGTTGCTCGCATACCTTGACATCTCTGAGAGCACGTGGAGGGGAAGAAAAAAGGAAAGACGGCGCCTGATTTTGTTTACTTTTATGTTGAAACAATCAACATCAACAATTGTGTTTGGCAGTTACGCGGAACATATCCCGAGTTTTCTATTCACTCACGCTTAAGGGTACATCGGATACTTGACAGAAAGAAGTAAGACGCAGGGCGACTGTTTCCGAAGAACCAAGCCAGCAATGTGGCAAAACACAGTCACACACTATTATCTTCTCAGCCATTTCTGCCTAATAAGGCGATGCGGCAACGACGTTTCAAGTTTAAATCTTCACAAATGCTTCTGTGTAAAGCATGAAAGTCCCTTTATTCACTCAACTGTAATTCGACGGATTTTCAAGCAATTTATTAGACCTTTCCTCCCCGCCCAACAATCACAATTTTTTTAAAGGACGCCTAAAGGAACAAATCAGATTGACAGAAAAAAAAGAAAAAAAAGAACGTATAATGTGGTAGCTACCAGAGTCGGTCACAAAACGCTTAGAAGAACGTAAGCGTAAGATTGTAAAAAACAAGTACTTAAGACGTGAGTAACGGTTGCAGTTTCGGCTTCAACGTGGTGAGTTACTTACTGCCGCAGTAGCCTGAGCATATGGGCCCCTACTAACAAAGTCTCTCAGAATGTTGGACCCACTTGCGGCATCAGTTGGCCAATGGGAAAAATGGCAATTACGAAATTAAGGCATTGTAAATTTGGGACCTTGTGCGTTATTATTTACAGTGTGCTATATTTACACGAACCATTGTTAGATCTGTAATTTGATTAGAGCGCGAAAAACATGAGCAAGCACCTGAAGGTCTGTCTATTAGCATCAGTCTATTAGTTTCTGTCTATTCAGGGACAGCCTCAAGTTACTGGCTCGTTAAAGATAACTCCCGACTCACGGAATTCCTTTGAATGAGGTGACTGAGCGCCCATTCAACTTCTTGGCGTAGCTCGCATTTCCGGGTGCTTTTTCCGTTCGGCATCCGGCGCTAGTTGGATTGCTTTCGGTGTCAGATTAAAATGACCTGCAGTGAAACCTAGCTTCCTAGTAGCCAGCCAGCGTCGCAGATCCGTGTGCCACCCTTTATACGGGATGCCCATTTGTCAGAGTTTGTGTACTGCAATTGTTTATCGCTTTTAGAAGCAAGAATGTCACGAGGCTGGTGTTAGCGCTAGTGAGAATCTGGAATTCTCGAACACACCGGAAAGAGACCGTTGTCGCTGAGGCACCAGCGTTGCTCCCTTCACTACTCGTCTATCCTTCCCTAGTCCTCAAACCAAGCTTTTCGGTAATAAAACGATTCATTCATTCATTGTATTCTAGTATCGTGCGTAAAGAAGGCATAAAAGTGCGTGCATATTTATCTGCGTGCGTGCAGGCCCGCTCGGACGAGAAAATGGATCGGCATGCTTTCGATACCACTGCTTGGCCATAAGAATGACATTTGAGGCGTAAATGCCCACCACGGGAGCGATTTCCCACATTACCTGACAGTGAAAACTGATGGAGGACGGACAAAATTGCCGACCTTTTCTATGCAGTATAAGCTGCTATGCATTACATATATTTTCCAAGAAAAAGCTTTAATTTTTTTCTAATACTTTCATCTCAGCACTACACCGGTCTTCTGCACTTCTGCGATTTTGGTACTATCTGAACATTTTCTGACGGTGAAAAAGAAATGCAGCTACCGTTCTGCTTTTTTCCTATATTGGTATGCAATACACATTTGATTGAACGAGAAATTGAAACATTATGTTCCAATCACCCAGACTGGCATTTACGAGTCAGTCCCAGCGATGTTCCGCATATGAGATGCAAAGCCATGAAATATATGTGTAGAGTACGCGCCCATTAGGAAAGAAAAATGAAAGAAAGAAAAGAAGTAAAAACTGGGAACGAATACAGGAAAGCAGGAAGTAAACAAAGAAGTGAAGGCACGTTTAGTAGTTATAAGCTGAAGCGGTGGCATTTCGTATCCAAGCACCTCGCGAACACACTACATACCTTTTAATGCGTTCGCAATTTCTATCTATCTATCTATCTATCTATCTATCTATCTATCTATCTATCTATCTATCTATCTATCTATCTATCTATCTATCTATCTATCTATCTATCTATCTATCTATCTATCTATCTATCTATCTATCTATCTATCTATCTATCTATCTATCTATCTATCTATCTATCTATCTATCTATCTATCTATCTATCTATCTATCTATCTATCTATCTATCTATCTATCTATCTATCTATCTATCTATCTATCTATCTATCTATCTATCTATCTATCTATCTATCTATCTATCTATCTATCTATCTATCTATCTATCTATCTATCTATCTATCTATCTATCTATCTATCTATCTATCTATCTATCTATCTATCTATCTATCTATCTATCTATCTATCTATCTATCTATCTATCTATCTATCTATCTATCTATCTATCTATCTATCTATCTATCTATCTATCTATCTATCTATCTATCTATCTATCTATCTATCTATCTACCTATCTAAATGTAAATATCTATTGTAAATTCTAATGGAATCTAATGTAAATAAATATAATAAATTTCAATTTAATCTCCCAAGCAACCGCATGCAGTCTAGCAATCCGCATGACGAGCGATGTTCCCAGCGTCAACACCACCCCCATAGCTCTTTTGAGCTTCAGCGGGGACAACGTTGAAAACAAAAATGCTTTCGCTATGGCGCCATCCACTGAGGTAAATTCCTATCGCGTTCTCGCAAAATCAACACGCTTAGCATCCTTCGGCTGCAGCAACGTGCAAGCTGCAAGCAGCAGTGTACACGGCTGCGCAAGTTTTCTCACTTCGTTCTCTTATTTTCTCTATTCCCCTGTATACATTCAACGAGAAAGTCATTTAAGAAAACAAATAAGGCACGTGGCGCGCCAAAGTCGTCTTGTTTTCGGCTGAGAAAACGGAGACGAGAAATCGACGCCTCTCAGTTTCCCTAGCGCTGGTCTCCTCTTGTTAATGTATCCGGCATTCAGGCCCTATTGAAAGGGTTGCTGCACCGACCGCTTCATGTAAAACGGCTAGCATTAGGGGTGTCTGCCTTCCTTCTAACTCTGTCTTTTCTTTCGCGACTACACGCTCACTTTAATGATCCTGTTCAAAAGGCTGTCTTTTTTTCTTCTTTCGTGGTATTTGAACAACCGTTTCTCACTTATGGGCAGGAGTCGTGTTTCTTGCTTCACTAAAAACATCTCTTTGTCGACTGCCATGATTACTTTAGTGGCACTGCGCCTGCGGAAAAGAGAAGAGGGCTATGATTGCACTCTGCAGCTTTGTGCCATCCCCCTCCTTTCCCCCTTCCCTCCTGTTTAGCAGCAATCGCGCTGTATCGCAGACACTTGACCTCTCTGAGGGTCACCTCCGCATTCTTTGTTGGCTGTGTAAACATCGTGTTAGCACTTCCATGCGTAGAAAGCGTAAAAATTTGTTTTATATTGTGTACTTTACTTGTTGTGGGTCTGATCGGTTCTTGCTTTCGCTTTACGATGAGCAACTCGCACTTGTTAAATTGTAGCACCAAGTACAATGGCTGGTTCATTTTTTTCTTTCTGACTGACGATTTCTTTCTTCAAGTTAGAAAAAGAAATGCTGTTGGCTCGAGCTAGGAGAAAAAAAAAAAGATGCTTGCGGACTTGCAGGTTTATGCAACTCTAGGAACAACATATAAAAAAATGGCGTCAGTTGATGCGCAGCGGTGCCTCCCTCTCCACACCGGGACTTCTTATCGATATGACGACGGCCGGAAGAGGTTGCCGGGAGAGGAAAATCGGGGATCGATATCGAAAGCAGGCATCATGAAGATAAAAACAAGAAAAATCTATTTACAGGGTATGGACAGTGTAGTATGGTATGGTATGAATAACTTTATTTAGGTCCTGAGAGAACAATCTGGGACTGATGCGGGCCGCTCCCACGTGGGTACAGAGAGGCCGGGCCCCTCTGCCGAGAACCATTCGAGAATGTGAGAGTGTCACTACACTGTCCATCTGTCCAGAGGGCCCGTGTCACGGCAGATGGACAGTGTAGTGACACTCTCAGATTCTCGAGTGGTTCTCGAGTGGTTCTGCTTAATGGTGAGATTTTGAGGGCTTTCATTAAAGCTTCGTGTAAAGATGAGACGATCAGCGGAGAGGTCCAATGGGAGGGTTATCAAGAAATGGACGTGCCATTTTGTTGACCCGTGACGTCGACAGCTTCTTCTTTCTCGTTGCTTATTTCTGTTGCTAGGGTCATCGCAGAGGGTGGCTGTGGGCGCGTATACTGGCGATGCGATAGCTTCAGAGTTGGTGCCGCAGATTCCAAACACATTCCGACATGCGTATGGCCGACGCCGGAGGGACCTGAAGCAGCTTGTCAATCTCAATAAAGGGGCTGTGGTTGCGTACATAAGAGTCGCCTAGGCAAGCTTGCCCTATCGCAGTTTGGAGCTTCATCGCTGACATATTGAAATGTGGCACACCTCACCAAGGAACAAAAGTGCCGAGGTGTTCTCAAGGATAAGGGCAGTTAGCTCGTCTTTCGAAAGCAACCTGGAAATTCTACCAGCACTTCCGACACCGAACTCCAGGCCGATAATAACAGTGCTTAGTAGAGCAGAACTCTATACAACCTTGGCCATCGCGGGAGCTCTCATTTTTTTTCTCCCTACATATCATGTTTATAGCAGTGCTAAGTTGCTTCAAGGTAACATCTCTCAAAACATTAAAAGATACGCATCTTACAGTTTTATAGACTGCCGTGTCAGCTGAACACAACGCTCTCTTTGAATACTGCAAGTGGAGACGCGAGTAGATCAGTGATCATTCAAATTGACGATATAGTTATCTTAGGGCGTTAGTTCCCTTGTTTCTTTTTCTTACTTATATGCAATTTGAAATGCAATGAAAACAGAAAATTTCGAAAAGACCAATCCTTGGGGAAGCACATACCGAACTGCGACAGGCTTTAGATTTTATTTTATTTCTATTTTCGTTCCATTTCCATGAAATGGATTCCACAGTCGGCGACGAAGAGCCGATAGCAGAGGAGCTACAAGTTGCAATGCAGCCTCCATATGCAAATGAGGAACGGGGACTTCTAAATCATCCCTATCTCTCTTCTTGCGCTGTTTCTACTTCCTAAGAGGTTCTGAAATGTCATCCTGAATAATGTCTACGGCTCTTGCAGAGGTCGTGCAGCCTTGAAGGACAAGTCCCGAATGACCTTCTCTCTGACTTCTAATTCAATTAGCGGGAAAGACAGAGGCGATGAACTAAGGGAAATGGACTGCTGCACTGAGTGCGTGTTCAAAAAAAGGAAGGCGTGCCGGAAAAAAAGCGAAAGTGAAAGCATCAAATAGAGGAGATAGCTGCTGAATCTTTTATTCATGTCGGCGCAGCTTTCTTTGAGAATAAGAGTCTATCCTCTTAGAACCAAATTTCTCAGATAAATAATCTCTTAAGTGCAAGTGCCATGGAGATTGTTTGTTGTTCACCTCCCTTCTTCTTTTTCTGTACGCCTGAGTTGCAAATTATTCGGAAAAAGGAGCTTTATGCGGAAGATTTAAGATCATGATGCAACGAGTTAGACAAGAAAAGGGCTATCCCTTTTTTTTCTTCAACTGCATTCATACAAAATACTGCTAGGTGTGCGGATACATTAAGATCTTATTACATGCATCGATATCCGTCATAAACTTTCACTCGCAAAGTATTCAGACAGATAACATTAGTTAAAAGTAGTCGGTGGCACATATCTATAATAAAAACTATGGGCGTAATAAAGAGCGCGCCAGCACGAGACAGATCTTCATTAACAGACATTTCATGTCGATAGCCGGACACAAAAGTCCAGATAGAAAAAAACATGCGCAGGTTGAAAAACAAACAAGCCAGTCATCGACCGTCGTAGCTAATAGGGAGTACGTTTTTCTTGTTAACATTGTCACGGTTGTTTTATGGCCACCCTTTTAACAGTCTCTTTTTTTTTTGTTCTCATTTGGACTTTTTATACTTATTCGGCACACGTTTCCAACAAACCTACAGCTGAAACAGCACTCACGCCACCCCTCCTTCTTTCTTCTCTGTATTGTTTGAGCGGTAAATAAGGAGGTTAGCCAGGTTTGCTACGCTACATTGGATGACTGGGAAGGGGGCGGAAAAGCAAGCCGCATTTGAGAAGTATTTACTGTTCATACGGACTCTCACAGTACATGCGTCAGAAAAAAAAAGAAACATCACCAAAAGATGCCTTAAGTTAAATATACGTTTCTCTGTTTGCACTGCTTCCTGGAGAGCTGCCTTAAGAAAATGGCAAGACGCAATTTGTTTATTAAATGCGAAGCATTTCTCGTCTAGTCAGAGCAAAGGTCAAGCACGAGGGCGTCCAATGTCAGAGTTTGTTGACGATGTACGCCATCCTTCAGGATGATTTTCTGATATATATATATATATATATATATATATATATATATATATATATATATATATATATATATATATATATATATATATATATATATATATATATCGGTGCGCAGAATACCTCGAAAACTTTCACCATGAAAACTTAGATTGGCATGTTTCACACTAACAGCCCCACAAACGTTCCTGCAACAGACGTAACAGACTCTTAAAGGAAATTTTTCGTTGCGTTACGGAATACACTTTGCACGGCGGCCATTCTGGCAAAAAATCCTCGCTTCCTGGCCGTCTTGTAAAGCATGCTTTGCCACATTAAAGGGCTTAGTGCAGGTAAGCATCGCTACTCAGTGTGGCCGGTCTCTGTCAGGCGGTAACAATGTCCGAAGGTAACGACCACATTATCGCCTGCTCTTTCTGGGTTGGCTTTGTAAATTAAGTTATTTCATCTTCATCTGCCCTCTCCTCGAGTTCTGCGTTTCGCACACTCAGCGAGGCGCTAACCGAAAATCAACACAGACCTAAATTTTGTGGCTTCTCATCCCAACTTCCGCTACTTCTTCTACACAACACATTGCCGTATTCCTACTCTCGTAGATATTTTATTTCTATTCTGAGCTCGGTACTGAACTATTAATCTGACGGAACTACTTCTCACCTATGAGAAATATTTTGCTTCGCTCCGCTTCATCCGAATGCATACATAACGCAGAAAGGCTCTAATTATAATAATAATAAGACGAATGTTTATTTTCTCCAGAGAAAGTAGAAGGTCTTCCAGGCTAAAAGCTTGGCACGTTGACATGGGCCCGGAAACCCTCACGTGGCAGGGTTCAAGAACATAACAAAATAATTACATCACTCTTATAGAATAACAAGGAAGAGCCATTGTAACGTAATTTATACAAATCTCAGCAGAATTCAGAACGTTATACAAAGGCTATAGATGCAAAAATTAACAATTTGTACTAATACACATCACAAGAAACATTGTTACCGACGGAAGCAGACATAAAACAATGGCAATACCAAAATAAATACAAATACCAGCACATAAGAGCGAACGTATAGAAAATTACAGGTTCACAACGTATTTCCGCAACTATTTTCGTGAAACGTCACGTGTATGTGTATCGTCATTTAGAATGGCTAGAATATTAAAGTGTACAGCCTGAAATGTACAGTTAGTTCGGAATCGCGGCACCAATCATTGTTCTTTGCTGCGTGTACGCGTATCAGCATCCATAGGTGTTAGAGATGAGAGAGATATTAAAAAAGTTTTTCAGTGCATTTGACGCAGAAACTAATAAACTTAAAATGCTAAACCTGTACAAGTGGTTTACTTTTATTATATTATATTTTTTAAAAGCATTTTGCGTAGAAGCGAAGTACGGAATAACAGAATATTGGCGATATTGCGCACCATTTTCTGTTGCAACCGCAGAATTTTTATTTCATTGTTCTTACTCGTCGTATCCCATACAAGGCAACAATAGTTAATATGTGAAGCAAATAATGCGTTGTAATTATGGAGTTTGACCTGTGCAGGAAGAAAAGCCCGAGATAGCGATAATACTCCAGTTATTGAGGAAATGCGTGCAGAGAATGTAACTTCCAGAATCTCATGTTCGCCGACTATGTCAATGATATTTCCTTGATAAAACATGTTGCTTTGTAATTTCAGCTGTTTATTTTTGGGTCTGAAGACGACTACATTAGTCTTGTTAGAATTAATACTGATTTGGTTTGAGTGTGACCAAGCGAAGAGTTTCTGAAGTACATTGCTACATTTTGATATTAACACTTTTATATCAGGACCGGAAATAAGTAGACTACTGTCGTCAGGGTACACAATAAATTTTACAATAAATTAGGTATCCGATCCACAAATTTGATGAGATTGTGGCATTTGAACAAACGAAAAGCAATGTTGTATGGCAGTGACTACAGGTAACTAAAATTTGACTTACCTGGGAACGCTTTCACTTGACTTACCTGGGAAGCTTGGTAACAATGAACCTGGGAACCTTGGAACACAATGAGGCACACATTATTTGCACAAGAAAATGAAAATGAATAGTTGACTGTTGAACAATTTTTTTTAAACAACTTTCAAGCTGGTTACTTTGCGACCCATACTAAAATTTACTAATCGTAGCCGATGAACAATAAGGTCATATCCACTTGGAATAAATTATGAAGATGACACCAGTTTTGATATGCGTGTCCCGATAGTGTGTGACGAAATGCATTGGTGTTTCGGTAACTTCTGTGATTCAATGCATAAAAAGGCGTTTTGTTAAAGAAGCACGTGGAAAAACACTAAATTTTCGGCAAGTTTGACTGCGCTCATTTCAGAATTGGTGCTAGGTTCAGAATTCGCTCCAAGAGGATGTGCCTTGTGGAATTATTGGTATGAATTCGTGTGTTCCAATGTGACCTTAAACTAAATAGTTCAGAAAATAATTAGTGAAATATTGTTAACTAGGGAATTATGCCTATTGATTTTCAGCGTAAGTAATGTATACCTCTTGGAGTATTCAAGCTCAATAAGTTGATTTGCAATAAATGCCACAGGCAACCTTTAAAAATGATCTTAATGTTAAAATTAAACACCCTGTATATCCTCAGGCATGAAATGTGCAACTTTTTAGCTTCGAAGAAAAAAGAAAAAAGAATTGTCTAAGTTTTGAAAAGTGCATCTGTAAAGCATCTGAGGCGCATAGGGAGAGTTTCTCCCATTAGAATAACAGAAGCCACCTGTGATGAATTTTCTCTACATCCCGTGTTGCTCTAGAGAGACATGTTTGCGGTTGCGCTCATTACACCACTAAGTGATGTCCTCTTTCTTTCTATTTTGTTTCGGTCTTAGTTGCTAAACATGCCACTTGCAGCGCTCTACAAATCGAATGGAAACAAACCGGCTGTGAAGGTAAAACAACATACAAGTCCGCAGCTACAACCATCGTTAAGTCCAGCCGTATACATACCTCCACAAAGAAAGCACCGCATTCCCGCCAGTAACTCTAAACTTGGTAGCAACAAAAACGTTTCGTCCGCGAAGGTACTTCTGATTTTTGCCACTGTTGTCCATCCCTGACAACAGTGGCAAAAAGAGAGCTCAAGTGTGGTATTCAAGCTCAACAGAGCTCAAGTTTGGTTTTCAGAAAGCTGGCACACTGGTGAGATTGTAACTTCTCATGGATGAATTTATCCTCGTCCCCTTTATCCCTTCCGGGCTGTTCTGCACCCCACTTGTATCTTTACAGGAATTACTTTTTCACACATACATGTCCCTCTTCGCCATTGCAGCCCTGTGTCGCGCTCGCCATGTTAATTATCATTTCGGAGGTTTTTGCATGTAATCTTGAACGGTTTTATTTCTACTTGCTGTGCTTGCGCGAACGCAACATCTACCGTCTTCTTTCTCCGCAACACTTCCTTTCTACTCCTTCATCTGTTTCCTCTCTGGACTGCTGTATGTGATTCGTTAAAACTTCTTTCCGAGCGAGTTGGTGCATACTTGACATAAAAATTGTAACAGCGCAAACACATGCAACCACAAAGTACGAAGACGAGACACAAGCGCTGT
Organism: Dermacentor albipictus; assembly: GCF_038994185.2. Taxonomy (NCBI): domain Eukaryota; kingdom Metazoa; phylum Arthropoda; class Arachnida; order Ixodida; family Ixodidae; genus Dermacentor; species Dermacentor albipictus. The sequence goes on along the minus strand of NC_091823.1, from coordinate 52,270,138 downwards.
GTCTCGTCCGCGCTTGTGTCTCGTCCTTCGTACTTTGTGGTTGCATGTGTTTGCGATGTTACAATTTTTATGTCAAAATGCTGTATGTGAGTATAAATGTAAGCACTGCAGCTTCTGCAATGCTTTTGCGGGGCGGGGGGTGGGGAGAGGGTCCTCACGCGTAATTACAGCAGTCCAGAAGGCATTGTGACGTCAAGCTCTTGTTGGAAAGGTCTCATAAACCCCGAACTAAGTCTGCTTTCTTACGTCGTCTTTCACCTCTGTCGTGCTCCTGCCGTGTTCTCAGGTTCTCAACCATGCCACGATTCGGCGTTCAAGATGACGACAACTACAGAAGCAGCAGCAGCAGCACCGGCGGTGGTGGTGGCGGCGGCGGCGGCGGGAATAGCAGTGCAAAAGTCGAAAGAAGAGGCACGGAAAGCTTCGCTTAAAAAAAAAATATACTGCACGCTTATCTCATCTTTACACTTCCTTACAGCAACTGATTCACATGGCGAGCGTAAGCTTGCCGAGCGGGTTTGGCGACCCGTAAAGGACGCCAACGAGTAGTAACTTTGTTAAGGCGGGTCGAGAGCCCGCTGGCCTTCTGCCATAGTTTGGCGCCGGTACCACTGCGTAGACGACGTGATCTGAATAAGGAGAAGCTGGCCGCCCTTTGTGACACGGCTTGGCTGTACAGCTGCTTATCATCTGCATGATCGCCGCCTGTTCCTCTGACGAACACGAGTTCGGTCTCCTTTTTGAATCGGCATTCATGAAGGGCTCCGCTACACGTACCCGTCTGATCAAAAGAGAGATGTCACGTACACCTAAAGGGCGGCAACTATCGATCAGAGCGTACTAACCTTAACCATGCGGTGACTGTGTATAGTGGGCAGATAGAAGAGAAGGATAGGAGAGGCATCGCAGGAAGGAACTGACATAGGTTTTACCGTTTTAGTTCGTCTTCGAAATGTTCTCCTCGCCGTTGCGTAGCAAGCATGCTTTCCGGGGAAAGTGGAGTTGGCAAACTTTTAATGAGGTTGTGCGCACTGCCCTACTTGTAGTAATTTTGTATTGCCATTTCTTGCTTTAGTAGGTGCTTTGCGTATAAGGTCGTTCGTTATTCGCGTGACGAATAGGTTTCTTACTGGGCGCCGCTCTTTTGCTTCCCGACTGATCGGTAAAACAGAGATTGTTCGTTCGCGACCTTCATCTCATAAATAGTTCTGCCTGCATGATTGTTTTTGCCGAAGCGGTCCATTAGTCGTTTTTTCTGCCGCTAATGCTTTACGACGCCTTCGGCCTGTCAAACTTGCACTCACGGCTTGCACTCATGGCATCGTTCGTATATAATAATGCCCGTTTTCCAAACAGTGCTATGGCATGCTCTGGCGCGCACACTAAGAGGCCAGTCATCACGTGGTCAGGCTGGCGTGTGTTCCGGGCGTCCGACGCCAGCATTTCGCTTTTTTCCCCAGCCAAGTGTCTCACCATGACACCGTTGTCAAATCCGGCGTGCGGTTTTTCTGCACGCGGAGCACAGTGTTACGAGGAGACTACATGCGCACGTTTTGTCGAGTCAGCCACTCCACTAGGGTTGAATCAGTGACGGCAAGGATGGAAGCACTTGCGGTCGCTCACCATACCGCATCGCCCCTGTGCTGGACATATTGCACGCTTCAAGGAAAGGAGGCCACGTCAATGGGCAATAGATCTTCGAACATCGATTAAAATTTAGGGAGGCCATTTGGACGGTTACTGACTTTTTGTAGACGCCGCCTCCACCCCTCATATATCCCATTTCTCTACTCTTCCTGTATACCGGCGCGCATGCGTGCGTGCGTACGCTCGTATGTATGCGTGTCTGTGCATGCGTGTGTGTGTGTGTGTGGAACAAATTTAATCCCTCTCAGCTAGCCACTACATGGATGAATTCAGGTTGCTGTCCTGTAATAGCGCGACTTCATTGCTCAGAAACACGTATAAATACTTCGACGACTTCACTTCAGCTCTCGCCAGAAGCGCATCGCACGTTTCTTGTAATGAACAGTGCTACGCTCCAAGCACCTGCATCCACTGCGGAGTGCCAGGCACAGTGCACAGATCCGAATAGTGCTGGACACTCAAGCGCTGCAGATTCCCCGGGCGCATGTGGGTTCGAAAAGTGTTGCACAGATTTCCCGAGCGCCACACCGGGGCTTCGGCCGACGCCTCCTAATTACAGGGAAACCGTGCGTGACGATGAAACAGCCTCTCCCCTGCTTGACCCGTGGTTACACCTTCAGCATGGGCGCTCTCTCAAGTGGCTTCTCCTCACCGTTCTCACGGTAGCGCCACTCTCTCGGAAATTAAAGTGCCACCCGGGCGATAACTCACCTGTCGGCCTCACCAGTCTGAACGACCCATTCTGCGTCTCTTTTATATATTCTATCATTATCTGTTTGCCGAGGAGTTATTCGAGCGTCGCTGGCCAACTTCCGCAGTGCTGGCACGTACGTCTCGTCTTCTGGTGAAGTGGTAGGTGCTTAGAGACGATGCCTAAATCTTGGCAACGTCAGATCTGCGCACAACTTCTGGTTTTCTAACAACTTTAACAAACCTTTGGAACTGCTTACGGACGCTTCACAACACGGTGCAGGGGCCAGTTTATATCAACGAGACACAGAGCAGTAGCCAGGACGGCCACTGAAAGTGATTCGAAATTATTGTTCTGCGTTCTGAGATGCTCAAGAACATTATATGACCACAGAAAAACAGCCACTAGATGTTGTTATCTCTAGTTATTCGGAAGCTATAAAAAGAGTAGGCACTTCCTGCTTTTCACTGACAACCAAGCGTTAACCTACCTGTTAGGACTAACGCAATAAAAGGCAGCGTGGTCCATTATATCAGTGAAGTACAGCAGTTAACTTACCATCTCAGCCATCGCTCATGGGCATGTTTACAGCTTGTGGGACTGCACTGAAGGCTTGACTTGCAATAATGGCAAGTTCTGTGTGTCGGGAAGTTTGGTTCTAAAGGGATCGATGCTGTACCATGACAGCCCTGAGTCAGGAGGGGACGATGGATGCTGGCAAACTTATTGTAAGATAAAAAGTCGATTCATGTAAAATATAAAATACCTTTCTTGAGTAGGGAATAGGGATGACAGATGTATGCACAGACAAGTACGGCACATACTGTATCTTGCTACATTTAAGGATTATGTATCGCTTGTGCCACAGGGTCACTTGTCCTTTTTGGAAGATTGCGCAAAAAATGGCGAACACCCAGTGGTACCTTGAATTCGCATATATTTCAGAATATGTATCTACCTAGACACTGAGTGACCCGAGCAGGCGGCAGCCACGCCCAACCCTGGATAGTAGACAAAAAAAAGTGTCCCTTTAATACAGGCATTACGTGCGTTAACCTACTTGTAGAGACTACCTCAATCGCTGTATACAGTGAGATGGCCATATGCAATACAGTGTGCGCAACGGAGCAAAAATTTCCTTTCCTGAGAGAGAGCCACGCCTATTGTCCTGAAAGTAGGTCTTGTAAGGGGAACGAAGCCGTCGCCACCACAACAAAGTGTACAAAGTGACAAAGTGTACTATTAATTTTTAGCCGAAAAAAAAGAAAACGAGGCAATTGGGCTGGTTTTCGCCAGCACGACTCGCCATCTGCCTCTGACATTCGGAACTTTTAAATCACATGTACAAAATGAAACCTCAATGAAAATAAAAATAAATAGAAAAAAACGGGAATCAAGCAGGAGTATTTTAACACGAAAGAAGCATGGCTAGTGTCATGAAAAGTGTGGCACGTAAAATCGTCTTCGAGGTGCGTGAAGAACCGCGCACGCGGTTCTGCATACGCGGCAGACAAAAAGCTGCTAGCAGAGTCTCGAAAAGCGAGAGACAAACACTAGTAACGCGTGCGACCGAGGACAACGTCAACGTAGCACGGAAAGAAATGTGGCACATCGGGGATGCATCCCGGATGAACTCCCCTGCCGCAAGAAATTTGGCGAAGCATAAGTTCAACAAGCCACGGCTCCCTTCGCAGCTCTTTTAGTGCAGTCTACTTGCGACGTTTAGCTTTGGGAAAGTGCACTTAAACCGAGTGGCACTTTCTGTGGAAGCACTTAACTTGGTCGCTTCCCAGGGGCATTCCTTATCAATTCACCCGACTTAACCTTTCGCTTTAAGGTCTGTTAACGTATATATTGCCAGCTTGCACACGTATATCGCCTTAATGTGACAATATTCGCCAATTTGCCGAGCTTGCTCACAAATGACTTCTTTCGAAGCTCAAGATTAGATTAGACATTCTCATTATATACGGTTAAAACATTACGGATAATAAAATAAATACGTGTAGTGAGCAGTCGGGCAAGTAAATGTGTACGGCTTCATGGTACGTATTTGGATGTGTTACTGCGCACGAACTTCGCAGAAAATTAACCCATGTGGCAGCTAACTTCTGCAAAGCACTCCCAGTACCGAACTACTGAGAGCTCAGGATCTTAAGAGAGAAAGAAAGAAAGAAAGAAAGAAAAAAAAAGAAAAGAAGGAAAAGAAAGAAATGAAGAAAAGAAGATGTGGTGAAATTTCCGTGCGGCGTGGTGCCTCGCCAATTTATCGCAGCGCCTAGAGAAGCGCTACATTCAGTGCACAAAGTGCTAAGTGCGAATTTATGAAGCACCTCTCGAACAGTCTTTTTTTCTTCATATGGTCCTGACGTTCAAGACACAGCCCGTCGATTTGCCTTTTCCATCAAATCCCTTCATCGTTCGTCGAAAATGCATTCTCTCGGAATCAATTTTCTCAGCCAAGATTGGCAAGAGAAAAAAAAAAGAAAAACGAAACAATAGAGAAATACACGCGCACGAGCAAGACGAACAGTATATCTCCTGCAAAAAAAAAAGAACGACAAAGCCCGTTGGAAATGTCTTCCAAGAATTCCGGAGAATTGCCGCCGGCGGAGAACGATGAGAAAAGAAAAGCTGGCAATTCATTTTTTTTTTTTGTCTAGTTACCACCGCCATCACTCGCCGCCACCGTTGAAGTCTCAAGCAGCTGCCTCTGTCGGCGTCGTTTCCCTCTCAGATGTCTGCGAAGATGGATGGCGCTGATATTGAAGAGAGTTTGCAAAAAACTGCACGCATGCCGGAGCGGTAGACTGGTGGTGATAGCCACCCAACCCCCGTTTCTGGAAGAGGCGACGCCTCTGACTACGACGATGTCCGCGACGAGGGGAGAAGCGACATGGAACGCAATCCGCAAAGTCGACCGACAGAACGGCAGCTCTTTAATGCTAGTTGTCGCCAGCGAACGGAATAAATAGCCCAATACTAAAGGAAAGCATGCCTTGTGGGTGACTACGTACTTTGTGTTTAGCCCTCGGTGGTCGTGTTTCATGTGAGAATGGACTTAGCAGCGAAGTGTTCGTGTTGTCCAGAAAAAAGAATTAATTCGAAACGCACTGTTTCCGAAATTATAAAGCGCGGCGCTGGGGTAAAATTTTATAGGTAACTATCCTTGCGAGTTGCGAACTTGTTGCGAACAGTATTGCGAATCACGAATCGAATGTTATTAGTGTGATTGTAACATGTCTCGCTGGTGAGATTTTTTTAAAGTTAGGCTTGTTTATCAGTAATGACTTCAGTTATCTCACAATGCAGCGGTGGTCAATAATTACTCATCCTTTGCCCGCTTGGTCGCGTTGAAAGCGGCACGAGTGGTAAGCTTGTGTGGTTCGGTCGTAGACTGTTCTGACAGCTTCATCCGCACACCGGCAATTATTTCCATACACACCCAGCTGGAATGTACACACTCCATTATTTTTCTGAAGGCATTCCCTTAAATCGCAACGATTGTTTTTTTTTTTTGCACACGACGCGGAATTTTGTCTTAAGCGCTGAAAGAAGAGCATATACACGAAGGGACGCATCGTCCATAGCTGGCTTGTGATGGAAGAAACCAAGACATCTGCACGAAATGAAGTATCGTGAATACAAGGACCACCCGGGTTTCAAAGCGTCAGGGCCAGGGCGCAAACACGAGTAGCTTGCGAATTCATATCCTGATGTGTCTGTGTCATGCAAATCGTCGTGGCTGATATCAAAGCTGCGATATGCACTTTCCACGTGTATGTACAGTGTTGAGCAGAGACTCAACTTCCTGGTGTTTATGTAGATGACACATTTTATGTACGCCTTGTTATTCAGTTTTGTGTGATCATAAATGCGACATAACTGCTTGTACAAAGTGAAGTAACTGCTCGCAATCTTTGCCGTTAGTGTTGGAGTCATTAAAGTAGGTTGTCCTACACGACACATCAACGACACTAACAAAAAATTAAAAAAAAATGACAACTGCTTCTCCTCTGCTCTGAACCCTCCCCCCTGCTAGCCTCCTCCCTCCCTCGCAGAAGTTTAACCACTCTCCCTCCTTCCAATTTCTGTTCATGGGAAACCCCTCTGTTTCGCTGTTGGGACTAAGCCAGCCGGTACTGCCTCCCGTTTGTTACTCATGGTGTCGATTTCAAGTAACAATTGCTAGCCTGCATTACTTTTTATTTTGCACAAAGCTTTATGCTTTACTAAATAATAGTAATAAGCTACAACGCTTAATGTACGCGTTGCCTTATCTCTTGAACAATTAGTTAATACATTTCTTACTGTCATGCTTGTCTGTGTTCCTTTACGCAATCTTTTTTAATGCCTACCTGTCTTTCTATACGTGCTGCTGGCGAACGTTGACTTCAGTATTTCCAGGCCTTTTCAAGGAGCCACGAAACAGCATTTTTTCGCAGTTCTACCATCTGCATTGGCGGAAAGGATATCAAATTATCGTAATTGATTTGAATGACGTCGTACCAATGCGTTGCGTCAAGCTTTCCCAAATTTTCAAGGGTGTCCGGAATTATATAAAAATATGTCAGGTCGAAACCTGACCGTTTCAGGATAAGCCATTGTCACACTTTTTTTTTCTTTTCTCCTGAATTCTTGGACGATGTAATATCATTATTTCTGAAACTGCGTCACATTGTATGTTTATTGCTCTTCTCAGCGAGTAATTTCCCGCTGCTTCTTTTCCTTAATCTAGTACAATAATTGTTTGGTGCTAACACAAACATGAGCACATGCCATGACTTTTTTGAATGTGCTTCTTACTGTTCCATTTCCATTCCAACGAACATGCCAATATCTAGCATCAAGAAGTTCATAGACCAAATCTTCACGATATTAGCTGGGTATCACGCGCAGGCGAGCTTCTCAGTCTGCACTTTCTGCTGCTCACGGAACATCGCAGCCCCGACGCCGTAGCACAAATCTTGCTCGCGGAAGTGCTTGCTGAACCATCTAGTTGTAGCCGATGGCTGCGTGCCCGTTCTTACGTTTCGCGATCCAAGCGTCCCGAAATATTTTGTCCTGCGGGTACATGTGAAGGCTGACACTGGGCTCCATTGCGTACGCGTCCGGTACTGTGGCACTGAGCAGTAGCCTACCACGTCGGACGCCTTTAAAGGCAGCCACTACCTGTTATAGTGCATTCAGCCGTTGACAAGCAGACACCCGAAGCGGGGAAACCTCCCTACTTAATCAGAACCGCAGCTGAAGTGGGACTTTTGACTTTCATTTTCAGCTCGTTTCGGCGCTTCCGAAGATGCCGACACGGCCGCTCTGTTTACGCGATACCTCATACCCCGTCATGGCGACGGTGGCGCCAGCTTTTCCAGCGGTGGAGCTCTCCCCCAATGGTCACTTATCATTGACTGGTGCTAAGAAAGGGAAGCAGAACACTCTAATATAAGGTGCTTGAATGTCTCACAGGAACCGCAAGAAGCACACGACAGACTGCCTACACGTGCTTGCCGGTATAAACGTTCAGACACCAGGACGCAGCCGAACCTTAACTTGGGAAATATCTCCAGCATGATAAGGCAAGCCTTGACAATGATCACGGGAAGGACAGGATGTTTTAGTAACAGGCTGGTATCACCAGATGCTCATCGTCACCGTCAGCAGAGTCACCAGGCGCGCATCGTCAGGCCTACACAAATTTTCCGGACAATCACATTCATTGTAAGCACAAAAAGAAGCGAGTCAATCTGCCGCTTAGTTTCCTGCGATACCTACGTGCGAAGGTATCCAGCCGCCAACAAGGGATACTCCATGACATATAATTCTGCTGGCAGATTCAATGATACTGCGCACAACTGGGCAATCAGCGTCATTTCTCCGTAGTCTGGTGAAGGGAGCGCGGGTGTCCGTAAAGATGAAAACATTGAATGTCCTTAATTCTTCTTGCACGTACTTCAGAGCACCATCAATAGCTGCAAGTTCTGCAGTTGTCGATGAGGCTGGTTGCGGTATGCGAAGCATCCGTTGGATGACAGTGGAAGGACAGTAGAAAGTTTCAAAGGCGCTTTGGCTATCACTGTGTGCAGATGCATCCGTAAATACTTTATCGTTATCTCTAAATCTTTCGAATAAGTGTGACTGGGCCAATTGGAACTGCGCCAGGACAGGCAACGCATACTTTTTGTGTATTTCTCGAAGTTCAAGATAAAGGGGGAATAGACATTTGCTGAAACCTTCCAGAGGTGTAACTGAGATGGCCCCTTCAGAACCGCCAGCTAGGGTTTTGAACAATACCACCATTTATCCCTGTGAGAGAATGGGCGCTGAATCAGGTGGTTAATAAGTGCTTGGCCAACCGATGCGGGGTACCGATGCTCGATACGACGTATAGAGCTCTGTGGTCTGCAAGCAGCCTCAGGGGCAACTGATGTGCTTCTGTAAGTAATATAACTGATTGAGCCTCGCGAGGTAAACCAACCATGACTCGGAGGGTAACCCGATGGTCACGTTCCAGTTTGGCCATCATACTATGCGGCACATTAGGAATGGCAGCGCACGCATAACGCCAGAGAGTACAAATGATTGATACACCTGCAGGGCTGTCGTTTGGTCGCAACCGGCACTCCTAGCAGTCAAGGTGGTCACGTATTTGAGGAGGGAGAGTGATTTGCACCGTACAAATTTAGCCGTAGGGCGCCACGAAAGGCGATCATATAGCAACGGCCGTGTAACGGTGTTGTCGTACCCATCGTGTTGGTGTCTCGCCAAGTTGCAGTCGGCTCATGGCTCGATGAGCACGTTGTCTGGGGTGGTATGCAATTGCAGCCGACTTGGCAGGTGAAATGTGCAACCTCACTTCATCCACATACTCTTCAGTCGCATTCAGAGCTCCCTCCATGCTTGCACGAAGGCGTGAGTTACGGTGAGTCTTACTGCGTTCTGTTGTCATCTTCGCTTCATCACCTTCCAGGCGCGTGTGAAGGCAGATGAATCCACAGAGCGATGCCATCAACATAGACAGCTATGCCTATTGTGAGGTCACATTCCTGAGGAAAACGGCTCGGAAGCCCAGCAAGAACGGAGTTAAAAAGAAAACGTAATATAACGCTGCCTTGCGGGACACCACGTATCAGATTACGAGATTCACTTATTGCTCCTCCAAAGCGCACTTTCATTCTGCGCTCTGATAGAAAATTACGAACAAATAGAAGAAGGCGACCTGAAATTATAGTGGTGGCAAGTGCGAAAATTAAATGCTTATGTGGAACTGAGTCGTTGACAGGAAGATGACCAACAATGAAAAAAATAAAAAATTAAAAGGCAGGAATAGAAATACCAAAAAAGGAAGTCGAGAACATGCATTTTATTAGTGCAGTTTTCGTATTTAATTATTGCTCCCCTTTCCAGCCCGAACCTACTGGAAAGGAGTACAGTCACGATCTACGCCACGCGGCACATCGGGCCCCGCGGAAATCACACGGCCCCTCCGTTTACCAAACGAAGCATAGTGAGCGCAACATCTTATGAGATCATACGCTGTACTGCTTGTTACACTTAAAATTTAAAAAGAAATTCCAAAGGAAAGGTAACCGAACGGATCGCATCACCGACCGAGAGAGAAACAGACGGGAGGAAGCGACGAAAGTAATTCACTTGACACAGTTCTGTGGTGGTGCCTCCTATATGAAAACTCATTAGTGTAAAAGTTAATTAGCTTTTGCTCCTCTCAATGAAACTGACATCAAGACACACAAGCTTCTCATGTACTTTCTCAATATCGTTCCACGCGGACGGCGGCATTCTTACTCTTGGAAGCTGCGATGCGTTCGGTTGGAGCGCCTTTATTACCTGCCCTTCGGCGGCCAAATTAATTCTGCCTTGGGTTATTCGACAACCCCTGACTTGGTCAGCGGCGGAACGCCCGCACAGACCTGCGAGCAAACAATACATTTCTGTTCTAGTACAAAAGATACACGCGCAGAAATCGACGCATCCAGCCCTGCATGCTTTCGGGCCCAATCTACTTCCAGCTGGTGGGATCGTTCCCTGCAGTGTTTACACGACCACTGACTCGCGTGGTCGGCAACGATATCGGCTCCTTTCGGAGCTGATCGTTTCGTATCCTTGTATTTACTTCGTCGTCCCTTCTCTCGGAGGTTCACGTTCCCATGCTATTACGTTGCCGTCTTCTATCTCGCTTGCAATTCCTTCTGCCAGCCGGTACTTACACTGGCTAACCTCCCTGTCTTTCCTCCTCTTTGTCTCTCTCTCTCTCTGCTGATCGACGCTGGTCAAACGACCTGTCCAATACCACGGAATCCAGATTCGCATCAGTTATTCTCTCTCTCACGCCCCTCTGTCTTGTTTTTACTCATCCTGGAAACACGTACATCAACGGCAGCTACTTCCTAATATAGTCGCGTTATGTTGAACTCACGTCGTATTGGTTCGCGCATTGTCGCAATTGCGTATATGCCCGCAGTGCAGGTCGCGCAACGTTGGCGGTGTGGAATAAGACTGAAGGCATAGAGAAAGGAAAGACTCGGTAGGTGAGCAATAAGGAACATCACGACGGCACTGAAATATCTAGTCATGATGTCTAAGTTCGCCTTGCATAAAAGACGGTGAATTTCTCGCACTGTATTTCTCCATACTGAATGCTGTCTCTTCTCCAAGGCTATCCTGATCAGACAGACAGACAGACAGACATGCTTGCATGCATACATGCATACATACATACATACATACATACATACATACATACATACATACATACATACATACATACATACATACATACATACATACATACATACATACATACATACATACATACATACATACATACATACATACATACATACATACATACATACATACATACATACATACATACATACATACATACATACATACATACATACATACATACAGACAGACAGACAAAAGATAATGTCCTGCTTTCGTCTTGTTCACAATCGAAATGGTCAACAGGGCTCAACTACTAATTAATTACTACTCTCCACCTTGCGGGTTTCCGCAGAACTATTACATCAAACTCTTTCCTTTACTTCGAGTCGTTGACCAATTCTCCTTCGCCCTGCTATCTGCTGGCCGCCTGGTTAGCTTAGGTGGTATTGCGGCTGCCCCAGAAAAGCGGTGGTCCCGGATTCGAGTTCCGGACCAGGACAAATTTTTCTTCAACTGTGAGGCTTTTCTTTCCGCGAACCAGTATGGGTTTCTTTTGTAGCAATTACTACGAACGGGTGGATGTCTGATTTTACCTTGATTAATTACTACTCTCCACCTTGCGGGTTTCCGCAGAACTATTACGTGAATGCATGTTTCTCGCAGAGACAAATAAAATCACTTGAACTCGCCACTAAAGGACGGGCATGGGCTTACCAACCGATAGGCTCCGTTTGTCGTGATTCTCCTCCTCTTTCTTATCCTTGGTAAGCTCCGCACATATAGCGAGAAGCATGTCAGGTAATGTTACTCGGGTGGTCGGGTAATGTCGGGTAAAGGTGTGCGACAGGCTTGTAATGCCATATAGGGAAATCCAGCTTAAATGGTAATGAGATTAATAGCAGCACATCGATCTTAACTGCGTTCAGTTTCTCTAAGAAACAGCACTCTCGGGACGCGTTACACCAGCTGCAACATTCCTTCGGCTCAAACATTGTTAAAGGAAGCTAGTCGGTTTCGTGACGACTAAAGAACACTTCTTATTGTGAACGAAAATAGAGGTGTCCCCATTTGTACTTTGAATTTGCTCTATTGTAGTTGATTGTCTACGCTAGCCTGTTCCCTTCTTCTTTCTTTCGCCCAATTACCGAAAGAGTGGAAAGCATGTGTTCGTCAGCCTTTTGTAGCAGCAAATGTTCGCTTTGCGAAGTGTAAACCAATTACGAAATAAGCGTAAATAATTGCCGACTTAGGTTATGAACAAACATATCCCTTCCGTAAACAATGACGATCAAACAGCGATAAGCACTACCTGTTGCGCAAAACAGATAAAGTACATCGCACACATCCTTCCAAAACCTAAATTTTTCTTCACTTCTCGTACTTACCTGATGTGCGATGCTCACTGCTGCATCCACACAGTATGGGCCCCCTATGGCGCTGTTACTGTTCTGCAGATTCAGTCAATAAGAACAAAGATTCCCGCTCATGCGTGTTGCCGGGCTTTGCTAACTTAGTAACTCAGCACAATCAAAAGACACCGACACGCACACAATTAGAACACACTACCTTTTACGCGAGTTCATAAATACAAAACGCTGTGCGTTCATGTTTTTCAACTGCGCGAGTTTAAACAAAAGTCATGAGTAGCCAACTATGGCTCACCAGTATAGCTACCTGTGCTGTGATGTCTGTTATCTTCAGCTGGATAGCTGTGGTGATGGGCGAAGAGAAGCATAAGCTTTCAGTTCCGTGGTACGAAAAAAAAAAGACAATCGAAACCAATTCCACGCGAACACTCATTCAGGTCGAGATGGTAGACCGAGGCTAACCTGCTTGTCTCCTCAGAAATGTGGGCGTATAACTCGGAGCGCTGCTCGGTTTTCCGATGAGTTTCTGATCCCCCATCATTTAGTTTTTTTTCCCCACCACTCTCCTCTGCTGCGAAATAAGAGTGAGATTTTTCGTCGTCGTCGAGCATTTGCGAAAGTAAGAGCAAACACAGCGAAACGACAAGGATAAGAAGTAGCCGTACACTGGTAGTGCAAAACAGCACTGGTGTTGTAACCTTCTCGCTTTCTCTCTATGTGTTCTTGCGTTTGTCTCCATTCGCGTGATGGTGATTTTCGTGCCTGGTTCGTGGAATGCGCCTGTTGAGAGACGTGCCAGCTGGCGGCAAAGAAAAATAGTCTGCAGGGGTCAACTTTTCTCCTTGCTCCTGCAGCACCCACGACCGCGCAAACTCAGGCTCATTTTTAAAGCTGCTGTTGTCAATTTTTGTTTGTCTCATTTTACGAGGCACATGCAAACGTTACCAGAACGTTCTGCTCTCGCTCGCTTGCTCTTTCTTGCTGCCTTTGACCTGAGCATCGCTTCACAGAGCGATGAAGGTTGCATTGATGGTCTCTTTCAACTTACTTTTCTTTTTGGTATAGTACATTCTCACCCAACGCAAAAGTGGGACAAATTCAGACTACTTTTTCCCGGCTCCGGTTCAGTCAATGCTCGAAGGAGCCCGGTTAAAGTTCCTCTCGAAGTACTTTGCCTTCACTGAGTGGATTATACTTGTTTTTAGGAAATTGTAGGTGGTTTTTTTAAGGAAATTCTTGTAGATTACTGGCGATGACGCAATTTCCTGCGCACTGTGCATGTACTTTATCAAAGTGTTGAGAAAGAAACCTTTCACTAGTAGTAATACAATGCAATCGTGAAAAAATGTGAAATATGTACATACTCGCTGTTCCTTTAAGGAAATGAAGCAGTGTGATTTTGGGAAGCACATGGACGTATCTTTGAATTTTGTGAACAACGTTTCGTAGTCCACAAATATTTGTTTCGCGTGTAACTACGACATTAGGTAACATTGCAAAAGAAAACTATGAGCGTATAATTTCAGTTGTCCACTATTTGATGTGTGGCAGGGGGGTGGTTGGGGTGAGATGTGGAAGTATTCCGTGTCTACACTTTTCTTTCCCATGTGAATAAGAAAATATAGGAATTAGGTTGAGTTGAATTGCACAAGAAGGCCACGGTGCCCATCAATATGTATGCGAATGTTATTTTGCGTTGACTTTCACTAATTTTTTTTAAAATGTGAAGCGAGATGTGCAATCGATGGTACAATAGGCTGCGTTGAAATTTTGTACAAGCAGTGTTTAACGCTGCTGGTCGAGTGGCTTTAAGGAAAATGTTGCATTATTGCGGCCACAGGCACTGAAATTGTAAAGTAGAGCAGAGAAACGCCGAGAGAGCCATTTCATACACATGTATAAGATACGCAAATAAATAGATGTCACCAAGTCAGCCAAGCTAGCCTTTCTACTAGATTTAAGTTGCGATAGAGTTGCTTTTTATCTTGTACTGACGCGTTTCGTCGCTTTGAATTTGGCGCTAGTTAAGATTGTTCTTGTGTTGAGCCAATTTTTAATGCTCTAGTACTGGGATGGCATTTTTCCATGGTCTGATGCCACACGGATTACTGAAAAGAAAAGCTGGTCGAATCGCACCACGGGCAACGCTGACGTCAAGAAATTGACATTGATGATACACGTTCTTCATATTTCCTGCAAATATACCGATAGCATATAGTATATTTATTTTTATAAATATGTATAGCTGCTTTGCGCTATGTATATTTACAAGAACAAATAATGGAATACTGTCAATAAGCTACTTGGCTCGTGATAAAGAATATAAAACAACGATGACGTATCTGCCATAGGGAAAGACGAGAGCGTTTGTAAAGAAATGAATAAGCACCATATTTGGCGGGTGCAAGGAGAAAGATCACGCCAAGACGAAGAAGTAAGTACGCAACATGCAGAAAAGTCATGTAGAAAGCCTAGAATGCTCAACTGAGAAAGTGAGCACATTTTACGAAAACAGCGAGTCCACCGGGCCATCCAGCACAGCTTTAGCCAGTCGACGCTGGTGCAGTACTCATCAGGCGACGATGATCGACGCTGCTTTGAAGATGTGCATGGTGGAGACGGGCAATGGCCGGACACCTTTCCGACGTTCGCCAACCACAGGCCGCAGGAAGAAGTTAGACGGGGTGTAGACCCTATAGGTGGAGGCCTGGAACGGTCTTCGGTGAAGAACTCGACTGGCCGCTACTCGCGCGTCCTGGGCGCCTTCTTCTCCGTCTTCATCCTGGTGTGCCCCGCTGGCCATCTCCATCCGACCTGCCCCACGTGCACTTACGTCTCCTTTTTCATTGTTTTTTCTCGCAGCAAGTGAACCGGCCCACATGCGCTGCCAGCGGTTTTCTTGGCCCGTCGTCGTCGTCCGTTTGTATAAACACTGTTTCGCCGTTCTTGACTACGTGCACATCATCACAACTGCCAACTAGCCTAATATGCCACCCTTCTAAGGCACACGTTCCAATGGAGTACAGCGTAATCTCGTCAGAAAGTACATGAGCGCTTCCGTAAGGTTAGCCACGTAATGGCTTGGGTGATCTGGTAGACGTACGGCACCATGCAGAGGTTTTGTACCGATCTAAAAGACGGCAACTCTTCGGAGACGAAGAAACTGATGCTTAGACGAAGTAAACATGAGGATCCCTTCAATTAAGAACTCCGTTCATACAGCCAATTCGACACGTAGAGCTGTGTCTATCTGCATGACGGAATCCAAAGGAGACAAAAGGGTCACAGAAAGACGGATACCTGAATTAATAGCATGCGGGTGAACAAAGAGGAGCCTTTGCCCGGAACCTACGTACCTGACAAAAGACAAACTACGTCCCTGCCGAAAGACGAGGGCCCACATGGAAACGTTGACACAGGGTTGAGGCTTCCGCTTTGTTTTTCAGCTCATTGGTCTGTGAAGCAAAGTACGCTTCAACTTCAGCTGTTTACGTGTGACTTTTGATTTTAATTTTGGGAAGTTATCGCAAGCAAAACGCGCGACTCGAAGAAAGGGACAACACGAGGCGGCACTGACAACTGATGATTTAATGAAACGAATGCCAAGCTTATATAGATCAGATACACATGTGCACCCGAAAAGCAACGTAAAAACCAATAAAAAATTAACAAAAGACCAATAAAAACACAGAGCGACCTTAAACAGGCGTGTGATACACATACTAAGAAAACGCTGAGAGACTACTGTGACACCGAACACGTGTGTATCACATGGAAAGAAACAAAAGTTATTTAGAAACCACAGTTTCTCATGTATCACGAATCCAAAAAAAAAAAAAAATATGAATCACCAACTGGCCTACACACACGCTCTGCTATGCTGCGTCTGACTATGTCCTATACTGCCAACCGCGGAGAACTCCTCTTCGACGAGCAAGTTCGGGTGAATATTTAGCGCTCGCATCAGTGCACACTTGCTTGCTATATGGCAAGCTTAGCCGCTGCATCGTCACTTCATTCCTACGGCTTCGTTCTTCGTAAGCCTCCTACACTGCAACAATCGTTGCCATTACGTTACCTCAAGTCTCGTAAGCACCCCTTGTATTTTCTGCTCCCTAGCGGCGCATTAGCGTGCTAAGCGCGCGCGAGTTATTTCCCTTCGCCTGACGGGGCCCACTGCGGGATAAGACGACCGGAATGGAAAGCACGCATTTGCGTGAAGAAGGCGTAAACACCGAACGAGCCACAAAGAAGGCAGAGAAGTAAATAGAGAAGTACTCGTTCCTCGATCTGGCCGCAAGCGCCGAATGGCGCGAACACGTTGAAATTAGGTCGCTTGCTCGAGGAGAAGAGTTTTGCGGTGTGAAAATCCTGTGCTTACATGAAATAGCGCGTTCACAATCTCCCTTATAATTATTTCCATTCGAAATGTGGGTCGTCTGTGAGAAGTAAGACAGGGCTATGATTTTGTAGCGATGTATTTTCCGATGTTATTTCTTTTTGAACTTCTCGCATTTTGTCAGCGGCCAATGCGATGCTCCGCCCGCGTTATTGATGCGATCAGCCGGCTGTGAATGCGGGATGATCAGAGCGGCATAGAATCTGGTAGAAGGCATCGCTACGAAATTGCATTTCTCGCTCACGTCCCATTTCAAGCTTTGTTCGTTATCCGTCTTCAGAGGTGTTTTTTTGCCGGCGTTACTATTCCCTTCAGCGCCTTTTCCTCGATTCGTTAGAATAATTCAATTTACAGAAGAATCACCACTTACATTGGTCTCTTACTACTTCCGATTCAATTTCATAGAGAGCGCAATCTCACGTAGTCTGAATCACAGTTCTCTTAGTCGAGTGGCCGGCTGCGGACTACGCCTGAAATCGCAGTTTCCCCTTTGCCGCAGCTGCAAAGTTCCACATATTTCTGTTTTTCCTATAGCGAATGGACCTAGCATACGGCATGACCATGTAGGCATGTTCTCATTTCAGCAATGGCCTGTGCTTTTTATTTATTTATTTATTTATTTATTTATTTATTTATTTATTTATTTATTTATTTATTTATTTATTTATTTATTTATTTATTTATTTATTTGCGAAAGCTGGTGGCTAAATCGGCCAATTGACCACACTAGACAACTGTGATTCAGATTGTGCTGTGTCTGTGACAAGAAGCGAGACTTACTTCTTCAAGAGGAATCAATGTCAATTAGCATTACTTTAGAAACCATCGCTGGTAGGTTCTAACTATGAAACATCATTATTACAACCGTTGCCACACTTAGGGCCTTTCTTATTGCGACAATCACAATTGTGAATCATGGTGCCAAGATTGTCGATGAAATAAACTATGATACCTTGGCCGCGTTTTGATTGGGGATGGGAACATTGAAGTCGTGGCACCGAGGAAAGACTGCGGAAGTGATAGACTGATTAAAGAAAATTTTTCGCAGTAGTGATTTTATACAGCATAGAACCTAACTGGCCTAAAAAGACAAAATATATTGCACCTTCAATTCAGTTAGAGGCCTCGCTTCTTATAGTGATTCTGATGTATTCATGTTAGCATCTAATCCATGGCAGAAATGGCACTAAACGTCATCTCACTTTTTTTATTGGTTGATGCATTGCATGCACCTGATTTATTTCCATTTCCTAATTTTCTTACTGTGGCATAAACTAGTAGCGCAGTTATGTACCTCAGCAACTTCGTTGTTAGTGCTTGCCAAACCTACTTGATTCTTCACTGTACGCAGACTCTGTCATAACAATCGCGTTAACAAGGAGAAACAGCAAATTAATCAGTGTGCCAAAGCGAATACAAGACAGCGCTAGACGTTAAGTTGTGCTCACCTGCGAGTGTTGCACATACTTTGCCTCTAATCCGTTGCTAGCGCTAAACACCGTAAAGCATATTTATATTATATGCTACCACTGCGCGAAGAGTGTCTGAGCCTGACTACTTCGTGTCGTTTGTTCTCGCTCAACAGCAGCAACAACAACATGAAGAAAAAGAAAGCGGAGAAGTCCATCAGAGCCACAGAAATCGTAATCGCTTGGCGCTGCTGAAAACGCGCGGAATCCAATTCTCCCGTTCGAGCTGATCAAATGCGGCGTTTCTTGACTGCGTCATGTCCAATTTGGGAGACATTGTGCATACGTGTAGCTTTTTTATTTTTCCTTCGCCCCCTCACCAATAGAACCGTTTATTACAATTTTTTCCTTTCCTGCCAGCGTTATCTGCTCTGCGAGCTTTCGTGCGCCATAATGAAATGCACATACAAAAAGAAATGTGAAAATGACAGCAGCTTCCACAGAACGTTACGATGAGCTAGCGGTGGCCGTAAAGCAGCGACGTCAACGAAGTCGCTTCTGAGCAGGCACTTCAAATGCTTTGCGCTCAGGAAGTTCAATGGCGCTATCCTCCTTTAGTATTTTTGTTCGTTTCGTAAATAAAATCGAAAACAATTTCCTTGAATGCGCGTTAGCTTTCTGCTGTGCCGTCGCGTAGTCGCAAATTTGATTTCTCTTTCGAAAGCTTGTTTCTTCACCGCCTGAAGAACCGTTTAACGATCTTTATCACTCCCTAAGAAAGCAAAAAAATAAAACAATAAACACATGTGAAGCAAACCAGTGCACATTGCAGTTATTTTGTGTTCCTCGTGACTTCGTCTCACTGTGCCGTAAACGCTAGTTTTATTGCAAGTATCAGCTGGCCTAAGCTAAAATGCTTTCACAACTCGGGCAAGCTTTTACTACAACAACAACTACAACCAACGTTTCTTTATGCGATAGCAACTATACGGACACTCCAGGCGCATTACTGCTGTCGACGTCGTCGTGATCTTCCGCATAAAGTCCAAGGGCGAAAACACCGTCACCGCACGTCCTGCGTTGCATGTGCGAGGGAATGCGTACGAGAGGAGCCGACGATCGGCGGCTCAATCTCGCCCGCGCGAGAGGGAGGAGAAGGAGGAGGAAATGCGCCGTCTTCCGTTGCGTGCGAGGCACCCAGCAATGCGTGGCACCTGGGGGAGGGGAGTGAGAGATGTGACGTTCTACTCCGGCTGTAATTGCGTATGTGGCGGCTGCGGGCGGTCGCGCGGGCGTATCTTGAGCGCTTGCGTTGAAGCGACAGACAGCATGAATGTCAGTTCGCTCTCGGCTGCTGCCGCGCTTGCTCACGCCGGCGTTTCGACAGCGAGTGCCCGCGGTCATCGAGTGTGATGTGTTCATGTTCGCTTTGCGCGCTGACACCATGCTTGTTAATTTAGTGGGCAAGCGAATGTTTACAAGTTGATGCGGCCGATAAAAGTGCTATCCTTGCTTCGTATGGCTGTCTGCTAATTTGCTATAGCAATCGATGCTTCGTCTTTCTGGCGAAACTGCGACTCTTTTTTTTTATTGTTAGCATGCATGGTAGAAGAACAGAAATGCTGTTGTGTTTATTTCTTGGATATGACACAAGAAAGGGAAGGCGTGCTTAGCCTAAACGTGTGTTGGAAATCTCTATTGTTCTAGTGTAAAATTAGCGTAAAAAATACCCAGTATTTCTGCTGCCGCTGTGCTTTGTCTGCGTTTATCTCCGTGTTCTAGCCTCCCTGCGCAGAACGTTTTCATTTTTGTGCGCGCGTGCCTGTGCGTGCGTGCGTATGTGTATGTCCGTGTGCCGCCTGCAAGGGGCTCGCTAACTTGGGGCTCCGCGTACATTGAGGTATTTGTATGCTGTACGCTTAACCATGTCGTATGTGCAGATTACATTGCTACACTATTCTGTCACTAAGTTTGCTCATAGCATGTCTTACGTTCCTGACAAAATGTTTTCTCCGAATTTCGAGAATGGCAACCCACAAACAAATGTCATGAAATTTAATATTCAAAGCGCATGCTTTTATCTTAAATCTTCTCTGACTAATAAATTTTAAAAGTGCAACACATGAGTGCTCCAACTTGGAAAGGGATTTAATTCTAGTGGCGCGGCTCCTTAGGGACAGCATAGTAGAGCTTGTGCGATGTGATTGCGTGCCATACACGTCGTGTTAAAATATTTATGGGTGCCAGAAATGTTGGTGCACCGGCGTAGGTCGCGTCCCCGTAAGTAGGACCCACGCGTAGTTAGAGTACCGCCCGAGATGTTTAAGCGCAACGCTAAACCCCGCTATTGCATTCACTGCGTCGCCCTTCGGGCGAAATGGCCAACTTTTTAAGGACCCTGGCATTACCTTGGTGTCATATTTGTACGCGGCCCTACATATTTTGCTTACAACATTAGCTGCCGAAAATTAGTATACAAATTGGAATTATTCATCAGAATTCATTACGCTAAAAGTCTTATGCTGTCATTCATTAGCGGGCGCGGATTTGATCGTACCTAAAAATGTTTTGGCATTTGATCAATTTAATAGATAAAAGCCAGTATTTAAGTACCTAGACAGAGAAAGTGATAAGGTTTTACAATATCGCTCACAGTTTGAACTTCTCATGTCTGTCTCACTTTCACTAAATTTTATTACTGCCAGTGCGTCAATACCAAACTTTTCTAGGATAGTCGAGCGAAAATCTTCACAGATGCAGGCCAATCGCAGCAACCATACGTTAAAGGCAGGGAGCTGTAATAGGGGTGAATCTACCCATCTATTCAAGTTATGCATACGTAAGGTTTATTAACTATTAATAAATACGTTGCAAAGCAAATTCGATGCTCCGACGCAGGATTCGTTGATGGTTATGTTTTTACTTACATCCTTTGATTCTTTGACATTCTTTGATTGGCGGTCACCACGGCAGCACAAAAATCGTTGCGGAACTCTCCTTAATAGCCTCGGTGTAAAAAAGATCAGTGACCATCACCAGATTTCAAACTCCGAAACCATAGAATATGAGTTGAAAATTATATCTACCGCTCAACGATTCCACCGATGCCACAGAAAATATTGCGCATGGATAGGTGCTTGGCCTCTTGAGCGCTCGTTAAAACTACTGAGTGAGGTTTTGTACTGCTGATTATCCAGAAAGTATCGCCGAGATGAAATAGAGAGAAATGGGATAGTGAAAGCCAGCGTAGTTAACTGGAAGAACTTCTGGTTTGCTACCCTGCATTTCCCAAGGCACTGTTGCGAACCGGTCAACTACCCTCGCTTTCACCATCGCATTTCTTGCTCTCTCTATTTTACCTCGGTAAGAACGGTAAGAGGGTAACAATACAAACTAAGACCGTTAGAAGAAGCGAAAGGCAGGAAATGAAAAGAAGAGGGAGAAAGAGTGGTATCCCTTCGGGTCTCATCTCCTGAGGGACGCTACCTACACACCTACGCAAATGAAGACACCTGGGATTAGGTGTCTCACTGAATAATATTTTCTTCTACTCCCAAGGAGATTGGTCACGCGCAATCTGCGAACGCCTGCTCCTATTGATACGGTGTGAAACTGTGCAAGACTTAGTGCGCACGATATTACGTTAGTTAATACATCACTGCTTTGTATTATGGGCGAAACTGGAGATTTGCTTGGCAATAAAAGTGTGCGTTAGTCGTTGCAACCAAAGTGAAAACACATAACAACAAAATGACAGAACGGCAGTCTTTATTAGCCTACTTCCAACAATCCTACTTGAAATCTTATCAGGAAAGGCCGATTAGCGGCTCACTTCAGGCTCGTTTACATGCTTGTTGAATACACATTTTCCAGACCCTATGTAACACGATTTCTAAGTACCTTACTTCACAAGGTGTACAATGGCATTGGAAAGTACAGGAAAACCTGAACAAAGGAGTGCGAGTAAAGGTGTTTTCGCTGCATAATGACTTCCTTGCAGGTTTGTCGACGACATGATGAACCACCATCCATTGTCTGACCTCTTATGTTCCTCTGTTTCATCCATGTCCCTTGTATTTCTTTCGTTCCTTCGTTTGAGTGGTGTTCCGGTGCCGCTTTTCAAGTGCCCAAAAGTGAATGATGCATGGCTCCTCCGGTGTCGGCCTTTTTTTCTTAGCTTAAGTTCGGCTCTTTCACGCACCATATTGCAAGGCTGACAGCGGCAATAAAGAACCTTGAGGAGGCGTGGAAGAAGGCGGCTTCCACAAGATGATGGGTTTCCTGGGTCTCTGTGCTTACTCCGTATTTTTTTTTTATTCTTTCAGCCCGTTGAGCGCGTAATATTGCGCATTCGCGCACGAGTGGGAGCATTACTTCTTCGACGGTGAACACCAGCGGTGTTATGACAGCTTCACGAAGCTTCGGAAATGAATTTCAGTCTTTACAGTTATGATTGATGCTGCCACACACACACACACACGCACACGCACACACACGCACACGCACACACACACACACACACACACACACACACACACACACACACACACACACACACACACGCGCGCGCGCGCACGCACGCACATAAGCACGCACGCACACAAATTATCTTGCAATTCATGCCGGTTTGATAGCTTCAGGAGAGGATGCTACTTTTTCAGGGACTCTTGATGCTAACTTGTCGCCGCTGCCTCATAACCCAGTGTCTTCTTTAGTACGGCACGTTATTTGACCGAAAATGTTGGGACGTTGCAAATTATCTCTTTCTTCGTTTTCTTTTTTTACAAGAAATTTTGTACGTGAGACGCTACGTTATGAAAAAGTGCCTTTTTTTAAGTACAGGGCAATGAGCGTTGTCTTGTCCTTGCTTCTCTCGCGTTTCTGTGTCAGCCGTTCTCGCGTTCGTTCAACCTCAACAACGAGGCCTGGGAAGTTCGATGAAGGATGGTGATTCTCGAAACGCGACATGGCCTGAAAAAAACTCTACAGGTCTGCTGCTCTTCGGTGCCGATGGTAAAGGAGAGGAGCCTAACCCATTTTTTCCCCGCTGCCTTTAACGCACAGGTGGCTTGCGCGGTAATTTCACGGAGAAATGTGCTGTGTCTGCATTCACAAAATGCCATTTTAGTTTCGAATGCCCCAGAGATGCACGTCCTTAAAGACCATAATTTCACGTCGTATTAATCACGGGCGTCGTTGTAATCTCCTGTTTGACGACTATGACAAAAAGATGAGCGAGTTTCCTGGTGACGTTGTTCGTCATATACAGTATTATATTAAAATATGGCTAGAGAAGCAACTTCACAGCGGATAATTCACCCTATAGCGCGTCAAGAACTCCACTAAATTGCAATAAACTGCTTAAAAAATAATTTTCTATTAATCCTAAAAGTATAAACCAGTACAAAAATATATGTTACGGGATGAGAACATTATTCATCTCGTCAGAGCGATCTACCATCTTTTTTAAACCTTTCTTTAATCCATTTTTTTTCTATATTCGTCGACATTCTTACTGGCATTGCTGGAACAAAAACATTTATAATTTCTTAGCGCTGTTTCCGGCTCGCGTCTGCCGGTATTGACAGGTGTAACGAAGCTAAATGTTAGGCTTCTGAATCAAAGTCCAAAGAGCATGTTTCGCAATAAATCTTTGGAACCGTCAATTTTCTCCTTTCGGTGATGAGCTTCGCGCTGTCTACCATTGCTCCATTAATCGCAATGTTGTCTTTTTCCTACGCACGAAGCTGGCGTTGGCCGTAAGGGTGTACTTGTGCCGACGAATAGCGCGCGTGAGACAGGAAATTACGCTCGCGATGAATTACGCCTCGATGAGTAATGGCCCATGGCTGTTATACATCAGTCTATTATCTGTGTTCTATTTACCGTTTCTGCGCAATCATGGCCAAACTCTCCTCATATGCCTCCGTCTTGCTGCTCCAACCATCTCAGAGTGAATGAAGATAAATTTCGAGACATAGAACTGGCTGTTAAGATCATCGCAACATAGCGAATTTCTGGAGTTTGCAAAAGACGATGTACATTAGCGAGTAGGTAAATGTTTGCTGTATTCCGCGCGTCCTGCGTTTTTTCTACTGTTGTAATCTGCCCAATAACTGTAATGCAGCGGACAATCAAAAAAGAAAAGAAAAGAAAGAACTGCGCGACAAAAAAAAGTTCAGACATGCACTTACTTGTTGTCCCTGTTACACTACGTAGTAACTTTGGATGAGTTTAACATTCTTTAGCTCTGTCATATTTGGTGCATGTAAGCGAAGATATTTTTGCCGCACGATGAATATTTCTCAATCAAAACTTTGAAGTAAGTGTATCGTAGTTAACGAAAGGTAGCAGACCTATCGCTGCTTGTTAGCTTTTCGCAGATCCGGACCACATTCTAAAGGAAAGACCTTGTGTCAGGAAGAAAATACCGACGCGATCTCCGATTATTAAAATAAAACTAGAGTTGCGAAAATATTCTATACGGTAATTCTTAATTCGAAAATTTAAAATGTTCGATCGCTGGTCTTTCAATATAAGGGATAAGAACCCCCATTAGAGACTCACGGAAAAAGACCAACTCAAGCGGGGGCAACTGGACGACTGGCGCTGGATGATTCAGAGAGCCAGAAGTACCTCAGCGAAAGTATAGGACAACCAACTGCTTTAAGTCAACTGCCCCTTACACGACAAAGACGTCTCCCGTAGGCAGCCCACAAATTCGTTGTCCTGGTTTATGTAACGGGCTTTTTTTTTTGCCAATGTCACCCAGCCTACTTCTCCTGAAGCAGACGTGTGGTGGAGTAGATATACTTCAATCGAGCAGAGCACTCTACACTTCTATGTAGGTATGTGCTGCTGTTTTATTTTATTAGGTTTATTGTCATGGTAAACTACATGACTCAAGGTTGTTTTCTCTTTAGAAGCTCCTTGTAGTTAACTCGACATCCATTTGTCGATAGCATTACACGCGTGTATCGAATAGTGGAAGTAAGTTTTTCGTTTACCATACATACTGCACGAAAACTTTTATATTTCATTTTGTATAGTAATGCCAAAATAGCATGTACGCGATTCCATATTCGAAGGTTCTCGTGGTCAAATATTAATGTTCGATTATTGTTTGGAAATTTCAATATTCGAACACACCTAAATAAAGCCGCTGGCCAAATAGCGTGTGTTGAAGAATAGCCAGGTTGCACGAGAGTTAATTTCCTGTAATCTTCACCCTTGTTCACATTTTCTAAAATTATTCGCCTTGGAAGTGCTAGCGACGTGCTATAGTTACACGCAATCTGTTCCTCTTGTAAACAATCTGCGTGGGCGACTGTTGCGCTTACACTGTGGAGGCAGTTATTCCTTTTTCTTTTTGTTCTCAGCATCCTGCCCGTCCTCTCTTTTTTGCCTCCGGCCATCTTCCTCCGCTGTGAGGGACGTCACCACGATGGGGATCCTGTTTCCCTGCGGAGCTGCAACTTAGGTACAGAGTCGACACCCGATTCTCTTGCTTGGCACGCGCGGTAGACCTCATTGTCAGCGGGAGCATGTCTCGCTGTCCGCATCCGCTCTGATCGAACCTTGGCCACGTAGCGGATCGATGTCGTATTTGCTCGTGTAAAACCTACCGCCACCCTTCCACCTCAACATCTTGGTGGTAAATACATTTGGACGGCAAGGAAAAGAGAAAAGCAGAAGGCAAGGAGGTTATCCACAATAACATCCGGTTGGCTGCTCTACACCGGGGAAATGGAAAAGGGGAAAAACAAAGATGACAGGGAGAGATAGGAGGGAAGGAAAGAACGAAATTAGGGGTGAGTTCGCCAACGCGTGCGGTCAAATAGTAATTGCACTAATAGTCACAGACGTTCACACAAGCCCATCGTCCTCAAGAAGCACAAAAGTGCCTTCCCCGCTTAACGGACCAGCATGGGGGCGGTGTTTCAGCACCACCTGCACGAAAAGCGACCGATTGTCCAGTTTATGGCGAGCGTTAGCAAGTGCTTTTCTTCACCAATTGGAATCCCTTGCAGCCGCTTTCTGCACCGCGGCAGACCAATTTTAGTCAAGAAAACATACACTTCGGTTGAATTATGCTTAATACCAGGCATAATCATGTTCGCAAATATTCCTCTTAAGTACACTGTTGCTTTCACTTAGAACAATAGCATCAGACGTTGTCTCAGTATCACGATCTTTATCAGCAATGAGGGCACCAGAACGCTGGCCCATTGTGGAAAAACTGTAACGTGGAAGGATCACTGTGTCCTCAATAAGTCAATTTCCTGGGCGGATTATGAGTACATGTCTGTGTAACCTAATTTATTTCTGCGTATGTGGTTCCGCATATATATATATATATATATATATATATATATATATATATATATATATATATATATATATATATATATATATATATATAGAGAGAGAGAGAGAGAGAGAGAGAGAGAGAACAAAACAAAGTGAAGCCCAAAGCCATTCTGCCTGTTGTGGCTTCAATACGACAAAAAAATTAAAATCGAGTGATAGAAAAATACCTAGCAAAATAGCTTGCCGATACATGTACCCCACATTTAAATGTGAAATGCCGTAAATAATACATTTAACATAAACACGAGGCAATACAATGGCAACATCTAAATTTTTTATACATAACCTTTTTCGGGACGCTTTCCACGACATATACTACATACATAACTGTGCCACAATACCCATTGTCAGCAGGTGGTTGTGAGGCCTCACTTAGGCAAGACTCGCACCCTACTAATGTTTGGAAGAAGTGAGAGCCTTACACGAGTACATACGGTATCTGCGCACCTCTCTCCGACAGCACGCTCTCGCCACTTTCATGGTTCCAAGACCCGGTGGTCGATATACGCAGAGAGTGTGTGACCCGGCTTCCGCTTCTTCTGTTCCACGCTTGGATAAGCGCCGGACATTGAGGTCTCTAACCTACGTCTCCTGTGATTTGTAAGCTTTTGCGCGTCACATTCTACGTTCACCGGACCTTAGTTTTTCGTGCATATGCGTTTCTGATTTATTTTGTTGTTGCTTTCTCCGTGTGTCCCAATGCTGCTGTTCTGGTGCTACTTGCTTCCCAGAGTATTGTTTGCTCTCTGTCGCTCACGGTACAAGGAATCAGCACCGTTTCCTTTTTTTTTCTCCTCACATGTGTGTATGGTGGGGCATGTTTTTTTTCTTTTTGTTGATTTTCTCGCTGACTTGTGCGTGCCTCTTCTTTCACTCACTCTGCTTTTTCCGCGTAACCTTAAGTTTGTACTCCGGTGTACTACACGGACGCTTTTATCGAAAGAACGAGAGAGCAGCTATCGAAATGCAATTATCGTAACATCCAGTCCATGTTTCCGAGAAATATTTCAAAGCTTTTAATGTCCTTCTTGTATGATCGACCTATCAACATCCCCTCCCCCCACCCAAAGGGCCATTTAAACCAAACTCTTCATTGGCACGACAAAGTACTGTCTCTTTCTTTCTTCTCCAGGCGACATTATAAACATAAGAAACTTACATTGTGAAATAGTGGGTTATCTGCACAGGCAGATGCAAGCTGGCTGTGGAGTGAAAAATGGTGAGAATTAAATCTAGTGATCGAAGGAAAAGATATTCACGGAAACCACACATGCGTGAGCAAATGCAGAGTGCCAGAAGAACTGCGCAATAGGTAAAGTGGAACTAGTACGAGAGAATCAAGCAAAGCATGAAACATCATATGCCAGGCTCACACGCTGCATTGATAGGTGCTGTCCCAATCGCTGCATGGACGCTTGAAGCAAGTTGAAATACGATGCATTGTCGCCCGCAACTCAGCGCAACGCTGGTTAGAGCAGTATAAAGGAGGCGTGCATATAACTTACAGTGTCTAGATGCTTTCAGTTCAACGTTCTGTGTATCAGGTTTACAACAAAAAAAGAAAAGTTTGTACTTCGAACAACGTTCCACTTGCGAAGAAGTGACACCGCATTGAGGATCGAAGATAGTACAGAGTGCAAATACCTGAGTACCCGCGAGCACTGCGTTAGTTGTCTCTGTCATAGTAGCATATGTGCATTTGACAAGTGCGATTGCGCATGTCCGCACCGTGTTCGTCTAAACATTGCACATAGAAAGTATTACCCATGCAAAACTAATGTGCTATTGGCCAGAAGTAAATAAAATATTAAACTAAAGGCTGGGGTTCTATGTGCCGAAGCCAGGATTTAATTTCGAGAAAGGCCGTAGTGGAGGACTCCCCATTAATTTTGACCACGTGGGATTCTTTAATATGCGCCTTAATATAAGTACACGATCATTTATGCATTTCATCGCCATCGAAATTGGACCCCCGCGGACAAAATCAAACCCGTGACCTCGAGCTCAACAGCCGCGGGTCGTGAAATGTATGAGAGGACTAAGCGCACTTACTCTCCGATCGAAATCTTTGCATTTCGAAGGACAATACTAACAACTGCTCTTAATGTACCTCAGGATTCACACCTCGAGCTACAACATGTTGTAGCGACCATCCCTCGCTTCGCCGTGTCTCGCCGTGGGGGTCATTGCCCTCTGCTCTTGTAACCGAAGCGGTTGCCCGACTGGGGTGCCACTACCACCTCTCGGCAAAGCTGCTTTTAATTTTGAGTAAAGCCAGTGAACTCTCTCTTCTGAAGATTTCGAAACGTGGATTGTTTGCTTCCGGTAAACTGAGCTCTCGATAAGAGGGGACACAGGTCATTTACCTTTTTTTTTTCATACACTAGCCATGGACGACGCTAGTCCTACTCATGTTGACAGAGATGGCGCCACGTTCACGTGTACTGTCACCGCCACGGAGCTTCAGCTTGCCAGTTTTTAGTCCTAGAATATCAGAGTTTGGTTTACGCAAGTAGAGGACCGGTTTAAACTCCGGCGTATCCCTTCGCAGACAGCAAAATACTTGCACGTCGTCGCGGCGCTACCCTCTGACATCGCCGATGTCATAGACGACTTGCTAGGGGGTACGCCTTCGGCCACCGTATACGACTACCTGAAACCTACGGTCCTGCAGCGCCTCGAGCCATCGCAACAGAGTAGACTCGACGACCAACGACCGTCACAACTGCTGCACCGGTTGCGTCAGTTACTGAGTGAGCACTCCGCAAACGAGAGCGAGCTTCCAATTTTGCGCCAGCAGTTCTTGCAACGCCTCACACAGTCCGCACGCATGGTAATGGCGGATTCCGACGAGGTGAGTCTCGATCGGCTAGCTGCACTTATGAGAATATTAGAATGATCATAATGCGCATAAAATGCGCGTATGAGAATATAGAGTGCGCATATGAGAATGCTCATCTGCGTCAGAGCTACCTATCGCCACTGCGAGAGTCAGACAGCCAGGAGACCTGGAGACCTGGAGGAGACTGTCGACCACGTTACCAGCGCACTGGAGAAGTTTACGACTGGCGGCAACACTGACGACCAACTTCGGCGCAGCCATTCGGCTTCACGGTCTCGCAGTACAATCAGAGCCTCGTCGCGGCAGTTGCGCTGGTACCACTATCGTTTTCGCGAATGAGCAAGTCGCTGCACTCAGCCCTGTTCATGGACGGGACGCTCACCGGCCTGTGGCTAATGGCGGCATGCCATATCGGCCCTCGTGCAAGCCGCCTATTTTTCGTAGTAGACTGCATCACCGTCACCCGCCTCCTCGTCGACACCAGAGCCGATCTGTCAATCGTTCCCGCCATGGTCACAGATCAACGCGGCAAGTCCACACCCACGCTCCACGCAGTGAACACTGCCATCGCGTCGTGTAGGCTCTTGTCAATAACGCTAGGCATCGGACTCCGTCGCTTTCACAGATGGATGTTTGTGATCGCCGACGTAAGTTTTGCCGTACTGGGAGCGGACTTACTCAGCCATTTCAACCTAGATGTGAGTGCACGAGATCGGCACCAAAACGATAACGTCACATCCCTCGATGTACTGGACCTGCAGTCCAACCTCACCTCATCTGGCACCCGTACGTTTGGGCGGCTCTAAACGTACTACACAATACTTGCTAATACCCGCAACTCACCAAGCCCCGTAACAACGCGCTGCCCATTAAACCTAAGGTGACGCATCATAACAACACCGGCCCACCTGTCACCGCCCGGTCATGGAGGCTCGCTGGACGGAGGTTAGAAGTCGCCCGCCGTGAGTTCGAACACATGCTTTAGCTCGGAGTTATTTGGCCTTTCTCCAGCAATCAGTCTTGACCTCTCCATCTGTTTCCGAAGCAGGACAGTGACAAATTTGAATGCCTGGAATACTCCGGATCAATAGCCCATTCCCGACATACATGACTTCGGCGCCCGTCTCGCAGGAACTAAAATATACAGCAAGATCGATTTGATCAGCGCGTACCACCGAATTCCTGTGCAACCCAGCGATACTCCCAAGACAGAAATCACTACTCCATTTGGCCTTTTTGGGCTTGTTCGTGTGCCATACGATTTGATGAATGCGGAGCAAACATTTGAAAAGGTTCCTGGGCGAGGTTACACGAGGACTCCCGTTAACGTTCGTCTACCTTGACGACATTCTCTTTGCAAGTCGCACAGACTAGGAGCACAAAGAGCACCTTCGCCTTCTGTTTGAGCAACTGCATGAACATGACCTAGTCCTAAAGTTGATCCTAGAGTTGAAACCCTGGATTTTCTCGGCCATTGCGTTTCACCGCAAGACATCAAGCCACTGGAATCACGGGTGCGGGCAATCGAGCGTTTCCCTTCTTCAAGCTCCTTCCGAAAGTTGCGCCCGTTTCTGGGGCTTATAAATTTGCACAGGCGTTTTATACCATCCTGTGCGCAAGTTCTTCAGCCGCTCACCTACCTGCTGTGTCGAGACTCCTAAAAAACGCCTTCCTTCCTCTGATTTTCGGAGCATGAACACTCCTTCCAAAAAGACAAAACACGGTTGAGGACTGCAGTGTTGCTGTTTCATCTGTTGCCAGACGCGCCAACACAACTTATGGTAGACGCGTTGACCACGGCAGTGTGTTCAGTACTGCAGCACCACGTTGGCACAGACTGGAGACCACTGGGCGTCTCCTAAAAACACCTCAAACCTACAGGAGCTCGCTACAGCACATTCGGGAGGGATATGGTCATCTATTGCGCTGGCAAGCACTTCTGTATTTTTTTTGAAGGCTGTAGCTTTTACATTCTGACCTACCACAACCCGTTAACCATCGTTTTCCAGAACAATGGTTCCTCGTACTCAGAACATGAGCTCCGGGAACTTTCTTTATCTCCGAATTTTCTACGGACACTCGCCATATCTCTGGGACCGAAAATAAAGCAGCTGACGCACTGTCGAGGATCGGCGCTGTTATTGTTGGCCCTTTGGATTTCCAAGCTCCAGCCTCTACCCGGCAAAATGACTTCGAGATGCTACAATTGCGGGAAAAGGCTCGTCGCTCCAGCTTGCGGAGGTGCTGCTTCTCTGCACATTGGTCACGTACGACAGATCGCAGGCAACTCCTCACCCGTTCGTGCCCCATCGATTTCGGTGGCCAATATTCAATTCACTGCACGGGCTAAGCCATCCAGGCATAAGAGTTACACAGAAGCTTATCACAGACCACTTCGTCAGGCCAGGGATCAACAAAATGTTCGAAGCTGGGCAAGAAGCTGCCAAGCCTGTCAAGCATTGAAAGTGACCCGGCACAATCGTTCGGTGGTGCAGCCATTTCAATTAACAGAGGGTCGTACTGATCACGTACATTTGGACTTGATGGGGTCTCTTCCGCCCTGCCAAGGTTTCAGGTACCTCCTCACGTGTGTCGACCGATACGCAAGGTGACCTGAGGTTCCGCCACTACTAGCCATCACGACCGGAGCATCTGTTGCTACGTGCGTGTCGAGGTACGTTTGGCCTTTGCGCATAACTACTAACCGAGGCCGACAATTCCAAAGCTCGCGTTTTTCTGTGTGGCGAGACTGCTCGGCACACCCCTTAACACTACGGCTTACCCCCCGCAGAGCAACGGCATGGTCGAGCGTCTCCACCGACAACTGAAGGCATCATTGACCACCACGCTCGAAAGACTGCACTAGTTGGAAAGACTACCCCTAGTACTACTGGGGCTGCTGTTACAATCAAGGATGACCTCGGAGTCAGCGCCACCTAGATGTTCTATGGGTCAACAATCCGTGTCCCAGACAAGTTTTTCAGCACCCAGCAAGACACTCGGCCAGCGGCCGCGCAGCACTTAGAGATCCTACATTTCTGGATGGACCAGCTTCGACTTACAACCCCAGGAACCTCCCGTAGGGGGCTTGTGCTTAGTTTCGTGAGGATGGACAGAACCACGCACGTCTTCCTGTGGCGCGACTCTATCCCGCCACTGTTGGCTCCTTCGTTGAATACCCCTCTTGTGTGGTTTCGCTTTCAGAGAAAACCTTGCAGATTGAAGTTCGCGGCAAAAAAGAAACAGTGACATGCAATTGGCTCCTTCGTATGAATACCCCTATTGTGTGGTTTCGCTTTCAGAGAAAACCTTGTAGATTGAAGTTCGCGGCAAAGAAGGAACAGTGACGTGTGACCACGTGAAACCAGCCTATCTTGAACATTAATTCTTCACTTCTTCCGCCATTCACACCTAAGCCTCCGACATTTTAGGGGGGACCGTCCGTCACTTCGCCGTGCCTCATCGTGTGGGTTATTGCCCCTCGCTCCGGAACTTCAGCTTACCTCGCCGTGCTGTGGGGGTCATTGTGGGGACCACCGCTCTGGGAGTCAGTGCCCTGTGCCCTTTTTTAAAACCGAAGTGGCTGCCCGACTGGGGCGACACCACTCCGACTCAGCAAACCTGATTTTACTTTTGAATAAAGCCAGACAACTCGCCGTTCTCAGTCTGTCAAAACGTGCATTTCTTGCCTCCGCTAAACCGAGCTCCCAACAATTTACTTGGATCAAGGACTAGCGCTTCTTGAGCATCCCTCCCTACGAAGAAAGTTTTAAACTTTTTTGTGAGACACTGACCTCAATGAGATGTGTTATGTGTGTGGTTGTGTACGTGTCAAGTGTCGTATGTACAGTGCGTATCATATCATTTCTCATCCTATTCACCTGAAGTAGCACGCTTGGCCTGCCACAAGCAATTCTCTTTGTTGCTTTCATTAAACGTCTTATCTCTCAATTTCTCTGTCTCTCTTTGTCCCTCTTTCGCGCGCTGGGGGGAAATACAATATTTTAAAGCACAATTAACGAAAGTCTACGTCCCGTGACACCCGACATTCTCACCACTACCGAGTTTTGTTGGACAGAGCGTCTTTCGACTCACACGGGGTCTTGTTTTGTGTAACTTGTCTAGGGCGCGCAACGCCGCTGCAATGTCAAGTTAAGTAGGGCGGCGGCTGAAAAATGGACTATCCTTTCTCGCATAGAGACTGCTTAATTGGAGCTTCACGTTGCGGCCTCCACAAATACGCGTGAACTGGAGTGATAAACTGGTCCTATAGCTATGATTTACGATCGCGCTGCTAAGCAATTTGATGAATAGGAAGAAACGAAGATGCAGCGTAGGAGGCGCTAGTTGATGAATTTATGTGCGCGCTTTCAGAGAGGCACGAAAATCCATTACGGCGCGCAGAAAAACGCCCTCGTTCGCGTTAACGAGCGCGTTATTCTGGGCGTGTTCTTCTGGGAAGTAAGTATTAAACGAAAGTGTTGCAATATGGAAATATGGGCTCCTGACCAAACGCTACACTCAAATTAGGCATTTGGCTTATATCTACCAGTTACATTTCACTGCAGGGAAATCCTTACGACAACCCAGCCAAGCTTTCGGCATTTGATCAGAGCTATTTCGCGTAATCATAGCACTCGCAAGAGCATAGGTTTTACGTACAAGCAGCGCTCTCATTCTTTACTCGCACGCTCGAAGGATTTGCATATTTATTCAATGCCAGGCACAAATATTTACTGAATGTTCATTGCAGCAAGCATATATTGCTTACTCAGCGCGAGAATAAATTCTTTGAATAAATAAGTTTAACAAATAATTACCGCCATATACGGTAGATTTTGATAATATTGATAATTTGATTTGTAAACCTAGTTATGTAACGAAAAGTACACGAAGTGTGGCAAAATTGCAATAATTTGGAGGTCATCTAGCTCTCTGGGTTTAAGTTATCGAGGACAACAAAAAGGAAGAGCATCGTTTCAAGGTTTGCAATGTAGTCTCTTTTCTCAGCATTTAGTTTAAAACCAGATGCTTATCACACCTCACATCTGAACGTTCCATGTGCTAGATGCCATAGTCAGTGCTTTCGTCTCATTTCGGGAAGAAAGACAGGAGCCCAGTAAGTGAGTCGCTGAAGCACCTGCGGTAGCACAAACGCTTCAGGAGGGGGAAGGGGAAGGACACTGCGTGCGGCTTGTCACCATTGCTACTCCGCAGCGGGCGAAGAAGCAGAGGTGCGCGGAGCGGAAGCGTCTGTAAGAAAGCCGCCATGAAGACGGAACAGTGGCCTGGATCGCTGCCACTTATCTGTGCTCCCACATCACAAACCGTCGCAGCACACTGTATCCTTGGGCCATCGCGACCACGCTCCTCTCAGCCTGCAAGTCGCTTCAGGTTCCGTTCCTCTGTGGTCGTATACCCGGGAGCTTCAGGCGCTTGGCCTCGCCTACCAACAACGGTGTCTGTTGTCTGTCAACCTGCGAAATGGGCACGCAGAATGCAAACAAAAGTGCTTCGGAAGAAGACGTTTTCTGTCCGCGATTTTTCCCCGTTTACCCTCCTTTCGCCTCCGGTATCTCAGCTGCGCATTACATTTGGGATGACTGGCCGTGAAGGTATTCGGTCTTTTTGCATAGCTCCGTTTTTTAACTCTATGCAGTGAGTTGGCAGATGATTTGCAAAGCCGTAAAAATAGTGGGACTGACAAACATATGAAGTCTCAGAACGTAATGTTACAAAGGCAATTGCAAGTTGTCCACACGTACCTGTGGGTAATAGAAAAGGCCACAATCTATCCTTTTCGCTCTGCCATCATTACGGCGTTGTCTTTGCAAAAAGTACATTTTGCTAGTGCTTTCTTCAATACTAATGCCTGTTAAACACTAAGGCACAGGACGGCTGCTATAACGTACAGCTATTCGAAACTGTTTCTATTCCATTTCTTTAATCAGTCCTTTACGATTGGTCAAAAACTTTTCGCACCACCCTCAATTCGTCTGTCTGTCAGGCGATGTCGCTTAAACGCCCCATTTAGTATGACGTGTACGCACTGATTATGCACGATTAGACCGAACGAAAGAAAAAAAAATTTCTTTCGGATTTTACGCGTTTCTTACCATTAGCCTTCCGCGATTGGCCAGAATGTTTTCGGGCT
The DNA here is from genome assembly GCF_038994185.2 of Dermacentor albipictus. Classification (NCBI taxonomy): domain Eukaryota; kingdom Metazoa; phylum Arthropoda; class Arachnida; order Ixodida; family Ixodidae; genus Dermacentor; species Dermacentor albipictus. Next base: position 52,234,571 of record NC_091823.1, on the reverse strand, counting down.
GCGCCCACTTCGCCTGTTATGCGACGTCACAAAACCACGAAAACTCACCACGTCAGAGTGACGTGTACGCATTAAAGATACACTAATATGCCAAACAAAGCAATCTTTCAGAGTACCTAAAGGCTGTCCCTTTCCAAAAGGAATAGAGGATTTTAACCCACCGATCGCTCTGGAACTAGGTGCTCACAGATGCCTGGAAGAATGGGTTTCTTTGAGTACAATAATTTTTTTTTCTTGTGCGGCAATATAGCATTGTCAAGCCGTTACACATATGATTGTGTGCTTCAAACAACGTTGCGAGTCATCGCCCCATCCTTGCAACGGTGATTACGTAAATTTGATGTCAGAAGATTATAAAAAAAAAACAGATTGGAATAGTTTTACGTTATAGGAGCCCCAGATTACTGCTGTTCTCAAATGAAGCAAGAATAAGTGGCCGCTATAGCTTCTCCCACATTCTGCGGTTGGCAAAGATATTTCGTATAGAAGAACATGTAGTCATCACGGAAACAAGAATTGTTGAATTAAGTTGGCGAGCTTCTATAGTTTTCTTCAATTTCATGCTTAAGTTCACAGTCAAAAAGCACTCCTTCCAGTGTCTTGCACTAGAACTTTGGAATCTGTTTGCTTGCTCACCGCCTATGGCAGGGAAAATATTTTATAATACAGCAGGAAACAAAGACTTCAGATGAGTTGTCTGGTACAAGCGACCGCATCGCTATCATCGTTTTGAAATAATAAAGGCCTCCAATGCTACAAATTTGTATTAACGACAAAAATATCGCCGGTGTGCAGAACGAAAACATTGCAAAGAGGCCTAAACAGATAAATGACGCCCGAAAAAGGGGAATCGACTTTCTCTAGTTTCTGAACGACCATGCCCGCTTCGACCTGGAACTTACTGTCCATTTAAAACATGAGGATTGATCGACTTAGCATAAATCCATGCCTACGTTGTGTGTCGCCCGCTGGAGAGTCCGTAGAACGCTGTCTCTGCAGTGCAGGTGGACGATATCGACTGATGCGCTACGCTGGGGACGCTTCCGCCACCGCATGAATAATGCCTTTCTGGCTGCCACTGTCGTTCATTTGGCGTCCATCGTGCACCGAAAGCTTGGGGCGAAGACGACTAATGCTGTCTAGCGCCAAGGCCGGTCAGTAAGCAAGATTCATATCCCGTCCTCGGAAAACTGAAACTCACACTCTACTTCTGCTCTATCAGTAATGGTGTCCTCAGCAGAACCCATCACTGTGTTTGTCTTGTTTGTCACGGCTCCCCTGTCTTCTCCCACATCCCTCTGCAACCCGAGTACACGTTCGTTTTAAAGAAAATAAGCAAGTCTATGGCGAGAAGCAATTTCGTTTTCGATAGCGTACGGGGAGAAAAATCATCGGCGCTTTACTGCTTGCCTCCGGCTTGGCTTGTCTCGCTAATGTGGCCGTCATTCGCTTAGTGTCTATTGAAAGCCAGGCTCCACCTGCCACTTCTCCCAGCTTTTCTGCTTGAAGCGTCGAACATTAGTGACCGCCAGCTAATTTATCTGCTTACCCCGTACATGTGCCCCTATTTATGCTGCTGTTTAGACGTTACTGACCTTTTTAATTTCATGTGCGTTCCTTTGTACGCGTGTCCTTCGTTTAACAATAGGTATCTTGGTTGGTGCTTTTGCTGCGGCTTTTTCCTCTGTTCGCCTTCTGCAAATGTATCTTGTGTACTAAGAAGTGATCTCTTTGAGATCGCTAAAGCACCTCGTCCTAGTCTTGGGCTCATCAAGCTACGTAAACATGTTGTCTTTTGTCCTTCCGCATGTGTATAACGAGTAAGTGCATTTCTCTCGCTTGCTTTCTCGTCCACATACGCAAGTCGATTGTCTTTTTCTATGGCAAGTTGTTGCAGACCCCGCAAAGCTTAACGGTGTTTTCCATCACATTTCTCTCGTTTCCCTTACATTGGTAACTAGTTTCACACTTTCCTTTTTTGTGTTGACAGAGATGAATCCATGCTTTTCTTACAGCTAATAATATAGAAAAAGATGGAGGAGCACAGAAAAACTGAGAACTAGCATCATGACCACGGCAAACCTTGATGGAAAGCAGGCTGTCTGGTTTAACCTGAACATAAATGGGTCTTCTAGCACGTACCTCAATGCATCAATCAAAGGAATCTAGCAAACGAAAAAGACGCGAATTGCGTAGGAACCACGGCCTGTTGCATTGTGAAGTAGGCAAAGCGGATAGTGTGCGGGCATCGGAGAGTATCTTCTGCCACATATACTACGCGAAATAACGCACGTCTTACTGTGCTGGATATCGTTGTCACGTCTTCGCGCGTAAATGCCACATTTATTTTTATGAAATCAATCGGAACGTAATGGCCACCACAACATTGTCACGGGTTTACCTACATATATGTTTGCTCAAAGGTGTCGCGAAAGCAAGAAGGAAATTGAACAAAACTTACATACAACCGTTGCCTCCTGTAAAGCGTGCTCTGCTGTACAAATTGTCTTGTTGCCGGTAAGCAATTGTTAGAGCCTGTGGCAGGAAAGAGAAAAATGAAGAGGTAAGGGTGAGTGGTGAGAGAGAGAGGAGCATTCTGGTGTAGATTTTTAAAGACGCTGTTAGTAATAGCGCAGGTATAAAGCAAATGAAGCAAGGTGCTCTCTCCATCGCAAAGGGCCTGCTCCATTGCCTAAACTAGTGCATGCAAGTAACCAATGTCGCTTGCGGACGCTTCTCTTCTTTTTTCAATATGGAAGCTGAGGTTCCCCGTGAAGTTTAGTTCAAAGACACCTACCATCATTTCTGCTATCTGCCTTCTCGCCTGTGTGGTGCATTCACGGTTAGGTTCCTTCACTCTCTGCGTTTCAGTAAAAATGCCGGTGTTGCCGTCGTTCTCCGCTATTTGTGCGCTGTATGCGGTGAGCGTGACGCGATGGCGACTGCCCCTCCTAGGAGAAGGACGCCAGTTCTATCCTTTGAATTTCAAACTGTTTTAGCTGTACATTGTTGTGCACTTTGCAGAAACGGTAGTGAGCGCTTGTCTTACTCACCACGCCTATCTGTTTGCAATGCTCACATCTAAGCAGGGGCTTTCTTGCGCTGCTATCAGCCCTACTTTGTCTAATTTGAAAGAGTCTGGCATAATAACCAATCAGAATGAAGTTGTAACTTTATTTCAGCTACGCGTGCATATAATGTCTAGGGACCCTTCTAGTTCCCCTTGGTGCGCACCGTGATTTCTGGTTCTAGTAGGAATAGCTTAGTTTTCGCACGATTATGTAAAGTTCACTTTCTGGTGGAACACTGCCCTCCTATGGCTCGTTCTGAGAGTTGCGAGCCAGCAGTATTGCGTGTTTTGGCCTTCACATTCAGTAAATGTTGTGTTAGTGGCATCTCGCCATTCTGGCTGCCGAGCTGAACTACCTAATCAAAAAGAAAAAAAAAACAATCCGAGGGCACTTACCTCCCTAGTCAGAAGTGCCTCTTAACTTGAAGCCCATACTTGACTTGCGAATGGTGCGAATGGTGCCGGTGCGAATGCGCCCAAGGCGCTCATTGTGCTTCCTTTGGTGCGTTCACGACAGGAGTCATTCAAATCAAGTCAAGCGTGGGCTTCAAGTTAAGATGTATTTATGAATACGGGGGTTAAGCACTTCTGAGTTGTTAACGCGAAGGCGTTAATGTCCGATTAAACGCCGCTGAGCGGTCTTTCTGGTTGTGAATTCCTCGAGGGCAAGCGAGCTCGTTGTGACGCTAGGCGCGTTTCGATTTGGCGGCTCGAGGCACAGTTAGAACGCAGGATAGAGCTTGCCCGGACAAAGAACTCGCCGATAACAGGCTTCCGGGAACGAGAGTGAAGTTTACGTAGCGTCGCGGCGATGCCCTCAGTTCTCACGCAACAGCTGGCGCGCCCGTGTTTTGTTTCTCGCCCTATGCTCCGTCGACGCGGACTCGTGCCATGGCGTTGCAGTCAACGGGAATTTAGGCTGCTACAGGCGCCGGATGCCGGCTTTCTCGCTCCATGAGCCATTTGACGGTTTCGCATCAAGGCGATTTGATATCCTGTTGTTATGGGCTATTGATAGTCAACATGTTGTTCTTGGAATAAAATGACGTGTGACACTTTTAAATCAGTACTTTACGGAAAACTAGAGGGAACTCTACGGAAGACGAACAGAAGAATGATTTTAGGATCAATACATGTCCTCCATTGGGTCGACCAGTAAACAATTTCGTTTGCGTATTGGAATGAAAAAACCTTGTTGTCCTAATCTCGAAATAGTGCCATTACGCAATTAAAGCTGGCAATTTGAATGTACCTGCTCATAGCTATGCCTCTTCTAAGAGCGGATCTGTTATAACTCGAACCTTCGCCATCCGTTGCCCGGTGTCACGCAAGGGGGCAGGGGGCAGAGCGCGCACCGGGGGAGGAGGAGGAGGAGAGGGGTATAGGAACAGGTGTTTCACCGTTCCATGGATTCCACTCGGCGCCAGCGGCAGCGCCGACGTTGCGCAAATCTCCAGCATCGAGAGCGAGAAGCACAAGCAAAGTGCCAGCGGATGGAAGCCGCTACCTCCGAGGATCGAGAACGGGAAGCCCAAGCCAAGCGCCAGCGGAGGCAAGCCAACCCCGCCTTTCAAGAGAAGGCAACCCAAGCCAAGCGCCAGCAGTGGCAAGCTAACCCCCAACGTCAAGAGTAGGAGGCCAAGCACCAACGTCGACGCAGAGAGATTCATCCCATGAAGGGTGCAGATGGACGGGTCAAGAAAGAATTCCTCGACCGTGAGTGCGGCCACAACTTCAAGGTGTATTACAGTCTACGATTTGATCCCACCCTCACGCAACTAAAGAGTGTGCGCAATTCGGAACCATAGCTCGAATCTAGGAAACGACGATAACGAGACAAAATAATTTCATGAAAATCGTGTTAAACACGAGTTCAAACTTGAGAAAATGGCCACCAGCTTCGCTGTATTGACAGCTTTCAGTGTGCGGAACTGGCTTTACTTTTCTTTATAGGCTTCCGGGAGAGATAATAATTGTATGCAATGGTGTGCATACTCATCGACCACAGCTTCGTTAATGCCAAGTAGCCAGCACTGACATTACACTGTGAGACAAGGGCGTATATTTGTTCTTGCTTTGTATCTTTGTTTGCTTGCTTGTTTCTTTGTTTGTTTTGGTTTAGTTTGGTTCTTCTCCTTGCGTGTGTGTTTGGGCGGGATGTGGGTAGCATGAAAGCTATGTGTGATTTGCTACCTGGAACCTGAACTTCTGCTCAAAGATTTGTGAACAGATTTATTCATTGATTAATTGCAGTCTCTTCCTTCCTTCCACAAATGGTTTTATTTCTGTTTGCCAGCCTCAGACTGCATAAATAGTTTCAAAGGAAAAATTTTAAGCTGATTCATTCGTCTTAGCTTAGTTTAATGATGCTTTGAAAAGGAGTTAGAGAATTCCTCTGGGTTCATCACTAATGATTTTGGTTCGAAGACGATCTGTTGTAATATTTAACAGTCTAGATATACAAAATGAAGTAAAAATTTCCAGTGGCAAAGAACGAAAAAATGAAGACACACGCGCACGAAAAGTACAAGGGGCCGAATGCACAAAGCCTTTCGTTCTTAAGTGTTGCACGCAATTGGATGGTCGCCTTCGGTAACACAATCTTTTGCACCACGATTTGTAAGTATCTGCGCTTGCAAACAGTTCTAACGCAACATATACTTTTTTACTCAATACAGGCTAAGGTATGTCGCCCGAGTTTGAGGTGAATCGTGAACTCTGGACCATGGTTCTAACAATAAGATGCGCATTCCGCTCTTTTCATACTTCGTCGCCCAGCCACCACTGTTGCTCTAGTCACTTAAATGGAAAATAACTAACACAGTATTTATATCATTGACAACGCTCTTTCCTTTTCTCTATGTGCAGTATGATCCAGATTTTTCTGGATCATACTGCACTGGAAGAATTTAGGACTTTATGTTGGCCTGTTTTATAGTAATAAGAGAGATCGGTGTCGCAGAACTTGGCGTAGCGTAGCATCAACAATGATGCCCTGAAAGGAGCTTGAATGTCCTTATGAACAGAAGTCATTGACGTAAAATTTGAGCTCTTGTCATCCTTTCGCAGCCTCCTCCTTCGGCGTAACGGTAATAAATTTCGCGAACCTCTATTTTGTTAGTGACTTCTCCGTATGTGCTGCATCACAAAGCACCCACAAGGATATCGTTGACCCCAGGGACAAGTTTTTCTTTCACTACTAATCCTAAGATGTTCACTATAGCGATTAGTCACGTGCGTGGAGAAGATTCCAGCAAATTTTTCAGCCTGCCGCAAGCAGCTACAGCTGTGTCGTGGTTTCTGTAATGTATATGGACCTCCGCACTTTGATGGCCAGCAGTGACATAACCGGTGATCAGAACCCTTAAATTTCTTTCATCGGGGACGCCGCGGCGAAGTGAGTTGCCCGATCTGGAGATCTCGAAGCCTATATTGAGCCTCAAATTACAAACATCACAAGTGATGATGAACTGACGAAGTACTGATGTGAGAATTACATGTGGCCTTAGAAAAAAATTAAAGTCAGGTTCCGAGGTTTTGTGTGTCGGAACCACGATATGATTATGAGGCACGGCCCTCGTGGGGGACTCCGGGTTAACTTGGACCACCTGTGGTTCAGTAACGTGCACCCAACGCATGGTACACGAGCGCTTTTTTTTTTGCATACAGCCATAATCCGATTGCAGCGGCTTCGGTTGGTGTTGAACTCGTGGCCTGGAGCTCAGCAGTGCAACGCCATAGCCACTATACTACCACGGCGGTCGGCCCTGGGACGACAACGAGGACGAAATCCTAGACACGGTGGCTAAGGTTTCAGAATTTCTAGGCATCAATTCTTTTAGCCTCACACAGACCGACAACTCGTAGGGTGCCTCCTCTGTGGTGTCATGCGGTGCCGCGTACATCGACCGACGAGAGAGCTGGGTCGTGTAATGAATTTGTACGCCTCTTCACATGCGTTCTCGAGCTGGGGCGAAGTTCACACCATGCTACACTGACAGCAGCGACTACGCGAAAAGTGGGCCTGCATGCCACAAAAACACGCTGCCTTACGCTGATGGCCCGAGTGTGACTATTTTAGCCTACACCACCGCTGCTTCCAAGGAGGCTGCTGCTTCAGTTATTTTGGATGTCTCTATTCTTTATGTACTTTGATTTACTACCTTCGCTCTGCCATCTGCAGTGGGGGCTGATGACGCTTCGACAACGGGAGCTTCTCTGGAATGACGTCGCGATAAAGAAAAAAAAAACAGTTACTCTCTGGCATCGCCTTTCTTTCCCCACCATGTTTTATCTTTCTCTTATTGCATTTCAGCTACTCCGCTGTACGTGGCTTGCTGTTTTTATTTCTATGGCTGTTGGCTGCGTTGGCTCGATCGATTTCTCTGTTCCAGCTCATTTCCTTGTTTGAACCTTGTGGTTAAAGAAGGCAGCCACTCGTGAAAATGCCTCTGCCCTTCGATTTTGTAGTCAAAGATTTCTCCTTTCAATTTGTACTCTGTCACGCTCGTTTACTATGTTCATCTTCAAGTACAAATTCAGTATAAGATGAATTTTTTAAAGCAATTATCTATAGAACAGCGCTGCTGAGTGACGTCGGTCAGCTCATGTTACGCGGAAGAAGATATTGTTGTTGTTGTGATCGTTTAATGCTTTCTCATTACGAGATGTAAAACAGAATAACTGCCTATGTACCAGTGTGCGGATATCTCAATCTTCTCAATCTCAACTCTCTATCTGACCATAAAAAGAAGAAGAAAAAAACAGTGATCGATGGTGAAAAATAAATGTGTCGCTCGTGAATTAGGAATTAGTAAGAGTGACCGACAGCGAAACTCATCTTTCATGTGATAATAGAAGTCAGGATCACGACCAAACTGTGGATGCTTCCCTGACTACCGTTTAAGCAGTCAACACGCTTGAGGAATATATACCTAACAATGAAGAAAGAAGACAAGGAAGAGTGGTCAAAAAATAAACATTAAAAGTAAACGGGCTAACTCTCCAAATTTTTGACAGCTAAAATGAAGAAAGAAATGACCTCCATACAAACAAGAAACAATAGACACCCACTCCGTATACGTTGTGTTCACGAGAGCTGACATTTAGGCCAGCCCATATATATACACGGTGACAAAAACAACAGCACCACTTTTTACGCGGACGAAGACAGAGTAGACACACTATACTTCGTTTGCTCCGTCTCCGTCCGCGTATCAAGCTGCACTGTTGTTTTTGTTTCACCGAGTATTTCGGTTTATTGTGGTACTCCTAACTAGGCCTTATATTTCCTGACAGCGGAGAGCCGCCGATGAATAATGCAATTATAACGGGAAGCGCTACGGTAATGTAACATGCAAGTTGAAATATCGCGTACGTTGAATAAATTGTCGACAGCTACGTTTACAAAATGCCCTGCTTTCGTTTCACTATGTCAGCCAAACGTGCTCATTTATGGCACCCAGTCAAACTGCAGGCCATGACCATTCTTTTACTGCCTGTGTGCTGCACAATAAAGAAAATGCGACTTAATGGCGACAGAAATACGACAGACTGGCGATGTAAGTACGAGAATGCGAAAAATATTGTAAGAAAGAATAAATAATACAAATGAAATGTATTCATCTTTATCACTATTTCTTGATTTCTGTTCCTTCTTTCAGCGCACGCACTTATTTGCTGCGTTCACAGCAAGTGAATATCTGTCCGCGATATTGGAACGCCTTATCTAGTTCCCTTCTAGTCTTGTGTATAAGCTAGCGGTCACGCTCGCACAGTAGTCTGTGTTTGTGGGCGCTCACATTCACTGGCCACACGGAAATAGAAGCCTGCCTCATAATCTTCCTGCACGTATATAGCTTTAATTATTAGAGTAGCCAGTATACGACTTATATGGGATCTGCTCCTACCCGAGGCGTCTGGAAGATATTAGGCCAATGCATTATCCTCCGTGCAGGTTCCGGTAGCACTTTTTTTCTTAATATTATGAAATTATCTATTTACATGGTTATATATTTTGTCGTTTCAATCTGCAGTCTGGACTGTAAACAAACTATCTGCATGCCCATTCGCCCCTTCGCCTGATTCATTATCCAAGATGCCCGGTTATGAATGGGGATATATAAAGTAACTAAACAGTATGTTCATACAACTTTGTGCGCTGAAACTGCCCATGAGTCTAAGAAGGAAGCATTAGTGGACGGCTTTAGATGGATGCGATCACCTCGGGTTTCTTAGCGTGTGCACAAACCCTTGCCAACTGACGGTGTCTGCTGCCGAGAAATAGCGTTCGTTCGATCTGTTGCGATGCACGGAGTTGCCTGCCTTGGCCGGGTACTCGGCGATCCGCTTCACCGCCCCTCCAGGCGTTATAGTATTGTCGATGTCACCATGTTTTGATGCTGCCTCAGAGGTGAACCGGCATACGGACGCCCTTGCGTGCAGAAATATAAGCAACGTAGGGAAGAAAGAAAAAACAAAACTGCCGGTGCTCACTTCTCATACTTTCCGCACCCGTTTCTCTGCTTTTCCCGTTCGGCACCGGAATGTGTCAGCGCAGGACGGTCGGTTGACTTTACGGATTGCGTTCCAGCTCGCTGCGGCTCTCCTTGTGTTCGCGCTGGTTGGCACCCCGCCGAAAGTAAAGGCGAGTGGGAGGGCTGTTACTTTGACATGGGTGGGCGCGAGCGCGCACCGTTCTCGGTGAGTGTGTCCGTATCGGCAATCCATCTTCGCGGCACATCTGCGAAGGAAACGACGCCGACAGCCGCGGTTGCTGACTACTTTCGAGGAGGAAGCGAGTGGTAACGATAGTAATATTTGATATAAAGCTTCGGCGCGTGTGGAGAATGCTATTCGCCCCCCTCTCCGGGTGCAAGCTGTCGAAATTCTCAAGAACGTTTCGAAAGAGGGTGTCGTTTGTAGAAGCAATATAAGGTGATGGACCCTTTCTCCTTTCTGTGTGTGCATATCTATGCGAATTTCGAAGGTCTACCTTTACTAGAGAGACTGAGATAAATAAAGTTTTGTTCCTTTTAATTTTATCTCACTAATACTTTCTTTAGGAAAGAAATGAGAGAGGCTGACGGGAGAGCCATACAAACTGGCTGCGTCCTTCGAACTTGAAACGCCTATTAAAAAAGCTTTTACTTTGACTAACACCTTTTAAGTCGGCACTAGAAACAATAAATATTGAAGTGGATGGTTGTGCGAGTATTTTTCATCAAGGAAGAAAATCGCTGCCTGATAATAATTAGAATAACCAGTTCCAAAGCAGAGCGTATCATCGTCACCGACGCGGGCCTTGGATTCATGATTCTTTCGCCATCCGTCCACACTACAGATTCTCTTCTGTTCGTCTAACTTCTGCCCCCACAAATACAGAATCAGACCAAGGCGCGCTGAGTGGTGGCTGTCCTAAACCCTGAAGCAACATAAATTATCCCTCGCTCTCTCTATCTGTCTCGTTCTCACTTAATGCGACAGCATTCCACCTCGCGGCAGTACTCGTACAGACCGTGCTCCAACTGTCGCCGAAGCTTCTGGAATGTTTCGCCACTGACATCAAAGTGACATTTCGCATGTCCAATTGCGCTGCGTCGGATTTTCTTTTTTTCAGCGTGGGTGCTGCCACTGCTTCCCTCAGTTAGCCTATCACCAACGGAGATCCGCACAGACACTCTAGCTCCTCTTCTCTGGGCTCCATTCTCGTCTAATCCGTGTTCCCTGTAACATCGTGGCTGTATCCACGTTTTCATCGGCTCCATTTACGTGTCACTTCCATTTACAGAACGAGTGGTGCAAAGAGGACCGCGTACTTCATTCGAGTGGCAAATTGAGTGGCTTTTCAGCTTACGGCAGCAAATGCCCAGAAAAAAAAGTATCCACTTGCTGTGTCGTTCATTAGCACACTGCACTCATCAGGTTAACAATGCGGGTTGCAATTTTGTCATTGTATAGCTCTCTGGCTCCGCATGTAGCCTGTAATTTTAGAGAGACGAGTTTGTGTGGAACTAGCAGGCGTATTGATTTAGTGAAATCTGGGACTTAACTTCCAGCCCATTTATGATGATTATAAACTTGATATGAAATTGTTAGAGTATATGGTAGGACGTGCGATTCATTGCACTGGCGCATTGAATTAATGTGTAGAAGACCTGAATGTCTACGTCTGGTCTGTAATAAAATCCTGCACAGTCCTTGGACCCAGGAGACTTCCGTCGCTGGCGCAGAAAGCTCTTTGTGCGGTGCTGCAGCTTTTTGAGGAACACCGGCTTCAGTGACTGATTGTAGTCCTGCTGTGCGTCCTGCTATGTGAACGCATTGCTCACTATTTTCCTCTTTTCCTCTTACCTCTTTTTTTCCTCTTTCCTCTTCAGGAAAAGGGGGTATCTCTTTTCCTTAAGTCTGTGGGGGGGCCGCAAACTGGGCGCTCGTCTAGGTAGCCTACCTACCTTTCATCTCCTTGCTTTCTCTCTCTCCTTCTTCCGTGTAAGACTCACAGTCGAAAAACGCGCACTGCCAAACTGTTCGTTGTCTCTGTTTTAATTCTCTGCCTGGACAAAAAACAATGTTCTTACGCTAAAATTACTCGTGATGCCAGATGCCAGCCAATCATGGTGCACGGCATATTGTTAGTGAAAGCAGCTGGCCAATGGCAAACAGCATTTAAGAAGGAAATAATTTTCCAATTTGGCCCCAGAAGTTTAGATACTAAAATTTGTTGGGAGACTGTTAGTGTATAACTCGCTTGCATGCCCATTCTCGAAGCTTTCGTCATCGTGTTACCAAACGAGCAACTTTCGAAAACGGATATCTATCTCCTCTTGGTGAAAGAACTTCCAGCACATTTGTTATCATGATAATGCTGATATGAAATTTACTAGAATAGACGTGGCCCAAGCGGTTCCTTGAAATGGCCCATATGTAGAAGAACTCACTGTCCACGTCTGGTATTGAAGACAATCCCGTATATTCGAACCCGGTATGATGAACCCGCATAAATGAAGCTTACCGACCAACACTCATATGAAATACTTCCCTCATACCAAACTAGCCGTTGCACTTGTCAAACTCGATGATCCCGTTGCTAGTGCCATAAAGCCGATTGCATGCAGCGTGCGCAGTTTTCCAGGGAGTTATTTTTATCGTTTAAGACGAAGCTTTAGCTTGGACCCAACTCCAAAGCCACCTATTCGAATACATGTAAAACGCAGAAACACTTTTCTGAGAAAAGCCATGGACAGATTTTAATTAAGTTTGTTGCGTTTGAAAGATGAGGGTAAATGCTAGTCGCTGTTGGTGGCATAATTTTGATTTAGTGCCTGAATTTTGTTAAAAGAATTTGCGAAAATTCGAAGGTTCGTAAAAAAAATAGAAACATGAAGCTTACAAATGAATAGCTCTGCATCAAGAACAGATATCGGAGTTCTGTAAGTGGCACCCTTAATATCATTCAAAGTGGACAAATCGAATATTGAATTTATATCTTACGTGAATTCTTTACGCTGTGTACAAAGGATCTGCAAAAGCTGCATTTCCATATTACTAAATTTTTTGAGATTCATGTGGAACATATTAGTTTCGTACGCTTTAGATGTGCTATTAGATGCGGTTCAGATAATTGTGATATCATTTTTCATTGCTGAGTTACAGAGGTCTAAACTTGATAGTTTCGTTTTCTGAAAATGTGCGACTTTTGCCAATTTTTATTAAATAATTGGCCACCTAAATAAAAAATGCGAAACAAACGGTCACTAGATCTTACTTTTTCCTTTTAAATCCAACAAGCCTCGTCAAATTTGGTGCAGTGGTCAACGAGAATGAATTCACCTTTTACATGTATTTGGATAGTGGTACCCGAGCTAAAGCTTCCTCTTGAGGCCTTGAAAATCAGAAGACGCCTCAATGGACGCTTCAGAAGGCACTTTCTGGAGTGTATTCGTTGCACCAGTACTGCGCCGATATTGAAGGAAGTGAACTGGAGCAGGTTTACGAAATATCGGGTGCCAAGAACTATATTCTTGGATGCGCTGAGAAATACTTTAAGGCACAGCCTACTACGCATAGTCTTGTTTTCAATAAGTAGTTACTTTTTTTGCTTCTTTTATTCACTGGTGGCAACTAATCCGTCTATAACAATCACATCAAAAATTCATTTAGGTTCACTATATTCAAGCTTGGGTAGATTGAGTTACCGGATGTATGAAATTTGTTCAGCTCATAAGCCTGTTCGTTATAACTGGTTTCAAGTGTAGCCAGACAACATTCGTTCTACACGTGAAAAACTAATTACCCAACATCTTAAAGTAGGCGGCTGGTTCGTACTGAAAATTTTAACAGGCATTGCGCAGGAAATTTGAAGAAAAAGGAGGAGAAAACAGACACAACAAAATGTGTTTGTTCTCTCCTTCTTCAATTGTATAGCGAATTATCAAAGTGTGCAATAATGGGGAACAATTCAGGCCCGTCTGTTTATGTAGCATTGCACCAGGTGGGGCTTACTTTTCCGCACATACAATTCTGCACATGAAATCCGAGTATCTTGTAACCAATTGCAAAAATATGGCCCTTTCGCGCCTCCAATGCGTCGTAACAAGTCGCAAACGGTACCAAGATGTAGGCCTCAATTAGACTAGGAGCGAGAATTCGCCACAGAGTAAGGATGGTACCGGTGAAATTAGCGCCAATATAGTCGAAAATTACATTCCAATGCCTCATACGCTTGTAAAGAGTGCACCACCGTATATATAGACATGTTGAGGCAAAGCCACCGTACGGCACGTTCTAGAGAAATGGAGTGAGCACGCTTGGAATAAGTAGTGCTCACTTGAAGCAACGGTGTCTAAAAGGGGGCTTCGCCAGTGCCCACAACAAGCGATAATTATTCGAGAACACGTAAAATTAACGATGCTGGCATAATTAGCGCCAATATAATCTAAAATTAGCCGTGTTCCACCATACACATCGCTATCTTCGGTATCTGCCCACCTAGCCTCTTGGTCAAAAAAATAAAAAAGAAAGAAAGAAGGGCTCAACCAAGACTCAACGCTAAAGACGACAAGGTCGACGTAATTGCGTCTGAAATGCGATACGAAAAACATACAAAACGAGTGAATAAAGAACACGAAAAAGAGACAAAGGTACACAGGATAGAGAGATGTAATAAGCATTTATTCATAGAAGCATTTGAACGCCATGCACGTCAACTTTGTCTTCTTGAGCGACGACACTATGTTTATCCTCTCTTTTTCTTAATCGCAAGGTTTGACATGCAGCATATTATTGAAACGGACCAGTTCTTTCCTTTTTACTTGAAGATCCACCCTTTAAGGCTTCGAAATAAAAAATACCGAGAGGTAATGATGCCTGAATAGGCCTTCGCCATCAGACTTAGTTCTGTCGAAGTACTGCAAGGCTAGAACTCGCATATTGTGGTAACAGTCTAAATTTTATTATGTGTGAAAGTTTCAGTGTGCACACTCTCTGAACTTCCTCCGTCGCGTTCAAGAAAACAAGTAAAAAATTGAGGAAGCGAGAGAGAGAAAAAAGAAAAAGAAAAAAGGTTACTGTTGGAAGGCTGACATTTTTGCCAGGCGCATATGAGTGCTCACGTGTTACTTTGCACTCGGAGGGGGAAGTGGATAAACTATTCCAGTGTATTGACATTTTATTACCCTTGAAGACGTCACGGTTGTAATGCTCCAAAGTAAACAAAGCAAATGAAATGCAAAGATGCACAGAAGCGTCACTGACACGAAGCATTTCGCAATTAATTTGCCCTCTCTACGACCTGAGCAGTTCACGTCGAGCTCAACGTTGCCTTTATGAAACAATTAAAACGTTGCCTTTTTTTATTTCTTCAGGAATTCACAAACTACCTACACATGCGCGACCCTTGTTAAATTGGTCTCGCTCCCTAAACTCCCTCGTCGTCTCGTACTAATTTTACGCAACCGGCTGAAGTGCGCGCCACCTCGTCCGATGGGACACGGCGGCAATTAACGGAGCGGTATTACGTGTGCGCAAGTGTCTGTAGAGCGGGCGAGAAAGAATTGACTTTTTCGGAGTTCTCTATAATCAGTGCAGCGCTGGCTATTTCGGTGCCGGCGCTAAGCCGTTATACCATTATGCTTCGGGCCATTTTGATGGAACGAAAATTGGCAGAACACTCGTGTGCGTTGAGGCTATAGCCGTACTTTACGACTCCTATACACGTATGGAAAAAACGCCTCAAATGGTCTGGAAACTTCAGTATTCCTAATCAGCGTTATTCAGATATCGTGTTATGTTCTGGAAAAAGACGTCTCTCTTTCTCGATCTCTTGTATCTGCAGCTGCGCTTCCTCTGACGACAGAAATTCTCTCCCCTCTAGGCTGAGCTAGCTGCATGACAGACCATTCGTGAAGGAAATATTTTAAATGTTCGCCTCAGCCATATATTGCCCCCAAATTATTTGGAATGCTGCTAAAATTCTTGTAGAATAACCTATTTTGCAGCTATACCTCCGTGGTAATGCGCTATTTGCCTGTCAGCCCTCATTCATTCTTTGTCCTCTTTCTATCTCTTCATATATTTGCCACGTCCTCCACCCCTATATCTTGCGAACTCAGCAGTGCGCGACCCTTCTTAGCACCCTTGACCTACTTCCTTTGTCCGAGACCTAAAACCGCGTCAATCCTAATTTTCTTGCGATATAAAACGTCGCCTCGTACTTCTTAGTAGTGATTTCTTCGTCTGATATACGTAGCGCGTTTCGCTTATTTGTTTTGAACACATATACACATATACACAGGTAACAGGAAAGGGAAAGCGAGGAGCAGGCTGGCAACTGCCACCGGAAGGGGCACAACGCCTGCCTACTCTTCTGAAGGGAGGCGACAGCAACACAGAAATGGAAGATAGGAAGGAGGGGAGGAAAAAGGAAAAAGGAAGGGAGAGCAACAGGACAAATCTAAAGACCAAAGTAGAACACTGCAACAGGACAAATTCAAAGACTAAAGTAGAACTCTGCAGCCGGAATTAAAGTGACGCCGCGTCGAACAGCCTGCACAATTATCAACCACGTCCATGGCTAGTTCGCTATGCGGCTGACTGTGTTCGCTTGCCCTAGCTCGTCCAAACACATATGGGTAATGGTGAAATAAATATCAGTAGACGGCGTTGCAGAGTGCCGGCCTCAGGATTGATGGGTTTTTGGTTCAATTGCTCACTTGATGAGTTGAGTAAAAGTTTCTACGCTTTACATTGCCACATCACAATAACTATGGACAAATACTGTTAAGCGAAAAACATCATCCTAGATGAGGCTCATGCTACACCTACACGAAAGTCACTCTGAAGTGAGTAGAATCAAAGGGAGAAAAGAGAAACAAGCACACTTATATTGCTAATGGAGTATGTAACAACTCCTGCTGAAAAACAAAATTGACCTTTCGAACTAAAGGTAAACATATGGTAGCAAATGCGAAAGCTACCCGTGTACTTCGATTTAGGTGCGCGTTAATGAACCCCAGGTAGTCCAAATTACAAAAATCCCTCACTATGACGTGTCTAACAATCAGATCGTAGGTTGGCATGTCGTCATCGTCGTCGTCATCATCACCATCATCAGCAGCAGCAGCCTGGTTATTATGCCCACTACAGGGCAAAGGCCTCTCCCATACTTCTCCAACAACCCCGTTCATTTACTAATTGTGGCCATGTCGTCCGTGCAAACTTCTTAATCTCATCCGCCCACCTAACTTTCTGCCGCCCCCTGTTACGCTTCCCTTCCCTTGGAATCCAGTCCATAACCCTTAATGACCATCGGTTATCATCCCTCCTCATTCCATGCCCTGTCCATGCCTATTTCTTTTTCTTGATTTCAACTAAGATGTCATTAACACGCGTTTGTTCCCTTCCCTAATCTGCTCTTTTCTTATCCCCATCATTCTTGTTTCCATATATCGTTGCGTAGTCCTCAATTTAAGTAGAACCCTTTTCGTATGCCTCCAGGTTTCTACCCCGTACATGAGTACTGGTTTGGCACGTAAAACCCCATAATGCAGTTTTGTTTTTACTGTGTACCGATTGCATTGTCTGTCAGATATGCCCTGACGTCTGTCCCATTTGGAATGAACTGCATCTACAAACGTTACGTCGCACCAACCACGTTATATATATATATATATATATATATATATATATATATATATATATATATATATATATATATATATATATATATATATATATATATATATATATATATATATATGTATAGCTTGAGGCTTCTCCAAAAATTACTCGAGGCGCTTTGGCTGAACTAACAACGAAACAAAGTATATGCGTCGTCAAGGCTCAGCTCAATATAATACAGAAAAAAAAGGCTCAGCTCAATCAGCTCAGCGGCGGAAGACCATGTCCTTCCTTGCGCTGCTGACATGAACGTTGCGTGCACTCGTATACAGGCATCTGCATCTCACCTAAAATCTCCGAAAAAGAGTGCATTCCTTTTGGGAGAAGCAAGCTGCTGCCCCGACGGCACTGGCATAAGCTTCTGTCACCGCCTGCCGGCAGCTGTAGAAATCAGCCATTCAGGGAGGGTTGCCGCATGTTGCCCACTCCTCTGGTATCATGGGAACTTTCTCTGAACGGCTTCCCTTTGGCAGGCGGCGACACTAATTTATGCTAGCGCCGCCACGGCAGCAGCTTGCATACCCATAAACGAAGGCAGCAACTTTGAATTTTTTTACAGTGAAGCTGTAGGCCTCTAGTTGGTCAGAGTTTGTCATGGCGTGCTCACTAAAAGAAACTGCAGCTGGAAAATGGATTTGTGCTTGAGTTTCCACGCAGCAGAATTACGTTTTCTCGTATATTCGAATTACAATCCGTTCCTCTCCTGTCTGTAGGTTGTGTGTAAGTCGTACGTTACGAATTTGCTGAGACATCTTGACTTGAAAAATTCATTTAGTTCAATAGCGGAATTACAGTAGGCTCAAGTCCCAAAAACAAGCGGCAGCTGGAAAATTTAGGGCATTGTGTTTCAGTTTCCGCGTGGTGGTGATGCTTGTGTAACGTGTAACGTTAGTTTAGTTAGTGGTACTTGCCCAACGTTAGTACCAGCTTAGCTGTAGATTCACTTTCACCGGTTATAATGGAGGTGGATTTTTTTAGCAGGAGAGAACATACGAGTTTTTTCCGGACTATGGTATGTAGAATCAATTTGAAACGGGCAAACAGATAATTGTGTCAAATGGAAGCCATATGCTGACGATATCGAGCCATATTGATCAAGCACCCCTCAGACTTGCCCTATTTCAAGACAGCCATTGAATACATTTTAGATTTATATTTCGTTTATTTGGTCATTTCAAGAAATGCCCATGAAGAGAGAGAAAATGCGACAATCTTTCTCCTGACTGGGCCTGCTCTTCGTGCTGCACTTGGAACAGATACAGCAAAGTAGAACACAAAACAAACAATACACTATTTACAGAGAAGAGTAGGTACATCATCATCATCAAAATAAATAATCAAGCGCACGAATCATCAGTCATACACAACGCTTGTGTTAGTTATACGTCGATGTGAGAAATGCCTTGGCGTTCCAGTTAATTTGTTAACAAAACGTCGTTTCATGCACTGAAGCACACAAGTGGAACACCAATGCATTTATCCGCAAAGTTCAGAATTTTATATCTCGAAACTGGTGTCATCTTGAAAATTCGTTCCAAGTGGGTCTGCCTTGCGAACTCCACGGCTAGAATTTGTAAATTGCAATATGGGTCATACGATAATCAGCTAGGAAATTCATTAGTGAATTCTTGTTTATTAGTCGCTTTTGCATATCAATTTTTTGTGTAAGTAGTGTCCACCGCTTCGAGCAGACCGGCTCATAAACTAGAATTGAGCTATCTGCCACAGGGAACCTTTAAAAAGTTTTGAAAGTGTTTGCTGAAACACCCTGTATATATGGACGTAGAACGCACGATATGGAGAGTGTCGTACTGGTATTTCACCGTACTCTCATAAGTTATATTAGTATAACTTATACAAAAAAGTTAAATATTCAATGCACAGGATAAACTCATTAAATATTCCAAAACTGTTGTGTGTGCTGGGTTTACGTAATTTTCACTCATGCGCATTGTGTATTAATGTCTTTTTTTCGGGCAATCGAATACTAGAGCAAGAGAACTTGTGTCTTTCTGTAACAAGGGCCCGAATTCTGCAGGAATACGAAAGCGAACCAACCAGTTTTGGCCTGTACTTTACTCAAGTTTCTCCATAATTTTTGTTCTTTTTCGGCTCCTCTCACGACTCCGCTTTTTTGCTGCAGGGCTCGTCTCTCAACTTGTATGCGTGCAGACCACACTGTTTACTCGGTGAAATGCAGCCGGCCGGGCTCGCCTCAGCTTTTCCTATCCTTTCTACTCAGGTTGGTTCGCTTCGCCACTGCACGTCCGCCTGCGAAGGGTGAGGCGACTGTGCAACGCGCTCTGGCATTCCGATATTTTGCTTTCTTAGGTAAACACTCTCCACCTTGTCGTCTACTTCATTTTCCCTGTATATCTTATTTCCTTCTCGCTTAAGTAAATGCTGCGGTGTCGCGGTGTCCCATGTAGAATGCAAAAGACAGGGCCTTCTGCTCTGGTGTTTACTTTTCTTCTACCATCCCTGCATGCTTCTGTACTTTACGAATCTCCCGATATTTTTCCTCTTTAAGTAGATTCACCATTGCCTAGCTGGACTGTCGTGAGAATTTGTGTACAGGCGTGAAACATGTTGCGATGGGAATGTTTTTTTCCGAGGCATTCGCTAAAGGGGTTTTGTGGAAAGTTCCGTTTTCTTATTCGCTGTCTAGTTCATTCCGTATTTATGTCTCGTTACTGGCGAAAAAGTGTACACTTTTCTTTATCTGCTTGAAACAACGCAGCACGTGCTATTCATATAGATTGCAGTTTCCTTACTGTCATCAAGGCATTTTATTTTACTTGCTTTAGCGGAAAAAATCAAGGGGAAGGAAGGGAGGGAAGGGGGTGAGAAGTCTTAAAAATTTGCATATGTCAATTATTTTTTTAAGGACAACGCGAGAGGCGGCGAGGTATAGGAATGCAGCAAGCCTTAAAAAACTTGCATCTTCCTTTATAGATATGAATAAATGAGAATTTCGAACCAACAGGTGGTACTGGCCATTTCTTTTAGCCTGGAAAACATAGAAATACATCACATGTCGCACAATATCTCAAATATTATTCAACATTCTTAGCCACTGTACGCATGTTCTACCAAAATGCTTAGGGCAAGCTATTTCTCGACGAAAGATTTGCTCCTGCGCAAACTAATGTGTGAAAACTGGGTCTATATATTATTGTCTCGCCGATAAAGCGAACCCAGTATTCCCAATGTTAAATAGTGCTCTTAAATTTGTGTACATGCGTTGACCGTCTTTTTTTTATTTTGCTCTTGCTGTACTGTCTATCCCTCCAAATGTGAAATCTAGCCAGTAGGGCTAACACTGGGTAAAGTCCAGTTCTCTTTTTCTCTCTGTGCCTTTACAAAGGCAGGCACGATTATAGTTAGATGACGGTCACCATTCACCGCAGACAAACTAGAGACTGTGTTCATTTAGCAAACGAGGGGCCCTCAAGTTCATCGCCGACCTACTCTCAGAAGCAGTCACTGTTTATGCATAAAGGAAGAAAGAATACATATAGCTTCGTAAATTCTCAGTTCAAGCTATCAAAACAAAATTATAATAAGCATAATGCTGCAAAACCTACAATGGCTGGTAAACTGGCTTCTGCCAGTAGGACCTGCAGCAAAAAAGAAAAAGAAAAAAAAAGAAAGTGTTGAATAATCGTCAATTGACTTTGCTACTATTGGTGACCATAGTGGCAATAAACTATCTTGGACTCACTTACGGTGCATTAGAATATGCACACTTATCAAGTATTCGAGCTGTAGAAGAGATCGAAACACGCAGTAGTACAGTCGATCCCAAAAAGCGAACATGCTGAGGCTCTGCGCACGCTCATCTGTTATTAAATGGTAGACCTAAGTACCATTAGCACGGCGACAAATTATTGACTACGTAAGCCACAGCTTCCATTTTAAATGTTTGCATGACCAGAAAAAAAAAACCGTCGTATGGATGAAGTGTTGCCCATTCAAACACTGCGAAAATTGGTTTTTTATGGAAGCTTTTGTGTTTTCAGAGAGAGAAAGAGAGAGAAGCGAAGAGGAAGAGGTAGGAATGTCAACCAAGGACGTGCCGGCTTACCTATCCTAAACTTGCTTGTCATGCCAATGGATTATCTACAGAGAGGTATCATGTATTATTCCGCACAAATTTTGAAACAACTAACAGATTGTCGCTCGTTTTAGTCATTGTAATTTTTCTTTCCAATGCTTAAAGCGATAATAGTTATAATACCTAAATAAAGTTGTTTGAAATAACAATAAGGAAACATGATCGGAAGAACATTGATCTCTGTGTCTCATTCATGCTAAGGAGATTAACACTGTGTCTCTAACACTCTAGTGTCTGGGAATTTAAGATATTCTGCACAAAGCACGTGAGGATTATCTCTGCACAGGCTATGAGGATCACACCATAAACACCAGAGTGCCAGAAAGAACGGTCTGATATGTCTTTTATGCACTTCCATATGACATGTATGAGTTCAGCGCTGGCAACTGTATATACGGAAAGATTTTTCGCAGACCAGTCCCTACGTGTTACACATGTGGTTTTCAACGCACGATGACTGTTGTTTAGGAGCATGAAATGAAAAGGCCCGTTTCCATGATTTTTATGTTTGGCAGAAAAAGTACAATCGACAGAACCGGCATGCATGCATTGCAAGCTTATTTTACACCGTGGGCACAGACGCGACGCAAATACTCGTTACATGCAGTGCGTCGCTCTGGTAAAGCACATGCACAAGCTGAAATGCCTAGTCGGTTGAACGCATGTAAAAAAAAATTCAAAGAGTGATTACGACGTAGTCACAGGACCGTTATACAACACGCTTGCGAAATTTGGGCATACGTAAGCAGCTCACTGCCTAAAAACCGCTTCTACTTGCAGCTTCCTGAAAGTTTCCTTGAACAGAAACAAGAT
The DNA here is from genome assembly GCF_038994185.2 of Dermacentor albipictus. NCBI lineage: Eukaryota > Metazoa > Arthropoda > Arachnida > Ixodida > Ixodidae > Dermacentor > Dermacentor albipictus. The sequence continues at coordinate 52,212,393 of NC_091823.1, read as the reverse complement.
GTACACTTGTCGCCACGGGGAAACCGAAGCTCTCTGCAGCTTAAATTTCAATATAGCGACTAAAATATTCAGCTTGGAACGCACGTAACATACATGTTGCGAATACAACGTTCATGAACCCCTCTTGTTTCCCGGTGAAGATTACGGAAAACAATACCGCATGGACATTCCTTTGTAACTTTCGACGCGCTCAAATAGGCTTGGTGATCCCATCTGCCACTTCTGCCAAGTTGAGTTGATCGCTTTACAGTTTGGCATCAAGTAGGGTAGCACCAGCTTTCTGCTACCGGTGAGTGCCATAACAGAGGCTTTGCCTCAGTCGTAGTGACCGAACTACGTAGCAAATCAAATCTACAGGTAACTCCTGCAGCACCGCCCCTGGCTCAACTCGTCGCATCATTTGTAGGTGCTCCATAACAAAAATAATTACACAAATGATGTTGGGCTTACACAACTGGCCATCTTGACAGAAAAACAACCAAAGCGCTTAAGCTTCCGACCACCTTACGAGGGTCACGCGTCAGTCCTTCGTTCTCGCCACCGCGGCATGCGCATGACTTTCTGTTCGACTTCAGGTTGCTATTGTCGAATGTAAAAAATTGTGTAAGCCCAACGCACATATTGGAATCTATGTGATATGTATTGTTATATGCGTCATAGAGAGGTATAATTTTGCCCACTTCATTCTTGCGTTTTTCGCGTAAAGGAAAGTGGGGCGCGCGCATGTGCTCTCCCTCACAAGTTCTACGCAATGTGATGTGCAGGGAAAATCTCAAAGAGCAAATTTTTAAAGTGCGAAGCATTTCTAGGCGAACATTTGCATTTTTGACAGTATCTGTCTAGCCGCCTACGTCATGGTGCTCTCATGGTGATCTTGTTAACTTGGTAGGTACCAAAATTTTCATAGTATGCCAAGAGTGTATGACGAGCATAAATGATCGGTCGTGACATGAATGTCATGAAATGTGTGTTATGTAGGTTATGAAACAGACGCCTACGTCCTGGTACTCTCATGTTCGTCTCGTTAGCTTGGTATGTACCAAAAATGGCATAGGTTCGAGCAGAGCAGCGCGGCCTGCCATCGCGCGCGGATACTACCAGTAGATGGTCTCGCCGTCATTGTCATGCAGCATTCCCATAGCATGTGTTCTAGCGTGGGTCTGGTGCCACACACTTTGCATCTATCGGTTGTGTATTTATGAATAAATAGCGTGCATTAGTATCGGACTCTTGTATTATTTGGTTTGTAGTTGTCGCCAACGGACAGCTTGCGATCTACTGAGTTGTGGATGGGGTAGTGGATAAGTACATCTTTGCATCTTGTAACGGTTGGTGATGTCGTTGAAGCTGGTCATTCTGTCTTCCCATTCCCATACTTCGCAGGGCCCTGTCAAGGGGTCTACGTTCGTCGCAGCTCGGAGAGTGAGCCCTCGAGCTACTTTAAGTGCCACTGCGTTAGGGTTGTCCTCTCCCGTTGAGTCGGGGGTGTGGGCTGGTATCCATAGGATTTGAAGGTATCTGTCTTCCCTTGTTGTGTTGCATTTACTGAGTATGTTTAGCTCCTCAGGTGAGATGCGGCCGTTCGCGAAGTTACGTACTGCAGTTTTGAAATCGCTGATTATACAGTGTGCGTTGGTTTGTGCTATGGCTAACACTATAGCCGTTCCTCCCGCCGTTTTGATGCGTGTCATGTTTATAGTTAAGCTTGTGCAGCATTGTATGTTGTGGTCACATACTGCTGCGACAAAGCTACGCTTGTGTTTGTAACGCGCAGCTTCTACAAAGACCACGTCCTTGTCTCCTCTGTAGTTCTTCGCCATGTTCTTTGCCCTGCTTTTTCTCCTGCCCTCGTGGTGTACAGGATGCGTATTCTTGAGTGGGTGGGGGGGGGGGGTGTAACGGGAGTTTCTTGGGTATGTCCTTGGGTATGTCCTTGGGTATGTCCGGCCGGTGTCCGTGTTGTGTGTGGTGACGGATCCCTAATTTATATATATCTAGGGTGTGTGTGCCCGCCATCGTCTTGGAGAGGCGTTCATATTGTACTATACATTGCGCTTCTATTAGCTCTTCTAGGATGCTGTGCAGTCCCACCTCTAGGAGTTTCTCCGTGCTCGTGCTTAGCATGAGTTCAATTGTTTGTTTGTATACCTTCCCAATCAGGCCGTCTAGCTTTTTCTTTACAGTGTTACTGACTTTTCTTTACAGGTATGAAGGATGATGTCTCTGGCCACCAGCTTTGCCACGAGCTTCAGCTCAGAATAGACTACGAGAATGAGGGATGTGGTTCCGTTGAGGTCGGTCACTACACAAGATTCATATGGCTTTTTCAGTAAATTGGAGGCGCCCAGCGCACACCTACCGCGAGGCATACTCAAATTTTCTTGCTACGTTTCTTCGCTTGTCTTTCATTCTGATTCTCGCGATTCTTCAGCGCTTCTAACGTTCGTGGTTCGAAGTGCCTTCACTTTCGACGGGAAATGTAGAGAAGAATAATCGACGTTTCCCGGGTTTCGTGAACTGCGCCCGATCGTCTCGCATCGCTAATGCGCCCAGTCTTCACTCTCCATTGAACTACATTCTCCGGCTGCCAATCGCTTACATCTTCCCTCTTTTTACACTTCTTGTACAATTATCATCTTCTTTTGTATGGCTGGAATGCTCGGCTTTACGGCCGTTAGCCGATGTCCCTCTCTTTCAATTCGCAGTAAATATCTTGGTCGACGCTTCGGTTGTGCCTTTCTCGCCCCTTATCGTTTCGTGCTATAGTGCCGCCCATCGATTTCTAAGAGCAGAAACTCGTTGGGTTTCGCCGTCTCTTTGTGAGCACTTACTCCACCCACTCTCAATATCGCGCTCTGCTGGTTCTGTAAACACGCCATCGTTCGTTCTTCAGTTGGTGTGGAGCGAGAAGTCAACAATGAACTTTTCTTGTCTTGTCTTTCTTTTTTAAGTATCCTTGCTCTTGTCTTTTTTTTCTTCATTCCATATTGATTGTGTCACTCTTTTCTTTCTGACACGAGGCAAAGTTTCTTCACAGCCTTTAAAGCCTCCAACCAATACGCTCCAAACTAACTCTTTGGTTTCGCTCTCGTCTTTGTTTCAGTTTTTTTTCTTCCCAGTGGCGTTTATTGCTTCTATTCCTCTGTAAGTTATGATAAAGGTGCTCATTTTACGTGAGTTATACGCCCAACAAAGCAGTGAGGGAGGTACTGAAATTTCACTGTAGCCATTGGGCTGATTCACAATCATAAAAGCTGACAGTCACTTTAGCACACGATAAAGATGAGGAAGGCAAAAGCCTACACACTCCCGAGGCATTCATTACATCATTTGACATTTTCATTAGAACGATTTACTTCGTATAACTTGTTTTCTCCTATCAAAGGTCATGGGATCAAGTTCCTTAATTAACTGTATCTTAAATATACGTGCCTTAATTAAGTTCGCCTTAATTAACGCCAGAAGTAGTGGGTTCAATTCTCGATTTCACGATGTCAATTGGAATCCATCTTGGAGATATGGCCGCCTTGCCCATATCTCCCTGTTGGGTCGTGGGTTCCAGTGCCTTAATGAACTTCGTCTTAACACCAATGGTTGTGGTTTCGAACCCCATCGACAGTAGTGGGTTCGATTCTCGACCTTCATGAGGTCAATTCGAATCGAACTTGGGGATATGGCCGGTTCGCCCATTGCAGGTGTGTTCGACTTTCACCAAAGGTCGAGGGTTGGACTCCCTATGAATTTTGGTGCAATAACGCCGATTGGCGTAACTTTGGATAGTGTATTTTTTCGTCCCAAGAGCCGTCTAACGCTTTCGCCTTAATAAATCAATAGAAGTACTCTTGTGGGCCTCACATATGCGTATAATGAGTCTCACGTGCACATACGCTGCAGCCTCAAGCGTGTCATGACAGCGAATCAAGGTCTCAATGTCGATGATTATTAACAGGCTAAAGAAAAATTTCCTCAGAACCCACCTTTGGATGATTGTCTATGGTAGCGCGTTTGACATTGAATCAATATAGCGACGCTACGTATTGCCATCGTCAAAACAAATTATGTATTAAGCGTGTACTGCAGCGCGACTACTCTTTCGCGCTTCCCTAATTCCCTAGGAACCCTCGGCGCCATCTATCGTGCCACGGCAAAGCCTGGGCGTGGCCTCCGAAATGCGTGGCGCGCAGTATGCGTGCGAACGCTGGGAAACGTGTCGTGCGGCAGCAGGGCTCCTCTGCCGCGCTTCTTTATGGACACGCTGCGCTATGCGATGGCACTGCTGAGAAGTCCGCGCGTGGCACCCTAGAATCGCTGAGAAACGTTTCCTCGCTTTCTGCACACCATGTGACACGTGCACAGTGACCCAAGTTGACGAGAGGCTCTCTAAAAAACGGCACATACACAATGAATTCATGGCGCAACTCGCTAAAGCGTTATCGTGAAAGGCGTTAACTGAAAACCGCCATATATCCAGCGCATATGTGCCGCAGCTTGCAATAACATCGCCTTGCTGCCTTTGAGGAAACCATGTGTCGTTGGTTCTATACCGCCTAGCATCAGGGGAATTTCAAGGATATTTATTTTGTCATTACACAGCGGGCACTCAGTGTCACTCAGCGGGCACTACTAGCACACAGTTGGTATCAAAAAAGGCTCACTGAGGATTCTCATATGCAGAAAATTCTGTGCTCTATTCTGTGCTCTATTTCCTGCAGGATGCAGGAAATAGAGCACAGAATAAAAATCTCAGAAATATACCTGCCAAAGAGGCTCACTCACTGTTGCTATTTAACAAAATCAAAATCGAGATAGGTCTACAAAATTTATCTGCCGTAACATACTACTACTACTACTGCTAATAATAATAATAATAATAATAATAATAATAATAATAATAATAATAATAATAATAATAATAATAATAATAATAATAATAATAATAATAATAATAAAGAAAAGACGGCCTTCAACTTGCATAGGCTCACATAAGTGTCTTAAGCTCACATAGGCATCGAAACAGTTTATGTCTGCATCATGCTGTTTTCGAAATTTGGGCTCCTTGGGAAGGTTACCCGAGAGAAGTTAAGGCAGCGTTCGCCAGGCTCACCTGCAGTTAGCATTGCAAAAAGAGCTCCGCCAGTGGCGCAATTTGCGCCAAGGAAGCGAACATCCGGTCTCGCTTGCTATTTTTTCCATGGCAGCAAATCTGCACTGCCGCTTTCCTTTTTCCTTTATTATTACTTTTTTTACACCGCCGCCGACGTTGCTGTCGTTGCACTGCTGCTGGCAGCGTGCCAGTGGTCGTTCACCTCCAGGAATGGGTGTTCGGCCCGGAAATATAGGGAAGAGAAAAGGGGGGCCAGTTCCGGGCAGGCTAGGGAAAACGCAGCCATGCTCGGAATCAACGGGATCATGGGATCATTCTGTAGTTCTGTGCTATTCTGTGCTACTCTAAATCAGAGGCGGAAAGCTTCTGTCGTACTCTGCTGGCTTGCGTGCGCCACTTTGCGCCATGCATGCGCGAGCGATTGCCTTTGGCTTGGCGGCGGGTCGGCGATTAACCGGGGTCAGCCACGCACGCTTGATAAACGTTGCGGTAGCATGCCACCGGAAACCGATCAGCAGGACCCGAGTGTGCTTTAGGCGGCTTAACGATAGGGAGGGTAACGATAGGGAGTGCTGTGCCCAGGCATGGAAAGCACGCTCTGCTGTCTCACGCCGGTGGCTGGAGTCGGGATACCTTTAGATCTATACGTCGTTCTTACTGCGGCTTTTTTTTTTTCTGATCTGATGCTTTAGTCTCTGTCTTGTTCTATTTCGTTTCGTTGGCTCTTTAGACTTCTCGTGTGAATACGCACGAGTGAAGTTACGATCACGCACGAGAGGAAGTAACTGCTCAGCGCGGAATGATGACGTGTCGACGCCGCAAGCAGGCAGGCTGGAAGCGGTCAGTTCCAAGGCGCCAGCCACACCTTTCGTACGAGCGCAAAATAGACAGGGTTTGTCGTTTTCTTTTGGTTTAGCTCTCGCGTCTTTCCAATTGCCGATCCCTTTCTTTCGGATTGTTTGATTTTTCCCAGGTGGTCAAAAAACGCCGCTGCTATTTAGAATGGCTCGATGCTGGTTCAATCCTACGCGTTTTCCCATAGACGGTCGATGCATCTCCTAACCACAGGGAGAAGGTGCTAATGGTGAAAATACCGGCAGAAGGTTTAACGAGGCGGCAGAAGATAGAGAAGACGCCGTTCCGTTTAATGATATAAAGGCATGCCTATGTGTCTTGGGGAAACGTCCCGAAAAGCCGAGTAGCCGCGCGTGTCAGGATGATCTCCAGTTTACAGGGCGCTCTCCAGTGTGGTGCGCGCTGGCGCGATGGCATTTCCGTTGTTTTCATATATGTAGCTGCCGCAGTTGTGTTCGTGGAGGGCTGCAGGGACGGAAGAGGAAACGCGGTCCTTTCTCTGCGACTGATTCGCACGCGCTACGCAGAGAAAACCATGCGCTATTGGCGGAGCTTCACTCATGGCCGAGTGACATTGCGAAAAAGCTTTCCGAGTTTGGCGTGTCATATGTTTTTTTTCCCCTGTCAGATGAGTTAATGTCTTTTGCATAACTATACTGTACCCGAGAAGAATCGGCTTGTAATGAATTGCAAGTAGGTTGAAAAAAAAAAATGAAGCGCTATGCTAAGTAAAACCAATCGTCTTCTCAGTGTAAGTATACATACCGCTACTTTAACAAACGCGTGATATAAAACACGCACTAATACATCCAAGAACTTATAGTCGATTGTTATTCGTGTGGATAATCTGAATACATCATGGATGCCTGTGCTCTTGCAATATTTATTTTACCGCGAAGCTGTTACGGGCAGGTTTTCCCAGGATCGTGGCCGTGTGTAGAAACCAAACTCCCCATACGTGGGCTGACCCCTAAGATAGTGAAATATCCGGCCGACCCACGGCGGAGAGGAAGCAGGCGTTAAGCACTCCCCATACGTGGGCCGATCCCGAAGCTAGTGCAATGCCGGGACGACCCGCGGTGGAAGGGAAGCAGGCATTAAGCTCTCCCCATACGTGGGCCGATCCCGAAGCTTGTGCACTGCTTGGCCGACCTGCGGCGTAGGTGCAGTTCGCCATTAACGGGCCCACATACACTGCTTCGCTGGCCGTCCTTCACAAAGTGAAAGGGCACTGAGTTTTTGTTTCTTGCACTGAAAAAAAGAGAGGCCTAAGGGGCCGACAGACACCTACGTCAAAGCGACAAATTTGAACAGAGTAGTAGCCTACCACCGAGATCGCGGTGAAGGTGAACTACGCGACCAACCATGTCTTTCGAGAAAGGTAATGAAGAATACATACACAATGCGGGCAAAGAAATGCTAACGGTGCCTCCTCCTTCTAAAGCGCTCATTAATGAACACGATAATTAGTTTTTTTGCAGTTGCCAATGATGCTTCCGTCAATACATGCGAACGTGAAACTTGCTTCCCCCCCCCCTCTTTCTTTATATATATATTCGCCACCATCATGGCCACTATTTCCTCAGGGTGCTGATTGAAGTGCAACGAGAGCTCATTAAATACGTTGCCTCCGGTTACGGAAGTAATTTTGTCTCGTGCATCAGAGTTCAGTGCCTTCATGTTTGATAAACGCAATCCAAGGAGGGCAACACGCCAGGTACTAGACTTTTCTTTATTGACATTTTTATTGTCGCAGACTATGCTGATGTAGATGGCCATATCCAACCATTCCCCGACTCAAGTTTTCTTCCAGATGGTGGGTGTTTATACAACGGCTGACCCTCGCAGCCACCTTAAAATATCGGTTCCGCTCGGCTCTAGTTGTTTCTTGTGGTTCTCTTGCTTCTTTAGTATCTGCGGTGCTGTCCACGAGGCAGTGCTGTTGTATAGCAGCCACAGATGCGCCTTCGCGCTCTTATGACTTGCGCAAACATTAGCGCATAGTCCATGATTAAACTCTGTGCTGTCACCATTTCGCCGTCCTGCTTCGATTTGGCCACTATTCCACCAAGGTTTCATCGTCTTTACTTCCGTCTATCGGTATGGTTACTATGCCCCTTGTAAGACTCTGACGGGCCCGGTGCAGGTAAACGTTCTTGAGCGCTCGTAAGTCATAGCGTGGGATGGACTCATGCGTGCATCTTCTGGAAGGAACATGTCGCTGGTGCCGGTTAACTTCAGTAACGCACGGGGTGTGCGTTGTTGGGTGTGCCGAGGTATGCGTGGCCGGCAGGAGGTCTCGACCCCACTTCACGCAGAGTCAGAGACGAGGAGAGCTTTCTCGGCGAAGAATTCTTTATACAGTATGTACAAGTTGGCGTGGATATCAGGAGAGAGCAACCGAGCAGCTCCAAGCTGCTCAAATAACACTTCCCCGTCCCCAGATTCCCCAGATAGTCCCTAAGGACGAACAAGTTTGAGGGAGAGAGGGTCCGGGCAGCCTCCGTGGTCCCAACGCCGCTTTCAGTGGCCGGCGCCTCCGGGCACCGCGCTGCGCCGTCAGGCTAATCTGGCGGTCGGTCGGTATGGTGCGCCGGGCAAGTTCAATGGCCCGGCATACGACAAAGGGAACGAACGATCTGCAAGGCAAGGTGTCGAAACATAGTCCTTGGGTGGTCGGTAAAAGGGTTGCCCCTGGCGCCGCCGCACAAAGGAAGGGGTGGGGTGCATTGCTGTCCGCACGAGGAGGGGCCGAATAGCAGTCGGTGAGCCGACGGCCGCTTCCGTCGTTGACGCCGTGCAGCCGCGAGGACACCCAAGCTGTGCACTTAGTCGTCACGTGCCCGAAGCGGGCACCATGTGGGGATTAATGCTGCCTCCACGGTCGACACACGACAGCACTGGCCTCCCGTCAGGCAAATCCCAAGGCACAAACATAACAGCGTATGCAACGAATTGACCCAAGCATCCAGCCGTATGCCGTCTCATTTCTTCTAGCCTGTTCATTCTAGTGCTGATAGCACAAACTTTCTCTACCTGACTGAGCAAGCTGTCTTTCTCGCAAGGCTTTGATGTTATTCAGGCGTCACTTCTCTTCCTCGCTTTATTCAAGCCCACTAGGTCAGCTCACGAATGGTAGTAGCTGACGACTGATGCCATGCGCGTGGCCCGTAGGCAGGCCGTGTGCCGAAATATATTCCGAGCAAGACTAAATCTTCCCGTAGGACTAAAACACTACTGGTATTGTTGACCTCTACCTCATTTGCTTCCACCTTTTCACGCCTTGTTTACAGGCTACTTGCGCTTTCTGCAGTCAGTAGCTGCTAGTGAGTTCGTTACTCCAAGCAGACGTCCAGTCTAGCTTCTTCCAGTCTAGATGTGATATCAACGTCTCCATCATGAAACCAATAAAATATAAACTATAACTTCCAACAACCGAAGATAGCGGTGTAAACCGGTATGAAATTGGTGCCCTCTCCCATTGAAAATTAACGCTCCATTAAACTGTTGACTGCATAAAATAGTCGCACTGGCCACATATTGTTATAAATTGTATTCCATCTTTTAATCATATTCCATCATTCTATAAATGGAGAGCAGTACACGCCACAAAGTTAGATGCGAACAACTCTAAACTCTCACTTGTATAATTAAAATATATACAAACTCGGTGCGTAAATTGTAGGTTCATTGTCCGTCGGACGAATGTTCTTTCTCCCCGTGTTAAAGGTCGAACGCTTCTTGCGTAGAACATTTCTCAATACATTAAGCAGCCCCCCTAAGCTACCTCTGGTTAACCTCCCTGCGTCTTTTCGTTCTCTCTCTCTCTCTACCTCACTTTTCGATTTGCCCTTTCCCGTCTCCCCATGGTAGGGTAGCCAACCAGCCGCTTTCCTGGTTAACATCCATGCCTTCTCCATTTTCCTCCTCTCCCTTTAATCTATCTTCTCTACATCTTTTTCTCGGCGCTCCTTAATCACACTTAATGTGCACACAGGAAAAGGTGTGCTTGATCAAATTTTATAGCATGTAACGAGTCGCACATACACAAACTAGGGACATGTATTTCTAATATGGTGCTAGTCAGTCTCAAAATTTCTGCGCAGTAATGACTTCTTTATTATGCGGCTCCATTTCTCCTAGTCCAACATCTGCCTTATAGTATAAAAAGCTAATTATTAACTTTTCTAATTAGCTACCTGTATCTCTTGCAGTTATCATGGAAGTAATGTTTACCGCTCCGGTAATCCACCTAATGAGTGGGAACAGCATATCAGCCACAAACGCTACAAACATTTTTTAAATAATAACAATAAAGAAAAATACTGCTCGCTTACTAGTTCGACTTGTTGATGCCTTCATGCACAGTTGTGCAGTTGGTCTTAGACATTGCAAGGAAGACAAAATCTTATCCTTTCTTCTTTAGCAAGCAGAATCTTCAGCTTATATCGAGTAGTTTCTGAGGCCCTTAAGAAGGTATGAAGTAGTCGACGATGCTCCCAACCTTTAGAGGTTGGCTTTATTATTGCTTTTTTTTTGGGGGGGGGGGGGGTGTCACTGCACCTTTTACCACCAGAGTCATGAAAATAAGCCTCAGGCACACTTTTTCACATTGCTTCGGACAAAGCCGGCGAGATAAACGGAGTATCATGGAGACGCGGTAAGCGAATCTTGTTTTTTTTTGTGTTTCCTTTACAGCGGGCATTCAGTTACGCGGAGAGGGTGCAAAGAGAGCGTCGTGTAGTAAGCATTAAAGGAACGTCGCTGTTTCTTGGTTTGTTTTACTTATGTACACTGTTCCCAAAGTTCTTCTTAGACGGAACTATTGCTTCCTGCGCCCAGCAGCTTCTTTTGTTAAAAAGAGCACTGGATCGTTGCCATAGTAAAAAAGAAAAAAAAAAGTGGTACGGCGTGCTTCCTTGTCGCGCACTTTTAATCTGCCTTGCCGCTGCGGATAAAGTTTGAGTGCGCAGTAACCGCGGTGCGTCTTTCTTTAAGACCAGCGTTATTACGACTATTCACAGTCGCATTACTTGAACTATCGCTGTGACATTACGCGGCGCAAAAGACAAGCGTAGGTGAGGCCGCCGGAAAACGAGCACTTACAGAGAGGGCGCAAAGGACAACCACAAGAAAAAACACGAGGAGTTGAAAACATGACAAAAATACTAAGAAAAGAAATAGGAGATTTGCGAGGAGGGGCAGGAAAGAAAAAGAAAATGTAAGCAAAACCGATATCGAATTAGCAGCAGCGCGAACAGGAAGAGGAAGCTGGCAGCAGGGGTAGCAGTGGATCGCGTGTAGCCCATAGAAGGAGGCATGTTAGCACGAATTTAGGCTTTTAATTACAGCCTGAACACTCTCGCCTCATTCTCTTTTCATTTGTCCTTCTTCCGTCCCTTTGTAGAAAGCACATTATCCGTTATCTACGATACTGCTACAACGTATAGCTTGAATTCGGAACTTTTCTTGCGCCGAGCAAGGATCCCGAGCACGGTACAAAAGGTCTGTCTGTCTGTCTCTCTCTCTCTCTCTCCATTTTCTTTTTGTTTTCACGTTATTTTGAGGTTCCGCTGTTTAGCTTGAAAAAAACTGAGTCCTCCAGCCGAGGCGACGTCATGGCAGAAAACGACCGACGCTCATTACGGGGTGTGCCTTAGAGTACTCCTTTCACGCCGTATCAGCTTGGTTTCTATCATAGTGGCATTTACCATCTTATTCTCGATGTCCACTTGCTCGCTCGTCTGTTCTACGCCTCGTAGTCGAGCCATTGTTGGCTATTCCAGAGACTGCTACTCCTGCTACAAGGGCTGCTGCTAGAAGCTTTGTATCGCCCTTAGTCGGAATGCTTTCGCATTCGGCGATGGTGCGTACATTGACAGCATAGCGCTTTGCACCTTTTTCATTTAACTTGTTTCATTATTGCTGTAGCCGGTTCGTTGTTTAGTTATACCAAAGTGTGAGAGAGCATGCTATCTATAAAGCGGCCCTTCAAAAACCGACACCAAAATATCAGAAAGATACCACCCGTTCTACAGCCACATTAAACATGGTAACACTGAAGAAAAAATGGAAATATAAAGCTCTGAGTAGAGAGAGGTCGCGCATGCGCACACACACTATAATTTAAGTTCATAACGCTTTGCACTAAAAGCAACGGTATATTGCTCCCTTCTGTTTACGCGCCTTTGAGAACAAAGTTCTCTCGCCACAGCCCGTGCAGTCACAATTTTCTCAGCAGCAACGAGCTCGACCCTCGCGGCTCGTAGATGCCGGTATGAAAACGTCCGGACTGTGCTACGTGTGGTCGGCTCCCTTTGACGGCACGGGAATCGACTAAATGTGTGAAAGAGGGCTGTGCGAGGCACACTGCTCAGACCTCAAGAAAGCAAGGAAAGACGACGAGACCACGACTTAGGTACTCATCTATGCGAAAGGTAGCCAACCTTCTGCTTACGGTTGTCGAAGGTAACAGCTCCCGAAGATCGCTTTTCACTAAGCATGAGTAAATGTTTCACAGCGGAAGTGCATGCATTAGACCTCTTTTTGTTCCTTCTTGCGTGCCTGTGCCTGTCTTCCGATACCCACATGTGAAATAGCAAAGTGGACAATGTAGTCATTAGCCAGTTTCCTTTTAACTTCTTGTTCTTGCACTTCTTCTTCATCTTCTTGCACTTCCTCCTCTGACACCTCGTCAATTACGCTTCTAGTTTTTTTTTTTTTTTGATGCTCCACTCATCTATACCTCGAAGTAACAGCGAACATATTTGATTTTTCTTGGTTTCAAGCAACAAGCACAAAAAAAAAGATGAAACTTGAAAAAGGGAGACGAGGACATGGCAGTGGCATACCAGAAAAAAAGATCGATCGGAAGGGTCAGTTATTTTTTCTGGCCATGCCACAACAACGATGCTGAAACCGCTGGTGTATATTGTTTCTCTCGTCTCTAATCAAGCGCGCAGTTTGTTCTTTGCTTCACTCGTCCAATTCTATGGGGCTCGCATATCTCTGGAGACTACCGCTTTTATTCCCCTATTTCCTACTGGTATGCGTTCCGCCTGGGCAACGCAAGGCCAAGTAAAGGAATCGAGGAAGCATTGAAAATATTTTTTAAGTGTTTCTTCTCTGCGGCTTTCTTTCGCGGTGGTTTTTTTTTCTTTCCACGCAGAAAGTGGAGGAGCTCAAGTCACCTTATACCCTGTTTCGTGGTGGCACGTCAGAACACAGTTGTCGCACATTTTCCAAAAGCATCCAAGTGCAACACGGCGTGCTGGCATGGGCACCCGCGTGAGATTTCTCCGCCTGGCGTCGTGGCATTCAAATACCCATCATGCTGCTAGAGAAAACTGCGAGCTTTGAGTCATCATCAACGTGATCACCTTTTCTTTTTTAGCTTTTTTTACCATACCAACGTCGTTAACCAAAATGTCGGCTTTGTACAACGACGTAGCAGTCGGAGCATTCGTGTCCTACGTTAGTATTAAGCGTTGCATTCCCCCATGCTTGGCTATATTCTCTATTGCTTTCAAACTATCCCTGAGCCCTCTTCCCTCTATGTAGGGTAGCAAGACGTACATGCGTCTGCTTGACCTACACCTTCCCTTTTCTTTTATATTTCTTTCTCTGTAGTATCGTTCTTCTTAATTGATTTTTGCAAAATGACGAAAAGGAAACAGTAAATCTGTATTCACCATTTCATTTGTTTTGCTTCTCTTTAATGGTACCTGATGGGAGTTTTTTCACTTGTAAGAAGGAATAATGTTAACTTTCTTTTTGTCTCTTTTTTATGATTCGTTTCAAAGGAGTGCTTTTCCTTGTTGCGATCTATTTGCGCAAGAATTTATTACATGTACTTGCGGTACATCCTGCCTTTACGTAACTGTTCCTAAAAGCCGCATTTCGTCACTCTTACATTCTACGCATTCTTGCTGCGTTAGCCCTGCTTCCTCATCCTCCAAATACTTCTTCAGAAACCGTGCCTGTAAGACCTACGGTGTTCGGAAACACTAACTTCGCACATAGAGCCCTGTAACATGAAGCTATTTCAATCTGTTTTTGTTCCCAATTTCCTGACATTATATTTAAGCAACCCCCGAAGCAAGCATCGGGCGGTGACCCGCAGCGTTGTCTCAACAGCTCAATCAAATGTTCTTCTCGTTTATAGAAGCTCACTTTTGTTTGCTTTCAAAACGAATTCTCTACATTGGGCGGTTTTTCTGATCTAATTGACTGACAAGACGCAAGGAGAACGCTCAATTGGAGTAGGTATTGATGGGCCCGAGCCAGCGCAGTGAAAATAGATAACCAGATGAGCAGTGTGGTTCCAGCGTCTGCGATTGGTTCGCTTCCCCTTACTTGGCTTGCGGTAGCTGGTCGAAAATCGTGGCGGCGTGCAACAGAAGGTTAACAATGCCGCTAAAATGAATCCTTAGCAAAAAAAGAGTTGTCAGAGTGATGTCGTACACGTGCATAAAGGACTTCATAATGTTATACTGCCACACAAAATCTTTTAATATATGCAAATAAATCCATGCTCTCTGGCAGATGCCAATAGCCAGTGCCTGAGCAATCAGAAGGAAGCTATCTTCTATTCCTTTCGGAACAGGGTGGTCTCCAGCTATTCAGAAAAAAATTATGTTTTCTTTGGCATATTAATGCATCTTAACGCGTACATGTCACTTTGTCGCAGTGAGTTCTTGCGGTTTTGTGACATCGCGTGAGGGCCAAGTGGGCGCAGTCCGAAAACATTTGGCCAATAGCAGAGTGCTAATTGTGAAAAGGCGCCGGATCAGAAATAATTCTTTTTTCTTTTGTTTGGTCTATTCATCCATAATCTGTTGGTCTATTCATCCATAATATCAGATGGGGAGCTATCGCGGTTTTGAGGACGTCGCGTGACAGACAGGCGAAGGAGGGTAGCCCGAAACTTTTTTGACCAATTGTGGAGGGGTGATTGCAGAATTAGAATAGAAAAATTTCGAATAGCTTTACGTTATAGCGCCCATAGTCCACACTTACAGCGTGCAGATATACCACAACAGAAAGATCTAAGCTGACGCTCCGTTGTCTACACGCCCTTTGCTATCAGACATCACGTCCAATCTCTTGAAAGAAAAATCTGCCTTTGCAGTCGAAGCTTGCATGATGTACTATGTTTGTGCACAAACAGTATCGTCTGGTTTCTCTCCGACACAACTTGGTTATAACGCCGTTACAATAGTGCCGTTTTGTCTCTTACGCCAGCAATAATCCGGTGCTCTTAGCGTTCGCCGTTGTCTTTGCTATACAAAGCAACTGTAGCGAAAGAAAAAAAAAGAGAGAGGGAGAGAATAAAGCACGCGTCCCCGGATCTTTCTTTATAGTGTACGTACAATCTTCTTTCCACGCAAGGGAGTATTCTGTGGTGTGTTCCACGTCGGTTTTTGCATTGAATGTGCTCGCTTTCATCAAATGCGTTGAACTGACTCAACTGTATCCTTGCCTCTGAGTGAGAAAATAAAGAACCCGAAATCCCTGAGTCGAAGTCTATTTTTGCCTTTTCTGTCGAAGGTACCGGCGTTGTTTCCGCTTGAGAGAGCTAGTCATTTGAAAGAACACAATGCCATCAACAAAGAATGGAAACTGGGCGCTCAAGTAATTCGCAATTGCTGTCAAATAAACTTTGATTGCGTCTACAGTAACGGGAGGGAGCGGGGATTGGGGAGGAAGTGAACCTGTCGGTGTTTCGTTGCGGCTATACCACTTGATTTTACTTTTGGTTGCGGCGACTGTGTGAAAGAATATGTGAACGAGGATGAGAAAAACGGGAGAGACATGACATTGGCAGGCGTCACCAAATGCGAGGTGCCAACATGTGCCGCTGTCGAGAGGAAGAAAATAAGAATAGGACGTTTTGCTGCCACTTCCGGAGCTCGTGAGGCACTAAACAGCAGGAGCGACTTTAGTGTATCCGGTGTTCCCGAGTGCCAGCCCAGTGACGTGCATTAGTGACAGCTGCCGGCCCCATTATGTCGCAGGGAGTGGAACTCATTTGGACCATCCCGGACCATTCAAAGGAGAAGCAGCAGCCGGATTGGATGATTCCCAAAATATAGTTCACGTCATCTCCGCACTTTCATCAATAACATGCAGTTACTGCTCTTCGTTTTCTTCGGTCCCTGTGAAGTGGTGTGTCATCCCATTCTTTTATTCTACTGTGTCAAAGAGAAAGAACTGGATGGAGGCAATTACAGGCCTTGCGGGGCTAACGAGGGACCAGTAGCTCACGCGAGTGGCCAAGTAGCAAAAAATACGACTTGGGGAGAGAGTTCTTATCGCGATGGCTCGTAAAAAAGGCTGGACCAAAGCTTCAGCCTGCGTGGTAGAAGGAAAGGGAACAAAAATCAGTGTCGACCGAGCCTAGCGACAGACACTGAGGTGGGAACTTGGCGAACTGTGCGGCTGCGTTTTCGTTTGTGCCGGCTAATCGAAGTCACTGGCTCCGGAGTGCATTTTTTTCTGTTCGCGGGGCAGGCGCAAGAGGAGCGCCTCTGCCATGGGATATTCCTCCTGAGAGAACTCTTTGGCGCCCTACCTATTATCGCAGCATCACGCCCGCAGTCTTTTCCCGTCTCGGCAGTACGTTAATGTATTTCTCCTCTCGCCTCTTATTTGCCCTCTGGAATAGAAATGAAGGGCAATTGCTGTCTCTGCAGGTGTCACCCATTCTTTTGCCAAGATCTGGCCACTACGACCTTCGTTTTTTTCCTAATATGAAGAATGCTCCTGATGAACTATGTTTTCTCTCCAGCAAATGAAGACATCTGTGCTTTCGAAGACTTCTGGAACTTACAACTTCAAGATTTATCTTATTTTATTTTTACAGCGCTAAAGAACATTTCAGCGCTGATGGCACAAGTTCCTGTGTTGTGTTGCAGTTAAATTACGTTGAAAATTAAGACTCCGAGCTCTTTCTTGTTCGGTTTCCTGTAGAACTCAAAACATAAAAGTCACATCTCTTAAGTCCAAGGCGAACACTGCGGATGATTTCAAAGGCATACCTTTAACGAAATTTTAGTTCAGATAATCTGGAGGCAAACGACATTCAAGAAAAAAACTTTATAGCGTTTGTTTGTGCGCTGACTTCATGTGTTTGCGTGTTTATGTGCTATTGTTTTATGTGACAGAACTTATAGTGTGCATATTTGTTTATGCGTTCTTATGTGACCTTTGTGCGTGTATTAAGTGGTTCAAACAAATAAATCTATGATTTGATATTGTTTGTTCGAAGGCAGAGATATTGCACCTCGCATGGACTAGCCTGATACGTACTCTGCATGGGAAAGAAGAATTGACATTGGCACAGAAGATCGAAGGGTGATGATGAGGACATAAGAGGTGGATATATGCACTAACACAGCAGTGACTGCAAACGACTGCTGAACAAATAATTCAGAATATCCTTTGTAGCCCAAAATTACACCTTACGATTATCTTTGCCTACTGATGTGAGTCAACAAAGCTGGAAGCCTCTGCCGCTTTAACGTATAGGAAGGAAGTCGCGAAATATATTGAACAACGTTGGCGCTGCCCAAGAGTCACACAGTTGTTTGATTTACCTGGCCGACATCGTCGCTCTTTCGCCTCGTTCGAAAAAAAAAAACTTAAGCATCTGCCGTGAATGTCTAACAGATTGCAGGGAGATCGATTTGACAATCGACTGGAGAGCATTTCGGCTTTCTTCTGGCTGTTTGCTAGCCTCATGGTCACCTCAGATGATAGAGCCACCGCCCCGGAAGTACATTGGTCCAGGATTCGATCCCCAGGCCACGATGAGTATTTCTTCACCTTGTGTTGATCTGCCATTCTTTCAATTATGCTTTTGATTTCTTTTCGTCCGCTGTCGGATGTACCGTAAATTAAGCAATAAATATAAAAAATGCTACCGTAAGGTTACGGTAACGAACCCGGTTATTAAGCAAAAGGTTATACCATCGAGACCTGGAGTCTCGAGGGTCTGAAATTTCTCACAGCCCTTTGGTTTACTCGCCATGGGCGGCAATTCCATGTTTCATGGGGAATACCTCATAACAGCTTTCCCTCTAAGGTTGCTGATTTTCTCGTATTTCACTTTACCCTATGGTGCTACTGTGTTTAACCTGGGTTATTGTACAACTCGCGCGCACCTGTCTACTTGCTTAATTTAGTTTACTACTTACTTTTGTTCAACTGCGAGGACCTTCACCTAAACAGTACTCACGCTCACATTCTGGCGCCTCATCTACATCAACGGGCCTCCTGCGCCACCATAAGTCTGGCTAATAGCAATTCCTTGGGCCTAAGTAGACTCTTTGGAGGATGCTTAGATGCCGCGCAAGACCTGTTGCATGTTCTGTAGGGAGCTCAACTCATTAGACGTTCTCTGACATCATTTTCCATGTTCAGTAAGGTCCACGCTGGAATCCGGTGACTTACTTTTTATTCTCAACTGTTAGCAACATTGCCTGTAAGGCAGGAATCTGTATCGGTCATCATACGGATCTATATTTTGCATATATGTAGCAAAATTCACCCGCCAATCATGCTCCGGCCCATGACGAATTAAAAAATATGTTTTGGTTTCCGCAACACCGAATTGTTTTAATGAAACGATGTACAGTATAGCTATGAAAAGTGATACGTCCATTGCACGGCAAGAGCTGAGTTTGTTGTTGCGCGCCAAGGTCACAAGTAAAGCCTACGAAGAGCTTTATTTCATCTTAATTCTCGCCTGTTTCTTGTTTTGCTATTCTGCCTTCTTTGCTCTGTTGGCTGAACGTTAAAAGATGAAGTACTTTCGTTGAGAGCCTCTATGCATTGATGAAGTTCCTCCTTCCTCGTCTTTGTTGCAAACGACAAGCAGCTAAAAGCACTACGTTCTAACGACACAATAAAAATTAAAATTTGTAACAAAAGAAACAAACAAAAAAGACTTAATGGATTGTAAACGTTCTTTTGTCTTAATCTGTTTCTTGTTTCTTGACGAATTGTTTCTTTAATTTACGAATTATAGGAAAAGCGCTTTCTTTTGCCAAGCGAGAAGTCAAGCGAGAAACGAGAAGCGATGAGTTGCCGGTGAGATAATCCGGAACACCGCGACGAAGCTGCAACTGAGAGGAGGCGACGCCGAGTCGAGGATCCCGAGTTTCAGCCCAGGGAACGCGAAAGCGATCCCGGCTTGCGACTGCTCGAAAACTTCCAGCGTCAAGCCCGCCGAGACAACAACTTAGCAAAACCTAGCATAACCTCGCAAAACCTAGAAACGACTTAGCCAAGCCTACCAACAATTTAGCAAAACCTAGCATAACCTCGCAAAACCTACAAACAACTTAGGCCCACCTCGTAAAAGCTAGGTGATCACAAGCTCCGCTGTTGACGTCAGCCTTGCACCACTAGTGCAAGCTGCACACTTTTTTTTATATGTTCCTTTGGTGAACGAAGTCATCTTAGGGATCAAAAACTTCTCAAACTCTAAATCAGCTTGCATTTGGGTCGTGAACTTTCTAAAGAATGTCCGCATACATTTCTCAATGGCAACGTGTAAAATTAATTTAGGAGCAGTCAAAAAATAATAAAAAGAAAGAAAAGATCTTCATGTGCACTTCCAACTTTAGGAGTACGTGCAAGCGTCCTGCACATCGCATCGTGGTCGCAAAAATGACTGAAGAAAGCCGTGAATATAAACCTGCTCCCGGAAGCTCCTGCCGCAGTCATGTTTGCCAGCTTTTCTTAGATATTTATTGATGTTGAGAAAGCTTAGCCAAAAGGTCCCGATGTTAACTATGCTCTTCCTTTAATCATTTCGCTTTTTTAAAGACAAACATTAGGATCCGTAGCACGACTGCATTTTAAATTAATTGGTTCATTTCAGCAAATTAAGCATACCGCGCTTTCTTTGCATTCCTTAACCATTCATGCGTATTAATCAGCCAAACACTTGATGAATGCTCTATGTCTCAAAAGCCTTTACTCAATGTATATATGTATATAATATAATACGGATGAATAGCCAAAGGTAACGGGGGCGCTTGCGCCCCATTTCACGTTGTAGTGAAGATATTGTAGCCCATTTTATGAAGTGACTGCACAGATATAGACTGTTTCGACAACTCTCGCTGATACTAGCCGCAGGCGTGTCGTCGGTGCAACACATTTTCGTACATTGTATTGCCGGCTAAGCCGGAGCTCGGTGATACTCTGTTGGTTCTATGCTCTTCCTCACAATTTTGTCTTCCTTTTTTTGGCGTGTTTAATTTTTTCATGTAATGTCCTACTTGCCCATAATTTATTAAGCAAATAGTGACTGCGAACCCGCTTTCTGTACCGTGCCTTATTTCGAATGCAAGAAGAAAACGCGAACTTGCCTAACTTGATTACGCGAACATGTTTGCGCACGACCCTTCTGGTTCTTCTCGCCGTGCAGGGCCTTTACGACATCGCCGTCTCCAGAACTAGGCCCTTCTAAAGTTCTCGTTGGCGCTATCTTGGTAGCGAGTCAGCAGAGCGATGAAAGTGCTCGCACGGAGAATTCAATCTTATTTCCTTCTTTTCTCGCTGATCTTTATCTTGCATGCAAGAGCGTTAGGTAGACCCTTACCATTTGCACTTTCCCAAGGTGCGTTGCAAGCCTGATGACCTCCCCTACGTATCATTTGCCGTATGCTCGCGTGCTGTCGTTCTAGTCTTGGTTTTACATCCTCGATAATGAGGCACGTATGAGGACGCACAGTACCAGTGGTGTGTTTGCTTGAAAACCACTCTTTACAATTACATACTACAGAGGTGTGCGCGGCAGAGACCTTTCGTTAAGAAGCAAGGCACATTTGACTTGATTTGTAGATTCTTGTTCACTCTGTTTACGCTAGCGCTCGCTTTCAGGACTACATGAACAATAATATTCGTATGTACGCGCATGAGTGGATTTTTGTTGCGCACTGGGCAGGCATTTCTTTTATGTAACACGGATGCGTACCGTTTTCTTCTGGGCTATGTAATATGCTTATATTTACATTTTTGCGGACAGTTATTATGTTTGTGCGAAGGGTACAGTTCGTGCAACCTGGTGCGCCTTATATTTGAAGTGCTACACTCTGTTAAAGCGAGCTTGCGTGCCACGTGAGGAAGCTGCCTTGCAGCATTTGTCGTGGAAGAAGAAATGGGTACGCTGTGTTGTTCTTGATGTACCTCTCGGGGAGCTTTGTCTGCTGGATCATTTCTACTCATCCTACAACGGCCCAGCCACCCGGCCTACACCGACGTGACGCATGGGTTCTATACCAGCTGTGATTGGGAATGGCTTTCACGAAGGCGTACACTACTTTGAATAGAATAACCTACAGTGCTGCATGTGACGTCTGCGGCGGCAAAGAGAACGTCGAACATTTATTGAGCCACTGTCATCGATTTCAGTCGGAAAGACAAGCATTATCTATCGCATTGCGACGACTGGACGATCGGTCGTTGTCCGTGCAGGTGCTACTTGAAGGCTGTCCCCATCGCTCGTCGGCTCACAATGGGGTAAAGGCACTTTTATTTTTCTTGATGGCGACTGGCCTATCTGAACGCTTTTAACTTTTTGACTCACTCAGGCACTCCGCGGGCGTGCGCGAGCTCACCGCGGCTTTCCTCCGTCGCCCCTCCCTGGCTCTCTATTTCATCTTTCTATTCCCTCTTTACCGTCCCCCGGAGTAGGGTAGCCAACCATCCGCATTTCTTGTTAATATCCCTGCCTTCTCTCTTTATTTCCTCTTCCTCCTCCTTGTGTTTGTGTGTGTGTGGTATATGCGCGAGTGTTACATAATCGTGTCTTGGTACAGCCGTCTCTTATGTATCCCACATTTATGTTTACCTTCAGTTATTGCAAAACATATAACATAGGCGCCTGCACGTAATTCGAAAGGAGCGAATAAAGCACGGTTTGTTGAGCTGCTAATCGGGAGGCTGATGAGCTGCTATTAGAAAAGGCTCAGTTCTCTTGCTGGCGTACTCCTTTGTCTGTATGGTCTATCAGCACGCTTATGTCATCTAACAAACCATTTTAACCAAACCCTGCGTTGTTCGCGATCATAGAGCGAATTCGTGTGCAGCCGAAGGGGTGCCATATGAGGGAGAAAAGGAAAGGCACGGGCAAATGGGGACGGGCTGCTTAGTAGTGGTTTACGTTGTCTACGCGCACTATTAGACAGCTTTAGAATAGCGTTTGCAACTAAACGTAAACTCATTACGTACGTAAAGAAATAGCATCGTCCTCATTGCGCATGCTCCGACCATTATTGGGTTTCTGTGGTTTAAGTGCCCTATGATAACGTACGTTATTTTGCGAGTTTAACGTTCGTAATATTTTCGGACTCTAAATATAATAGTGCTGTCGATTATGGCGGCACCCATAGCTCCCGCTTCAGCGTGAATTCTCGTGATGGCTACGCTGTCACTCGCGCTGATCACCAGTGACTATTGTAAAGAGCTCTCGCTTTCTCTAAACCCACCTGAAAGATTAGTTATGTGCGCGTAGCGCGTCCCTTTTCTGAGATCGTTCGGCGACTCTGGCGCCCGTAGGCCTAACGAGACGCATCCGCATAAGCAGGATGGTTGCTAATGGATTGCCTCGGCTTGGATAGGTTTGGCACGAGGCATCAGACGGCACCCTGTTTTATAATGTCTTCTTTACGTTTGCATTTCTGCGCGGTAAACTAAAAGACTTGAAAGGACGCACACCGTAACGTCCCGCAAAGGTGCTTACGTTTAACGTACGTAAGGCGACGAACGCTATTCTGTCTATTGGCGCTTCTTCATCAGCGCTTGCCTTGGTTGTCTTGGCAACTGAAGCAGCTGCGTGAGTGAGCTCGGAATTCTTCGTGCAGATCATGCATTCGTTAATTTGACAGCCTTTTTTGTTTGGTGCTAAGAAGAGGAATGTTGACTCAAACACAATTTCGATGAAATGCTCGCACATATCATCTGTGTCGGCCCGCAATATAGTGCCCAAAGACAAGTGATGTGCAGAGTACTGGACCAGCTGGACAATCGTCCACTATCAGAACTCAAAGCTCTATGGTAGTACTCTCAAAGAACATCCGCGCTGAAAGCCTTACTCGCGTTACGAAGGTTCCTGCGGTCTAAGGGGCTTCACGATAGACATTAAGAACGCCGCCCCCTACCGCTTTATAGTGCACGCGGTTTGTTCGTGCTCGTTCCTCTTTCTCTCAATCTCCCCCTTCCGCTCTGTTTCTCTTTTTCGCAGGGTAGCCAACCGGAACTACCTCTGGTTAACCTCGCTGCCTGTTTAGGCATCCTTTTAAATATATATATATATATATATATATATATATATATATATATATGCAGGTATTCGTCCAGCGCCGACGCTTAGGTTCTACCGCTGCTGACATGCCATTTTTTTTGTCTTGCCCTTTATGCGCGTCGATTAGCAATGCTAGGACATCTAGAATAAAATTATCACATGACTAGTACTTCTTGAATATATTATACGTGCATTACACGACGGCCGCCAGTGTCATTTTGATGGAACGATGTAGAAGTAGAAGGGTTAAGGTTGAGGCTAGTTGGCTGCATACGTGTTCAGTTGAAACGCGCTACTGAGTAACTAGAACGCACGGAAAGGGCGCACATGGCACATGAATAAGAGCGAACTGACAACTCTTTATCCTACTCAGCCAGCAACCATATAAGTGCACTGATATCAGCATGGCAAAGCAAGACACGTGGAAAAAAAAAACAGAATAACGATTAAGTGGCAATCTTGCTGTAAATGCAAGAGAAATGCGTTACTATTGCGTTGCACCTCTTTGAGGGCCGAGATTTGTGATTTCCACCGCGCTCGCCATATTGCAAAGTTTTGTTCAAGAGATCACTCGACACATCCTGCCTCTTCAAGGAGCGAACTGCAACTGATGGTGGACCTGGGCAGACCACCGTCTGGTGCACTGCATCAATGTATATATAAGCTATCTTGCCCCTGTCTACCTCTGCCACGTGACCGGCTTCCCGTACTTCACACACAGAAACATTTCTCCACTTTGAAGCTATTAACGCTAACGCATAAAAAAAAAAGCCGAACGTTCGTGTAATGGCGGACGCAATGAGTCCAACGTCTTTAGCCTCGGGAGGCTGCAAAACATTTCCTGACTTCAGTATATAATGCTCTTTCGTGAATAACGTAATTGGCCTCGACTGTTCTTGTTTGTTCTCGCATTTTCCTCCCACCAGGCTGAAGCATACAGAGCTCTTCTGAGTTTTCCAAAGGCAGACTAAATTGTATCTGTATTTGCGATGTTTTCGTAAAGTCCCAAACTATCATGATGCCAATAGCGTGATGTATCTAATCTACCTAACTTAGTAGTCATTTTTTTCTAAGCATTTTGAGAGGAAAAACAAGCTTTTTGTTCTTGCCGGTTTGTGGGCCTTCTATCCTTTTCTCTCTTTATTTATTGCTCTATTATTTTGAATCTTCTTGCTGTTTCAGGTATTTTACGCTCGTTTGCATTAGATTTTGTTGACAGATAACTGTTCCAGTTTTTTTTCCTGCATGTCTAGCGAACCTGATAGCGTCTTCTTTCCTTTCCCTTCTCAGCGTATTTTTTGCGTTCTCTCTATTCTTTCCTTTACTGTGCTACTAAATTTATAGCTGCACCTCCCCCCCCCCCCCCCCGCTTTCAAAATGGGTCCGCAACTATTCGCTTAAGCGGCGAGACGTAACAAATCTAAGTTAGCGGTAATTTACCCTAAGGCAAAATGTTATCCGCTTATGATGGCGGCTGGCGACGTTTGCTCGACAGTAACCACGAACCGCTTGCCTTATCATCGCTTTTCCTCCAACCTAACGTCGTCGCAGCATTGCCAGCGCGTCTGGGTGTACATTTTGCTATTTGATCAGCATTGTATGCTGGTCAAATAGCAAAGTGCACGTACGATAATATCTAGAAGTGTACTAGTACGCTGATAAGGCGGGCATGGTGTAGCGTTCCACAAATTATCGAGCAGGAGCGAAAAAAAAAAAAAGAACAGATGTGGAACATCGACGGTTAAACCCCCGACTTCGGCCGTCGCCGTTGCTGTGTGAGAGGATGTGAATAGCCGGTGACCTGTATTGAAACGACAATGAGCGAGCACGAGGTACAATTTGTGACATTCGTGGAGTGGCAGAAGATAACGACATCCTTCGCCTGCTTCTTCTTTTCCATGTTTCCGCCTCCGAAGTGACGTTTCTGATTTTTTTTTGTGTGTACTTTACATTGTTTTATTTATTGCGACACAACGTCCCAGCAGTTCGTATTACCTACGGGCCTCGACCCTGAAAGTAACTGGCTCGCGTTACCATGGCAGCTTGGATGGCGCATTCGTCATTCGAACGTCTCGAGTATCCGTGTTCGGTATATGTCTTCAGCGCTGCCCCCTCCCAAGAAAAGAAAGGAGAAAGAAAGACACTGCGACCTTATGTTATTTACGTTATTTTTATTCGCCTTCGGTAGAAAAGCAACGGCTTAAGTGCGTGGCGGGTGCGTAACCCGATGTTCAGTTCTTTTCTTTGTTCTCCGGAGATTCGAATGCTCGGGGACATAGTGGCTTTTCATGTTGTTTCCTTTACTCACATGTATGTTACATACGTGAAAAACAATTCTAAAAAAATACCATGGATGACGCTGAGGGCAGCATCTATATTTACGTGAAAAAAGTAACAGACTCCTCGTGTTTGTTGTGGTAAAAGTCGCTCGCTTTTCTCGGCCTCAAAACAAACACAAGGACGCAATATGTACGTGAGGGGAGTTGCAATGTTGACGCAGCAACTTGGACTTTGACGACATCTCAATGTAGTCGACACAAGCATCATGGCTGCTTTTCTTCTTTTTTTTAACGGCGGAATATTACGCAAGGGGTCGCAGGTGGTTATTCTATTTATTGTGCTCACTTATTCTTTATCCCCGTCCTTCTTCGACCACCTTTCCAAGTTGGAAACCGGAGTACGGAACTGCACACAAATATTGCATACTATTCATCATAAATTCACCGTCACACACACAAGGTGAATGAAGAATCAGTTGAAAGAGTGGAATGACTCAGACATTCAAGTTTTATTTTTTATTTGTATTTGTTTGCTTGCTTGATTTGCTGACATTGCATCCTGAACACACTTGTTAGCATACTATGTCCCCAATAAAGTCACCATATGAAAGGCGAAACTTTTTGAACGAAAGTTTTATGAGCCAAATGCCGTTTTGGCCGATGTGCTTTCGCTGTGCTGTTGATTTTGAAAAGTAAAACAAAATCTTCGAAATTTGTTCCACTAACGCGTTTCCTTTATCCGCTTGTCATACCTGTGTGGTCCCTTATCCAGTTGCTGGCGGAGGGCGGTTTCGCTGGGCTACTGCAGCTTTTTCCATTACGCCTTAGGCAGATTAAATGGCTTGCGCCGCAATAAGGTGACCCCTCGAAAAGTAGAAATATATATATATATATATATATATATATATATATATATATATATATATATATATAAATATGTCCGAGTGGTGGTTGAGCTTTGCAAATGCTAAGGCGTCGCAATACCTTGAAGTTCGCGCTGTTTTGGGCAACACTTCCGTACTGCCTCGTATTTTCTCCTTATTTCTGATCCACGTCACACTCTCAGCGCTAGATGTTTCCTGATTGTACTTTTCGCATTCATGGCTAAAATTTAAGATATATATATATATATATATATATATATATATATATATATATATATATATATATATATATATATATATATATATATATATATATATATGATTGACATACATCCTACGTGAAAAAGAGATGGCGCGAAGACCTTACCACAAAGAGCAACATTTATTGGGGGAGACTTAATGCGCACGTACTGTGCTTCACCATAGCGGGACCGAGAAGAGGTTATTTTCAGTGCATCAAGCTAGTTGTAAAAGAAAGAGCAGTTCAAGTTCAAGGTAAAATAAAGGTAAATGGCAAAATTAAAGGTAAATACTATTGTCAGCACATCTTGAAGTTTATTACCGAAGCTGTTGCAGTTTATTAAGATTTGTGAACTGTTATCCTCTGGACAGGGGGTGAGCCCTTGTCTAGAGCTGTCATTACTTTCCTTCAAGCTGTACCTAATAGAGTTTTTCTATAATATACTTGCAATTTATTCTTGATTGACGTCAGAGAAAGATAGATTTTATTGAATGGAAAGGATGGGGGTGGGGCCGTTCTGCAGTAATTTGCATTTATAATATGTCCTCAATAAAGTCACTAGATGAAATGACGTTAAATTTTAGTTTGTGGTATTGATAGAATCGGCGGGATAGAACTATAAAAACTACTTGCAACTTTCTCTAACCTTACCGGAGAACGTTACATGGCCCGACGCTGGTAAAACTTAAAGCAGTCGCCATAATTTTATGTGTTGTTCGTTCGTCTTACCAGTGTTGGGCTAACGTGCAAGAACATTGTATTTAATTTGTGCCCTCCGGTGTACTCCTGTCCTCCTTGAAATGGCACTACCAAGCACCATCCCGTTACGCCTCCAAGGGAGCTGAAAGAGAAGTGGAAACTTCTGCCTGTATTATTTTGTGCCATCATCAGTATGGAAACTATCCCCTTACTGACCCAAGCCATCGCCTTACTGAAAATTTAGGCCAAAAACTGCTCTAAGAGTGGCCGTGGAAGCGCTTTCAGAGCACGAGTATTACTTCCACCTGGCCGAAGCTAGATGCCGCCAGACGTATTTCTCCCTATTCTCGTTTGTCGACCGGAGACAATTTAATGCAGATAATGATATTTTAACGTGATGGCGTCGCTGGCCCCGTGTCGCAAAAAATTTTGTGTCGGCGGCGTCGTCCGCGGCAGAGGAAATCGTCTCGAGCCATCTCCAACCACACAGGCCCTCCGCGTGGTGCATAGGCGTTGCTGAACTAATTGAATTTCTGAAAGCAAAATGCGTCAGAAAATTCGCGAAGTAGAAATTACACACGACCTGCAGACACGAGAGCGTCAGACTGTAATTTCAATATACGCGACAACATAACTGTGTTACGCGGAAACTCGAACGCAAGTACTTTCTAACGTGATAAATTTACAGCTGTTTGATGTCTGTCTAAAAGTAGGAGCAGCGTGGTCCGCTCGTTTCTTTCAAATGCCACCAAAACCGATGCCGAAAGCTCGCCTTCGTGCATAGCATTCGCGGCCAGCGTTTCCAGAAATACGTTACGTTTACTTAAGCTGGAGTTGTAGGGAAGCGTGAGAAGCAGTCACGAAGCTTTGAATGCTGTCGGGTTCAACTCTTAAAGACGAAACCTAAGCTACCTCCCAAATTTTTTTGAGGATGCTACCGCAACTTTCAGGCATAGTCCGTTTTTTTTTCCACGTTTTTGTCCTTTCCATGCTTCTTTCTATTAATTCTCAAGTTCAGTGAATGACGTAGCTTGATACTTGTACCGTTTGTTTTTCTTTTCTTCCTATTTTTCGATAAGTTTCTAAACCTAGTTCAAAGGAAATCATACCAGATACATTGTCTTCTCACGCTCGTGTTACGAGCGTGTCATTCGAAACAAGTTGTTTTCGAACATCTCGCAACAATCTGATTGAAAACAAATGCTTTCCGTCATAACTTCTTATGTGCTCGTCAGGAAAACACACGGTACGTAATGTTTTACGCCCCTACAGTCTAGTCACAGTTGATGAGTGGCAGGGGACATCCATAATGTTCCTGAACCTGTTAGCAGTGCTGTGTATTCACCTTCACAATGTAGGATTAGGGACGAATCTTTGGAAAATATAGATGACATCGCCACTTCGCATGAAAACCTGTTCCTGTCTGGCTCTAATTTTGTGATTTACGGCCTAACTTATTTCTTGATTCTTTTACGTTCATTTTCCCCCATCCAGTGCTCATTTTTCTAATGCCCCTGCTCGTTAGGGACTAAGCGTTGGAGGAAAATAAAAGTAATCATGGACGACTGCAGACCACTGGGGAGACAGGTGGAAAATGGCTTATAGCGTCATCTATCGCAGCCTCGTACCGAAGAGAAAATGAACAGAGCAGCTGGGATGGTCGACGCTCCGGCTTCAGCTGCTCGTCTTTTCCTCTAAGGCATTGCTGCCACACGCTGCGTGTATTTGTTAATACGAGGAACGCGCGGGTTAAATGGCCCATCTCTCCATCAGGGATTTAGTGGGCGCAATGAAGCAACAAAAAACAAATGAACGAATAGAGGTATGAACAGCACTGGTTCTTTCGCATGAGGGAAGTCGACAGCCCGAAATAGGCGAAGGTGGGCTTGCGCTGGTTGGCTCGTTGGTATTTACTGCCGCACGGAATACTTTTGAAGGGGATAGCCGAGTCTCCCGCTACTACAGCCTCCGTAGTTTGAAGGCTTTCCCTGCACGGTGCGCCATTGTATTCGATTACTTTTTTTTCTGCGTGGCCTAAAAGATGTGCGGGGAAAGGAAGCGTGTGACTGCTTTCGTTGGCTGCCAAAGGCGGCAGCGTAAAGTAGAAACGCCTGTGTTCCCTCTTCGTTGGACTGAGAACTTGTCACACTTCTCTTCTGCTGTCATTTCTGGGGTTTATTGCTGTGAGGTATTTATAATTTGCGTCAGACTGCCGTGCGTAAAATCACAATGCTCATAATCATAACGCTCCAGACACAAGCACAGTTTATACATACACCTGCCAGTTACACGGAATGATATATTCAAATACAGTTTCTTTCCTAGGGCGATCAGAGAATGGAATGAATTGCCGAATCTACTTGTCACATGTTCCCCTGTCAGTGCTTTTACTGCTGGTTTGGAGAATCTCATTTTTCCGGATATGACTGCATCATAGCATTTGTTTCTGATGCGCACATTGCGAGTGTTTTGTCTTTGACCACTGCATGTCACTTTTTACAGATAATGCTATTGTATTGTTCTTTGTTCTACATATACCGATATTTTGTATATTTTTTGTTCTATTTCTATCCATTCCTGTAATGGTCCATCCTTGGACTGACAGTATAAACAAACAAACAAACAAACAAGCAAACAAACAACCAAACAAACAAACAAATAAACAAACAAACAGATGAGCAACGTTGATATGTTGGAGAATGGTAGCGGGTGTGCGAATTTCGAAAATTTTGACTAACGAATTGAATATGGTCCCGTTTGATTCATTATTAAAGCCTAAAGACACTTCTCCCAAATCCAACGATTTCTGGAATAGCTTTTGTATATTTCAAAACGACAGTCAGCAATAAAAAAGAAGAGATTGAGGTGATGCTTATCCCCACGGGCACACAACAACTTATCTTGTGGAGCAGGTTACGGCGTTGAGGTATAGCGAGACTTCACCGGCTACTCTGTGATCATTCTGCGCATTCAAAAAAGTCCTGTTTATGCGAACAAACAACACCTGTGTTTCTGATGCTTTAATTGTGCTTTTCATAAACAGCGCTTCGCAACGTGCAATATAGTGACAGAAACATTCTAAAGTTAGAAATACTAGCATGTAAACATCGTTTTTTTTTTATGAATTGCGAAAACGGCTGTTCAGTATCCGAAAGTTATTCAAAAATTTATCAATATTCGATTTGATTCGATTTGCTTTCGACAACGTTTGATTCGCATTAGATTTAGCTCCTAAAATTACTATGCGCACACTCCTAGAAGATGGCCATACGGAAATGATAAATATTAGAACCCTCTATTAGGAAAACACAATTTTGGAATTGATCTAAACAATACTATTTAGCCTACGAACGCGTTTATATTTATTGCTACCAGCATTCACTAAAGACAAAAAAGAAAGCTTGAAAACAGGGAACATGTATAAAACTTTGCAAGTCAAGAAAAAATGCAAATTTTCTGTGGAGATTCTCTTCAGTAAATGTGGCTGATCCTGTCTTTTGTTTTATCATTCTTCATTGTTGTTTATTTTTTGTCTCACGGATGTCACTCACACCAGTGTCCGCACAACATTAGGTTTTTCTGCAACAAAACACGCAAACATATCGTATTTTTTCTCGTTCCGAACATCAATATTTTGACAACACAAGTTGCCTTATTTCTGTGCCTGGCTCCCACCG
The DNA here is from genome assembly GCF_038994185.2 of Dermacentor albipictus. NCBI lineage: Eukaryota > Metazoa > Arthropoda > Arachnida > Ixodida > Ixodidae > Dermacentor > Dermacentor albipictus. Next base: position 52,181,337 of record NC_091823.1, on the reverse strand, counting down.
CCCCTGTTAGCAGCTTTTGCGATTGTCATTCGACCTTCCCGAGCCACCGCAGCAGCATTGAGGTTTCCCAAGAATTTCCAGCAAGCCTGTTGTTCGCCGGCTCTCGGCACTCTGATAGAACGTGATTGAAGACGCCCTCCCCTTCCCTCTGCCTCCTCCCCACTTCCCTCCCCCCATCCCTTTTATTGCCGTGTCGGTGGCCACCTCCACTCGATGTCAGTTTTGTTTTCCGAAACCGTCGGCAGTAATTGGGTTTCGGAATCCATTCGTCATCGGGATAAACCCCACGTGGTCTTTTATAAAAACATAAACACTGTAACCTGCCGAGAGAGATGAACGCGGTCGTGTGAGTTGTTTCTCAGCTAGCGTAGATCACATTTCTGTACATTTAGGTCTTGCTATTGGTACATATTTTTGCTTTGAGGTGCAGAACGGTCAAGCGAGCTAGCAGCGTTCCCTTTGTTGCGTGAAGGTCAGCGGAGTACCGGCCCGTTGGACTTGCTTTTATTTGTGGAGCATGTAAACGAAACGAAACCAATTTCCCGTCCTGTTGCCGGGAGTTATCGTTAGCTTACACGCGGTTTTTTTTTTTTTCAGAGCTTTTGGTGTCTGGAACCATAGCTAGTTGACGGAGAGGGATAGCGAAAAAAGCATTGTTGCCAGAGGGAAAAAAAAACACTAAGAGAAATGACAAATTTCAGTGTAAACAGTGCTGGGCTACTGCGACAGTCAGAAATTGATGCGGTGTTGAGAAAACAGAAACGAAATCATTGTTTTGGTGATGTCGTTAATAGACTGAACAAATGCCGACTATTGTAAAACGGAGGAAACGTCCTATATTGGCCTACCATACTTGTGATGCCACCTCCGAGAAAGGAAGCACTTGACCCGACCTGAGTGTTCGCCGGTCGTCGATAGAGTAGGTGGCACTTGATTGTTGGTCAAAGCCTTATATGTCACCGCATGGCGCTGGTTCTGTTTCTTAATAGAATTATGGTCCTCTTGATTTCACTTTGTGTACATTCTTATTTATTAAGAGTAGCCATCGGAACCCGATACTATGGAAATTCGCTTTTTTAAATCTATTTTTTGAAGCTGTTTCCCTGGCGTTCTTCTAGAATAACAATAATAATGATAAAGACAGCGTTTAAGTATAGTGGGGCTGAAGATGCAAATGTGCAAACAGAAAATTGTCGGTGCTCGTGCTTAGCACAATTTGCCATACACCTATACACAAGGTCAGTTTGTTACTTCTGTAGTTCTCCGTGCCTTCATCGCTCTCTATTAGGTTAGCTTAATTTCCTACGTCAGGTGGTGGGAGGGGGCGGGGGTGTCTATACGTATTTACTTCACAGCCAGTTACATTATTTATGGCATCGTCATTCACGCTCTAAAGAAGCGCACCGTGTTGCCGTCTTAGCGTCTGCTCGCAGCCTTCATTCGCATCTCGAATCTCGATGCGAGCGTGGAGGGGAATGGTGCGGGCGTAATTAAGCGACTTGTGCTTTTTTTTTTTTACTTTATAAAACAAGGGGTGAAAAGGCGCGAATAAGCGCCGCTGGGCGCAAAAATTAGCTTTTCCAATCAATCTGTCAACTATAGGCATCTGCATTGGCAACGAAGGATGCCCGCACGCATCGCAGGTATTTATTATGTGTGCGCGGATAAAGGAGACAGCAGAGCATGCGTGGTCTGCCACTCAATGGCCCGGGCGGTCATGAGTGGAGGCGCTGAGATTGCGGGGACGCGCGCTATTCACTGCACCGCTGTTTCGGCATTTTCCAAGCGTACTTTAATGAACCAGCCACTGCAGTGACGTATTTTCCCACACGACTGAGTGGGAAAAGAAAACAGTTAAGTTTGTGTTTCCTGAAATTGATCGAAAAGATTACGCTTTCAGCGGGTGTGACTTATGCTTCGTCGTTTCGCTTTATTGCTGTGTGCGCTCCGGCATTTTTGATGCGTGCTGACTGACGTTCCGGCATCGAAAGCTGATGCGCCGTGGATGTACGAACAACTGACGATGCCTTCGCCAAATTTTTTGTCTTTGCCATATACGCCTTCTTCTTACATTCATTTCATTCTTGCCCGTGATTCGCCGAGACGAGGGTGCTAAAGATTATTCGTTTTGTAATTCAATTGCGTCATAGAGTTGAAATAGGTGGTTAAAGGGAGGCCCAGATTGTACTGCCTTCTAGGACCCTCCAAACATTCAATCATCATCATCATAGGCCTAAACATCCGATCATCAAACATCAAACTTGTAGGAAAATGGACTCACGTGTCCGCAGATGTTTCTCTGGAACCTTTTCTCAGGACAGACACCCAATCTGCAGTGAGAATATTGCTGTAGCCTCCGAAAGAAAGGTAACTTACAATGTAGTTTCATGCCTGTGTTGGTGGGCGCGTTCTTTGTGTTGTGTGTTCCTATATGTCAGTGAGTGCGCGTGCGTGTCCTGCACAAGTGTTTAAGTGGAAGCTTTAGCTCGAGGGATCCTATTTAAATACATGTAAAAGGAGAATTCGTTTTTCTCAGCAACCACTGTACTAAATTGGACGAGGTTTGTCGAATGTAAGAGAGAAACGTAAAATCTAGCGACTGTTGGTTTCCAATTTTTGATTTAGATCGTCCATTCTTTATTAAGGATTGGCAAAAATCAAAAATTTTCAGAAAACGACACCATCAAGTTTACAACTCTCTAACTTAGCAAGAAAAATATGTTATCACAATTCTGTGAATTGCATCTGATAGTACGTGTAAAGCGGACAAAATTGATATGTTACAAATTAACATATGGAAAAATTTTGTAATACGGAAATACAGCTTTTGCAGAACCCTTGTGCACAACGTAACAAATCCACCTTAACAACAAATGAATGATCTAATGAATACTGTTTACAGAACCGCGATATCTGTTTTTGATGCCGCGCTATTAATTTATAAACCTTGTGCGTCTATTCTTTTCGAACTTGATATTTTTGAAAATCCTTTTCAGAACATTCAGGCACTAAATGGAAATTCAGCTTCCCACAGTCACTTGAATTTAACTTTCTCTCTCAGATGCAACAAATTTCATTGAAATCTGTCCAGGCGCTACATCAGAAAAGCGTTTTTGCGTTTTACATGTATTTGAATGAGTCGCGTCGGAGTTGGGCCCGAGCTAAAGCTTCCTCTTAACCTCGATTTTGTGGTGGTATTCACCAACGTAGTAGTCTTCCATCGACAGAACAAAATGGCGATTCCATTCGCGCTTGATCGCATATTCCTGCAGTCAAGTGGAGGACTTTATCATTATTTTCACATTTGTCCTATTCCATACAGTGCAACACTTTTGCCAGTCGTTTGATAAAGTCACCGCGTTTCTGACTACCACGTTGTGTATTGCAAATGTGAAAAGCATTTTCGTTTTTCGCGCGTGAAACAGGAAGTAATTCTCACTCAAAACTGCCTGGTTTAACGCCGATTTCACACGTCGCTTATGCCCTCTCTCAGAGATTCTTGCTATTGCGCTAGAAAGGAACCCAAAAATCTGGTATATATTAAGAAACAAAAATACTCAGACGTCTTCAAACATGTCGAGAGAGTCACACGTCATTCAAAAACAAACACATGTTGTCTTTTCTGTCATCGGCATATCTTAAATTGCTGTGTACCCTCTTTGTCCACTTTTCATTGCTTTACAGTTTCTTAGCTGTTGCAGGATAAATTTAGGTTTTTTTAATAGCCTGTACAGGCATATTTCAGTGTTTGAAAATATGCACAATAAAACAAAAGATAATAAAACAAGCTCAAGCTCTCTAAAGTGTTGGGTAAACAAGATCTGGTGGTAGTCAACCTACATTTATTTGTTTGGTAACTAAGAATAAGAAAAGGCTTGTGAAAGACCTCAGAGCAACCCTTTAACTCCTGGACACAATTTCTGTCTTTATTTGTCTTATTTTATTTTTGCCATTTTTTTTCATGCCATTTACTGCTACTTCCGCTATTACTTTTACTTTCTTACGCAACCACTGCAGGCCCTGCGTGGATAAACATTGCATGCAACTCCAAACCAAACAGCGATCAAATCTCTACGACATCTTCCATCGCGCTGCACAGTTTTCTCTGTTGCCATGCGGCGTGTTCCACGTTCCGGAAGAGCAGCATCCACTCGCTTCCATGCGCCGGCGCCACACGTAACCATTGGTTATGGCCTGCTTTGCTTTGGCCACCGTTGCGTATCCGTCGGCGTCAATGCATGAGGCGCTTGCACAGGCAAACGTGAAAAAAATAAATAAGCGTGATAGAAAGAGAGAAAAAAGGCAATCCATGATTCAGGCATTCGTTTTGCACAAGTTTGTGCGGGTGCTTGGCTGCGTCTTTTTTCGTTAGATAACGGTACTCGGTGCTGGGGGATGATCGGCTGGCTGACTTTGCTGGCTGCGTCCCACGTTATTGCGAATCTCGCCGCTGTCATCGCCTTCGTTTGTTTTTATAGTATGGAGAGCACGAGAACGTCAGGGACGGAAGAGGGCTTTCATCACGCTACCAGACTTGCATTTGCGCGCATGTGTCTTTCGCATAAATTGGACCTGTATCGGTCATCAATCTTTGCAACGAGGGCGAGCGAAACGATGTCGACGGCAGTCGTGACTGCTGACAACGCTCTTGTTAAAAACCAGCGTTGATGATAAAAATGATAGTAAGAAGGATAGAAAAACGGGCGCTAGTGGACAGTGGGAAACTCATCTTTCCAACTGCCTGCAGCACGTGAAATGTCTCCGAAATTCATGGAAACAGTTTCCCCGAGAAGTGTCCAGAAAGAGCAGGTGCAGATTTATGTGCCGCTTATTGGCAAATTGCTTGGAGCGTGGGTTCGAGCAAAGGTTATTGGGAGAGGAGGATCTTGTGCAAGAGAGCAGGGAATTTGATGAAAAAAGAAATCAAATCAGAGAGCTGTGTATCTTGGGCGATGGGCTGGCGAGGCGTGCGTTTGATTTTCCCTTCAGTGTCGTAATATCGTGGTCCCGCATACTACGACGACGACGTTCTTGCGCTCGGTTGGTGGTTTCTTTCGGTGCTGAATTTTTTTTCTAATTTTGTGCTTCATTGTGCACCAGCAGCACCCAGTGCTGTTTGTACTGGCCCTCAAGACTCCTGCTTTGCTGGGAGACCCTCCCTGCAAAGCTTGCAGGCACGGGCCTCCCGCTGCAAGGAAGCGCCTGAGCTCTTAAGTTGAATCAGAAGCTGGCGATTAAGAGTCTGATGAGAGGTCAGATGGCTCGGATACCTTGATACCTGCTAAGCGTCGGTGTTCAAGATGGAAGTCCTCGACATCGTCCTGAAGTGACGCGACGATCACACACAACAGCATCGTGACTACGACAGTAGAATTCGTGCCTGTTGACTTGTCATGTCAGAAGCAGGAAGGCGGTGTTGAAAATACTGGCGCATAACCGTTGGTGGGCCTAACATCGCACTGCGACCATGGCAGAAAGGTCTTGTCTTGTCTTGTATCCTAAACAGTGCCGCATACCCACTATGGAGGATAGGCCAAGAAGCGGTCATCAGCCAGAGGTCAGCTTCTTCTTCTTGTTATTATTATTATTATTGGTTGTTGTGTTCATATAGGAGGTTGTGGCTAAGTACTGCACCAGGGTGGCCAATCCTGCTCTGGTGAGGGTTCTGGTCACCGGGATCAGGCCACACTCCAGGCGTGTTTATGCAATTTTATCAACACGCGGATTTCTTTTTTTTTAATCTGGGGGAAAATTGCGCGGCACCGGGATTCGAGCCACGGACCTCTTGCACGCGAGGTGGGTGTTCTACCTCTACGCCACCGCTGCACCTCATTATTATTATTATTATTATTATTATTATTATTATTATTATTATTATTATTATTATTATTATTATTATTATTATTATTATTATTTCGTTGCACTCCTCTCCTTCCGTCTCAAAATCTCTCTCTTCCATATATATGTATAATGTGTGTACTTACCGGGGTTCTTGGAGAAGTATGGGAGAGGCCTTTGCCCTGCAGAGGGCGTAACCAGGCTGATGATGATGATGATGATGATGTGTGTATTACGTAATTTTGAGTTATTGATTGATTGTTGCTCCGTATGCACCTGATTATCCTGAATTTATTTGTCTCACATTGTCTTTTTATCCTGTAACTTTTTGCCGTAGTTCTTTTATCTTCTATATTTTTATTATGTTGTTATTCTGTGAGTCAGTATTTAGACCGCCGGTTGTTCCTAGGCACCCAAAATAAATATTGATTGAAGGATTGATTAATGTTATTGCTACAGAAAATTGCTGCTCCCACGTTTTCATCTCTCGGTTATTCATATGTATGTAATGTTGTAATCGAGTAAAGTAATGCATTGTGCCTAATGCGCCAACCGCAAGTCACGTAGGTGAAGTTCTCTAATTGCTCTGTAAGCAAGATCCTCAATGTTACAAGCTTGCGAGCTGCCGCAAAACTGAAGCAAATAAAAGAGAGAGAGAGAGAGACAGAAACCTCATAACGTTCTGCTGACTTCATCGGTCTTTTCAAATACGTGTAGCGTGTTTTTATATATAAAGAAGTAACCGTTACATCTATGAACAGCCTACTTCACGCAAATGCCTCATGCGTCGCAAAGGCGTTAGCTTGTAGTATTGCAGGTGCGAGAGAACAGGGATCACGCGAGAACTTCTCGACTTGTCAACTCCACTGTCATCTCGACTCAGCAGAAGGCGCTTGCGAAAATGGACAGGACCAAGGGGAAGGGGGGGGGGGAGGCAAGGATGAGACGAAACGCGCACATTCTCTCAAAACAGATGTTCCGCATTCCGTGTGGCCCGTTGCGCAGGCGACAGACAGCCCCACTTCGTTGACGGCTCGACTGGCGGGCCAGCGGGCGACGTACGTCCGCGGAAGAGGAGAGAACGCGAGACGACACGGAGAGAGAGAGAGAGATATACAGAGACAAAGAGAGAGAGAGAGACAGAGAGAGAGAGAGAGACGCGCTCACCGCTCGCGAAGACGGGCGCGTCTTCAACGACCACGACGTCGTCGCGGGCACGCGGAGGCGGATACTGGCGAGACGGGCGCTCGGTCCGCTCGGCCGCATCCCCGCACGCGCGCTCGTTTGGCCGTGAAGGCGTAGTAAGGGCGACGGGCCCCGACAGGGGCTTCCTCTCCTTTTTGTCTACGCGCCGAGCGACGTCGCAGTCGTTGTCGCGGCTACTGCGGATGCTGCGACGACATTTTCGCTCAGCCCTTTCGCTTCCGAGACAAAGGAAACAAAAGGAAGCGACGAGCGTAAGCTATTAGCCACTGTCGCTGGTTAGTGCTTTCGGCATTGTGTCCGCCGGGCGTTGGCAATTAGTGTAGCAACGCAAAATTTAAAGGCAACTAACGTCTGACGCAGCTGCTCTTTTCTAAGAACATTTTTGACTAAATATAGCTTCCGGTAAGTATAATTATAAGCTCCACGAAAGAAGAAGGCCGTTCGTTAAGTAGTTATAATCTTGCTGCGCTTTGCAGCGCTCGGTGAATATAAATAGTGTCCTTAGAGGAGGCTAAGTATGTAGGCAAAGCGTATGCGGGACACAATCTTAGCTGGCGTGTGTAAGAAGCAATGGTTCCGCATTGTGCAAAGCGGTGCATCCGTGACCGCGGGGAATCTGCACAAAATGCAAGCTTAATTAAAGAAACATTAAAGAAACAACAAAAGTCACTCTGCTTCCGAAGGGACTCTGTCAGTAACAATTTTGGTAGGGCATCCGAAGCGTGCAACCCATGTTGCGACAAAAGCTGTCGCGACCGTCGCAGCAGAACTGTCTTAAAGTGGCGTTGCTGCTGGCCAACGGGTAAACCTTTCGATAGAGGTCAGCAGGTAGCCGAATCCCGGACAGGTCCAAGAATGTCGATGTGGACAACGTCGAAACAATGATCAGGTTGAAGAAACTATCGTGCTGCGGGAACAGGATGCCCATGAACTTTTGCACGTTGTCAGGGTGCACATGCACGTGCCCATACGTGTACATCGTGTTCATCCGAGGCCATACGTAGCGCAATGAGATAAGACGTTGTGTGGCACGAGCACCGGGGTGAGCAAGCTGGCGCAGTGTGTCGGAAAAGTGCTTGCGTAACGAACTGGGGACCAATAGTCTCGGTTTTCTTGGAGAAGTGTCGCAGACGTGTGTGATACCATCAAGCGGAATATCGCCCAACCGGAGTGCTGTTTTGGATGAGCGCAGGTGAAGGAGCTCGGGATCATTAATTTGATGTGCGGCGAGTGTCATGCACATTGAGTGGCGCAGGACGTGCAGGTGGTGTCACGGCGTTAACACGGCTCAGGGTGCTGGCAGGTACATTCTCGTCACCGCTGACGTGTGGGATGTCGGTGAAGAATTCCGATATGAACAAAAGATGGAGTATTTCTCGTGGCGCATGTCTCGACGACTCTCTGCAAAGCGCATGCGTCAAAGGCTTGTGATACGTGAAGATGGTTAAGGGTCGGCCCTCGACGACATGGCGAAAGTGACGGATGGCGAGATAAATTCCAAGCAACTCTGGACCTGAAGTACTGTAGCAAGCTTAGGTTGGAGTTAGTTTCTTGGAGAAAAAGCCCAGGGGTTGGCATGAATTATCGATGCGCTGCTGGAGAACTGCTCCCACGGATGTGCTGGACGCATCCGTCAGGAGGACCAGTGATGCCATGGGGTTAAGATGACCGATAAGAGCGGCGTTAGCGAGTGCGCCCTTGATCTTCATGAAGGCGTCTTCAGCGGTGGCGTCCCAATGCAGCAAGGACGTCTTGTTCTTGTTCGTAAGGAAGTGATCCAGAGGTGACTATGGCAGCACAGTTCCCACTAAATCGGCGGTAAAAATTGCTGCTTAGATTTTTGATGAAAGTGGGCGAATGCCATTGTCATCGAGGAAACGTCCCATTAACTCCAAGTTGTCTACATCAAGCTCGCTTTTGGAGACGTTGATGGCACTGCCATATTCAGATAGTTGTTGGAGCAAAAGTCGTAGATGTTGTAAATGCTTTCCGACAGTACACCACTGAATTGCAATTTCCACGGGGCCATGGACTCCTACATAAATGTTTCTTTTTACGCAATGTACCTGCCAAGACTCATTGGTGCCCCCTTCAAGCATAATGACGAGCACATACTTTATTATTTCCACTCAATAAGGCGTGCAAAATAGACGAAAAGTTAGAGCTACGTAGCTTGAGCGTGTACACTTATGGGTTTTCAACTCACAGTGAAGGAGTTCCTTAAGCCCTCGTCACTTGGGCTGTAAGAATACTTAATAAATCATGCCTACGAACCAGCAACACGTTTCAAAAGAGCAGAAAAAAGAGAATACTAAGCTTTTGCAAAATGCAGTCCTTGTAGGTATACAGCGCTATTCGGAAAAAGAAAAGAAAAAGCTGATGGAGCAGCAAGTACTACTCATAACAAACTTACTATGGTAAAGAAACACAGAAAGTCTCGGATACCGAGATAAAAACCAAACTTTGAGAACGAGGAGAATGCAAAGAATATAAAACAACTAAGCACGTTCATTTTCACTTTCTAGAAAGCTCAGGAGAAAAAAGAAATATAAAGAAACAGTGAAATAGTCTACATTTAAATGGCAAACTAAGGCAATAAAAGCTGGGAAAGAAGTTTCTTTTTCCAAGCTGCTGTAACTGCTACGATACGAAAAAGTACTTTTTTTCTTTCGTGCTGGTGTTAAAATAGAGCTAGCGTTGTTATTTTATTTCGCGACTTCGAGAAGATGAAGTGCAAGCTATTGACTTCATTGATGATTAATTTGCTAATGCTGCAGTATCAACAATCGAATAAATAAAGACAGACAGACAGACAAATTGCTTTCCAACAGACGTATCATGTCGAAGCAGCGGCCGCCTATTGATGGTTCTCGAATTAGTTTTCTCTACTTTTTCACGGAAGAACGTCATTGCATGTTGAAAGGTCATATCCCCGGCTATCATCACGCACAAAACAAACGGAATTCCTGAGAGGAGGATGCAAGGACAGTGGCACCAACGAATTGCTATTCCGTTCTTCTTTTCCTCGGATTACGCCAGCAAAACGTTTTTCGTGGTGATGCAGTTTTTTTATGAAGGTAAGAAAAAGTGAAAGAAACGAATAAAAGAGCTCACCAAAAACACAACTACCAAACCGTTCGTGTTGCCTCCAAAATTGCCATGACCATCGGTGTTAAAGCTCCCAAGGCAGAATAAATAAATAAATGATATATAAACGGAGAAGAAATAAAAGCAGACGAAACGTAGTTTCGCTCATTTCCCGGCCTTGAATCGCAACTTGAAGGATTCAAAGGCGTTGCTAAGAAGTCGCGCAGCTGTCATAACACAATTTAGCAATAACAATTTAACATACACATGCACACACACGCACCAGTGCAATCCAGCTCCCTCACAACGCTCACTGAAAACACTCACAGAGCTAAAGTAAGGAGCGTTCGTGCATTGCAGGGAAGCGCCCCTTCTAAACGGCACGCCGCCTCCTTCCGCGTCTAAACTCACAATTCTTTATTGCCGCCATCAGTTTTTCAATATGGGGCATATAAGCTGTTCAACAAGCAACAGCAGATAAGTGAGGCAAAGTTGTGGGGATGGCGGAACGGCGCCCCACCAAGGTTTGAAACCCCGGAATTTCGGCACTCAAATGCAACGCAAATGAAGAAATGCAGAAGGAAGCGCGTTCCTGCCAGAAATGAATAAGAGCAGCTGGGGAGATGGGTGATGGCTTATCACGCCGTCGGGCGAGCCTATACCAGAAAGTTTCAAACTGCCGCAGCGCCAGCGCCTTTTTGCCAGCGGGCGTATAGTGCGAGAGTCCACCCTCTTTTCCTGCTTTCGCTTTCATCTCGGCCTTTACTACCTGTTCGCACTTCCCGTGAAGCGCGGAAAGAAAACGCGAGTGAGACAAACTCGCTTGCGTTCCAGATTAGAAGGACGGCGGCCATGCTCCTTTCTCTGAAGACACCCCGTCGTCGGAGGGCGAGAATTAAGCTATGCAGACGACCCGTTGATGGCGCCGGGTGAGCATGAACATAAACAAGACAGGCCTCATCTAGCATTTGGCAAACTTCTGACGGAGGGAGACAAGTTAGGTTTCATGATTTTCATAGATATATGTAAACAGTATTTTTTATACCGGCAATCGACATCTGTCCGTCATCACAACACTAATGTCTCGCGATTGGTGTCGTTCATGTCGGCTCGCTGCGCCATCGCTACGTAAAGTTAGCGTCAGCGTATACCAACGTACGACTTCTGCGCCTTTGATAATTATGCCTAGCAAATCCAGCCGCGCAGCTGAAAGACTGGTCAGTGAGCGACCTCACTTCGCGAAAGTGGTCCTCATTTGACAAAAGCTACCATTTGCGGCCGACTTGGTCACCCTGCCTTAGCGAACCGTCGGTGCAATGTCGTGGTCTCTCTGTATATGAACCGCTCACTTGGAGCGTTTGTACGCAAACCCACGGCGTAGGAAGGCCCCTTGCGCTCACTTGGGGCCTTATGGACGCCCGCAGCATATTCAGCGCCGCTTGCTGTGTATGGCCGCGTGCTCATCTCCACTCTGACGCACCACGGCTTGCGCAACACCTTCAGCATCGCGCCATTTCGCCGCCTTGGCTGAGCATGTTGTTGGCGCTCGGGCCAACCAATCGGAGAGTCCCACCTTTACCTAGGCTGCGATAACGTCAGGGATTGGGATCGACCAATGCGAGTACTCCGTGCGTCTGGCTATTTTCAAACCCACCTCTTTCTCCACGCATTTTCCTTTAGAAACGATACAGGACAGATACTATAGAAAACCCGCGGAAGTAGGTAAATAATAGTTATTGATTTATACCTTGTTTTAGCAGTAGCTTAAGCTCTGATGATGACACAAAGTTAAGCTTCATCAGTGTCAGCGTACATGCCAAACCCAAAAACGTATAACATCTACTGATAAAACCAGTTTCGTTGGTGCCTGAGGGGCTAGCACAATGTTCGGATGTGAAGTCTGCGAAATGGATTGGTTCCTATGCATACGTATGCCAGCTAAGCAGACAGTTGTCTGGAAACGGAATTGATCAATAAAACTTGACGATAACAAGGGAGAAATTCTGCGCATGTCGTTTATCGATCGTGACAAGCTCAAAAATAGCGGATGTCGAGAATGCGATACACCTCGCAAATCAAAAGTCTTGGTATTTTTCTTTTCGTGTCTCTATGCAGCGTTTGGCGTTTCTTGGTTTGTCCCTATAGACATTCGTTTCTCTTAAGGAATATGTAATTAGACAGCAGATCAAAATTAATATACATGTACGGGATAAGCGACTATATGATGAAAAAAAAGAACAACCTTTTTGCTTCAAAAATCCCGCTCCAGGAGAACTAAGAATAAGAACAGAACATACCACACATTGCACATAAAACAAATTCTAAGCTCCGCCCCCCCCCCCTTTTAAACTTAAGTGTATAGATAAGTCGTGTAAAATGAATGTGAGGAAGACTTGCTAGTTTCAGGATATTGCACAATTTTTTTTCATTAACTTCTGTTCCCACATGCTATAAGGAATTGGCAAGTCCAGATGCGCGACACCGAGGAAAATAGAACGACGCAGACTGAGAACAGAAGAGGAACAATTTCTGGTATTCACTTTGCACGGGAATAACAGGCCCTGCAAGTCTACGCGCAAACTGAACATCTTTTCTCAATTTTACCGTGCTTTTTCAGTATGACCAGAAATAAATAAACTTCCTTTTACTAAAGACATCGCGAACTTAACAAAAAGTCGTGAGACACCTAGTTCATCAAAATGAACATTGCAGGGCGTCGTTTTAAAATTAATACGCTCGTATCTGTAAAACCGCATGCAGCAAGCAGTTATGAACAGTCTCGTCTCTGACCTAAAATGAAACAAGGCGTGTTACCGGGCTAGTTCATATTCCATAACGACACAACCACCACGAAAGTAGGCACTAATCATAAAAAGAAGCGACAAGGACAGGCGCTGGTTATATCATCATGGAATACTAACTAGCCCGGTGTCACGCTTTGCTTCAGTTTATTTCTAGAACAGAGCTTGTCATTGTCGCTTCTTTTTCTGATTAATGTCTACGTTGACACTGATTATATTATTATGGAATACCAACTAGCGCGCTCACATTTTGCTTCAGTTTATTGGTCACTTGTCGGGCTCTGTTGCTTGTGTGTAGTGCTTGTCCTTGTCGCTTTTTTAACGCGACAGCGTTATGGAACCGGTGTCGCAGAAAATCCGGCGTCGGCGTCCCGCGTCTGCCATCGCCCCGGCAAAGATCAGTCCGAACCATGCAAACCCAACCACGCGGACCCTCCATCTAGCGAAAAGAAGTTACTGAACTAATTGAATTTCTCAAAGTAAAATACGTCAGAAAAATCTTAAACTATGACTTAGACAACCTAGAGGCATGATAACATCGGACTGTAATTGGAATATACCAGAAAACAATTCTGTTACACGGAAAATATTAAAAAAGAACTATTTTCTAGCGTTTCTACCATTCATAGACCAGCCCCGGCGTCCGAGATTTGCACGCGCCAACGCGCGCAAATCTTCGACGCCATGGAGTGGTCCGCGCAATTCCTTGCAACACCTCCAGATGGCGATCGCTTCCGCCGCATCGCGGCCCACGCAAGAGACCGCGTTTCTACCAGAAAGCTTGCCTTCGTGCATATATGGTGTTTGCCGCCAGCGTTTCCCGGTATACATTAAGGTTACATAAGCTGCGGTTGTCGAGAAGCGTGAGAAGCAGTCATGGGTCTTTAAATTCTATCGCGTTACACTCTTAAAGGCGAAGCTTAAGCGTCCTCCAAATAGGTACACAACTAGAGCTCTACAACGCAAAACTGTTCTAATCTGTTTTTATTCCAATCTCCTGACGTCAAATTTACGTAACCGCCGACACAAGCGTCGGCGGTGGCCCGCAGCTTTGTTTGAACCGCCCAATCAAACGCTCTCCTTGTTTACGGGAGGCCTCTTTTGTTTCCTTTCAAAGCGAATTGCATACCAACCTGGCCAGGTTTTTCTTATCTAATTGGTTGAGAAGAGGTGAGGAGCACGCAGAAGTGGAGAGAGTTTGGTGGGGCAGGGATAGCGCAGTGAAAGTAGATGACTGGACGACGATGGTAGTGTCGGCGGTGGCGATTGGTCCACATCCCCTTACTTAGCTTTAGGCGCGTGGTAGAATATCGTAGCAGTGTGCAACGGAAGGATAAAAATGCCGCTAAGACGGGTCGTCAGCGAAGAAAATTGGAGAGAGTGATGTCACGCATGTGCCGAAGTGCTCGACAACGTTACCCTGCCACGTAACTTTCTTTTTTATAGTACACAAACAAATACATTTTCCCCGGCAGCTTCCAATAGCCAGTGCCAGAGCGATTGGCGGGCAGCCATCTTCTATTCATTTCGGAACGGGAAACGTCTCGGGCTTTTCAATAAGAAAAAAAAAGAAAATATTCTTTTCGGCATATTAATGCATATTTAGCCCGTACACGTGTCTTTGACGTGGGGAGCTTTTTTCGACCTTTGACCCATTGCAGAGAGCTGATGGCGAAAAAGGCGTAGAATCAGAAATAATTATTTCTCTTTTGTTTAGACTAATCGCGCATAATCAAGGCGTACACGTCATATCAGATGAGGAGCTTTCACCGTGTTCGTGACTTCGCGTGACAGGCAAGTGAAGTGGGGGTGGCCTGAAAAATGTTTGATCAATTGGGGATGCCAGAATAAATAAGTGCAATAGAAACCTCGTCATGCCTTATTGGTCGTTTGTTCAGGGTCGTCAGAAACATCAGTATTGTCGGAATCAAAGTGAATTGAACTGCATGGCATTTAGACCATTCGAATTTTGTGTGACAGGTGAGATGTGACATAAGAGAAATCACGCAGCACTCATTCCATTTACAGCGCCAGTGTTCGAACGTGCCGCGCATATTATGAGAGGTACATATGACTTCAACGCGGGAAAATTTCTGCTAATGAACTGTCGCTAACGAAAGAGGGACGTTTTACAGCGTTAGACTGAAATAATTTTCTGTAACTGTCACGACAACCGTCGCACGTACTCGTGTTTTCTTGACGGAAGAAGTCGCCAGAAGAGAAAGCTCTAATGGTCGCTCGTAGAGCTCTCAAGCGGCATTTGGCTAAATTAACGATGAGGTTTAATGTCCCGGAAAAGAACAGTGAGTTATAAGGACACCGTAGCGGAGGGATCCGGAATAATTTGGTTACGTGAGGCTCTTTAGCCTGCAAGTAAATGTCAGCAGACGACAGCTCTTGCATTTCAGTTCCATCGCAGTGCGTCTCCCGAGGCTATAGGTTACGAACACTCGCGTTTTCTTGCTCACCAGCAGACCATCACACTTGTATTTGCTTACACTTGCTCTTGCATTTCAGTTCCATCGCAATGCGTCTCCACTTTGCTCCACTTGCTCTTGCATTTGCTTACACTTGCTCTTGCATTTCAGTTCCATCGTAATGCGTCTCCTGAGGCTATAGGTTACGAACACCCGCGTTTTCTTGCTCACAAGCAGACCGTCACAGCCCCTGAGTCAAGGTGGCGGGTTAACGGAATTTACACGTGAACACTCACATCAAATAACTTCAGTGGCTGTAGAGCCGGCTTCTGGCGCACGGCCCAGAGGCGTGCGGAAAGCAGTTGTGAAACTGTGCTCCCCCTTTTGGCACACAGAAGACCACTATAGTTAGCCAACGCTGTAGTTGCAATGAAAGATGAACAAGTTGATACAAAGGAATACTGGCATAACCCGCGAGATATAGAAGTGGAATACGCAAATATTATTTTCTTCCTTTTTCCCCCTACGGTATCTTTCTTGCATTCCTCGTGTGCCAAGCCATATCCCAATAGGCTAAACGTTCCAGGTATTTTTATTTCTACGCTTTCATTTTTTTCCCGAATATCTCCATATCCTTTTCATGAAAGAATCGCCTCGCAGTTCAGGAAATAGTGAAGACAGGCTGTGTCGCCGGTGCACACGCAACTGAAGCTCCAGCCAGGCTAATGGGAACTCGACGACCCCTCCTCAACCACGCCGGCTCGACGAAAACACGAGCGACTGCGCTCTCAACTTTACGATACAGTGCGCCACCATTTATGCTTGTACTAACTTACGCTATCCTCGAGAGCCGGTGGCGGCACCACCCGTCCGAGACATAGACTCCCGCTGACTGCTGTGACCGCTTCCAGCAAACGCGTAGACAGTGCCAGACGAGCGGAAAGAGGGCGTCCGCCCTTTGCCAAACACTGTTTATATCTGGCTGTTTCTCGCGTAGGCGAGATATCCTATGTCCCATATCCTTCAGAGCAGGGTTGCAAACCGGACGTGCGACAGGTCAACCTCCCTGGCTCTCCTCTCTTCTCTCTCTCTCTCTCGCATGCGCAGGTCATTCAGTAAACCATTCGTGTCCACAATGGGCAAGGCACCAGTCATCGACATAAGTTATCAAAGGTGACTTTGCCCGTTTGATAGACGGCCGTCCGAGACCTCCGTAGCGTTATCGTCAGTATCCCTTATCGTTATTCTTCTTTGTGACATTTTATTTTTCTTATGTCCTCCTTCCGTCCTACTTCAAAGATAAGTAACAAACCACTTGGATTACCCAGTTAACTTTCAAGCATGTCTTCTCTACACGTCCATTCTTTAACGTTACTGCGGGTTCAATAAATACGATACCGTGACCTAGTGTTGTAGCTAGGCTAATGTGACCACTATCTACTAGTCCCAGTGTTCACGTGCCGGTACACGCTCAGATAGTGAAATGCAACATGCATATTATTAAACCGCATCCTCTTCGCAACCCGCTGCTTTGGGTACGCGTGATTGTGGAGCCCGAGTTCTGCCGTAAGGTCTTTTGCTGCGTAGTAACATTCAAGCAAGATTCAGGTGCGTAATAATTGCACGAAAGATGCTGTGAATCTAAATCAGCTAGCTTTTGGCCGTTTCTGATTGTGCTCTTGGTGCCTCTTCAGGGGCGCAAGTCGTGTTCCACTTGTAGACTAGAGCCGAAAGTTAAGGGAACGCCGTCCTACATAAATCAGGTAGCCCTCGCAAGGGAAGGAAGGAAGGACGGAAAACTTTATTTGGTCCTGCAAGTAGCGATAATTACCCTCGCAAGAGAACGCGTGAGAAAAGTCACAGCCGGTGGTGTAAATGCCAGCAAACATTTTTGGGGCCAAAACGAGTAAATATACAGCGAGGTCATTGCATTTTTGTCGCCTTGATACCTTGTAAACATGTCGGTGTATTCACAAAGTTTTTCTCTCGTAAATGATCCTTGCCATGGGCCAGCCACCTTCCATAAAGAATATGTCCAGCATCCAGATTGTCTGCAATTTGCTCTTACAAGCGGTTCTAACGTTAGGGCTTCTTTAAATACGGGCCCTAATTTGCAGCTTATGCGGCAAACATGACGACGGGAACGGGCCGCAGTTAGCATCCTGTTTATTTCAATTCTTTAATGATTCTCCCGAGAGAGTATTTGGTGGCTAACTTTAAAAAATTAACACAAAATAGGAATATAGAAGCAGTGTTGAACTTCTAAGGGCAGTCAGTAGTTTGATGTTACCGATAGAGTGTCCCACTGAACATGGCCGCTGCAAAACAACAGTTGATGTTCCGTGCTTTTACGCTTCAGCTCCAGTCACCGTCTCTTGACCGTTTTCTCGGCGTGGTGGTTTTCAGAGTGCCCCAGAGGAGCACTCGACTTTAGCTCGTTATTAATTTTTTTTTTTTTTGCGTTGGCTTAGACAGGCCGAAAGTGAAAACGTATAGAGGTGATGAAAGCCAAAGATGGAACAAGAAAAAAAAAGATAAAAAAGTTCACCTCACCAGATCATAACCGAAGCAATAACCTCAAAAGAAGAAGCAGAAGAGCAGGAAGACTGGTTTTTACACCAAGAGCGTCTCGCAAATTGAACGTGAGAGATTGTAGAAGCCGCGCCGAACAGCGAATAGCCGGGGAGAAGGAAATTCAATTCTGCGCGCCTTCCGCATCGAGTGACTTCCAATTCTTGTCGCTGCGCCGGCCTCCCGTATTGTGCCCATTTTGTGTGACGCCCGTGGACCTGTGACGCGGCGGCAGAACGGAGTAAAATAATGGCTCCGGGTAACAGCGCACAACTAGACAGAAGTGACAAATAGGACAAGTTTGAAGTCAGCACCTGTCTCTTGCGTCTAGTTTTGCCCTGCCATAAAAACAAATGGCAGAAGTAAGTTCAACCTTTAAAAAATGCAGGACGGCAGGCTTCCCCACAGAAGTGGCTAGGATAGGGGCTAGGGCGCCGTTCGAGACCGATTCTAGGGACGCTTTTGCGTTTGAAAGAGGGAGATATAAAGAAAAGAAATCAGGCAGGCAGGCAGAAAGAAGGAAAGGAAGGAAGAAAGAAAAAAATGAAAGGGAAAAAAGAAATAATCTTTTCTGTTTATTTTCATTGCTTTTTTTATGAGGAAGAAGGTGGGCGTGCTGGAGGGGGTGTTATATATGCCATTTTTCATGTTTTCCTCCTAAATCTAAGAATTAACGTCTGTGACTGCCTGTATTTTTCGTGTTTTTCTCCTATATCTAAGAACTAACGTCTGTGACTGCCTGTATATACACAAACAGTATGCGTTGCTAGGATAGAGCATATTGAATCCTACTCAACTTTCCGCATGCCGCGTCATTGGTAGATCTATGTAACTACTTGCTTGCCAATGCTTTTACGATGCGTCGTATTCATGTTCATGCAAGCTGTCCTACCCGTGGATCACGGAGAGCCAGGCGTAGGCTCTGTCAGAAAGCGATTGCGTTGAATGGTTGCTGGCGCTGCTGAAACTACGTTAGACCGAAGTTATCATTCCTAGATTAGATACGCCGGCAAGAATATAGACGCCCGATGTCGCGGGATCAAATACCGGCTGTGGCGGCCACGTTTCAATGGGGGGGATGCAAGAACGCCCGCGCGTGTTTTGGTGCCCGTTAAGGAAACCCACGTGGTCAAAATTAATGCGGAGTCCTCCGCTACCGCGTGTTGCATAATCATATCATAGTTTTGGCACGTAAAACCCACATTTTAATTTTTAATATAACGTTTAGAGACAATGTAATATGCGCAAAAGAAAACAAATTCCGCATAATAAGCGCAGAAGAGAAGGGAAATGGAGGAAAAAGAAGTTGCTTGAAATGCACTGATTCTATCTTTCTAATTTCTTTATCGATGATTACTGTGCGCCGGAATATGGGTCCTCTATACTTCTCGGTATACGTTTAGAACATCGAACTTGTGCTCGAGGAGAAAACTTCTGTGCTTCTGGAAAAGGCTGACAGTACTCCAGTGCCACCAGGAGGGAACCTGGAAACTCCCGGACAGTGGTCCCGTTTTAAGGAACCAACAGGGCCCCTAGAGGCACGCTGCGCGCAGCGCCATCCGTTTGCAAGCAGGAGGTGCGAGACACGCCGCACTGTTACCGAGCCTCATGCGAGGGGGCCCTCGAATCCTGAGGCGCCAACCAAGCGATGCGCACGTGGGCCACGATCAAGGACCGGCGCGACAGCGTTCTCGCGCGGAAACGTGCCATCAAGCGCACAAGAGGTAGGCATTAACGAGGGACCAAGCGCATCAGCAGCGCCTGGAGGAAAAGCGTAAAGCAAGGGCAAAGCAGACAGCGAAGCGATGAAGCGATAAGATATACCTATATATAGACTAACATTGTGATTTAGTGTGGCGCGAATGAGTAACAAAAAAAAAAGTGAGAAGTTTAAAACAAGCATGGTGACTTACATTACGTCCGATTATCATGACACAAATCAAACCAACAAACTCTCTCCTATACAGCTATCACGGAAATTGGTAATTGAGCATTGGCAGGGCTAAGCACGATCCCCTGTCCGCGCACTTTTCTCTTTCTCTCTCTCTCTGTTTAAGTTGCCGCATAAAACGTTGTAACGAGAAGAGGAGTACAGTGAGCGCCAATATCTCATGCAACAAAGACTAGGTTCGCGTGCACTGCTTGTAGGATATACTGTGTACGGTCCATGGAGTAAACTCGCCGCACGCCGGAAAGGACAGTGACAAATGACCGGGGCGGTAGATCGATACCGATATAAATTGATGAGAAGGGAAAGAAGGGGCGGGACTGACTATGTCTGAATAAGCAAAAAGAGGAAACCGCGACCTCGACGTTCTCACGAAACCGCCACTTATATTGAACGTCGCATCATCGCTTCGGGTTCGCCGAGCGAATGGCTCTCCCTCTGGTCATGTTCGTTTCTTTATTCGTTCTCCAATTCTTGTTGCCACGTCGAAAGGGTGCAAGGTATGCAGGTTACAAAGGAATCGGTGGGTATGTGTTTAACTAAGTTGCTACTGGTTGCGATAACATAGCTTGGAGTTAATAGGGTAAAAGATAATAAGCATGAGAGGCAAGTGTACTCGTCCATTCCTCTTAGGAAGCCAAGTCGAATGTGCGCTACAAAAAAAAAAAAAATGAAACCCTCTCGTATTCTGAATTTTTAGGACCAGATAGCATGATAGAACAACTGATCGTGGCTACTGATCGTGGATGATGCCACCTCCAGGTGGCATATACAGGTGTTCTAATGATAAGATTAAAGAACACGCCAGCATTTCGCACATAACCTTTTAATAAACAACGCGCTGTCCAGCATGGATCATCGAAAAAGCCTGCTCCCCATTTTCACGATCCGTAAAATGAGAATGGTGGTTTGATACCTATGCCATAGACAGCATTGTCAGATCTACAAGTCACTGGATTTTGGCGCCCGTGTTTACTCTTCGCTAGAAGTTAGAGACGAGTAAGCTAGGTTATACTTTCTCACACAAACAAGACATTGTTGTGACGGAGCAATTTCTTGTAGATTTAATGTGTGTAGATGACGTTCTTCTGTTAGCGGATAGTCATTCAGATTCTGGCAGATACTACAGCGTAGGCGTGGACGGAGCTCTAGGTAATAAAGGTATTTTGTGGGGATTTTAAACATGAAATAAAGTGATGTTGCATGAAAGGTTGTCATTCTCAAAATTCCGAGGAATAACTTTGTAAAGGATGAAGGACAAGGTATGAGCAACTTTATTGATAGAAGAGTCATTTTGTATGCGTGGTTCGAAATGAATGGACGCGGGACGCCGATGCCGGATTCTCTGCTACACGGGGCCCTTAACGCTATCACGTTCAAAGCTATGCTTCACCATATGTGTTAGTTTTTGTCTACGCTCACACCGCAAACACAGGTCTAATTGTCGAAATCGCCATATCAGGTTCGCTGGACATACACATATACACAGCTGCGTGTTCGCATTCACTGTATGCACAAAGCGTGCATGAGCAAGTAAGAGATGCTCTCACGAGGCACTGGGAAGCCGGGATTCACTCCGTCTTACCAGTGTCTCCAGAACCGTCCAACTCGTCCACTCATTACATTCGCGTCTTCTCGATTAGCTCCGGTTTCCATGCGACATCATTTGAGTGCACGCGTGTGGCGTCTTATTGGCAACACGACGACTCTTCGTGACGAAAAAATAATTACCGGAAATACAAAGGAGAAAGGACAACATGATCGACTATAAATAATTTGGCATTGTTTAGAGCTTCAAACACTACACGAAACAAACCAGTCAAGCCGACCGTGGTGTGCGTCGTTTCGGAGCTTGTCACGCCACGTCACGCAGGTTCTTTATCTGCGCTCCCCGATAAAGAAATCTATGAGGCACGCATTATATCCTTACATACACTTAATAAAATAAATAAAAACATATCAGATAGACGGATGACGAAGAATCACGTCCGTCCATCGCTGCAATGTGTGCGAAATAATGTGCAGGAAGTTGTACTAGACCTGCTGCGAGAAAAAGGAACATTCAGGGAGAGGGATGCTACATTTCGGGTGGTGTGCTATATCCGCGGACAACTTTCTGTGGCTATAAGTTGAAAACTACGGGCGTGTGGCTTCTGCGAAGTGTTACCGACTAAAGTAGTCCGACAGCGTTTGACAGTTACACAGCGTTTGACGGCGTTAGACGTCTACGCATTTCCCAAGATGCAGAAGGGATAAACCGCAAAATGAGGAAACATTTAAACTCAGTAGTGTGTTCTCTGTTATCTAACTATAGCTAACAAGGTGCTTAAGTTTTCCCTTCCCCAACCTAAACTAACGTGGATTAAAACTCGGGACTCTTTTCAGAAGCGCTCTCACTTGTGCGCGCTTTGCCTCCATGGCTGTCCCTTCATAGCCACGGAAAGTTGGCAGCGAGTATAGGGTAACGATTTGCTTTAGGGTACGGAAAAAGTAAACAAGGCACTACAGTAAGAGACTGCATGCATTTACGTTTTGTACGTTTAATCGAAAGGTAACGTTGTTTTTCTCACCCGCCGTGGTTGTTTAGTGGCTATGGTGTTAGGCTGCTGAGCACGAGGTCGCGGGATCGAATCCCGGCCACGGCGGCCGCATTTCGATGGGGGCGAAATGCGAAAACACCCGTGTACTTAGATTTAGGTGCACGTTAAAGAACCCCAGGTGGTCGAAATTCCTGGAGTCCTCCACTACGGCGTGCCTCATAATCAGAAACTGGTTTTGGCACGTAAAACCCTATAATTTTAATTTTTTTGTTTTGCTCTTTTTTCTACACAAATTATATGTTGTGTACCTGGCATGACATTAAACGGGCGTTAAACTGCAGCTTTACACGCATTTTGTTTCCTGGACACATTTAATTGCTTGAGAAAAAAAACATGAAAGTGATTTTCTATGTTAGCTACGTGATATGCCTGCTGTGATCAGCCTCTGAAAATAACTTCGTGGCTATTAGCAGGCTTCTCATCAAGAATCCTAATCCACAGTTTTCAAGACATCTCACACGTGCAGACGTTTGCAAAGCCACATCGCAATTCGCATGTGCAAGCTATTTCCCTTTAAAAAAATAAACGCTGGTCCAGCGCAATGTCGAAATCTAAATTAGCCTAATATAACTTCCTTGCCAATTTGTTCTGGTCCTGTCTTTGTCTCTGTCTTTTGATGGTCTGCTGGTACAATACAAATGTACGTGTGTGTTTCCAGACTATTTTACGCACTTCAAGTTGCTTACAGAGCGGTGCGTGTACATTAGTGCCTTTTTACTCCCTTATGTGTCTTCCTTACACGTGAGAGGTCTTGATACCTGACTTTCCCAAGTTCCTATAGTTTCTTTATTTAATGTTTCTCATGCCTATATAGTTTTGCTTGCCCTATGAAGTCGCGAAGCTGGCAACACTTAAAGTGGCGCCAGCATCTACTGTATATTAGATATCCATTACATATCAATTACATATCAATAAAAGATATCCAGCAATGCTGTTGAAAACCACCGCAACTGCTGAGGGTGGTATCCAATGTTTTATGGCTTTAGAGCAATGGTTGTAGTGCTATGTTATAGAGTAATGGTAGGAGTGGGATAATTGTAATTGTGACTGCACGCCGCCGCCCATAGTGGTGCGGCAACAACACTGAAACCAGTTGCCAGGCTGGTTATATTATATACGAAAGGCTAGGAACGTCATACCCCAGTCGCTAGCTGGCGTCTCCGCGGCAACTTGGGCAACAGTAATCCTTACCGGCAAAGATATGCAGGGAGCGTTCCACGGTTTGTTCTTTATTAAAACGTATGCTATTCTGTATGTTTTATGAACTGTTCGCTGCACTTTGCTGAGTGCTTGTAACCTCTGCCTTATGGAGTTATGAGCCATTGCATATTTGCTTACTTACGGGGGTATGAGCCATTGCTAACGTAGGTATGATTCGTTGATGATGACAGTTTTCCACATGAAGACAGGGGCCCAACGCCAATCTCTCTGAGATATAGAGAAATAAAGTTTTTCCATTCCATTCCATTCCGTTCCACATGCGGTTCAGTATGTTGCATGCGTGATTCTAAAGAATGTAAGCATTGTTTGCTTCACTTTGGATAGCGCTTGTTGCTTCTGCCTGACGGGGCTATGAGTCATTTCATTTTTTGCTTGTTTACCTGGAATTAGTGCCTACGTGGGTATAAACCATAGATAGCGATAGTTTTCTGTCGACGGACGCAAAATTCCCGCGATGGTATCCATATACAAATTGGCTGTAAAAAGCGCTTTCCCGAAAATAATATCCATTGATACACGCATGAAAAAGATATGGGCACCTGCGACAAACCTCTTCCACGAAGGTACACTTGCGGCGCTCGGAAACACAAGGTCTCCTCCATACTGCTATGACACAGTGCTTACACTGGCATGCGCGATCACTGTCGGACGCAGAAGACAGTTTTATGTCCAGTAAGCAAAGCGAGAACGAAAATGCAGCTGGGCAGGTCATGTTTTGCGCAAATTAGATAACTGTTGGACCATTAAGGTTACGGAATGGGTACCAAGAGAAGGGAAGCGCAGTCAAGGACGGCAGAAGACTAGGTGGGGCGATGAAATTAGGAAATTTGCGGGCGCTAGTTGGTATCGGTTGGCGCAGGACAGGGGTAATTGGAGATCGCAGGGAGACCTACGTTCTGGCAGTGGACATAGAATGGGATGATGATGATGATGATGGTGATGATGATGATGATGATGATGATGATGAGGAGGAGGATGAGGAGGAGGAGGAGGAGGAGGAGGAGGAGGAGGAGGAGGAGGAGGAGGAGGAGGAGGAGGAAGAAGAAGCAAAGTGAGGGAGAGTGCTCGCCACCTCTCGCACAAATGTACAGAGAAGCAGCTTAACAAGAACGGGAGTGAGAGCATCGCGGAACGTTTATCCGAGAGAGTGCTAAAACATCGGCAACATGATTTTGGCTTCTAGCGCGAAGTGAAACACGGACACAGAAAGGAGCAGACAGGACGAGTTAGCGCTCGTCCTGTCTGCTCCTTTCTGTGTCCGTGTTTCACTTCGCGCTAGAAGCCAAAATCATGTTACCGTACCAACTCGCCCAACTGTCTATCCTTTTGCAAAACATCGGCACCCATGCTGGGCTCCCAAGCTGGACAAGCGCGCTTCGTGCAGCGGCATATACTTCACCACCCCCTTCACTTCGCAACCTCGTTGCACTCATAAAGCACCGAGAGACTGCGTTACAGACGCAACTTTAAGGCAGAGAATCCCCTCAGTGCATCGCAACGCTCTGCACACACCACCTGCGTGAGCAGAGGTGACCCCATTAGGGGTTAGATGTGCACTCCAATACCTAACCGAAAGTAGAGTCTACGCAAGCGTGCACGAATTAGCAGCAGACACTCCGCAAAGACCCACCTATACATGCTTTCTAACCATAGAAAGCCGCGTCGGCCGTGCGTCAAATGTTGGGAAATTTCCCCACCTTCGTTTGCTTTATGGAAGCATGAACGCTCCGATGCGTGGTCTACCACCCGCTCCATAGTATAGATCTCCGTGCGTAGTTACTAACGTCCTGTTTCTTTGTTTACTCGGTCGCGCTGCAGAGGTCCGCTTATAGTTCTACCGTCTCGCCTCGTTAACGCTACACTACGGAACGCTGCCGCGGAAAGGTCGCATCGCCGGGAGTTAGAGTAAGCGCAGTCTAGCGGAAAGACATACCTCGTTAGCGAGTTTATACTGGTAAAGAAAATGCACGCAGCGTGTTCTCCGGAGCTTTACAAAGCACCTCTGCACGTTAAACTAGTCATTAAAGCCTCCCACTCGAAGCAAAAGTCAAGGAAGAAGACAGCAGAGAGGTAACCTTCGTTAAAAACTTTGGTTTTGTTTACCACCAGTAAGGAAGCAGTGTGAATTCGGGGCTGGGAAATGTAATCTATTTCGCTAGACATTTTTTAAAGGACCCTGTTTCTTTGTTGAATTATGGTAATCAAGTTAGCACGGGAGTTGCTTGATATAGCGGAACGACACTGGAAGAAAGAAAAGAGGGCATGATTGATTCATCCCTTATGAGCACCAGGGGTGAGCCGAGATATTGCGAAGTTCAAGAACACGAATAAATAAAATGAACGGAAGAATAAGGAAGAAGTGAGGGAAAGCTCGGGAGGTATGTAATTATTTCCGGGGCTTCGTTCGGAATTGCACTCGCGCACAGTAGCTGCCGCCATATGGTGACTGCGTTACGTCAAATAGTTTGTTTTTACGAAACGCTGCCCGAAGCAAAAGTGGATTGACAAAATCATTGAAGCAAAGAAAACCGAGGAAAAAAGAGCGAGATTACTGAAATGCGCGCATTTCGTTCTAGGGGCGCAGAATTCTAAGTATATGCCAAGGAGCGCAAACAAACTGGTGAACGAAAGAGAGAGAGAGAGAGAGAGAGAGAGAGAGAGAGAGAGAGAGAGAGAGAAACTTAAATGACAGGCTGGCGATTTCAGTATGCTGATGAACCAAATTAAGGATAACAAAGCAACAAGATCCGTCCCGGAGCCCATGGAAGCGATGAAATTATAGGTTGGTATGAGTTGCATGCATAGGCCCTGTTTGCGAGTGAAGCTTCCTCTGTAGTATGTGGCTTTTCCCTTTTTTTTTCTTCTGAATTGAGCAGCCTGGTTTGCACGAATTCCTTTTTTTTTCTTCTTAATTGACCAGCCTGGTTTGTACGAATTCACTACTGTCTGAAAGTGATATCGTAAAAGCAGCGCATTTCTTTCTTTAGGTTTTAAAAATCAAATAAAGCACAGGCTCATGTTTAACTTCCTAATCTTTCCGCATCCATAAACAACATGACAAGAGGAGATTTTAGATATGAGAAGAAGGAAGCTCTAGGTATCGGCCTTGAACTGGGAACCAACATTGAAACGCAGCTTTTCACGAATATACAGTAAACAGAATCCATGGACTCGTAATGCCACTAATTAAGGAGGTCATATTACATGTATTAAACAACAAAATTAGGTTTCACCTGTTTGACAATGCTTAACATATGGAAGAATGTCGAAATTGTGTAATTTCGCAGGCGTCTTCATCTTTTATTTTTCATGATTATACAAATAAACAGCCTAAACAAAGCTTAAAGAAATATTTCCTTAAGCCATTCTTGTATCACCAAAGGAGCCTTAGCTGCTGTGATGTAGGCATTTATGAATGAATGCGGCCAAGGAGCGAGATGATTCTCCATGGGGAGTGTCAGTCACACAAAGCGGTGTGTTACCTATGAGTGGCGTCCATGGAGAGCGACATCCTTTTATAGGGGTGGTTGCGCTAACTCATGAGTTGCGCTCGCGAGCTCAGCAAATGTATCGGGATGATATAATGCAAATGAGGGAAGCTGTCAAGACAGCAGCTGCCTCTGCTTTGTTACAAGTTGAGCAGACAATGAGAACGAGGTACGTAAACGCGTACGTAAACTGCACCGGACAGGCCGCATCAGGTACCGATATCAAGAACGGTATGATAGCGGTATCTCGAGGGAATGGTCTGTAGGAAACACGAGAAAAAGAAAGAAAGAAAGAAAGAAAGAAAGAAAGAAAGAAAGAAAGAAAGAAAGAAGGAAGGAAAGAAAGAAAGAAGGAAAGAAAGAGGAGCATGAGATTTTTGTAGGGCCATGCAGGGTAGCGGGAGCACTATCCACAGTTCTTCGCGTGTCGACAGTTCCTCGCCCTTCCGATACTAGTAAAGATCCTGTCATTATTTTTGTGCAGCAGATCTGCTTTGAGCTCACCTTTCAGAAGACGTGGTATTTAGCACGCAACCAAAATTCAGGTAGAGGCCTTCTATGCACTCAGCCTCTCCATCTTTGCTAGTGTGCGTTTGTGCGTGTACGAGAGCGTATATTTGTGGACGCGTGTGTGCTTCGCGTGCCCTTTCAGAGCAGAAATGTTTGCTCAAGTTTGAAGACAGCAAAGACGCGTACGAATATGGCTGCCACATAACTAACTAGTTAGGCGTTGATCCTTCGCGTTGTTGGCTCTTCTGTATTCGCTTTTTCGTGCAGTTGCCAGTGTGTTGTACCTATCTACCGAAGCAGAAGTACTCCGATATTTATGACCCCGGCTGACGACTGCTTCTGAGACCTTGTTAACCTGCCGAGCTCTTAATTATCTGCATCTATATGGCCGATGTTTTCTTAGCACGTACAACCTCCTCCCGCCGCTTCTCCTTCCGCCGTAGACCAAAAAATAATCACTTAATTAATTAATTAATTAATTAATTAATTAATTAATTAATTAATTAATTAATTAATTAATCCCTGGTCACTCTTACTCATCTTTCTTTTTCTCACCTTTTCATTCTTTTCTGCCCTCTCCGATTTCTGTGGGTCGGTGGACTTCGGTAATTAATTAATACCGAAGTCCACCGACCCACAGAAATCGGAGAGGGCAGAAAAGAATGAAAAGGTGAGAAAAAGAAAGATGAGTAAGAGTGACCAGGGATGCTAAACAAGGAGCGGTGGAGATGGGATAGGCTATATATTCGGCGTTTTCCGGTCGCTGCTGCTGTATGCGGCTTCGCATTTAGGACGAGATAATCGGGCAGGCAGCTCTCGCTAATTCTACCGCGTCCCGGATTGCCTTGAGTGGCTGTGAGGCAGCCGTATAGATTCGGATGCGTTCCGGAAGCAAATCGTACTTCATTTGCTTTCGTCCTCTCGATGGCACTGCATGCTGGCAACGCCAGTGTTGTTTTACGACGCCTTCGACTCCTATCCTTGTTTGTTTGTTTGTTTTCTTTTTGACGCTCCCATTACCATTTCCCGAACCACTACAACTACTTTTTTATTCTTCAGCATATGCGCCAGTTCCCGCTACCGGGGAATTAGAAAACGCTAGCTCTTAAGTACAATACATGTTATTCTTGCAGCGTTACCAAAAAACAACTTTGCGAAACAATTGTTGAGCAGAAGCAGATGCCAATAGCAGAAGCTAGTGGAAACCCATGAATTAAATAGCATTACTAAGAGCAGACCGACAATGAAGCTAATCGTGACAAAACTAGGGCGGTGAGTGGCAGAATTTTAATAAATTTTATTCTGGTTTAGTCTCTCTTCTCTTTTATGCGCAGACAATGACGATTTCTGTTAAAACAAGGGCGGCGGCTCATGAGGGGGTGGCATGGTTGACAATTACATTGTAATTCCATTGTGTCGCGACTACTGTGTTCATGAAAGGCAGTCATTTGGCTTTGTCAGCAACTCCAATCTTTTCATTTAACGCGTCCAATCAGGAACGGGGCAGCAAGCATATCTGACAAGTTTGTTTATTCTTCGACAAATCTGATTGTTCTCTAATAGTTTTCGGTTTGGGCGATGGCTGTTCTACCTCTACTTCACTGAAACAAAGGTCTATTCCAAGGAAGCTTACAATTGGGGAGTTCGCTGCATGCAAGTCAATGGTCCATCGTACACGAGAACGGCCGACTAATGGGGAAAACAAAGAATGCGTCCATTTCACAAAACGCAGCTTCATTCACGCACAGGCATGTGCTACATAAAAACTTCACCCAAGAAAGAGACAGACATCTACGACGGTTGCTTTGACTGTTTTTCATTGTGCTCTAATGTGCGGCAATATAATGGATAAAATTAGCAAAATCTCAAAAATGGCCTGGAGTCGGCGGACGTACAATGCCGGGGTAACTCGATATCACTGATAAAGGTCCTCGCTATGCCATAGGCTTAATTAAGCTAATGAACGTGACGATCTTGCAGGACTTATACTGGCTCGCCGGATATATATTAAATTCAGATTAGACTAATTCATACTAAATTTTTTTTTACTCATACGCTTGCGGTGACCTTGCTGAAATAGGCTTCAAGCATGTGTGCGGTTGTTGATGTCATTTGCATATGCAGTGATTTTAAGTGATTGAATGCCACTCAAGAAACGGAGAAGTTGTGATAGATCATTTGTGCCAAGATTTCGAAATGCGAGTGCTGCCTGAGGTAGTTTTTATTCATGCTGATGGTAGCTCTACAGTTGGGCTATAAATAGCTTCAAAATTTTGTAGAACTTGTCTCTGCAGTAGAACTCAAGCAGCGTTTCCGTGTACGGCTCTATATGTAGTGGTGTGTGCGGAAATATCATGGGAAATCTATGCACCTCACCGTTGTGAAGGATTCTTTTCACTGCAGCCACAATGTCACTGCGAATGGCTGTTACGTGCATTCGAATCTTGGATGTATATAGACTTCCACGTAATTCCGTCGTGAACAACCCGCCGGTAACCTTTACAAAAAAAAAACAAATATTTGGACGTAATATGCCGAGTGAAATCCATAGAACACCAAGCCAAGGATTGTTGAGGCGTTTGTGCTTCGCCATGTTGCATGCCCGAAACAGAAAACTGGATTTGTGTATGAAAGAAGCAGGTTTACACAGGACGTTCCAGCCATTACTTTTATTGCAGCCGACAAAATTGCAGCCGACACAGAGAGAGAGAGAGAGAAAGAGAGAGAGATGTTTTTTTGGTTGGCGGTTACTATAGTCGGCACTGCGGACACCAGAAGTATGTGCAATAGCCACTGATACATTAAATATCTAAGCTACTGACTATATATTTAGTCATTCACTTTAAATGACACGCGTGTTGCGATCGCAGAATCGAATCTAGGAACTACTGTGCCAATGTACTTTGCCAACGGCCTAGGCCAAGGTGAGTTAGCTATTGCACTATATTTGGGGAAGTGTGTGGCTTTAGAAGAGAGCCCGTCCTTCCACATAAAGGGCAAACACAAATGCCCAGTTCGCTTTATAACTATACTGCAAGCGAAGTTCTGGCACCGCGAAGATCTTCTAATACAGCAGTGTACGAATTCTGAATTTCAGGATGAAGGCAGGCCATGGTGCCGACACTACGCGCGTGATGAGTTTTTTGGTGCTCGTATTTATTGTGATAAAAAATATACGGACACTCCAGGCGCATTTCTGCCGTCACTGTCGGCGTCGCCGTAATGTTCCGTATAAAGTCCAAGGGCGATAACATAACAAGGGCGCGCCGTACGCTGTATGTGCGAGTGCAAGCGTGCGACAGCGAGCCGACAATGGTGGCGAAATCTCGCGCGCGAGAGGGAGAAAAGCGGGGAGGAAACGCGCCGTCTTTCGTCATGTGCAAGTAATGGGGGAGGGGCGAGAAGGCGGATAGAGGAGCGCTCTACTCCAGCAGCGGCTTCGCGGGTCCTCTATTGAAAGTGATCTGCGATGGGGGCAAAGTGCACCGAGTGCTGATAGCTTCGTATGCGCTGTGTTCTCGCCACTTAATTCGCGTTAAGCTAGAGCCAGTACGAATGTCAATTCGCTCGCTCCTGCTGCCACGCTTCTTCACTACAGCATCTTGACAGCGAGTGTGCGTGGTCATCTAGTGAAATGTGTTCGTGTTTGCTTGTGCGCGCCTGGCGCCATGATTGATAATTTAGTTACTAAGCGTAAGTTTATAACTTTATACGGCTGATAAGGCTAAAATGGCTTCGTGTAGCTCTTTACTAATTTGCTATCACAATTGATGCTTTGCGTATCGGGCGAAACTGCGACGTTTTTTTATGCCTGCCCGTTGGAATGATGCGGAATGAAATAAATGACATGCCGTGACGTCACGTGAATATTCCTGATGTCGTGAAGTCAAGGAGGAGTGGGTAGAGGTGGCCTAACGACGACGGCAGTGAAGTGACGCATGGACATTCAACACGAACCTAAATTGAAGGGCACAACCACTGTCGCGGAAAAAAACATCTTGATATGATAGAACTACTCGTAAGAGCTGGCGCCATTCAATCGTCATATAGAACGTATTATAATAGCGGCCGGCCAATAATGAACAGTTTTTGCAAAAAAAGAACTTTGTTATAATGTTATGGGGTTTTTGCGCTCCAAACCCACGATGTAATTATGAGGCACGCCGTAGTGGGGGACCTTGGAAATTTGGACCACCTGGGATTATACAACGTGCACCTAAATCTAAGCACACGGGTGTTTTCGCATTTCGCCCCCATCGAAATGCGGCCGCCGTGACCGGGATTCCATTCCGCGATCTCCTGCTTAGCAGCCCAAAACCATAGCCACTAAGCAACCATGGCGGGTAAGAACTTTGTTACTCGGTTAAAGAATGTTCCCTATCGGCTGCTGCATTAAAGCAGGTACTTAGATCACATTCACAATTCCTCTACGGAAAAAAGAAGCACGATTGTCATGCAGAATTTGACTTGTGCAGGTGAGCTGGCGACTGACAGAAACGTATGATTACCGACGAAAACAAGTACACAACGTAACCTTCAGCCATAGGATACTGTTGTAGGAGAAATGGATGTAAAGGTGAGAGGGCAAAAAAAATAAGTACGCATGCTTTCTGTGGCGCCACCGAAATTTAGAAATTGCGCCTACAAAAATTGCTTCTTGTATACGCTTCACATTAAACGAATCGAGTAGCGAAAGAAAATAAACACGCTTATGATAACCGAACTTCACTGACTATGCGGCACTGCACAATAACGATGCCAAGGCAGTCACGTTGCTTTGCCATGGGCGGCTTTTTGTGCAGAGGAACATTTCACTATATATAACAGTGGTCGTAAAAGAGAGCCTAGCATGGTCGCAAAGCAAACAAAACAACAAAATAACGAAACCGCGAAGCATGCCCCACGGGTGCAGTTCTCGCGTCCTTTCTAGAAGATCTTCCCTTATCGGTTTCTTTCATATCACGAAACGCCATCACACCGGCGCTGAAATAGACACTTCGGCTTCCGCAGAAAATGCGCCTGAAAATAAACCCAGTCGAGGACACGAGAAGAACGGTTGCACGATATAGCAGGAAAAGAAAAAAAAAAACAATTAAGGGCGCAAAAGGCAGATACCGGCGCGTGTGAATTGGACAAATATTTGAGCTTCGTGCTCGGAGACTGAAGGCTTGTCGCTGAAGTAGGACGCGTGTCGAGGCGCGTGCTTTGAAACGTCGGTCACAAAGACTATGCAAATTACGTGCGTAGCCCATTCTTTTTGTCCTGGCTGCGGTCATTGTCGAAACGGCAGCGATGTGCTTAGTTCGCCGTCGTGGAGGGACGCCTTTTGTTCGGTGGAACGAATGAGCGGGTTTATGCTGTTTCGTCAAAGTAAAAACCACCACTACACCGCGCGGATAATGGTGCAAAACGAGGTACTTTGCGTGCGTTTAAAACGCGAGATGCTTCAGAAAGCCACCTAATGATTGCTGATGAGACAAGGCTCTCTTGAGGTCTGCGCATATCTGACGGTGGTGCATGGAATACAGAAAGTGAGGCAAATCGCTTCAGATGAAAATTTTGGGTTGCCGTAGTCCGACCAAAGCGCTTACTCTTGGGCTGTAAGCGTAAAAAAAAAGGAAGAAGCCTTATTGCGGTTACATCCAGTGGCGTAGCCAGAAATTTCGCTCGCGGGGGAGGGGGGTTGGGCTCACATTGCCGCTCGGCCTCCTCCGTAAGAGGAAGCTTTAGCTCGGGTGCTCCTATTTAAATACATGTAGAAGAATAATTCGTTTTTTCTAGGCAACCACTGCACCAAATTTGACGAAGTCTGTTGCATTTAAAAGCAAACTGAAATTCTTGTGACTGTTGGTTTCTAATATTTAATTAAGTTCTCAATTCTTACCTGAAAGTTGGCCAAAATCACAAATTTTCAGAAGACGAAACTATCGAGTTCAAAACTCTAACTCAACAATGAAAAATGATATCACAATTCTGTGAATTGCATATAATAGTACATCTAGAGCAGAAAAATTGATTTGTTACAGATTAATTTAAGAAAAAATTGGTATAATGGAAATACTGCTTTTGCAGAATCCTTGTACGCACCGTAAACAGTTCACGCAAGATACAAATTCACGTACCAAATTTGCCCGCTTTGACTGTTATAATAGATGCCGTTTACAGAACCGCCATATCTGTTCTTGATGCAGAGCTCTTAGTTTGTAAACGTCGTGCTTCTATTTTTTTTTTCGAACTTTCAAATTTTTCAAAATATTTCAAACAAAATGTTCAAGCCCTAAATCAAAATTTTGCTTCCAACAGAGACTAGAATTTAACTTTCTCTCTCAAATGCACCAAACTGCATTAAAAGCGGTCCAGGGATTATGTGAGAAAAGCGTTTCTGCGTTTTACATGCATTTAAATAGGCCGCGTAGGAGTTGGGCCCGAGCTAAAGCTTCCTCTTAAACAATCCCTCGAGGGATCAAATACATGAATAATAACTGCATTATCATTGCCAAACATGCTGCAAACAAATTCTACGCACTGTCATAACAAGTACAATATGTATTTTTTCATGAAAGAGTATAGTCGTACGTCCCAAAAATTGTACCCGAAATAACTGATACCAATGCTTTCATGTTTTTGTCAGTTAAATAAGTAAAGAAAGTATCACACGAACTTTACAACTATATATCAGTTCTAAACTAGCAAAGCAGTGCATGCCACCAATATCAAAGATGTAAAGGCCGTGAAATGAATTAGTTGATAAATATTTTAATGAAAGTTCGCTATTCAAGAACCATGTTTGCATTTTTGTACATATGCAACGGCCAGGAAAAAACCTCAATGACGCTGTCCTTTGTTCCAATGTATTGCGCAGGAGCAGCTGTGACCGGCCGTATATTCTGAGTAACTGCACCAAAATTATAGTCGCAACAGAGAGCACAGATAAAACGCAAGAACATTGGAAAATATACGAGGCCGAGTCAAATGAAAGTGAGCCAATCGGAGTATATGACAAACGGCACACTTTATTTAAAAGTAGTCTCCATGAGCATTTAGACATTTGTCCCACTGACTAACGAGTCGTGTGATTCCCGTCTCATAAAACTCCTTTGGTAGCTGCTTATTATTATGTTTGGTCATCATAGGTTTGACAACCGCGAACAACGTAGGTCTTAAAATTTCATCTTGCACTGTGCTTTTCTATATTTTTTTTTTATTTCAGCAGCTTGGCTAACGTTAGCTTCTACACCCTATATACGGATACAGGTTCGCGCAGCAAAGCGTATTTTCTTCTCTGCCTGTGAGTGTAACTTGAAATTGAGGACTGGCGTCCAAATTTGGCATTGCGAACTTTGCAGCCTACCCGTTAATTTCTATTTATGCATGTTAAATAAGCAGAATCAAATAATTGTGCAACCCTGTGGTCGGTAAACTTTCGCTCATAGGTGTATACATACATGTAAACTGAAGTCGGCGCTGGTAGGAATTTTGTGCCTTTAAAGTTGGCTGCTTCTCAATTAGAGCGTTTGATTGGAAGAGCCTGCTTCTATATTTCGTAGGAGTGTGCGAATATACATTTTCTAAAGACCACAGCGAATCTAATAGTGCCAGAAATGAGTCCATTCGTATGTCGCATGCTTTACGAATAATTCTAGAATTTAGATGATAAATTTTCGCAATTGTTATACAACCACGTTTACATACTAGTATTCATACCGTTAACAAGTTATTGCCATACAGTGCACGTTATGAAACATTCTTTTATAAAGGCACGATTTGAGCTTTAAAGAACAAATAAACAGACTGCTCGCATACGCAGGTCTCTTAGGAAAGCGTGAATTATAGCTTTTACAACCGCTGATGTCTGGCATCGTGCACGCCATAGCCTGATGCACTACGCGAGATCTGATGTTCTACGTCTATACTATGCTCAGACAAGGGAAAGTTATCGCACCTTTCTTGCAATTTTATGCCTGATTGCGCCCTGTTAATAAAGGGACGTCAATCGCGGTCAACCATTGGCCTTCTCAACCCTGAAACTCACGCTCGACCGATTGTACCACGAGGTCATCGCGAGTGCTTGTATTTACTAAAGCGACCTGATTTCTTGCGGTGCTATAGGGCGCAGTGGGCGCATCGTGAGCTGAATAAGGTTCAACGTTGCAGCGTCATCCAGTTGCAGTGTGTTGGCGCCACTAATAGAGCGTTTTGAAGACATGGCGAGTGGAGCGATCGCAAGTCAGTTTATTCAGCTACGGCATATTTCGCGCTGTAAGAGGTTGTCGGAGCGCAAGCGCCAGATGGCTAAGCGTGTGAGCCATTCCTTTTTCGGTCATGAGCGAAAAACATAAAGGAAACCGAGTCATTGGATTTCTAATAGCAATCATATAAAGCCAACAATAAATGAACCAAAGGAGCACCACCACTGCTGCGAGTGATTCTGGCTACCACTCGCCGCCCAACATGATGCATTACAGTATTAATAATGAAAGCGAAACAAGAACATTTAACGTGCGCTAGTGAATAATTATTATTGAAGAGAGATTGTCTGCCCTAAACTGAACGTTTCTGATCTTAAAAATCTAATCTGCATCGGAACATGAAATCCGCGTCGAAATTCACACCGTTGCCCTTATGGTCGCATGTCAAGTTCAGGTATTGTCTGAGAGCACAGTACGCAACTGAAACAGGATTACAACACATACCAACCTTGACCGATGTTCATAGCCAAAATCCAGTTACAGAAGACAGCGAGACGACCGCAGTGGCTAGGTGAAGTGGAGGCGAGCTGGTTCAGTCACGTGTACGACATCCGCTGGGAGTAGCCATGCGACTGTACATCACGTAAAGCTGACGGACAAAACCACGTGTGTTTACGTGTGCAGTTATTTCTGGACACGACACGCGCTGCTTTACGCGCTGAAGCATACTGCTAGAGTTGAGAAGTCGCGGTTATTTGTCGATCTATTAACAGAAGAGCCTTCGCAGCGTCTGGTATCATGGTGACTTATATATATGTACTTGTAGGCCTCGTTGCAACTACTGTAGGTGGAAATCATATGCCCTTAACATGAATGCCTCCATTGAAGTTTCTCTGTGAGGAAGCATAAAAAAATCCCTTTAGGTCAGTCAAAAACTTCTTAGTTTGAACAAAATAGGGGGATTTCTTTCTTAAATTTCCTGGTCCAATTTTGGAAATTGTGACAACCAAAAAGCCTTTATTGGTAGCAAGCGAGCTAAGGTGTCCTTCCTCGTAAAGCTTCATCTCAGTCGACGGACGAAAAAGTGTTTCACAAAAATGGCAACCCTACACGTGAGGTCGCATAGTATTTCTCCTGCTGAAATTGCAGCGAGGAAGACAGCCTTCGATCATTCTTTTGAAACACGGCGTAAAAACTTCAGAACTTATCCAGAAAAAGCAGAGTGAGAAGTTCACGTATAGTACGATTAACGTCCCCAAGTGGCCCTCTACACTCTGGTATATCACATGGTTGAAACGGTAGGCTGTTTCTACAGTATGTTCCTGACAATCTTATGATAAAGCCACGCAAGAGTGCGAAAGCAAACTGCATCTTTCTGCATGGGCTACAAAGCTTCTAACAAGGGAATATGTAGCCAACTTCAGATTATTAGCAGAAATGTGAGACGCTGAGGTAATTCCAAATAACTTAAAATCTGCCTCCATCGTGCGTCTATAGAACTGAGGACAACCTCGAGCAAGACGGAAAAGAAAGAAAGAAAGAAAGAAAGAAAGAAAGAAAGAAAGAAAGAAAGAAAGAAAGAAAGAAAGAAAGAAAGAAAGAAAGAAAGAAAGAAAGAAAGAAAGAAAGAAAGAAAGAAAGAAAGAGTTCCTGAAAGCGATATATATCTAGCCGATGTGAAGGCGGTACCGACCAGGAAGAAGCGACAAAATGAAAGCAACGCTTTTCGTTAAAGTTCTGCTTGCCCCTCATGAGTGAGTCCGGCGAAAGCTCAAACAGTGATAAACTTAAAGGGATAAACAACAACAACAACTTTTGTTAGCATCAACACGATCCGTCGCTGCTTGCACGGGTATGGGAAAAATAACTGATCCCGGTGGTCAATTTTTCTTTCCCGCAGGCTAGTGCAGCAATATACGTGCTTTTGGTAAGACAGATACGCACGACTGAAATTTCACGCTCAAAAGAGCATCAAAAGCAATAGAATAACATCAAGAGAGGCAGGGTGGTTGCAAGGCCATCTCATTCTCCGCGGCAGTGAATAGCAGGTTCTGTCTCGCCTTACAGTTTTATGCCCTTACTGCGTTTCCAGCTTTTCTTACTTTCTTTTCCTATTTTTTTCGCTTCCGCACGGTGAAACGAGGAAACTAGCCTTGTTCAGGACAGAGAATGGTAGGAGAAAGAACTAAATTCAGGGTGGATCAGAAACTCATCAGGCAGCGCAGGGCTCAGTATGCGTACGCTTTTATGGAGGATGCATTGCACGAACTTACCTAGAAAAAATGGAGAATGCCTGTAGGGGTCGCCACTTACTTTTCTGGCATTCTTTCCTTTTTTTTTCCTTGGACCGGAAAAATGGACAGAAATTGTTCTTTTGTGAGGGAACGCCAGGCATCAAGTGTTCACGATTCAGATTTGCGAAACCTCAGCAGCGATCCCTAGAATAGTGCTATGTTCAAATACAACGCGACTGTAGGTTGCTTTGTAAACTTTTCTGCAATACTGACTACCTCCGATTCGTTATTTAAATTCTCGGGTTTTGTGAGGCAAAAACTCGATCTCATTATAAGGAACGCCGCAGCAGGGGACTCCTTAATAATTCTGAACAGTTGGGATATTTTTTAACGCGCACTCAATGCACGGTTAACCAGCATTTTTGCGTTTTGCCCCCATTGTAATGCGGCCGCCGCGGTCGGGGTGGAACCAGTGACCTAGACTTCAACAGCGCTACGCCATGGGCACTGGGCTAGCGCGGTGGGTTACCTCCAGTTCGTGTCCTGTCCTTTACGCTGCACTGGTTAAACATATTTCGTCAAGCTTCTACAGAAAGCATCAGAAAAGACTAGCCATAATGTGCAGCGTTCTGTCACTAAGAATAGAGGCATTTTAACCAATGAATTGGAACATGACATTCGGCTACTGCGTTGCACTCTCAGCCTTTATCACGTCTGCCACCACGATATCAAATGAGTGTAATTGGGGAAGTGTACAGACGCACATGCAACCTTGGAACTACACTTAACCTGTGGTTGATATTACCTGAGCGTTGCGCATTTTGTACGGCTGCGAAGCAGCTTTTGAACATACAGAACAACAGCAACAAAAAGTGGGCCTTCCAACCATTGCGCTGCTGATTTCTTGCATTGACCTAATATATATAGCGTTCAAACTTTTACTCACTTGCAATCGCAAGGCTGGGCAAAAACGCGGACTAGCCTAATGCACTTATCGCAGCTCATGCGACATCAAAAACAAGAAAAAGCAAACCCTGAACATTTACAGAATATGGTTGCCCAATAATCTCTGGCTTACGAAATCGTGATGGCGATTTCGTGCGTAATCCCAAAATGTCATGGTGTGCCACGCTGCGTAGCCCTCTTGGTTACACTTGCGGTATTTCCAAAGTAGTTTATGACCACACCCTATCGTCGTTCAAAAGATGAAATGGGTGAATACCTGCATGACCCCAGCTGCAAAATGCTGTAAACCCGTCAACCATAGTTAGCAACTATCAGTAACCCAGTCTCCAGAGCATGTGACACGGTGGCTGAACATCGCTCCCCATATCGAAGCAAAAGCAACAGTGACTAATAACGAGAACAAATAAAATAACGCTCCTAACAGCAGCTCGCCTAACACCGGATTTCCAGTGCAAATTATGCAGCATACTGCTGCATGTGTTCCACATAAAGAGCATCATACCAGACGTTGTCAGCGAACGCGGATGGCCGCATGCGACGTCGTCTAGTGTGAAGGATACGTACACTGAACAACATTTCTCAAATAAGCTACATTGCGTGGCAGCCTGTGAACTTTCAGACAAAAGGCTGATGGACGAAGTGTGGCACTAGCTTCAGTACGTTACACAACAGCAACAAGAGAAAAACATACAGACGGGCGAACCGATAGGCGCATAGGAGCAAGCGGCCAAAGTAGCGGTGTGCCATGCAAGACAAGGGTGTAACGTAATGCACGCATGCTTTCGAGGCACGTCGCATAATGACCACCAACACTCCTTTCCTCTCTTTTTTTACGCACGGCTGCGTTTTGCCCTTCGGAAAAAAAAGAAGAAATAAAAATAAAGAACACACGAGAAAGCAACAAAAGCAAAATACTTGAGGGACGGTGCGACAGCGTGGATGAGAAACGAGCTGCATGCGTCGGAAATGGAGCGGAAAGGGTGAAGGAAAGTAATGAGAGAATGGTCACAATAAAAGAATAATAAAGATATGCCCAAATACACCTCTCTTTCACGCTGCGCCAGCCACCATTGTTGCCTATGGTGCGGCGTCATTTGCCTGCTGCTTCTGCTACTGCAGTATGCCAGTTAAGCTGCCTCATTCACCTTCTTTCTTTCTTTCTCTCTCTCTCTCTGTCTCTCTCTCTCTCTCTGTCTTTGCTTTACTTTTTTTATCTCTTCTGCCTTTCTTGCTGATTGTTGCTTTTCACGCCTAATATTCATGTCGGCGAAGTCCACTGTTATCTCGTACGTTCTTGTCCATGCGATGCAGCGTCACAACATCAATCGAAACAATTATCGAACAACGTGAGTCGTAGCAGCCCGTAATTTCATTAAAGGCCTGACGTTCTTGCTCGCCTTAAGCTTGAGCGTAACAATAAACATACCAATAACAGAACGTACAGAAAGATTTTGAAAATGCTCCACTGGCTCGCGAATCTCTGTTGGTCTACTTACCACGTGAATTTTTTCACTCGGCTTATAAATTGTGTCGGGAATTACTGACGATGACGCTGTTTCTAGACAAAGAAGTTGTTATTTCGGCATCATTGATTAGATGTTAAATGTACTCAGGCACACTTTTCGATTAGGCATACACGATGAGCATTACCACGATGCAGTGACTGCTTGAATTGAATGGAGGACCCTGCCGTAGTGCTGGTGGAGGCAAATGTGCAGTTGGAGTTGAGACTCGCCTGGGAATAAAGGCACATAGGGTAAGCGTCAATTTGAATCATTGAAGTAATGCAGAGCAAGTAGGTGGCGATGGCGGCTATTTCAATCATTACGGGTGGCGTCAGCCTCCTAAAGATGCCGCTGGCCCTGTTTCGTGCGTGTCACACTAAAGTATACTCTTTCTAATTCTTTCAGCACTAGCAAGGTAGTGTATACTATTGTAAGCGCCCAGATTGTACTATTGTAAGCGCCGAGTTGGAGCATACAGAAGCATCGCAGGAATGCAGTGCAAAACTGTCTGGCTTTGCAGTGACTATACAATTGT
The DNA here is from genome assembly GCF_038994185.2 of Dermacentor albipictus. Classification (NCBI taxonomy): domain Eukaryota; kingdom Metazoa; phylum Arthropoda; class Arachnida; order Ixodida; family Ixodidae; genus Dermacentor; species Dermacentor albipictus. Next base: position 52,140,221 of record NC_091823.1, on the reverse strand, counting down.
TAACTATACTGTTGTTGCAGGGAAGGCAAAGGTAGTATTCGTGATGTACCACCCAGGGGTTAACCGGCAACCCGCAACTTCCTCCCGCCGAATCGGCCGCACTTTTACGAGACAGCAGATACTGTAGAAAGTTGTCGCTCTGTGTGACCCTGCTTTGGTTATTTCAATCTTACGTGCAGACCGTCACGAGCGATATGCAAAAGAACCTAAATAAATGTGCTTAAATAAGGAGGGAACAGTCCGAATCGTACAATACGAGAGAAAGAGAGAGAGGTTGAGATGGAAGATGGGAAAGGCAATGTGTTTCGCCGGAAGGAAGGCATCCAGTTTGCTACACTGCACTAGTGGGGAGGGGAAAATGGAGAAATAAATGCGGATAGGAAACCGGAAAAGGAGAGCTCGAGGAAAACACGAAAGCAATGGAAATGATTAGTTTGGTCGCTTAGGCTTAGGAAGGCCAGTCGCCCCTAATGGCGTTCTGCTGTGACGACTACAGAGGCCGGCATTACAGGATCACCTGTTGCGAACCGCGACCGGCCATTGAGACGGACTAGCACGGTCACGAGCGACCGCACCTTTGTGTCGCTTCGAGGAGAAAAGCAAATAACACGCTGGACACAAAGTGAAATATAAAATACATAGAGAGAGGGGGTTAAACAAATATACGTGGTAGCGAGGCTCCACGTTTTCATTTGCATTTTAGATAAAGTTGCATGACAAGATATCCTATTTCGCAGCCGCAAAAGCGCATTCTACGGCTGCGAAAACAGGACAGAAGAAAACGAAGGGCTCATAGAAGAGAGAGAGAGAGAAAATAATGTAGAGAAAGGCAGGGAGGTTAACCAGAGGTAGTTCCGGTTGGCTACCCTGCGCACGGGGAAGGGTTAAGAGGGATAAAAAGAGAAACAGAGTAGAAGGGGGAGATAGAAAGAAAGGGAGACAAGCACGAACAAAGCGCGTACACTACAGAGCGGTAGGGGGCGGCATTCTTAGAGTCTGTCGTGAAGCCCCGTGGACCGCAAGAACCTTACTAGCGCGAGTAAGGCCTTCAACGCGGATGTTCTTTCGGAGCATTGGCCTAAAGGTTTTAGTTCTGAAAGTGGACGATTGTCCAACTGGTCCAGCACTCTGCACATCACTTGTCTCTCAGCACTGTATCGCGGGCAGACACAGATAATGTGTGCGAGCGTCTCGTCGATGTTACATGTGTCGCACGTGAGGCTGTTGGCCATTCCTATGAGGAAAGCATAGGCGTTTGTAAAGGCAACGCCTAGCCACAGACGGTAGAGCATAGTCTGGTCACGTCGGGGTAATCCAGGCGGGAGGTGCATCCGTATGTCCGGAGACAACGAACGCAACCGACACATTGTGAAAACATTCGAGTCCCACAGGGGCAAAGTACACTCACGGGTCATCAATCGCAGCTGAGCTCATAGAAAAAGAAACGCAATCTGATGTATTTGAAGACACGACAGGATCACGCCATTTGTTGTTCGTGTGCGAGGTGTTCTTCGTAGATCTTGTCATCATCTTGCTTCTCCCGGGTACCAGGTGGTATCGTGAAAGTCTCGCACACACCGCATACTGCCAACTGGTGTGGATGAGTCCGTCTTACCTTGTGAGTTGTACGGTTAAGAGGAAGCTTTAGCTCGGGGGCTCCTGTCTAAATACAACTGAAAGGAGAAACCCATCTTTTTTTCGGCAGCCACCGCACCAAATTTGATTAGAGCTGTTGCATTTAAAATAAAAAAGGATAAAATCTAGTGACTGTGGATAGCGAATTTTGGATTTGGGTCATCAGTTATTTAATAAAAATTCTTGAAAATCGCAAATTTTCTGAAACTGGAACTGTAAAATTTACATCTCCGTAACTAAGCAATGAAAACTTATGTCCCTATGGTATAAATTGCTTATAATAGTACATCTAAAGAGAAGAAAATTGGCATATTTTACATGCTTCTTAAGTACACCGCTAATATGTGAGTAGGACTTTTGCAAAACCCTTGTAATCATTGTAATATATTCACGCAAGAAATAGATTAACATGCTAACTGCTTGGAAGACAGAACTATATATATATATATATATATATATATATATATATATATATATATATATATATATATATATATATATATATATATATATATATATATATATATATATATATATATATATATATATATATATATATATATATATATATACAAATGACGGACAAGGCAATGCATACACCATAAACAAAGGAGTTCCGCAAGGAAATGTATTAAGTCCATTTCTCTTCAATGCAGCAATATACCGTTTACCAGCAGTACTTCCAGCAGACATAAACATACCTATGTATGCTGATGACATTGGCATATGGACATCGAACAAGTCTCTATAGGTAGTGAAGCATCGGCTGCAGGAAGCTTTGAATACAATAGGAGATTATTTAAGAGAACGGAGCATGCAGATATCTCATGCCAAATCAGTGGTTTTGCCTTTCTCAAGAAATTATGTTAGAAATTTTGGTATTTCAACAGACGGCCATGAGATCAAGCTGGTTCGGAAGCATCCTTTTTTTGGCGTGATTTTAGACCACCAGCCTCGATGGAGTAGTCATTTGACTGCCCTAAAGGACCAAATTAGTTGTGTGATAAATGTTCTCTGCAGAATAGCAGGCAAGAAGTGGGGTGGAACAACTCCATCCCTGCTTCCCGTCCATTCAGCACTTGTCCGTCAGACAATTGTTTACTGCTCCCCTGTATTGCACAAATTACCTGCGACGTCCCTCCACCGGCTACAGCTATTGCAGGCTCGGAGTTTACGAGTGTGTCTAGGAGCCCCGCAAGCTAAACCCGGTCATCTCAATATTGCAGAAGCGCGGGAACCCCATTTCACCGTAATTCGCAGCCTGGAAACAGGCCGACACCTCTTCAGAATTTCTGCCCAGCATTCTGCGCACCCACTACTCTCTCTGATAGAGAACCACCCGGGTGCACAGATACACGCCTTGTTTCAAGAGCAGAAATCACGACTCGAACGATCTATTTTTTGGCACTCAGACCTCTGCTACCCACCATGGCTTCTGCAGGCGTCGCAAATAGAAACGTCAATCGAAAGGCTTAAAAGCGACGTTTCCGCATTAGCAGCGATATAATTAGCGTTACATCAGCTATTTCACAAGTACAAGGAATCTATTCGCGTTTACACGTATGGTTCTGTAATGAAAGCAAGTGCGACTGCAGCTTATGTTATACCATCCTTACAGGCATAGTAGGCTTGTCGACTAGGGCTCACATTTTAACCAACAATAGCGGAATTAGCGGCACTTCTCCAAGCCACTTCTTTTGTCGAAACATATGAGACACCAACAAAGTGGGTAATTTGATTGGACTCCTTATCAGCATGCCTTGAAGGTATTGATGAGAGCCAACCACACGGACAAATAACATACGTAGTACTGAGCAGTTTAACTCAGGCTAATGAAAGAAAACATGAAGTGATATTACAGTGGGTCCCAGGCCATGCTGGTATAGTAAGGAACGAACTAACGGACTCATCGGCAAAATCGGCCCATAAAGATGCAGAAATTCAACTCATTCCTTTTATCATCAATGGACACGATACACATATTCGAGTACTAAAGAAGGACTTGTGTATGTCAACCTGGTTTAAAGAAAATACCAAGGAATCGATTCTTTACGAAGTGGCCCCTTAACTCAAATACTAGCTGGTTGTAAAACTTTCGAAATGTACCGAGGCACTAATTCATCGACTGCGCTTTGGGACAGCATACACCAAACATTTCCTATATCGCATAAAACGGGCTTCGTCCCCGGCTTGCTCCACTGGCCACGACGATGACGTTGTTCGCCATCTACTCCTCGAATGCCCCATATACACGACGCAAAGACGGCAGCTAGGACAAGGGCTACACTCCACTGATCCTTACGGGCCTTTATCACTCGCAAAATTGCTGGGCCCAAAGCCATAGAAAATAGCGCACCGAAAAGCATTGAACGCACTTGAACATTTTTACGAAGAAACAGGCATCGTTAACAAGTACTAGATATGACACTGAATAAATATACCATGTTACTATAACTTGCTTGTATTATTTGCCATTATAAGCACTCGTATATTACATGTTATACTTTTTTGTGTTATGTGCGTGCATTATTCTACCTCGGTGTAATTCCTCATTTGTTTATATGCTCATCGCAGTCTACATCCCAGCCGCTTGTCTGTGTTTGTGACTTTGTTTACAAACTCACTGTGGTGCAACTTGCATTTGACTTTTATATTGATATGTTCATCGGTGTATAGGACTGTGTTGCGGATTTCTGACCCTATGAAGTGGTTTCGTTTCATTTCATTACATACATTTTTTGTAGTTTTGTTTCCGCTATGCGAAAAGGAGTAACCGACACCATTGTAAGGTGACTATGTCTCTTTCTTTTATTTTCATTTCTATAAAAAATATGTCACATTTGTTGGCGTTGGGTGTTTTAATGGCTTTGATATCTGTTATTGCTGCAGAGAGACAAATCTGTAAATTTAGGGCTTCCTTTTTCAGAAAGTTAAAACTTTCTTTAAAACATCTGCGAAGAAATTCAGGCCATAAATGAAAATTTCACTTCCAGCAGTCAAGATAATTTATATTTCTCTATGAAATGCAACAAAATTCATTAAAATCTGCCAAGGGCTTATCTCAGAAAGGGATTTCTACGTTTTATATGTATTTGAATAGGCGTCATTAGAGTTGAGCCCGAGCTAAAGCTTTCTCTGAACACGCAGAAATCTGATTTTTTTTGTATGCGTAATATGACGCCTTAATGAAACAGGCAAACAGGAAAAATAAACTAACGAGCTCATACTGCAAAGAGTGAAAGCCTATACTAGAGCAATAGTATTAAACGAGTGGAGACATCTTAGTGGTAAAGGGATTGCTTCCGCTAAAGAGAACAATTGGCTGCAGAGATTTAGAAAAGCCAGTATATTCTACTAGGCGAGGAGCTACGGCACCTTTTTTTTTTTCGTCGATTTCCAAACACTTTTATGAAGTCCGCCTTGCCTCAAAGCAGACCACTTCTGTAGACATTTGTAATTACTTCATTTGACCACCTCAGTAATAAGGAATCCTTCAAAAGGTGGTTGCTTGGTTTTACAATTTATGATGGAAAGCATTGGTTTTGAACAAACGTGTGTTGTTCTTATCTTCAGCTGTGTCTCTTGAATCGCCGCGTGCAAATACGAAATCTGAAATAGAATTTAAGTGCCGTACAAGTATATTTATGTCATTATAACGCCTTGGCGAAATTCCAAGGCGAATAGTTGGCCGCAGAGAAATGTCGAACCCAAAGCAACCCCGCGCCAAGGCAGTTCAGAGACGACTAAAAAAAAACATGGGCCAGTATTCACTGAAATGTTCTTGCACTTAAGGTGTACGTAAGAGGAGTTGCCAGCCAATCAAAATGTCGGGCATACTATCAGCGAAGACAGCCGGGCGTTAGCAGAGAGCGCTCCACGTACAGAAAGCTTTGGGATTTCAAACCCGAAGGAAAAAATATTAATATCGCAGCCATTCAGGCGAATCAGCGATCGTGTAAACACCGCAGGGGTACTGATTCCGACATCGCAAATCTTATTGGCACTTTGGATGCATCGGTGTGGATGCGTCTGTTGCTTTAAAAAGCAACTGTTATAAGTGGATTCGGGTCCCCCGGCACAGAGGTATCTTATCATCCACTTTCATTTTCCCTTTCTATGTGATTTCGGCATTTAAAACTCAAACTTTTGCATGCTTTCACTGACTTCATGGCATGGTTTCTCTATAAGGCTTTAGCTATGTATATCTGAAAGGTGTTTGGCACCAAAAACTGGAACAGGAAAAAAAAAGTGATTGCACGCAAGCCGACGTGTCATAGAAAGGCCGTATGCGCTGCTGCGCTTTCGCACTAAATAATTAAGAAAGTACATGCGGCGCTGGGACGTGTTGACACCGGCATCGAGCATATAGCAGGGAAAACTAATTAACTTGTTCGCTAATGAGCACTTTGGATGCAGTAGCCGCCCAATATTATGCAGAGTAACTTGTTTTAATCTCTCATGCTCTAAGGGTGAGGTGTCGCGCATTCACTTTTTCTTGCTTTCACTACGCCCCACTTTCTATTTGCGTTTCAGAGGAGAATAAAAAAAAAAAGACTCACATGCGGAGCGCAGTCGTGTTCCAGCAGAAATGAGCGTACACATGTTGATCTTCAAACGGAACGAAAAAAGAAAAATGCTGAAATAAAAATGCGCGTGAAGCACGGTGAAAGAAAAAAAAGAATGATAAAAACAAGGCTTGGATGTTCGCTGTACCGCAGACTCTTAACATGATATAGGTAGTTTGAAGTACGCGAAAAGTGCGCGCTCACAAGTGTTCCAAACAAAGTCAGTTTCACACACACACACACACACACACACACACACACACACACACACACACACACACACACACACACACACATATATATATATATATATATATATATATATATATATATATATATATATATATATATATATATATATATATATATATATATATATACACAAAGGTGAACAATGGGTTTGGAAGCTTTAATGTTCACCCTAACCGCGGTACACTAGCGTTCTTGCTTTACGACCGCATCGGGATGTAGCCGCTGCTGCCGAGATTTGAACCCGCCTACTCGTGCTCAGCAACACAACGCCATATTGACTGAGTCAACGAAGCCGGTCGAGTCAGTGTCGAAGAAAATCATTTCGTACCATGCAAAATCGATAAAGTATTCGTTTCCCTCCTGAACCTTTTATCAAGCGTATGCGCATACATCTAATATCGTGTCCTAGCACCTCTGAGCTCTCTGCAACAACACAGATGAACACAAGGAGTAACGTTAATGTGCCGGCGTACCGTGGACTGCGGCCACGAAATAAATTCGGCGGAGACACCGCTTACGTGTGGGAATACGAAAGTATTATAGTTGCTTTGGTGAAATTTTCTTTTTTTTTCTGCGCATTCCTTCTACGCGCGAGCTCTCACCTGCGGTTTAACTGCACGCGCCTCGTTAAGGCCAAATGAAAACGTGCCAAGTGTCTCACCGCGCTCGATTGCCCGCGAGGAGTTCATCACTGCATGGACCACTCAACGGCATTCAATTGGACATCAATGCTTTTTATTTTGTACACTCATTTTGTACGCTCATGACGTGTCGCCACCTCCTACCAATTTGTTGCGCCATCACGTGCTTAACGAGGCACGCACTAAGCACACATTTCGTCAACCAGAACCATGGAGTCGCCGTGGAGTTGGCGAAGCTTGCTCGTCTCGCACCCGAGAGGCCCGGGCTCCATTCCCGCCCACACCCAAATTTACATAATACTCTTTTCAAAGACATAAATTGGCTTTCTTTACAGGAACCCCCCTGAGAAATTTAACGCCAATTCTAGTATTTTTTATGATGTAGTTTTACTCTATACCGTCGGCCACATTTAGTACTGTCATTCGGTCACGCCACCAACTACAACGCAGGATTTTCGCGTAATGGGGCATATACTGCTTCCGCATTAAATTCCGATAATGTGGCTTCAGCATGCGAACCTGCGTAGCATTCAAAGACGAGTGCAGAGGTGTGTGCGTGGGAAGAGTTTCCCTTTGTGTGCTCAGTAAGGTCATCACACTCTAACTGATATGTCGCAGAAGTCCGCTAACGCTTGAGTGCCTACCTGAGTTCTCTCTATTATGGCCTCGCATAAAGACCGCTACGTAAGCGGAGGCTGACTCTATAAATGAACTACAGAGCCATGCAGAGTGGGACCCTTTCGCATCGCACCGCAGAGGCAGCAGTGCTTATACGGTCAAAGGCAGCGATGGCCATTTCGCTAGCTCGCACTCTGTCCTTGACCCCTCGCTCGCAGCAGCGCAGCTGTGGTAATTACCGTGGGATCCCAGTGGACAACGATGTGCGCACTTCAACCGACTGGGGGAAATTAACACCACGCGAGAAAGTGAGCTCGATTTAAATGGTGAAGCACGGGAGGTAGCTCAGCCGGACTTCGTCAAAAAATAAGTAAGTGAAAAGAAAAGTTTTCTTGAATGAGCCCGACGACCACCGCCCTAATCTGGTCAAGTCGGGAAGACCGGCACAAGTGATTGCGGAAGTTTTCTAATTTATTATTTGTTTATTTTTTACATACAGCTTTATATTTCAACTCCATCTTTGATTAAATAGGAAGGCGGAAAGACTGATAAGACAGGTGTGGCACGTTTTGCGTTCTGGACGTTTCAGCGGCCATATTAAGACCATCTCCCTTTAATAGCTCTGGAATAATTCATGGCTCGAATGTCTTGTCGGAACCGATTGTCTTTGCACTCTCTTTACCTTTTTTCCTCCTATGTTTCTAAATACTTTTTTTTTCTACTCATGAAATACTTTCTCTTTAAATTCATGTAATCGTGCGCAGGCTGCTATTTTATGTATAATTCTACTTCAAAGTGATCTGAAACAATGTGACGACAATATTTAGGTAAAATGAAGCGGACAGAGAGATTTCTGTGGCTTCTAGCCGGGAATTCAGCGTGATGGTATTTGGGTCCCAGGCTGATGAGACATATTCCAAAAGTGGTCGAATGTTAGAGACATATAGCAGTTTCTTCAGTGCTACAAGAGCGAGCCCATAATCCCTGTGTATATTTCCTAAACTGTGGTTTGCTTTTGTCACAAGTTGCAGCTATCATAATCTTCCAACTCAAGGTACTGATAATATATACTCCAATATATTTATGCGAACGAGCAAAGTCAAGTACACAGTCATCAATGAAGTAAACCTGGCATGCTGTAAGTTGGCAAGACGCGCATGACATTGCGCTTTGACGCGTCTAACTTCACACGCCATGTTCGACCCCAGAGAAGAATGTTAATTAGATTGATTTGGAGACGACAAGTGACGTTAGCATTAGTTATTTGTTGGCCGATGGGGCAGTCTTTTGCATACATACATTAGTTTTGATGAAAGATTCAATAACATGGATCAAAATAAAGGGCGGCTAAAGTTCACAAACATCTGTACCTAAAAAAGTGTGGACACAGAATGGAGGAAGAGGTGAAGAAAGTTGTAAACCAAGTACAGGGCAATTGAAAGTGTAAATAGACAACCAGGATTCATCTGAAAAGAAGCAAGAGAAGCAGAGACACTGTATTGGGCGGAAAGAATGGAAACGAAAATGACGATGGAGGTTTACAAAGATATGAAGAAAGAAATTAAAAGAGAAAATCTGTACGATAACACGAAGGGAAGTGGATTGCAACTTGAGGTTAGAGCTGGTTGTCTAATGACAAAAACATACCGGAGCAAACATTTACAACTAAATGAGGCATGTGTATGCAGCAGTGAAAAACCGGAGAATACAAATCACATCTTAACGGAATGCGAAGTGATTCACCCAGTGAGAGCCGTAGGTTACGTAGACCTTTTAGAGTGCTCGGACGTAAAGTGAACTGAAGCATCAATCGGTCAGAGACGTTTAAGGTATAAGAAAAGCAGGGAGGATATTGATACGACCCAATCCGTTGCAGGCGAAGGTAGCGGTATAACGTATATAGAGAATTTTTCAGGAAGCGAAAGAAAGATTAGAGATGTATACAAAAATGCCAGAATAAAAGCAAGTTTAGCATACCTGAATACCTCAATAAGACTAGGTGACGATGCGTCACCGCCGCGTTTATAAGGGGATGCCAATAAATTATCGTCGTCATTGTCATTACACAAGTTTTAGAAAAAGAAAGTATCAGTTTCACCCGAAAGGCGAAGCATCGATTGCGATAGCAAATTAGTGAACAGCTAGCTATACGAAGTAAGGGCTTGCAGTTTTATCGGCCATATAAACTTGTAAACATAGGCATACTAACTAAATTAACAAGCATGGTGTCAAGCGCGCACACGGAAACATGAACGCATCTCCCTCGATGACCGCGGATACTCGCTGCCAAAACGCTGGAGTGAGGAAGGGCGACAGCAGCAGCGTGCAAATTGACCTTCGTGCAACGTCTCCCACCAACGCGAACTAAACGGTGGAAACACAGCGTGAGGCCTGACTCTGTCCTTGTCGTAGATGTCTTTCAAGATAGAGTGGCTTCGAGTAAAACGCGCCCCCCTCCCTACCCTCCCTCTGTATCCTTGCGCGTGACGGAAGACGGCGCGCTTGCTCCCCACTTCCCTCGCTTGCGTGGGCGAAATTAAGCCGCGCTCGCCGCCTTACCCTGGCCCGCTTTTACTCGCATTGCGCGCAGTGACGATATTATAGCCCTTGGACTTTATGCGGAACATCACAGCGACGGCGACGGCAGAAATGCACCTGCAGTGTCTATGTAATTGCTATTACAATAAAATGTTAGTAGGCAGGTCATTAATGTAGATGAGGAATGGTCAACTGCCTTCAACTAACACTTGGGAAACGCCTGAAAACGCTGGTGCTAAAGGGGACTACATGCGATAAATTAAAACAAATTGAGTATGAATAATAATGAAAGCTCAAATCCACCTGAGTACGGTAGAGTCAATATTTAGAAAGCTTAATCTATAATGAATCATAACATGTCTGACCTTACCAAGGACTTTAGTGAAATCAAGAAATATGCAATCATGTACAGATGCAGAGATAGGGCACAAATGGAGATCATTAGTAAAGACTAGTAGCTCAGTTTCACTGAAGAAAGCTTTCAGAAGACTCGTTTGACCGGCGTAAGAAAATTGTTAACATCCCGGAAATTTAAAAGCCAGGTGAATATGATGTGCACACTTTTAAATGGGATGGAAGTAACCGAGATTGCGTGGTAGTTGTTTGGATCGTACGGCGATGGAGATTTGCGCACGGGAATCGCATTGCGCGTAAGCCAGTGATTTGTTAGGGCTGCTTGACGAAGACAGGGGAAATAGACATTCTAAAGTGTCTGAAGAGTATTCTATCCTGTTTTTTTTTAAATTTATTTGATAGCGTCTCTGCCGCTTGAAGGAGAGTTTCAGTTCGTTGATGACTGCATGGATTCCGGCCGAGCTTATGATGATTGTGCACATCAAAGGGAAATTAGCGTCGGCTCCTAAAAATGGTAAGTCTGTTCAGCACTTCCGATATGAAAACTTTGCTGAAGGTATGATTAATTATGATACGCACTGCGAATCTGTAGCGGCGTCGCCTTGTGAAGTCAATAATGTTAATTTGCTACTGCAGTTGCCCCGAATGGTAATTCAAAGGTGCTTCGGATAACTAATTAACATCAAAGGAAGTGTGTTCAAAAGAAATTAAATTTGCATATATTTAATTATCTTAAGTAATCAACGCTGAATGTCCTGTAAGGTTCCAAGCAAGTGGCGAATTATGATGTCCTGGTGGCTGGAAACAATCTTTTTTACGATTGACAACGCTGTTGAAGTGTCTGCTCTACCAGGGTGAATTGCTGCTATGATAAACCTCTCTTAGCGGGATAAATATGTTCATAAGCTCAATTACCATCTTCCTGAGTAAAACCAATTTTCATGAACTGTCTGATATCATGCATTGTGATTAAGTTGATGTATGTAAAATGGTAAAAGACTAGGTGAGCTACCTGCAAAATGACAGAGAGAGCAAATGATAAATGAAAAGCAGGGAGGTTAACCACGACTGAGCCCGGTTGGCTACCCTAAACTGGGTAAAGGAAAAAGGAGAGGGAAAGATTAAAAGAAGAAGGGGAAGTTCATGGGGCATATCAATCGGTCACTCACTCCGGATCACAGATGCTGACTCAATCCGGTAACTTTCAAATATCGCAGCATCACTTTTGTGGCATGTTGTAGCTGCAACATGCGAGGCCATGGTCCCAAGATGTTCTTCAATGTGCATAATGACATAATCTATATTTAGGCAATCGTGTGATTTCAGAATCACGTAAGTATGGTTAATGTTATTCGTACACTATCTTTTTCTGTATCGTTGCTGATGATTTTGACGTGAGTATCAAAGATCTGCTTTGTAATAACGTTGACACGTTAGCGTCACATAAAGCATCTCTATATAACTCGATAAGCGATCCACACACTCCAAACTGTGAAGTTTGTCCGACCCATAGGTTGGTTTCAAAATGGGGAAGTGCCAAAGGTAAACAGGCAACAAAACTGCTGCATCTGCTCGATCCGCATAAGAAAGAAAAACAAGGCACGCTATGCATTTTGGTCAGTTGGTAGTAGCGTCTTGTACAAATTCATGCGCTGCGGAGAGCGAGCTAATCACGTGTTCGCTACTGCATAGGACAGACGCTATAGAGAAATGTTTCTTCTGAAACTATTCAACCTCATTTCAAACATGCGAGATTGGCTACCTTGCGCTGAACGAGAGGGATGAATACAAAGGAATATAGCATAAAAGTGACAGATAGACTGCATCTACTAACAATAAAATAACTTATGGGTTCATGCAATCGGCAAATTAAGGGAAGACAACGAGGCGAACTTCTTTTACCACAGCAGCGTTGCGAATATAGCTCAACGGTCATGAGCAGCGTTGTAAATCTGTTGCACTTGAACAGGGGCCCTATAACCTAAAACTGTTTCAATATGTTTTTATTCCAATCTCTTGACGTCAAATTTGCGTAACCGCCGACTCAAGGATCGGGATCGGGATCAAGGACCAATCAAACGCTATCCTCGTTCATAGGAGGCCACTTTTGTTTGCATGAAAAACGAATAACATAGCCTACACTGAGCGACTTGTCTTAACTAATTGGCTGACAAGAAGCAAGGAGCCCGCTCAAGTGGAGAGGCATTCGATGGGGCTGAGCTGATGCACTGACGATCTATAACCGGAGGAAGAGGGTAGTGCCGGCGTCTGGGATTGGTCCGCTTTCCATTACTTAGCTTGCAGTGGCTGGTTGAACATCGCGTCGGAATGCAACGGAAGGTTAAGAATGCCGCTAAAACGGATCCTCAGCGAACAAGAGTTGGCAGAGGAAGGTCGTAAACGTGCCGAAAGTGCTCGAAAACGCTACACGGCCACGCAGTCGGTTTTATTGTTCGCAAATAAACCCGTGCTCTCCGGCAGGTGAAAGTAGCCAGCGCCTGAGCGATCGGCGGCAGCCGTCGTTTATTCCTTTCAGAACGGGGTAGCCTGCGGAGACAACTGGTACCGGCTCACGATTTAAGTCCTAAATTTTGTATCTTCCAAAACATTTCACTCCATTATTATTTTTACTTTATCAATTCCCGCGTTCTACCGAAACCCGGATCGGCCACTTGTAAACACGGGGCTCAAAACCTGTCGTGCCGACAAGCATGCCGCACCTGCGCACAATTGCTCGAAATGATTTCCCTTAATCAAGTCTATCACACAGATAGCAGAATGGTCTCAAGGAAGGAGAGGATGCGTCGTGCGCTGCTTGCACACACAGCCTCCTTTAGCAACAGAGTTTCAGATGAGCCGGCCAAGCGAATGAGGCATTCACTACATCGGCAGTACTCAAAACAGAAACAAACGTACCATCAAATGAGGGTGCCCTTTCGCGTGATCTTGGCTATTCCAGGTCGCGGCAAACGATGCGTAAATGAGGCCTGAGCATCACTCGACGCCTCTTAATGACACAACTACCGGATAACGACCAGACTGCCACTTCTACGTCCGAATCGTGGAATGGAGGGCAGAGCGGTCACCGCTGTGCCCTCCCGTCTACCTACTTCGAAACTCGAAGTGCCGTAAGCACTGTGGCGCAATGCTACACAGTTCCACGCAACAAGTTGGGCGAATTCGTTCCTAATCAAAGTGGATAAGAAGGGCAGGAACGGCAAGGATGAACTCTACAACCCGTTCCGTCACCTCCGTGCAGTGTGCTGAAAGCTATAAGGCGTTACTAGCGATAGATCGTTACTAGATCTAGATAGATCGTCATATCTAGATAGATCGTCATAGATCGTCAGATCATCAGATCGACTAGATAGATCGTCAGATCGTTACTAGCGATAGCCCGCTGCGAGTTTCACAGGTAGTAGTAGGACTCACCAAATGTCCGCTACTAAACGTTCTATGACTTCAATCGCCGGCATGCGGAAGGAGACGAGAAGGCGGACAATGAAGGGAGATTTCTTGTAGCTGTCCTTTTCGGTTGATGAAACGCGACCCATAGCTTTTACTGCAGGACGGGCAACTGATAAGATGCAGTAAAACACTATTGTGTCGCCCCTTATCGAACTTCTCCCTGTTATTCGCGCAATTGTTAACGGTTCTACTACGCAACTTTGCCACTCTGATCAACCGTCACCCTGCAACGATTCCCTTTTCAATTCTACATACCTCACATCCTTATACCTTTGCCTATACGTCATTCCTGTCACGTGCGTATCGGCGCTGTGCGTCTCTTCTCCCACCCTTATAGGCGGGAGACCGCCCACAACCGTGGTTCTTGTCTTTCGCGCCCACTCGAAAGTCACTGTACTGTGGCTTCCTGACGACAGACACGACGCATATCTCTCCGGCATTCCCTAAAATTGAGTTGCCTCTTTCGGTCAGTGTCTGTTGGTGCTCTTCAGAGTTTGCTGGTTGACAATTAACTTACGTTATAGTGTTATTTAAATGAATCCAGGCGGAACGCGCACCTGATAATTGAATTACCGAGAAGCGCTGAAGCTTCATTGCAAATCCCGGCGGGGCAAGCAGACCGTGCGTGCTTGTGAGTCAAGAACATGCGGATGTTCTGTATTTGTTTTGTACAAAAAAATTTTGGCCTGCTTTGCATGCTTCCATTAAAACTCCCGCGCTGAGCACGACGCATACGTCGATGTTTGAAACTGAAGAAGTTATTTCTGTGTTCTTTCTTTTGAATTTTAGATATTAATCGTAGGGGACGACTTCTCGGAGTTTAAAGCGTTGAATTACATTGAGAAAACAGCGGGTTAAAAACAAAAAAGAATAGCGAGGTGAGTACAGGACCACCGAAATTGCAAAGCTCAAGAGAAAATCAAACAGACGCATCGCAGGCCCATCGCCCGACAGACACAGCCCACCGCTTTACGTTTCGCATCAAATTCTCTCCCGTGCGGTCCAGATATATCCTCCTCTAATATAATAATGTTTATCTTGTTCCCGCGCTCCTAAACTATTTACCAATAAGCGTTGCGTAGGTCTGCACCTTCGATCTTTTTGGCGCTGCATAGTCAAATCTTTTCCCTGAAATAAGGAAACTTTTCTAAGACTGGGTAGTTGGAAAGAAGAGTTTCCCATCTCTCACTAGTGCCCGCTTTTATATTCTCCTTACTGTCTTTCTTGTCACGAACTCCTGCTTTAAGCAACAGCATGGTCAGCAAGCACCATGCACTGTCGTCGACGTCGTACCGCTAGCCAAATATGCAAAAAATGGATGACCGATACAAGACCCAGTTTGGAGAAAACGACACGAAGATAAATTGTAGACTGGTAGCGCGTTGAATGTCCGCCTTCTCAGTCTGACGTCCTCGTGCTCAAACTCCACGTCTCCTGTTCTTTTTTCGTTGTAGAAAGCACCCTGACAAGGTGATGACGACGCCGAGATTCGCAACAACCTAGGACGCAACCAGCAAAGGCAGCCGACCATTCATTCCATAGCGTGTAGTCCCGTTATCTAGCAACGCAAAAAGATGTATCGATTCATTCGGACAAGCCTCTGCAACGAATGTTTGAATTCTATATCTTCCTTTATTTTATTTTCTCTCTTTTTCCCTTTTCCCTTCTTTTTTATTTTTGCGTATGTGAGTATCTCTCGCGTTTACACTGACGTGTTCGCGACGGTGGGAAAAGCAAGCAGGCCAAAACTAATGGTTGCGTGTGGCGTTGAAGCGCTGAAGCAAGTGCCCGCTGCTCGTCCGGAATGCGGAACTTGTCGCATGGAAACATTGAAAACCGTGCAGCGCAATGGAAGATGTCGTGTACGTGGAATGGAGCTGTTTAGTTTGGAGAGAGAGATATAACTTCGTTATATCCTTGATGGGGTTCAGGGGTGGCGGGGGTCGGGAGACTAACCCCCAATCCCCCCTTCCTCAGTTGCACAAACACAAACACGCCCCCATGAACACTGCCACGAAAATACGATATATGCGCATCCTGTTCTGGAGGCTACAGTGGAATGCTCACCACGGAATGTATCTGTACTGAATTGAAGGTCCCTGACAAAGACATGCGGGCACGCGAGGTCATTTTCACGCAAGTCATGATTGTGGTTTTCAAGGCTCCTAGAACGCAGTCGAAAGTAAATCGCTCTTTCAGGTTCTTTGTTATCTGTTCACGGTCTTGAGTATAAACTCACGTAGACTATCTCACGCAATCTATTCCGAAAGAAATGAGCTATAGCTTTCGCGAAGTACGGGCGGGAACGAAAAACATTTAAGGAGAAATTGTGCCACAATAAGGACAAAAATATGGTGAGGGAATCACGAACGGATAGTACATTCACGGGGGACCAACTTCTCGTGCCGAAATATCTTTTTCAAGCGCCAGAAATATTGAAGCACACTCAGCGCAGTTACTGAGCGATGCGAGCAATGCAGTGATAGGATACAGCACAAGCTGCACATGCTTAAAGAGTAATCTTTTCTCTCCCCTCCAGGCAGCGTATTCTGTAAGAGTCCACCTAGTGGACGGTCCATTCCGGCTGCTGCTGATTGGATGCAGCTGTACGAGCGAGGAGGAGACGAGCGGCCCTAGCCAATCAGCAGCGACCGAAATGGACAGTCCACTAGGTGGACTGTTATATCCCTGCTACACGGGAAGATTTAATGGCATTCGAATCGAATGGCATTCGATGCATCGAATACCATTCGGTCTGTTGCGGTGCTACACAGTAAAATATAATGGCATTCGCAAATGATACCAATGACGATTTGGAACAAAATTTTTTTAATTCAAAGAAATTTTGTGCCTATAAACGCGTTTAAGAACTTTTGCGAGTACTTTTAAAACGGACGAAAACCTTTTGACGACAATTATTCACAACTAAAAGCACTTCGATCAGCACATCCAAAATGGCCGACCGCCGCAACAGACACCTGATGCAAACAGTAATAGCTTTTGAGCACAACCCGTGGTGAAAATATCATCACTGCAAAAACAATTATTCATTTTTATAAGTCTAAAAAAATATTTTCTGACTTTGCTGATGCACGCATTATTTTTTCGCGTTGCATGTCGCTGCTGTCTATCTTTGGTCAAGAGTACACATTCGGTTCGAAATCGAATGCGAATGAGTTCCCCTAACTCATTCGATGGCAAATTTCCTTCCACGCCCACACTTAGCAAATGTCCACACTTCGCTCCGTTTGCAACGCTCCTCGAGGAACAGATTGTCCGCGCCAGCCCAATATATCGTGAAATGAAAACACATATACAGATGCGCTCAGATTCGCATTAGGGAGTACCGATATCGTCCTTTAATGTTTACTAATGTCACTGCAGCCGTCAAGTGAAGAGGGCACGACCAGCAACCTCAGTGCCTAGACTCGATACAGCTCGGGCCTTGCGCTTATAACTGACGCCTTTATCAGGGTAAAAAAAAAAAAAAAAAAGAGACCACGACACGGCATGCCGACGTCCTTTGTTCTCAATGGTGGTGCCATTATTTTACTGATTTCATTGCAAAGCTAAGCTTTAAGCTTGCAGGCCTTCCTTCGCCCTCCTAAGATCGCATTGCAAGGAGCGAATGACGAGCTGAGATACGATAGAAAGATGCGAGCAGACGCAAAGGCAGTATTACGATGCGATTGTTTAGCGCGTAAAATCCTATCTACTAAAGTAGGTAAATGGCGGGAAGTAAACATGTGTAAACACCCAACTGATGTAGAGGAGCAAACCAATCAACAAACAAAGCAACTAAGGCTCGAAGATGGGCCCTAGTAACCAAACGCTTTTGCTGGTATCCGGAAAGTTATGTTAAATAAGAGGTCGAACGTTTTGTTGTTTGCACATTTGCATATTAAATACAACTATATGTTCATTCGGCTGCGACAAAAGACGCTTGCTCATGCACAATGTAAACGCTGTTTCTTTATTGTAGAAGACTGCAAGAAAAACAGCTCAAAGAAAAACAAAAATATCAACACAGACAATAATGAAAGCGATGTTCGCTATAAATGTCCCTACGGCTAATCCTTATGAAGTAAGAAAATAGAAGGATTGTATCATCAGGACCATATTTCCAAAAATAAACAGAACTAGCACCATGCGGCGACATGTAACGTTTAGGCTTACCATCAAATTATCGACCAGCAAACCCTGAACAGAAGTCAAGTGATTGCTTTGCCGAAGGCGCCATATCAAGTATTCTATGTCAGTAAAGTACGTTTCTTGCGTTTCACAATATTCGACATTTGTTCGGTCTGTTAACGACACCACCAAAACAACGACTTCGTTTCTGTTTTCTCAAGAGCACATAAATTTCTCATCGTCGCAATGGCCCAGGGCTGCGCACAATGAAATTCGTTTTCTTATTTTTTTTTTTGTCCTCCTATAGCTACCGTTTGTTTCCTTTATTTACGAGTCCAGACGCCAAAAGCTTTCAAGAACCACGTGTAAGCTAGCGATCGCTTTTGCCAACAGGACGGCAAATTGTTTTCTTTTCATTTATGTGCTGTACGGATGGAACCAGGTGGCCATATAGTGGGCGACATGGTTTCAACGCAAACCTTCCAGCGGGCAGGGCCACCAGTGACGCTCGAGCAACAAGGGCGGCCACTCCAAGCTCGCTTGATCTCTCCGAGCATAAAATAAGTACACATTGAGAGGGGAAGATGTAGACGTATAGAAATGTGCCCTGTGGTAGCTGAGAAACGACTCATACGACTGCGTTCATCTCTCTTGACAGGCTACAATGTTTATGTTTTTCAAGGATGCCGTAGAGGCTATCTCGATGACAAATGAATTCGCAACCCAGTGACACCCCACGGCTCTGAAAACAAAATGGACGCCAAGTGGACGCGGCCGCAGGCACAACATACGAGGAGAGGGATGTCCGTTCAATTCAATCTCGTTCTATTAGCGTGCTCGAGAACCGCCGAACAACAACAGACTCGTAGAAAATTCTTGAGCAGCCTTAACAGTGCCGTGAGGGTACAAGAAGGCCAGAAGGCTTTAACAAAAGCCGCTAACAGAGGTGGCAAGAGTCTCGTACAGAAGTATGGAGTCATGCGTTATAAAAAAAAATTGATATTCGACACGAGAAAGTGTGTGGCATTTCTGCGTACCGCGTCGCGGAAAAATAGCTAATGTCGCGGGGACCACGGTATTAGTGAGATATCAGGAAATAAATAAATAAAAAATAAATAAATAAATAAATAAATAAATAAATAAATAAATAAATAAATAAATAAATAAATAAATAAATAAATAAATAAATAAACTGGCTCAGCTACATTTAACGATACTTTAAGGCGAAGGGTCATTTCCAGGAGAAATTTTATAAAAAAATTATTTTTTGTTTTCTTGGCTTCATTGGCGAAACCGGATAGACGCTCAGTATTTCTGTGCCTTATTTTGCGTCTAATGTTCAATTTTTGTAACAAAAATTTTCGAGGACCTCATGAGTGTAAGTCGTATTCTTAATGTCTATGTTAACATTTTGTTTTCCTATCCTTGAGGTGGGAGGAGCGAGGGGATTGAATATTTAAGACTTCAGCATTACCATTTGCTAGCGGTGTGCGAATTGCAATTTTTGAGACCAAATAAACAAAATTGACTCGCCATCCCGGCCCTGCGAGAATGAATGCTCAGTGAAGCTCTTGAAAACCACCCTCACAGCAGCTGAAGGGTTTATGCAATGTTTTATCTATTTAGAGTAAGGAAAATACTTTAGAGTAATTGTAGTAGTAGTAGTACTAATGGTTTTTTAACAGCACGCCACCGCCTTTAGCGGTGCTGTAACAGCATTGGAATCAGCTGCTAGGCTGGTTATCTTATATACGAAAGGCTGGGACGTCTCTCCCCACGTCCCAAGCTGCTGTCGCCATGCGCAACAGTAATCTTTATATCGGGAAACGTATGCGGGGAGTGATACGTGCTTGGTATTGTAATCAGGAGCGCCTTATTATCAATTATGTGGCTTGGATTATCATATTGAGCTTGTTCTTTATTGAAACATATTCTATTTTGTATGTTGTATGCGTGGTTCTAAAGAATGTATGCTCTGCTCGCTTCATTTTGCCGAGTGCTTATAAACCCATTTTTTCTTGCTTAAGCGGGTATGAGCCTTGGCTCGTGATGATGATTTCTGCTAACGGACGGACTCGAAAAATGCCGACCAGCGTGAGGCTAACAGCTTCGTTGTAATACGAATCAAATATTGTCAAAACTGACTACTATAATGAATTGAATACCATAGATTTAGAGTAATAAGAAGCTATTTTCGCAATATAATACATAACTGAGTTTCATGCTTTATTAATAACGTTGACGAGATTCTGAAACTATACGGCATGTTACGACGCATCGTTTATGAAAAGCACAAATGCAGCATTGGTAACAAATAAGCAGTAACTTCGGATACACAGGATTTTTAGGAGTGAGGCAATAATCGCTGTATAGCCAGCAAAGTCTCGTTACCTGAATGACGTAGCCTGCTCCTTTAGGTCGAATGTATTGTGTTATGTTTAAGCTATGCTGGTGGGGTTAAGATTGCCGTACCTTTGCTCCAATTTTGTTTAAGTGAGTTAGCATTAGGAGTGTCGCCGTGGAAAAAAGTGTATGTGAAGTGTCGCACTGCGCTCCTTGAAGAGGCAGGATGTGCGTCGAGTGAGCTCCTGAACAACACTTTGTAATGTGTTGAACGCTCTTTAAACAATGTATACGGGACCTCGAAGAGGTGCGACGTAATGCTTTCGCATTTACCTAGCATGTATTTGCCAATGCTTCTCTAATTGCGCTCATTTGGAGTTTTGAAATATTCAAAAACTACTAATAATACAGCTAAACCTGGAAATCATGCTAATAACACGCTATTCGATTTGTTATATGAATTTTTTCTAATATTTGCACACCCCTAACATTGTCAACAACTCTAACATTCCTCATCAAGTTATAGCGAAGGCATAGTATAACAGAATCTTTAGGAAAGAATTCAAACCATAGCACAAGAATGCATAAATAGTATAATGTGCAGAAAATTATGTTAAAAGAATTCGCATCTTAGTTTAAGACACAAGACTGTGACAGTTTTATCTAGCGTAGTATTACAGATTTGCCATGGGAGCTGAATGATCTCTCTCTGATATCTACGTAATCTGCAGGCACTACTCATACGAATCGCGGAGGATTCTTACTGTGTGAGTAACTTAACAGATTGCGAAATACTGTCTCCAGATCATAAGGAAGACATTTCTGGCTCTAGCTCTTTTTTTGAAACGATGGATGGTACAGCAGATTAACATTTATATAGAATTATGTTTGGAAGCAAGTTACAAGAGGTTATCCCTATCGCCTCTTTCCCTGTTTCTTTCTTTCAGTGATGTTGCAAGCATGTAGGCAGCAGCGCCTTTGTTCTGCTAAATGTCTGCAATAATACTTCTTATGTTGGCTATCTAAACGCTGAAATCCTCAATGTGTTCTCCTGACTGTAAAGATACAGAGTCCCAACTGATCCAAACGGCAAGGCTAAACAAAAGGCTCTCGCCTGCACTTAAAGGATTATTCTTCTAAGCCGCTTTACTTTGTCTGTAGAGGAACCACCGGTATTTCCAAGCCAAACAAGGCACCTCGAACAAAGCATTCAGAGAGGCTGCGCAGTTTGTTCATTTCTTATAGTGGGGATATTTGCATTTCTGAGCTAAGCTGTACCGGCATGGTTTGGAAGTTTTGGGCAGCTGGAAGAAGTGCTAAATCAAGTTATCGCCCGGAAGACGTTTTGCAAAGCTTGCGTTGAATACTTGCTCACCGTTTCCGAGGAGCAGAGGCATTATTCGAGATGATAATCCTGAACTTATAAGGAAGACGGAATGACGTAAAGGGAGCGATGAAGTTAGCTACAAAGTCCCCGTGCTTCTTTTGCATAGGGAGACGGTTCCTCAAGCAGCTTCGCCTTGGAATTTGGGTTCTTAATGCGTGCAGGAAAGTCAAATTTAGAAGGCGCGTCTTCGAGCGAATTTTAAAAAGGAACGTGTCGTAGTTCGTAATGATACTTCTCAATGGCTGCTGTTACAATCGGCCAGCAGGGGCAGCGAACTTCAAGGCTGTCCTGCTTTCTTGCCATGAATCAACTCCGTGAAGCTAACAAAAAGACCCATCGGACAAACCAGCGGTGACACAATGGCAAGACACGTCTGAAGAATACGTGGTTCATGGATGCCACCCGGCCGCTGAATTCGACGCTGGAAGCATAAAACTCCAAGAAAAGGGCGTTCCGCGCCGGTTCCTTACAGGCGCTCTAGCCGCCAAAGGCGATTTACAGACGGCCCAGTTAATTGCTGGGCCATTCCAGGAATATGTTGCAACAAAACCACTTGGTAGCCTAGTTGGTGCTTGCTCGTGTTGACCATGTTGTATTATATGTGTCTTCCTTTTTGTGTGTTTTAGCTTGCGGCTAAAAAACCATGTCTTTTACCATTCCAGGAACCAAGACGCGTCAATTGATTCAGGCGTGAATCGTCCTGTTAACGAGCGTCCCCTCCTTTCTTTAGGGCAGTGGACCGTGTGGGGCTGTGGGTACTTTGGATGGCGTTCAGTTCACAAAGGTGTGATTGTGTGCACCCTCGCCCTTAAGAAGGAGCCTTCGGTGACTTCGGACGCTTAGATTGCAGGAATTAAAGCTTCGAGTACCATTGGCATTGGACCATACTGCCATGTTCACTAACGTTTATAAGTCGTAAGCATTTTTCAATGCCTATCCTGACCAGTTTATCACCGGCGGATACTGAACCTTGACGGCAAAAGAAGACACGTGTTACGTCTTCAGCTCAGTGTTCAGGCAAATAAAGGTAGGGGCAACAGGACGAGTAGATGTGGTCACATAAAGAAACAGCGCCAAAGACAAACACACACAAAAAAACACGGAAGCAAGCACAAAGACACACAAATACAAGAGAAGTGGCTTTTACTGTAACAATCACGAGAAGAAGATCGTCCTTTGCGCACTTAAACGGAGCCGCTGCCTTCATCTTCTAACCATGATATTTAAAGAAAAAGTGAGCTTTTCAACCTTCGTAACATAACAATCGGTAATAAGAACCGACTTGAAAATTGAATATATCTCTAACTATTCGAGTCTCAGGAGGATGAACAAATGGTTACGGGTATAATCGGGTTACGCACCCCCTACGCATCTAAGCAGCATCCCAAGACGTCCGAATGACGATTGCGCCATCCAGGCTGCTACGCGCTAACGCGAGCCGCTGAATTGGTGGGTCGAGGCCCTTGGACAATACGAACTGCGATATGTCCTGCGGCATTGAACCACGCAAAAGAAATAAAAAAAGATAAGACAAGTTCGAAAGCAGGGAGATGGAAAAGAAGATGGCGAAGGATGTCATTATCTTCTGCCTCTCCACCAATGTCACAAATTGCATAGCAAGCTCGCTCCTTCACGCTTCATGCAGGCCACCGGTTATACACATCGCCTTTTTTCTTACATGGCAACGGCGATGGCCGAACTCACGGTTTTCGCCATTAATCTTTTTCTCTTTTGTGCTACTGCTCGATAAATTTGGAAACACTACACCAAGCCTGCTTAGGGGTGGTCCACGTAGCCGCCTGATTAGCGTACTACTACAGTTTTAGACATTAGGGCCCACTTTACTGTTTGACTTGTATACAATGTTAAATCACCAACAGGCGCTGGCAATGCTGCGACGACGTTAGGGGCGCTATAACGTAAAACTATTCCAAACTTTTCTATTCCAATTCTGCTATCAGCCCTCCATGATTGGTGAAAATCTTTTTTCGACCACCCCCACTTCACCTGTCTGTCACGTGACATCACGAAAACCGCGATAGCTCCCCATCTGATATAATGTCTACGTACTGATTATGCATGATTTTACAGAAAAAGGAAAAACACTCATTTCGGATTTGACCCCTTTTCGCCATTAGCCCTCGGCTATTGGTAAAAAGTTTTCGGGCTGCACCCACTTCACCTGCCTGTCACGCGACGTCACAAAACCGTACAAACTCACCGCGTCAAAGTGACGTGTACGCGATAAAGATGCATTAATATGCCGAACAAAACTGAATTTTCTTCGGAATAGCAGCAGGCTGCCCCGTTCCGAAAGGAATAAAAGATTGCTGCCGCCAATTGCTGGGACGCTGGCTACTCGCACCTGCCGGAGAGCATGGGTGTATTTGCGTATAATAAAACTTCTTGCGTGGCCCTGTAACGTTTTCGAGCAGTTTCGGCACGTTTACCACCTCATTCTGACAACTCTTCTTTGCTGAGGGCAGTTTTAGCGTCATCCTTAAACTTCCGTTGCATACCGCCGCGATTTTCGACCAGCCACCACAAGCAAAGTAAGGGAAAGCCGACCAATCGCAGATGCCTGCACCACCCTCTTCATCCGGTTATCGATTTTCAGTGCACTGGCTCTGCCCCAGCGGATCCCTCTCCACTTGAACGTTCTCCTTGCCTCTTGTCAGCCAATTAGATACGACAAGCCGATCAGTGCAGGCAATGTTATTCGTTTTTCAAGCAAACAAAAGTGACCTCCTATGAACGAGGAGAGTGTTTGATTGGTCTGTACAGACAACCCTATGGGTGACCGCCCTGTGCTTCCGTCGGTGGTTACGCAAATTTGACGTCAGGAGATTGGAATAGAAACATATTGGAATAGTTTTACGTTATAGGGCCCTAGGTTGAAGAAAAAGCACGATAAGACAAACGGTTGGTGGTCACTGTCGCACAAACGTCGCCAGCCGACATCATTCGCGGACAACATTTTGCCTCAGGCTAAGGCACTGCTAACTTGGATTTATTACGTCTCGCTGAAGGAACGAAATGGAAGGAACACAGGAAAAGAAGCCAGAGTGACCGCAAAAAAAATACGAAGAAAAATTAAAGGAAGGAAGGGGCTGTCATGTTGATTAAACATGCAGAAATAACACTCAACTATATAGTTATATGTCGTCAAAATCTAAGCTGAACGGCCACAATAGGACCTAAATCAATAGAGACACTACAGAAAGAAACATATACAGAAATCGAAGCTACAACGTGAAAAATGCAACAATGCAGAAAGAGATGGCTCACGAGTGGGGAAAAGCACTTGAATGTCTTTACTATCAAAACGCATAGAAAAAAAGGAAAGCAAACAATCTGGATACATTAGGTTAATCAAGCTACCAATGTCACGAAGCTACTCAACTCGACGAAAACAAGATGTAAAAAATCATGCGGATTTCGCGCATTGTGGGAATAGATCTAAGCGAAGCTTTCCGTGCTGTTTGCTTTGATTGACGATAATTAACGGTGATTTTCATGGCGAATGCTGTAATTTCATCAGCGTTAGATGCAATACGAGAGTGGTGAATTGATGGCAAATGTTACCTTGCGTGCACCATAGCTGTTCGACTTCGTAATGCACTGAAAACGCAGCGAGACGTGTTTGCCTGAGGCACTGTTGTGCGCCATTGTCCGAGAAGGTTATGCCATTGGGAATGCCATTGCCTCACAAGGCACATCTAATAGTCGCAGAAGTGTTATCATTTAATTAATTTGTGGGGCCATGCGTGCCAAGACTACAATCGGATTATGGGCACGCCGTAGTGGCGGACTCCGGATTGATCTTGACCCCATGGGGTTCTTTACCATGCACATAAATGTGAGTAGACTAGCGTTTCTGTATATCGCTCCCGTTGAAATGCTGCTCCCGTGGTCGAAATCGAACCCGCCACCTCGAGCAGCGCCATAGCCGCAAAGCTATCCCCGCGGTCACGAAAGTGTTGATTTCACGTGCGGCCGCTTCCGCGGAATGTCGCCAAGACGCTATGGTGCTTTAGTGCGGCCTTGAGTCTGCACGCCCAGCGTGAGTTGTCCGTTTGACAAATTTGCATGGTGTGTATTTTTCAGAAATAGCAGAAACGTACCGTATCGTACGTTGGAACTTAAATTTATCCACTTTTTCCGCAATCGCCCTTGTTCCTCGAAGTAGCGTTTCCTTGCCTTCTTACGTCGCATTTTAGCTCTCCTGCAATCCGCCTCATCTATGCGCACTATGAGCGAAGAGTGGCAAGGCTGTTATTCACTTGATTCGCAACTACGTCGATTCCTACCCATTCTCTGCCTCCTACCCCTACTTCCTCTCTACCACTGTATCTACCTCCCCTCTGGACGGTATAGCTCGTTAGTACAAATGTAAGCGCTGCAGTTTCAGCAATGCTTTTGCGGGGGTCACGCATAATTAAAGCCGTCAAATAGATATTGTGACAACGCCTAGGAAACTCCGGAGACCATTGTGACTACGCGATGGAAAGGTCCAAATAAGTTTCTCGCGTTGTCTTTCCTGGAGGGAAATCGGGAAATCCTAAAGGGAAATCAGGAAGATCTTTCACAGACACCAAAGACTAATGATTGAATCACCACATTACACTTGCGTTCTTACTTCTTTTAGTCAGCGTTTATTTTTTTATGTATCATTTTACCATCTTGGTACCAGTTCATTTATATATTTATTGATTCAATATAATAAATAGTTGGTAGCTTGCGTTTATCCACATGCCGCGCGTGTCATTCTCTAGCGTTCTTTGCATAAAGTAGCGCGTTTCGTTTCAACAAGAAGAACCAAACAGCTCGA
Organism: Dermacentor albipictus; assembly: GCF_038994185.2. Classification (NCBI taxonomy): domain Eukaryota; kingdom Metazoa; phylum Arthropoda; class Arachnida; order Ixodida; family Ixodidae; genus Dermacentor; species Dermacentor albipictus. The sequence continues at coordinate 52,113,458 of NC_091823.1, read as the reverse complement.
ACCTTAACCCTTCCACCTCTGCATTTCTCAGTCCAAACGGCACTGGCTGCGAACGTGTTATACGCATATAGTAGTCTCATGAAGCACTGGCCACACGCTAATCTTGCTCTAAACCTCCAATCATTTGCACCGTACTGAATAAAGAGCTCACGCAAGGAACCGCAAGTCACCAGTGACAGACGCTAGTGTTAGCCCCCTTAGTATGCAGACAGAAAACTACAAATGAGCTGAATCCAACAGCACCCTGCATAGCTCCAAACAAAATATGCTGTGAAATCAACACGCGCGTGATCGGCGTGATCTGCATGACGAAACTCGAGGTTGTTCAAACCACTGTTTCGCGGCCTCAGACAATGGAAAACGCTGAAGATGAAGCCTCAACTGTGTGTAGACCATAAAAATCACTGCTATGCTGCCCGTCTTTCTTAACCATGCATGCCATCCTCTATTAATACACTTTTTTTAACGTTAGACAATTTTTAAAACTCGCGTCTGGCGTATATATATATATAGCACAAAACTAGATGTGAAGCGGCATTACTCTACGAGGTGGAAACTACTTGCACCAGAAAGTGACATGCCTAATTAAAGATGAGCAATATGTTAGTAATCAAATATTTAACTAATTGCACTAGCAAAAGTATTGAAATACACGAGCCGAAGCCCGTAATTTCACTAAGCACATCCACTCGGAACGAATTTCGGCATATCGCCAGCTTTGATATAGGCGCTGTAGAACTTGCGATAAAAGTGTCATATGTTGTTACACCCACATTTTTAAAGAAATGCCATTATATACATTTAGGCTCAAGAAATACTGGAAGACTTTAGAGTTTTATCGGTAGCTTCGGGAACACATATCTCGAAACTGGTTTAATTCTCGGAATTCGTTCTAAATAAATATGACTTCCGTCGTCCCCGGCTACAATTATTAAACTGTAGTATATACCGTAACGTAACTACTTTAAAGGTTAGCAAAACTTCGTTAAATAATAAACTATTCATTTTTTACTTCTCGTGCAACTAGCATGTCTCTGAGAGTAATCTGCCTCAAGAAGTATAACTTTGCCAAATGGCACGGCTGACGTTTTCAAATCCTGCTAACGATAAAAAGAGCATCCCGTGTATAGTACCCCATCTGCTACTCAGCAGCTCACCGCAAGATCGCGCCACGATACATGCTTCATTTACTAAAATTTTAAAAGTAACACAAGCGGCCTGATTTACCTCGCAGTCAAATAAGGTTGCCAGGTAGGGAACCGAGCCGCTTGCCGCATTATGCCCTTGTAATTAGTAACTCAACACGGCAGCTTGTGTTCGCGTCCCTCGAATTGCGCGCCCACTTCCCAGTGGAAGTGCTGTCCCGCGTCTCAACCACATACATCAAAGTCGTACACTGTAAAGAGCGTTCTCACGCAAACGCGCCGGGGGTATACTGTTCTTCCTCATATGTACCTGCTTATCGAGGAAAACGAACCAAGACTACTACGACAGAACACGATCACAGGGAAAGCAGTGTGCAGGGAACGCCATCAAGCTTTCCACCCTCCTTAGGGAAGTTCAAATGGTGAGATTTTCCCTAATACCCTTGCATGCAAGGAAAAGAACACGAAAGAAAGAAGCTTGCATTCTCTGTGCGAGTACTTTCAACGCCACCTCGACGCGCTAGCAGTAGAGTGCAAACGAGCACTTGAGAAGGGAATGGTTCTGAACTCGGCGCCGTCGTGAGGGACGTGGTGCGAAACGTCAAAAACAGAGTGGGCGTCCGTAAACGTGCTCGCGTATTCCGGTTAGGCGAATGTTCACATTATATGCTTGCATTCGAAGTGAGAAACGACGCAGAAAGCGTGTTCGCAACCCCCTAGTGCCCCCGACGTTCTCAGTACAACGCGAAATGGGACGCAAGCGCGTCGGCTTACGTACACTATTGAAATGTATTGTCGCATACGTGAACACGGAGTCGCTGAATTTGAGAGACAGAGCACCGAGCTAGTGTTTAGCATGAGAATGCACGTTAACTGCTAAGTAATGTGACAAAAGCGTGGGACACATCATTTACTCAACTTAACCATGGAATTACAAACGATGCCATGATACAAAAACGTAATGTTTGTCGCTAAAGAAATAATAATAACCAAACGAGCATAAGAACAGCAGTATGAACTGTGAATACTTTCGGTTAGGCTTCGCAACATCAATAAATAGTACGTAAATCTGAGAGAGAAGACTGCCGGGCTAATGCATGGCGTGAGTATGAGTATACGAGCTGAGAAAGTATTCTTTAAGCAGCTGTCCTCAGTCGGTTATTATGAGAACGACGCACGTTCGGTATACTCGCACGTACTCCTAAAACTTGAAGTGGGCTTGCTGGCTTTGTTCTTTTAGGCTCACGAAACAATTTCCTACATTAGCAATGAGAAGCACGATGATGTTCTTTCGAAAGTTCACCCTCCGAATAAAAGCTGACGCAGCGCTTGCGGTGTTTCTAATCAACGCGATGACAGTGTAACCGAAAGAACATAAAAGAAAAAAAAACAATAAAGAAGATAGTGCTTTTTCGTTATTTCTTGAAGATTAGGAGACAGTCGTGGAACGAAAGGACTTTCACAATTCATAAAGTTATTTTTGCATCTTCTCTTCCTTCTTAAATATATTTTTTCTCTTCTTATTTTTACGCAACACTAGCAGTTGCTTGTTGCCTTTAACAGTACGGACAAAGATTGTTGCCAAGACATCGAAGCTAGCAACAAAGAAATTTCGTCTTTCAACAACTAGTCAATAAAGTGAAAAATGTACGCGTCGTTGAAGAAGAAAAAAGAATAAACAAGCGAGAAATAAAAAGAACGCAAGCACTTTGTAATATATATTTATGGCCTCGCCGCACAACAACGAACCTTGCTCTTAGTCTCTAATAACCCTCTTGCTCTTTATACACAAATTTTATTTCAAAAAGGCATGGTACTTATATCGTCGAAACGAACACAAAGTATAAATGTAATCAGTTGATAGTTAGCGCCCGTCCTGTCATCTTTCTTGTCCGTGACAATTCAGCGCTATGACTTCAATTACTGCAGCAAACTACTAGCGCAAGAATCTGTACTAACAGCGAAGTTTATGTACAGGCGAGGGGAAAGAAAAGTACCAGAAGCCCTGCACGCACCTTACAGAATCGGGGCACTGACTTCTGGGGATCTTTTATATAAGCGTTAATGTTGATCTTCCTCCATGACACACAACAGGCGCGACGTGGCATCACAACGTACTCTATATATTCCAGGGAGGCTCAAGCAAACGCTATTAGCAAGACTTACAATCACGTAGGAGGCCCGTTGATGTAGACGAGGTGGCATGTTGTGACCGTGAGTGCTGTTAAGGTGAATGCCCCTGATATAGCAGAATGTAACTTACGGCAACAGGTACGCGCGAGTCAAAGAAAACAAAGAGAGAGATGGCAAAGAGAGGAAAGGCAGGGAGGTCAACCAGACAAGCGTCTGGTTGTGTAGCCCTACACTGGGGTAAGGGAAAGGGGAACAAAAAGAGGAAAGCGGGATAGAGTGAACACTGTGTGTGCACGCAGCAAGGAGCCTGGAAATCAGTCAAGTCAAAGCAAGTGCCCCGCCGATACATGGTCTGCCGTCATTCTGCTGTCTAAAGCTTGTTGCCTCCCGACAGCTAGTGATGCACGTTGGAGTCACCTGTGAAGACCAAGGAGCCGCTTGTGCTCAGCAGTACGTTGCAGTACGTGGCATTATATCGTTAAAGCAAACCCCAGTCTTTTTTAACTTCAGTGCAAACAGAATGCTGCAGGTGAGCCCCGATGCTTATTCAAGACATGCCAGTACTGAATTGAGAGCATCCAGCACTTGCACTGCACTTCTCGCCGACGGAGTGGGCAGGTTATCCCAGAGCATTCGAAAAGTATTCATCGGAGACCGGAGCATCATAAGCACTTGCCGGTCTTCTTCGGGCAATTTGTCAATAACCCGCGCTGTGCACTCTACAGCGGTGAGCAGCTGTATCCTTGCCGTGGCTCCGGCTCCGACTGTGGCATCGGCTGTGCCACTGACTGCGGCATCAGCTGCTGCATCGGCTGCGGCTTCGGTTGTGACTTCCACTGTTGTTCTGGCTTTGGCTGTTGCTTTAGTAATGCGTACCAAGTTGTATTGTTCTCCGCCATGACTTTGTCAGAGTTAGATTGGATTCCACAAGGCCTAGGGAGCAGAGGAGGAGGTGTTGTCGGATGGGGCTTATTCTTCACAGAGGCATCAGCGTTCTTTGAAGTCCGACGGCGTCGAGAGCGCCGCTTTCTAACGGCCGCAACAGCTTTCCGATGAGACGAACGGTCTCTTGCCATCTGCTTCAAGATCATCTTTTCCTTCTTCATTTTGGGGCAGTCCTTCGAGGAAGCATCATGGGACCCAAGGCAATTGGCGCATTTGAGAACCGTGGCTGCGCAAGAGTCTGCAGCTTGGGACTCGCTGCAGCGTGAGCAAACTCTCGTGTTCTCGCACACGGCGCTCACGTGTCCCAGCCTCATACAATTGTGGCTTTCGAGTGGCGTTGGGTTAAATGGTCGCACAGGGTGCCTAAAGTGCCCCCCCCCCCCCCCCCCCCTTGACGTAGGAAAGGAGAGTCTCGCCCTTGAAAATTATTTTCAGACAGGGGGATGTGGGGGCCGAGGCGATACACGTGGGTTATGGCGATGCCATCAACGGCAGGCTTCGCTACAATCGACAAGTCAGCACTGGAGATGGAGACGTCCACTTCGTAGATGCTAGCAGTAGTGGAACCACTGTCCAGGTGGATGTACGAGTGGATCAGCGCCATCGGGTAAAAATAAATGCGATTAAAATCAGCAACCTTAGAGGATAGCGAAAGTAGGGGCTCTTCCGATTTCAATATGGCTTTGCCTTAAGCGACCACTAAGGCCAAATGCTGCAAAGAATTACAGACAATCATGTCGCCAGCAACCGATGGTGGAACCTTTACGCAGCAGCCATGTTCGTTGCCATAACGTTATGGCGGCATTTCTTTGTTAGTGCCTGCTTTACTTAACTTCAAACAAAGGATGAAAAAGCAAAGAAACCCCGCAAATGAGAAATTTAACACTGAGAGAACATCAGCTCGACAGTGGCTGATGCGCTGGTAATAAAAAAAATGGCTATGGCTTAGCTAAGGTTAAGCCCAGGATGCGAAGCATACTAGCCTTTATTTTAGTTGTTGAACCACTGTTTAGCCTGGTGAACTGCTGTTGCTTGGCTATATTTGGTTCGGCTAGACGAAGAAACAACTCATGCGTTACTCTGCTTCGCCTTCAAGAGTGGAACGCGACAGCGTTCCCGTCGACCCGCCAAGGGGCGTAAGACAATGGGCTACGGCGCAGCGACTACGCGCCCCGCATTGGACGCGGTGAGCGTCGAGCAACGCAGCGTTCGGCGCGGCAACGAAATGTGCGCCTGAGCAAGCGACGCACGCCTGAGCCTTAGAAACAGCTCGTTTCTAAGGCAACACCGCATTCACTAGAGGCGCTTTTGTACCGCTTTGAAGAATCGTACTCGTGGCTCAGTGGTAGCGTCTCCGTCTCATACTCCGGAGACCCTGGTTCGATTCCCACCCAGCCCATCTTGCAAGAGTTGAGCCAAAGCCACCTAGAAACAAGCGCAGCTGCTTATATACCGCCGCGAGCGACGGCGCGAGTTGGAGCCCTGTTTCTCCTCTGTCGTGACGTCACGGTGTCACGTGGTATGGCATGGGGTCAAAGGTCATTGAAGGCGACACCGCCGCGCCTGAGGAGCTGGGTTGAGCTCTCGTAATATGCTTCGCATAAAAGTTCTGCCCATAAGTGCTCCGTGCCAAACAACACAGCGGTTGTGTGGTTGGTCTTTATTTTGACAACTAAGTTATAGAGAAATCAGAAAAGATGAGGGAGTTTATTGAGTTAGAAAATAGTCATATCCTGGCAACAGCAAGAAGCTACAAAGAAAAATCCTACGAATTCCTAAGGGAAAAAAAAACACCGAACCAATATCTGTAGTGGCCTCCTACGAATTGCTCAGGGGAAAAAAACACCGAACAAATATCTGTACTGGCCCGGGGATTGAAACCGTGACCAACGCCTTTCGGGGCAATCACTCTCCTGGTCTTACCAGGAGGCGATCACATTCCATTGCAGAGCAAGGCCGAATTAATCGACAATTCATCGCTTTGCAATCTGTCAGGCTCCTGCTGCGGATACTTAATACTATCTTCTTCAAAGGTCGCTGGAACACGACGACGTTATCCAGGTGAACGAGAAACCTGACCGACCTCGGACCGGCGACAACGGTGTCAAATATACCTTGCGGGTGCTCTGCCTGTCCGCGAAGGTGACAGAAGCATACCTCTTTGGTGGTTTAGAGCGGCACTGGCAAAGATTATTAGAATAAGTTTATTCTAAATGATTTGAGCAACAGTTGACTGTAGTCACTGCTTGAAAAAAAAAACGCTGCGTTAAGTGCTTAACGTGTATGCCAACATCTTGCTCGTGTCCTCATCGTCATCATTCATCTTTCCTTTCCGCAGTATTTTCTTCCTCACCAGCCAGAATATTAGACTGGCATATGCATGGCCCGAACTCCTTGTTTTACGACGAACAAGATTACGGTTCTTCAGATGAGCTACATAATTTACGCATAAATGTGAAATGCAAACACACAAAATGACATCATAGAAAGACAGATTCAGTCAGGTAGTAAAAACCACCAGCACATAAACACAACACACAAACGTATAATGTCAACATGCAAAGGACGATATGCCCTATAACATTGTACATGAATGCTTCTTACATCTAGTCCTTGAACTGAAGTGCCATTACAGTTCTTTCTTGCAATGTGCCTCATTGTTGCCCATGGACCTAAGAGACGTGAAATACGTTTTGTGTTCCACAAAAAGGATTAAGAAACATATTGAAGTTCCAATTTTATACATAATTTAATTGCAACACATTGCACGTGCGCCAGAACTGTTGCAGTCTTGTTTATCCGTGAAGAAGAAAAGAGAGAGAAAAATGCAAAGCCATTGCACTCTGTGACGATGGTTGACCAGCAGAGTAAGTAGATAACTATAAAGAAAAGAAAATAAAAGAGCAAAACAATATAACGCATATATGCACGTTGTTATGGTTATTTGTATTTACGTTTATCTCGGGACCACAGTAATTATGGCTTTATGGTCGCTATGATAGGCGGCAAGTCATACGCTTGTCGTTTGCCGAGCGAGCTTCGTCGGCATTCTGTGCCGCCCACCATCGCCGCACCCATTCCAGTTTCTGTTCCCTCCGTTGCTCTTCCTACGCGCGCTGTTTTTCCGCAGTCCGGACGACACGTGACCTACCCATTGTAAAGGGGAAACGGAACTGAGCTAAACTACGGCGTTCGATTATAGAGTCATGACGTCAATTGCCCTCGATACATACACTGGCTATTCCGTTTTTCCTTTTGCTATTGTTTTCGAGACACGACAGCATAAACGCTCCACATACAGAAGCTCTCTGAGAAAAAAGAGGGGTGGCGAGGAAGCCAAAACGCCACCATCGTTATTGCCTACGCAAATCACGAAACGCTGGAAACTAGCCTAAGACAGCTCCGCTGTAAAAATAGCAAAGAACTATTCGAGTTGTGAGTTCAAGAGCTCTTCGAAAGCATTAATGTCGTTGTTGCAGGCCCAAAATGGGTGGTTCATTAAGAACGTTCCTCCTGTTGTCAAAACGGCCAAAGTCAGAAGGGGGCTTATGTCGTGGCAAGAGGGTGCGTGACAGCTTCAAAGACAGCGGTCGCCTTTAATTCATATTCCGCAGAGCAGATAAGAGGCAACATGGGGAATAGATTAGCGTATTCCCGAGACAGCAAAACACTTCGAGCATGATAATTAGTTCGCTTCGGTAATACTTAGATATCTTCGTTACTTCGATAATGATACTTGACTAGCAGGTAGATCAACAAAGAGTTCTCTCAGGAGAAATGCTCCAGGACAGAAGCTCTCGTCCTGCTCTTGCCCGCGAGAGGAACAGAAAAAGCCACGTCGGTGCCGGTGACTCCGATTGCACCAACAAAACCGCAACCGGACAGTTCGCCATGTTGTCGCCTTAGTCCCTGTCGTGCGGCTCGGGTGACATTGATAGTCATCTACCTTTCCCTTCCACTACGCACGCTGTAGCTTTTGCTGAGCTTTGTTGCGAGCCATCGTGACAGATACCGTCGACCCTCCTCGCATTTTTTGCTGCTTCGCAGCTCGCGAGAGCTACTCCGCTCTCGTTAGCCCTGCAAGGCATGTAATTGGCGCAATCTAGCTATTTCTCTTCGACTCAGTAGAATAAAAGAAGGGGACGACAGACCGGTTCCCCTTAACCGAAGACAAAGAATAAATGAAGGCTATTGATAGAGGATCGGAGATGATGTGGGCGTTATTTTTCCGCATTATCCGGTCCCTTTGCCGCTGCTTCTTCGAATGGTCCGGGAAGGTCAAAATGAGGCCCCCTCTCTGCGACATGATAGGGCAGGAAGCTGTCGCTAATGCCCCCTACCGGGCTGGCACTCGGAAATCCAGCAGCAGAGACTTTAGTCACTGCTGCTGCTGCTGCTGTGTGGCTCATCCGATCCGGAAGCATTTGCTTATTTTCCTCATCTCGACAATGGTACGTGATGCTGTTATATTTCTCCAGTCTTCTCGTCCTTGATTAGGGTTAATTTAACGGGCACTTGGGGATGGCCCAAAGAGCTCTGTTCCCGTTGTTTGGTGCCAAAAGTGTAGTATTTCGACTGACTAGCTCTCTCAAGTGGAAAAAACGCTCGCAGCTTCGATAGTAAAGTCAGAAGTAGAGTTAGAATCAGAGGTTTCGGCTCCTTTACATTTGCAGTGAGAGGTACGGACTTACATGGTCAAGTTCAGGCGTAGTTGATGAAAGCAAGCCTTGCCCATAGTCACAGGAGACATCCAATGGAACTGACATGCTGTCCACCACGTAATATTTTCTTGCACGGAAAGAATACTATAGGTAAACTGTGAAGAAAGCTCCGGTGAAGCGTGGTTTATTCTTATCTTTTTTTGCTGCATGTTGCTTTCTATGGCAAAGATAACGGCGGCTCGACGTAAGCGCACAATTATTGTTGATTTGACAGGGAGAATACCTCCATTAAACCCACATGATAACAAAATTGTATCGGAGAAAAGCCTGACCCCACTGTTCACGTGTAAGCATGGAACATCACGCAGGCTTCGTACGCAAAGGAACGCTTTCCTTTTAACAGATCGGACGAAATGTTTGATCAACATCAGTGTAGCTTGGCAAGTCGGCAACAAAATATAAGCTTAGATCTATCTTGCGTCCGCGCAATCTCCACGCGGGAAGCCCAATATGTGTCAGTTCGTATTTACGACAACAATAGGCCTTAGAAACAGCGTTCCCGATGAAGTATACCGAGGGTGAGAAAGCAGGGCTGAGAAAGCATGACGATGAGAAAGCGGGGCTAGTGTTGCAGGAATTGAGCAGACATGTATAGGAAGCAGGAAGAGAACTTCCTCATGCACGTATCGAACAGTTAGTCTTCCCGGAAGGACGGCAGATAGCACGCAAGAAAGTGTCACGCATTCTTCTCGCATTTCTGCGAAAGACGACTTATGTGCACATGATAACTTAGTTGGAACAGAAAAAAGACGATCAGGTGGAGTATTTGCCGGCCAGATCTACCACGATAACCCCGCCTGTAGCAGCAGCATCGCCACCACTCCCACCTGAGAGCACAGAAGGGGAGATTTTAGGAGCAGTTATGCAATGTCAGGATGTGGAGCAAGTACGTCGGCTCAGTTGCTGAGCAGCAATGCCAAACAAAAAAAGAAGAAACTCTCGCTTTAAACGGATCAAGAAAAAGAGACAAACTGAAAGCGAAAATTGTCGTCCATACATGTCAGAAACTTCAACAGGTCTCATTGAAAAATAACTGTAAAAACGACGTAGATGAATATAAAATCTCTGTTCTGCATTCCGCCATTTCCCCCAAGATCGACGGAGAACAGCGATAGCAGAGAGCAAAAAACAGAAACGAAAAGGCAGGGACGTCAACCGGACGCAACTGCGGTTTGCGACTCTAAACAGGGGGATTGCGGTTAAGGGATGAGTAGAAATAAATAGGAAAGATAGATCAGAATAATCTACCCAGAGATTGTTATATAGCAAAAGGCACGGATGCTCTGACAAATGCATGGTTTAGGAAGGCTGACTTTTTCCTTAAAAAGATTGCAATGGGAAGAAACAAAAAATACATAAAAAATAACAGGTGCTCCCATTGATCATGGCTTAAAGCTCAGTATTTTTTCTTACAGCATGAATGGTAGTTGAATGCCACGATACCGGACAGAGAATTCTCACGCGGGTGCCCATACCATCACGCCCTGTTGCATCTGGAAGCATTTCGAAAACGTGCAATAACTGCGTCCTCACGTATCTCCACGGAACCGGATATAAGGCGACTTGAACCTCCCCCTCTCCACCCCCTGCTCTCTGCGCGGAAGGAAAGAATCAGCGAGACAGAAAGCGAGAGAGAAGAAAACAGTCGAAAGAGCTTTTCAAAGCTTTCTTGATTCAATACTCTGCCCTGCGTTGACGAGCAGGAACGTATACCAGTAAGAAACAAGGAGACGAAAGCTGTAATCCCCAGAAACGCCCACTCTCATAGAATAAAGTGATTGACGCAAAAAGAAAAAGAAACGGCGTGGTTAAGTAGACAAGAAGAAAACACAATCTACCAGTGGTTTCAGAATTGTTGTTGTCACACTGCCAGGATAAAAAAAAAAGAATTGGCCTCGCCTGGTCGATTTCTGTTTTTTTCTGTTGGCGAGCTTTCTGTGAGGGTGCTCGTAGAACTCACCCACGCACCCAGGCTGCAATCAAACGGAAGCGAATGAAACAAAAAGGGAAAGAAGGGCACAGAGTTACCGACAACCGCCCTATATCTCGTGGTGTGTCACTGTCGCATCGTCGTCTCTTTCTTTAAAATACCATTTTTTTGTGCGTATTGCTTGAAATAAAGAAGAATCACATATGTTCGCTATTACTTAGGGGTATAAACGAGTGGAGCAGCAAAAAAAAAAGAACATTTAGAAGCGTAATTGACGTGGTTCGCGTATTTTCGAGCTGGGACTTTTAATCACAGCAACTTAGGTACATGTTTCCATGTTGCACTGATCTTGCAAGCGAATCCCTCTTACAATGTTGCGCAGTTCTACTCTTTTCGATATTAATACCACCTGGATTATTGTCAGTGCCGCAATTCAGGTGTCAATTAAATCTATAAACTTTGATTCGGCTCTTCTGTTATGGGCCAGGTCGTTCTGTTTGTTTCCAATCAAAGGCGAATTGCAATTACAACTGCTGCTTCTTCGCCCGAGGAATATGCGACAAGGTTTCAAGTTTTCTCCAGAGTTCAGTGTGCCTCCAAGCAGCAGTCTTTCCTCACTCAGCTTCGAGCTGCTTATGATTAAGCTGAGAAAGAAGGAGAGAGAGACCGGAAGAAGAGTAACACGTTTATTTTTAAATCAAGCCTATAAAAAAGGCATGCCTTTTTTAATACCTTGAGTTGGGCCGCCTCCTGGTCGATCGCGACCAGCCAAATCTGATCCTGGAGGCTGCAGCTGGCATTATATTGCCCGAATCTTATAAAAAAATGCTTTGGGCAAAGCGAGGCCTGAACTAAAGTTAGCTCTGAGCGTGGCTCAGTGAATGTCAGTAATCTAGAGTAGAACCGGGGCTTACCCCAGGGTACTGCTTCAAAAATAAACGTTTATTCCTCCTCCTCTTCCTCATGAGTAAATTGGAAAATAAATTCTTCGGTTCACTGCAACGATAAGTGGTGTCGAAATTCACGTCTGAGTGGCAGCTCTCACCATAACTTTTTACGCAGATTTTTGTTTCACCCATTGTCCCGTCTAGCCTCCGCGAGTGAAATTGCTAAATTTTCTTAAATTTCTGAAAGTTCACAAGTGAAATTCACTTGCGGAGGCTAGATGGGACAAGTGATGAGAATGTCTCTCTTGGCAGTGGCCCTCGCTTTTTGAAATCATAGGTTCGCAACACAGAAATATTTCTATCTTGGTTATTATTGAACCGATTTGAAGAATTTTTGCGGAAGAACGTTCCTTGGAGGGTACGTAACAACTTCCAGCGTGTAACCGAAATTTGCTGTGTGGCCTGGTGAACAACCCCTTAAAAAAAGGATGGTTAATTTTTTTTTCTTCCAACGTCTGAGATCTATTGCGCGACACAGGGGTTTAAAGGCGCTCACAAGTGCGGCTAATATACTGGCGGTATTTCTATACAATAAACATTATAAAAATTATTAGCTGCGTGTGATAGATTTGCTGTTATAACTCTTCAGTTGTGTTAGCAGAAGAGGCGAACATTACTTCTAAGATAACTCTAACCACGCCACACCCCTAGGAAATTAGAAAGTTTTGCTAATAAAATTTTGATTGCTCCACTGACTACTAGGCAAATGTTGCAATTGGAGAAATGAAACCGGTTAATAACGAATTCACCTCCACTGCGCAGAGATTTTGAGACTAGCATCACTATACAAATACATGACGCCAATTTGTGTACATGCAACTCCTTCGTTTCCAGAAGAATTGAGCCAGCACGCCTTGTACATTGTTCACATTCAGTGTGATAGAGGGGGGGAGAGAGAGAAAACAAGGGTAGGAAAGGCAGGGAGGTCAACCAGAACAGCATCCGGGTGCTACCCTACACGGGGGGTGGGGGAAAGGGGAATAGAAAGCGGAAGAAAGGGAGAGAGTAAACACTGAGTATGTGTGGGAGGGACACCATACACAAGGACACTATAAACGGTCTGTTAAGCCCGTGCACTTCAAGTACTGCAGGAACGGCAAGAAAACTGTACCGAGCAAAGAGCAAAAAACGATGTATATAGAAGTGCAGGTGGTTTAATGACAGGTCGTTCTGGTTGGCTGTGTAGTTTACCGAGAAACGTTCTACACGGACAGGGAGGAATAGTTTGTCGAACGAGCTTCCAACACTTTCAACCATGCGCCAAGTGGTTCAATTTTCGCATTAGAAATTGTGTGTTTAGAATTGTTCGCATCTAACTTAGTGCGCTCTGCTGCTTTACGCTTAATTTCGCGCAGACGAGAAAATAAGAAACAGAAAAGAATACAAAGAACAATAACATAAAGTCGATGGGAATATTTAACGCCGTCAACAGCTGAATGGAACATCAGTTTTGAACGGGAAAGGTCGCCTATTCGATACCAGTAGGATTCGAAGTTTTATTTTTTAATTTCATCGGTGTCACGACGACATTGTGATAACGAGTTTTTGCTGATAACAGGGCTTGGCTGGACGTCTTTTGCGAGGAAACTGTCCATTAACAGCTACTCGCTGTAACAAACGCATCCCTGTAAGCAAGACGCCAAAAGGTCGAAGCAAAAGAGGTAACGACTGACAGGACAGGGTAGGGTTGTCACGCTACGGGTGGATTTAGCCTTGCGTGAAAAATATACCTGGCAATTGGCCTGCTTGAGCGCCGAGTATATATACCTAGATTGTATTGTCAGCCTCCACCATTCATCAGCTAAACTAATGGCCTCCAGTAACTGCAGAAACGGAAGCGACACATGAATAACCCCTGAAGCATTGCAAGAAAAACAGCTTCTTTTACCACGCCAAGCAAGCGTGCGCTTGAATGGCGGGACAAACAGGCTAGACTAAACGATCTAACATTCCGAAAGGCCCTTGCATCAACTAGTTGCGTACACACTGCCCGTACGTTACGAAAGTCCAACGCCAGCAACATCTTACTTCCGGACAACGGACGAGCACACACGAATCCATCGCAGGCTGTGATCTGCCCGCGCACAAGAGCACTGGGCTGCTCGCGCACTCGAAAGGAGTCTTCTAAGGTGCCCAGCAATCCTGCAGGCAGACGAAGGTCAATATAAAGAAACATGGGTGGCATTGCAGCCATGCGAAAAAGGACGGTGAAATGGCGGCAGCATAGAATCTAGACTTGGGCAGTGCGCTACCTTTGCGTCCGTCATGAGAGGGTGAAGGCAACATCTGTGGCTGCTATACAACAGCGCCACCACGCGGGCAGCACAGCCAAAGCTAAAGAGAAAAAAGAACGATGGAGAACAGTCAGAGCAGAACGGCATCAATATATTGGGGTGGCTACGTGGGTCAGCGGTTGTGTAAACACAAAGACAACGCCATCATCGGGAAGAAACGTAACCTCGAGGAACCGTTGGATACGGCTGCCTTCATCAGCGCTGTTTACGACAACGACGAATTAAATATTAAAGAAAAGTGCGGTATCTGGCTGGCTGTCTTCCTTGAATTCCCTTGCCGGTGATCAAACATGGGGGAGCCGAACTCCGAAACTCGAGACAAAATTAGTTCCATCGCCGTAGGGGACGTATTTAATGAGCTCCCGTGGTACTGAAGCGAGCGCCTTGAGGAAAGAGTGGCGGTGGTGCCGAATGTAAAGAATTTTGAGAACAGCAGCCCAGAAACAGATCTCATGAAACATAACGCTGAGAGCTCATGCCTTCCATCTTAAATCTTCTCAGGCTATTAAATATTTCATTTCGTTTCTCTCTTCTTGCGCTTTTTGCCCCCGCGAATTTTCATTCTGCTCATATAGTATTCGATAACAATGAAACTGCTGAAGTTGCAGATTGAGGCTATAGTTAGTTTGATGCTTCGAGAAAGGCTGTGCTGGACAACGAGACAGACAGTTGGGCAGAAAACACGGGCGTCAGTGTTTACTTTTCCCACATTTTAGTACCGTGCACTTCCAATACGATGAACTAGAGAACCTGAGTGGCAGATCAGTATTGAGAATACCAAGATTACACTTATCTATATGAAAGAAGAAGCACGCGACATCCAATTTTGGTCACATAGAGACAGATAGACAGTGTAGATAGACAGACAGTGTAGTTCAATAACAACAGTAAGCAGCCTCGACGAGGCCAGGCGATCTCTTTCAATGTCAGCCGAAGTTTAAAATATTTTTCTTCGCTTTCGAAGCTCCCGTGTTTTTCACCTAATTTATAGAACTGCTTCTCTATGACACCAAAACTGTTATAAGTGAATCTGTGCGAATCGACTGCTGAACATATAGAAATCAAATATATTGAGAAGTAGTAAAACTTCGGCATAAGACCTACAATTCTCATGATCCGTTTCAACCGGAACGACCATAGAACCTTTAAACGGGCTGCAGGAATGGACAGGTTGTTGCCATGGATATTATGCCAATCTCATGCTTGTTCTTTCACCGACGCATCTAGCTTGTCGGCACAACCACAGAGACTATATCGATAACACACCGATAACAGCGCAATCTCTTCCACATTAGAATACAAAAACAATTTAATAAATGTACGGTGCAGCGGAAAGGCTGTTCGTTTCGTTTTGTGTCTATATTTCGTTGAATTCTCGGAAATAAAAGATAGGGTCGCATAAGGAAGATAAGGCAACCAACTGAATAAATCTGCAATGCAACTCCCGCTCCCCGATGTGGACCTAAAGATCGACAAAATATTCACATTACCCGCACGAATAACAATTGGCTGCCAGTTTTGTTTCGGTGGGTGTTTTATTCCGTTTGTTTTTGTTAAAGTATCGACACTAATTCTTGCACCGAGAACAAGAATACTTTCACTAGCGTAGGGCATTACTCCTTTCAACCTTCTTGCAATTTATTACAAGCGGCTTCTACTCGGTACAGCGTAGCTGTGAATACGTTATTAGATCACCTCAGTAGTAAATAGTCATGTGACCCACCGAACTCAGAAGCCTCATTCGCAAAGGCTCTTGTGCAGATAGGAGCACAGCTGCTCAAATCGCTCATGGATTACATGCCATAACGCCTGCAAGTCGGTCGAAAAGAGTGTGCCGCGTTCCCGCTTCCCTCTCTCTAGCCCTGCACGCACACAGAACCACCAGCCATATATAGGAAAACGACAGAAATGTTATCGCTCTAGCACGCAAGAAAACAGGAGGGGTGCCCTGGAAATCTGACACGCGCTGTTAGTCAGCCATCGTGACATTTCCCCAGGGCACGTTGGCTTGCATTTATGCACCTTGTGAACCGGAAACAAGTAGTTCTTCCGGTATATTTTTTGTGATATATAAGTAAGACATAATACGGATGCTGACGCTAATGATACTTATTATTCGCTTCCCTCAACCTAGAGACAGGAGTGTTGTTTATCTTCTGTCTTCTTGTTGAGCACAGTTTTGTATTTTCGACGTTAGCATCGTCTACCCGAAGTTACGAGATGCAACGCGTCTTCCCACGGGGAAAAAACCAGAGGATAAAAAAATTAAACAGCGAGAAAAGAACTAGGCATCCAACCGTACCTGAAAGTATATGCGTTTTTGACTGCCCAGTTAAAAAGTGAACAATCCGAAAGAAAGCAATCGGCACTTAGCAAAGGCTGAACCAGAAGGAACACGTGAATCCCGCCTTTGCTATACGCTTGCACGAAAGGCGTGGCGTGGGGCCGTGGAAGTGACTCCTGACAGTCTACTTACTTGCAGCGTCGACGCGTCATTATACGTGCTGAGCAAGTGCCGTACTGCTGTGTCATCGCACAAGAAGCGAAAAGAGCGAAACAAACGCGATAGCGCAAGACGGAGAGCAAAGCATGACGCTAGAACAGAAGCAGAAGAAAGAACAACGTTAGATCTAAAGACACCTCGACTCCTGCCGCCCGAGCGGGGAACATAAAAGCATGCCTTCCACGTCTGGGCACAGCCTTCCCAACTGCTGATGCTGCTCCCACCTTGAGCACGCTCGGGTCCTGCTGATCGGTTTCCTGTGTCACGCTACCGTAGCGTTTACCAAGCGTGCGCGGTGGAACCCGGTTAATTGCCGACCCGCCGCCAAGCCGAATGGAATCGTTCGTGCATGCATGCAGCAAAGTGGCACGCGCAAGCTGTAGAGCAGGGTACCGCTTTCTGCCTCTGAGTTAGAGTAGCACAGAGCTCCAGAGCAAGCCCATGATTGCTGCTTTGCCGGGAGTTGCAGAAGTTAGTTTTCAGGGGAAGAGCATCGAAGGTTTATTTGGGAGGGAGGACGATGAGCCTGATGCTATGGGGATGACGGCCGACGAGCTCGTGGAGAACGGGACTAGTGACGGCGGAATGACCACTAGTAACTGTTCCATGGAGCAGTAGCGTCAGTTTTGGGTGGTTGCTGGCCAAAGGAGGCTGCAAACGACGTGGGCTCAGTCCGTAAGGATAAAAAAAAGTCCCAGGTGTCCTTAGCTATCGCCTAAGAGACGCGGAGGCGGAAGCATTGTAATGGCTACTGTAATTCACCCTAATCCATCTTGATTTACCGAAATCCGCCCTAATACATCTTAATCTACTAAATACACCTTTATCCTCCTTACTCCACCTTGATTCAACCTAATCCAACATAATCGAATCGCTAATCGATATGCTAATAATTATTCGTCGCTTATACACGGCTGGACATGATTTCGTCCGCTTCTGGCCTTCCTTGGGTCGGGTGATCTTATTTGTACCTCGCAACGCAACCTTGAAACATAGATGTCTACGGGTTTCGCCTTAATAATCATAAGTCGATCGTGGAAGTGAAGAAGCGATATGCGGTTGCAGCAATAGCGGACAATGCGACCGACTGTGATAAAAAATAAGCTTGTGCCGAACGCCACACCGTGCGACACTTGTTTTCCAAACCAGTACAACATTCCTTCACAGTATAGGTACTAGGTCAAAAGACAACACAGTCATAGAAAAATGGGAGATATGGGTGACTTCAACGCCTTTTGTGTCATTTGAATGCCGAGACGGCGTCGCGAATTATCTTCATATCTGCCGGAGAGACCCGACGCTGGCTGCAGGATCGACGTCAATGGTGAACGAATGAATTAAACACAAATTGTAAGAAACATGTTGCGGTCTGGCATTAGGATCTTAAAGGACTGCACTAACAAACAAAATTGTGTACTTGCAAAATATGTATCACGATGAAAAAAGAGTCTAAGCAATCCCAACACGGTTTATTTCTTTTGTCACATCTGTTTGCAATATCTCGCTTCGCTTCTTGCGCTAACAAAGTAGCGATACAAAAGCTGTCAAGTTCATACGTTACTGGAAAGAGTGGTAAATGCTATAGGAATGACGATACCGTGGGGCATATTAAAAGACAAAAAACTGGCAATAACTGCTTGAAATTGCGTTCAAAAGAGACTGGACAAAAGACCATAGTATCCAAGGCCCCGTAATGTTGACCATAAATAATAAGAACACAAATAAGAAAAAATATTCAACACAGGCTGAAAAGGCGACAACGAACGATGCGTGCCTTTTTCGACTTCATTCGAACAAACCTTCAAATTTTCACGTAACCTTTTCAAGAGCTTCCCACAGCAAAAAAATAAAGCAAAATAATGGCCGATGGGGAACCGGGATCTTGATAAAGCTCTTTCGCAGGATACACACTACGTTGAGCTAAATAGGCCAGTCAAAGGGTAAGAACGCGAAAACCTTAGTCACGCTGGCAACCTCCTGATCAGTAGGAAAGGTGCATTGCAGCTACTCATTGCCGTTGCAAACGATTGAGCAAGAAACTAACTAACTAACTAACTAACTAACTAACTAACTAACTAACTAACTAACTAACTAACTAACTAACTAACTAACTAACTAACTAACTAACTAACTAACTAACTAACCGACCGAGCGACCGACCGACCGACCCACCCACCCACCCACCCACCCACCCACCCACTCACTCACTCACTCACTCACTCACTCACTCACTCACTCACTCACTCACTCACTCACTCACTCACTCACTCACTCACTCACTCACTCACTCACTCACTCACCCACTCACTCACTCACTCACTCGCTACGCTCCCTGCAACATCCGATTCGAGCAATTACTTGGGAAATCCCTCAGAGAGACGAGATTCGTATGACCCTGCCTCAATCGGTGCGGCAGCTGCGTACCCATCCAACTGTGCATCGTAACCAGCGAGGTGACAGGCGTAGTGTGAGGCGGTAACAGGATCCAGAAGACTCGGTTTATCGACCATTGCTAAACGTTTGCCCTTGGAAGAGCAGCAGAAGGTGCAGCCGTTCGAGGGAGAGCTTCACAAACAGAACAGCCCTGAAGACCTGGCGCGGACCATGCGAGGATCCTTGCTGCACAGAACTCCGGCGTTGCCCTACTAGCTCGTTTCATGTAAGATTCAGTACGCAGCCTGGCGTATTGCCATAACTGTGGAAGGAGCGGAATAACGCCGTTGGTAATCTCCAGCGTGCATTGTCGGCTTGTGCCTTGTACTGATGAAGGATTGCTTGGGAAAGTATATCATCAGTTGCGTGTGTCTGTAGCTGATAAGCAGCACAGTGTCTACATTATGTGCTCTACTTCGCCTTCACTGGTCGTTAAACTTGTGTATTAGGCCTTGCGCACATTCAAGAGACAATACTTGATGAAAATGGAAAACCATAAGATTATAGGCTGTCTTTAAAAACGAAATCTAAGCCTGGCAGAGAAATAGCGAGGTATAGAGCAATAGTGATTTACAGCGCAAGGAATAAATACCACCAGGAAGAAAAAGAGGAAAAAAAAAACAAGGGCGGGAGGAAAACCAAAGGAAAACTCGTATATCTGTCGAGACTTGACAAACACGTTGTAGAAGCATCGCCTCGTAATAAAAAAAAAAGTGACTCAGTCAGAAATAAACAACAATAATATACAGAATAAAATACACAATAAATACACTATACAATGAAAATACACAATAAATAAAATAACAACAATAAAAGGAAGAAAAAGATCTTCGTGGTTGACTTCTCGCTCCACACATACTGGAACGACGGCGTGTTTACAGAGCCAGCAGAGCGCGATATTGGGATTGGGAGTGGGAGGAGCTCACGAAAGGACTGCGAATCCCAACGAATTCCTGCTCTGAGAAATCGACAGGCCGCACTAGCCCGAAACGATAAGGGACAAGAAAGGCACCGTCGAAACGCCGACCAGGCTATTTACTGCGAATTGAAAGAGAATATCGGCTAACGGCCGGAAAGCGGAGCGCTTTCCAGCCTTACAAAGGCAGGCGATAATTGTACAAGAAGTGTAAAAAAGAGGAAGATGTAAGCGCTCGACAGGAAGCTGTAGCCGGAGGATGTAGTTCCTCGCAAAGCGAAGAGTGGACGCATTAGCAAAGCGAGGCGATCAGCGCACTTCACGAAACCAGGGAAACGTCGATTATTCTTCTCTACGTTTCCTGTCGAAAATGAAGTCACTTACAACCGCGTACATTAGAAGCGCAGAAGAAGCGCAAGAAGCAGAAGCAAAGAGAAGCAGAGAAACGAATCAAGAAAATGCGATTTTTTTTAATTCTTTTTCGGGAAGACGTGCGCTCGGCGCCTGCGTTTTGCTGGAGACGCGATATGAATCTTGCTCAGTGACCGAGCTCAACGGAACGGCATCGCTCATTCTCGTCGTATATCTTTCGCTGAAGCTCGTGGCAACCCTGGCGGCCGGAGACATTATCCGTCGTGCCTGCAACGAAGAGACACTGTAACCCAGCTGGACGCAGTGGAGACATCACTCATACGGATGCTCAATATCGAGAGACATATGCGCGCACCAAAGCTAATGCGCTTGATCAATCTGCGAAGCCCTTTGGTTAGACGCTGTACGTCTTCTCTAATACAGATAGGCTCTTCGTAAGGTCGATGCACTCACCATATCCTTTTGTTTTATCTATTTTGGTTCTTGCTTGGAGACCCGCATGGTTTTCAAGTCTAAGGCAAAGTTGCGGCGCCGGAAGCCCTCCACGAAGAAAAGGCCGCCAGCGACCGGATTCGCTTGTATCACGAAATACGAGCAATTATTGTGGTACTTCAGGCGGATTGTGCGGGTAGCTCGGTGCGTAGAACAAAATAATGCAATACCATGCTAGACCGGTGCGAATCCCTGAGATAAATGTGGCTTCGGTGTATAAAGTAAAGCTATTTCGAAATCATAAAGAGTAGCGAACATGGTGTACATGCGCTAACAGGCGCTCCTCGACAAAAGGTTCCGTTGTAGAGAAGTTGAAAACTTCGTGCAAAGCCCCATTAAGTACTGAGATTGGCTATGTCGCATAATTTAACTCCGCTGAAAGGCAATGAGGCCAGCGCACACTGGTCGGTGGCGAATCTTTGAAAGAAACTGCCTGATAGCATCGACCTTTGGGGTAATTGGTTACGCATAACAGATCACGGTCAAGCGCGCACAAACAATTACAGAGTGAGGAGTAGCCAACACAAGGACTTACTTCCAACTGACCGTGCATTTACAAAGTTCCATCATAAGAACACTTTCCTTCATGACGTCACAAGACCGAAATGCCGACATCGGATGTCCACGCTCAGAAACTTAGTTTCTTTGGACGAAAGAAACTGGGCAAAATGATGTGTTTAGATATGTGGTAAATTTTTTAAAATTTTAATGCAAGGGAGCGAAGATAGTTTTTCAGTCGCCGTAAATCAGCTCTTAGCGCTTTTTTCGCGAATGTTGCAGTCCTTTAATATTAACGAATGAAATTCCAGAAGACGGTGTTTTACGGTTTCTTGATTTGAAGCTAAAGCTCACTAATAATCATTTGTGCTAGTAGTACCACCCAAGGAAATGTAAACCCTGTTACCTTATCGTTCATACTATTTGAAACTTGTTAATAAAGCAATAGCTGGACAGTACTTAGATAACGCCCTGAAGAAATGTTGTTTTCATTCCATGGCAAGAAGTTTCGAAAGGCAAGTGACACGACTCTTGTCAGGTGAGTATCCTGACAGTGTTCCAGTATCTATAGCTGAGGGGAACTAGAATAAAGAGAGAAACGAAAGATGCTTTCAAGAAGGAAATAGATTCCGCACTGTAGTAATTCCATACATGCACCGCATTAGAAAAGAACTTCCATACATGCACCGCATAAAAAAAGAAAGGAAATCATAGCAATGTCAGAGTAGTGCTTTCCGCCCCTGAGAAGCTAGGAAAACTTTGCCAAATGACCAATCCTTTCCAGAAAAAAAAAAGAGTCGCGCACTGTCAGACATCGTGATTCTTTTGTAACGTGCGTGTCTGGTGTTGTATATTAAGTTCACTTATCATGTGGTTCCAACTATATTGGTCAGACTGGAAGGAATATTTCTGTGCATTGTCATGAGTGTGGAATAAAGTACAAGAAGCCTTGTAAACACTTCTTCAACATGCGTAAGATAGCAGCAAAAAATAAGAATCAGGACGTTAGGGAAATCATTGAAGCGGATGGCATTATTAAGGCGGGTGTGTTGTGTGTCAGCGCACCTTCTGTTTTTCTGTCGTCCAAAGAAACCAAGTTTCTGACGATGGACACCTGATGTCGGTATTTCGATTTTGTGTAGTCATGAAGGAAAGTGTTCGTATGATGCAATTTTGTATATACATGATCAATAGGAAGTAAGCGCTTGTGTTGTCTACTCCTCCCTCTGTCCTTGTTTGTGCGCGCTTGACCATGATCTGCGATAGGTGGTCGTCGCCTCCATATAGGATGGCATATGTTGTGATATTCTCGGAATACAATACACTTCATTTAGTTTCCCAACACCCACAGCTAGTCACGCCGGCAGCCTAACCTGATGGAAAGGAGTAAATGTGATAGGCAAAGGCAGCAAGTTTTCAGCCCATGCGACGGCAGTTATCCATTTGATAGGAAGTGTCGCTCCAGCTAATCGGGATGGTGTGTTATATGGCAGAAGGTGGTTTGGCGCCAAGGCTTGATAATTAACGTTCATGAAGTAAGCAAGTTAGAACAGGTACTGGCTGGTAACTACCAAGCGCATACTTATGAATGCAAATGGAAGGTATGGGGACGTGAACCACACAGTATCACTCTCTGAAAGCGCATCATTCACGTCAATCAACGATAGTGCCGGCGCTGAACACCACACAAATGTGAAACTACCCGCCTATGCTGGTAACGTGTTATGCTGCCATTAATCAAGTGTGAGTGTGCTCTAAAGAAATTCTTTAAACTCATTGTCTGCGCTGGCTGTATTGAACTTCGACAACTGCAACCTTAAGATGATCAGGAGGTTGTGCGTAGGCTGGTGGTTACAATGAAGGACTGACGCGTGACCCTCGTAAGGTGGTCACAAGCTTAAGCGCTGTGATTGTTTTTCTGTCAAGATGGCCAGCTGTAACACCTCGGTGGCGCAGGCAGTGCTCTGTGCCTTTATTGTGAATATGGCGAAGATAGAAATGATGGGACAAGTGGAGCCAGATAGACAGCAGCCTAAGTAAGACTTTATTTGTTGCGGCGTTCGGTTACTACGACTGATGCAAAGCCTTCGTTATGGAACTGCGTTTGAACATTGTCTTCGGACGTGCGTGCGACGAAGTGGGGATTTAAGATTACGCATGTGGTATACCAGAGTAGCGCACTGCGCATAACGAATATTTGTTTCACGCTTGTGCCTGTGCTGTAACATAACTATGCAAAGCACGCCGCCTGTGTGGCTTGGCCTTTTTGTTCCAACCAAAGCAATCTTGAAACGGCCTTTTCATTTTATGCTCGTAAATATCAGCCTTGTCACGTTTGAAGCTACACATGTAATACGTCGGAATTGGTCTGAGAATAAACTATTGCGTATGCACTGATCAGTGCTAGACGTATACACGCATGACGGAAATGCATAAAGACAGCGTACCATCTTGAATATTTTGGCAATTGGATGTTTATCGTGTGAGCCTCATAGCCTACGCAGAGATGATCATTCGGTGCATAGCGCAGAATTAGGTGCATAGCGCATAGCGCAGTCCAGACACTAGAGACGTAGTTTCATGGTTATTGTGCTCAGCAAGTATGGCAAACAGTTTAATGTTTTTTTCTTCTAACTTTCCTCCTTATAGCTTTCTTTTAAACAACTTTACTTAGGTATTATAGCTATCCTTATTTTGAGCATACGTAAGAAAAACTGCACTGACTAAAACGGGCAGCACAGCGTTAAATTCTTCAAGAATTAGACTGAACAATATACAGTAATGTTTCTAGAGAACCAATGGTCCCAGCAAAGATTCTTGAAAACAGAAAAGGTTGCGTCAAAGAAACAATTTTTGGAACGGCTAAGTGGCAAGCACTTCATCTAACGACGTTTTTTTCTTTCCGTCACGCAAAAATTCAACATGGTCAATTTTTCTCGCCATTTGAGCGGTACTAAAGGCATCCATTTAATAAAATATAATCCGTGCAGAGTGCCAATAAGTTGCTCTTGCTGCTATTGGCCATATTTCCGCGTGGCACAATATCTGCCCGCGTTATGTTAAGAAAATTCACAGCACTCCACAACATGAATACTGCATACTTGTAGCTGCCTCTAGCTAACTCTCACTGAGTGTAAAATGCTAAATTCCCACACTGACTGATTGGACTAATTCGACAGACTGGACAAACTGGACTGCACTGGACGGACAGTCTGGACTGGACAGAATTGGACTGGACAGGACTGGGCAGGACTGGACATGCTGGCTGGCTGGCTGGTTGAGTGACTGTTGATTGGTTGATTGATTGATTATATGGTTTTTATTTATTTCACCACCACGAGGATGAGATCACCAGTAGCACCCAAAGCCAACGGCTAATTATTCGACATTTCTTTCTATTTTTTTTTCCTGCAGGTCCTCCTGCCGGAGCCTAATTAACCAGCGATTGTATGATTTACAGCAATATGCATATTACAATTTTGTCTTGGTAACGAGATTTCAGAGTCTATCTCGCTTTAGTTCTTGTTTATTCCTTTATTCATAAATAAACAGTGATTGCTTCGGAGAGTAGTTCGGGCACAAAGAGCTTTTAATGGTATGTGCTTGGCTAACGATGGCATATATTTTGAGCTGTCCATTATTAGTGCCAGTATACTACGACTGAACAAATGAACATACCCTGTATTTTGCTTGTGCTGAATGATGACCGTAATTGAACTATTATTGTACCTGCATTTGTACAGACACAGAGAAAAAAAGAAGAGTTTAACCAGCGTTAGAACTATTTGCTTCATTACACATTGGGAGCGAAAGAAGACACAGCAAGAGGTTAAAAAAACGGTCAATGTGCGCGCAGACGGGTAAGAGCACTCAGTAACATTGTAAAAAGCACGTTCGTGTTGTGGGCGAGGCAACAATACACAGACGCAGCTTTCATACACCAGTCTACTCAGGAGCGGACCTTTGGTTGACAAACAGTTTTCCCTAAGCCCTTCAGCAGAAATTGCGTACAGTCGCTCGGAACGTTGAACAAATTTTGTGATTCTGGGTGACCTATGATCTACTTCTATGTTATTTTTTTTCTCGAAAAGAAGTAGCCGACACCAGCTGTTGATGCCAAAATATCCTTATTTTTCAAGTAGATTGAAAAAGATAAATTTTCAATGTCTTGCTGCAGGTCTATATATCGCCGTATCTCACATTTTATTTTTTTAGATAAAAAAACGGGGCAGAATCTTCAAGCATTTCAATCCCTGCCCCTACCCCCCCTCCCTATCTCAATTAAGTAAAACAAACTGAAGTGAAAAAAAAAGAACACTGTTGCCTTGACGAGAGCAAATGACATGTAGTCTTAGTGAAGGGCAGGTGCACTGTTATTTCAAGCGCAGGAAAAACAAACAGGCATCATCGAGAGCAACAAGACTGGAAAACAAAACAACCTAAGTAGCAGATGAAGGAAAATACATTTATACAAAAACCCGTTTATAGCGGTCATGTTGGAAAAACATTCTCCTAGCGGCAAGTTTTGGGCCACCAGAAAAGTAAAGTATTCGCGACAGATCCAGGCATTGGCAAAATTTAAGAAGCAACGAGCTTGGAAGGGCCGCACGAAACGTGTGCGAGCGCAGAGCAGCGGTGGAAGCTAAACATCAAGGCCAAAGTCTCCAACTTCACGTTTGTATTTGGCATGGGACTCCGTGACCCAGCATCATTTGACCCAGCGAGAAGGACAGAGAAATGGTAAGTTGAGAAAAATATGCCAGAGAATATTCAGTAAAAAAAAAAAAGAGGTGTAGAGTACATTTCTAAGAAAGCAAAATATTAGAATGCCAGAAAGCGTCGCATAGTCGCCCCATTCTTCGAAGGCGCACGTGCATTGGCAAAACGAAATAACCCGAGATGAAGAGACAGAACATGCTGCGGCGCATCCGGCCAGCTGCGTTTCGCCGAGTAAACAGTGCGGTCTGCACGCAGTCAACTTCAGCGACGAGTTCTGCAGCCAGAAGGAGCCGTGGAATTGAGAAAAAAAAAAGAAGACACAAAGAAACTCCAGTAAAGTGCAAGGTAAAGCTGATTGGTTTGGTTTCGTATTCCAGCGGTATTTGGGTTCCTGTTATAAAAAAAAAAGAATTAGCTCCACTTGCGCTAGCTTTAAATTGTCCGTGAATATATATTTTTATGTAATGCACTAAGATGGAAAGTACGTAACCTCAGTACGCACAATTGCGCTTTAATGTGTAACGAGTTTACCTTTTGCAGTGAATATCTTTTCGACGTTGAGACACATTAGCCAATTATTACACCAAGTTTCAATGACGTTAAGGTCGGACTGGAGAGCATGAGAATCGGCGTCGTTTGTAATAGAACGATAGATTACGTACAGGTACGACTGTACAGGATCGCCTTCAATGCCAGACGTTGACAATAGTTGTTTTACATAATCTTTCACTGCACCAGTGAAAGGAATCGTAAGCGCTAAGTATAGCACAGCGAATTCCTATCATCATCATCATTACCACAAGTGTGTTAAAGTTAGTTCCACAAGAAAGAATAAATATCGGTGTTAGAAAGCAGCACATTGGATAATACTGCAACGACAGTTTTAAAAACGTGCTCTATGCAAGCAAGTTTGTGCCAGGAACCTCCCCGCAAATTTTCACATCTAAACATCTGAGGCTGAATTGGAAAAGCTTTTCCTGTTTACGTGCCATTTGCCATTGGCCAGTCGCGTTCGCTAACAATATGCACAACATCCCGACGGGCTGGCCTCTGCCATTGCTAGCAATATTAACATGCGAGCATTTTTTTTTGAGAATTCAGGCCCTTAATTAAACAGGGAAACAACGAGAAGTCGGGTAGTGCGCGTCTTTCGGTTGCCTGCCTTGCGCTGAAGAGTTCACTGAATAAATGGTCCTACTAGCTCGACAGAAGCTCGTCTCTCTAAAATTAAGGGCCACACGCGTAGCTAAATAGCTATACAGTGACATAATAGTGACCCGCATTGCTTAGCCGCTAAGTGCCGTCTGCCAATGAACTACACAGAAAGAGGGTGATGTCCTTTTTTTTTTCTGTGCGTTGAAGAGAAGAGGAGCTAGAGTGTCTGTACGGTTCTCCATAGGCGAGAGGCTAACCGAAGGAAGCACTCGCAGTACGCACTGTTGCCCACGCTGCAAGAAGAGAATGTTGAACGCGCGGGAATTGGGCGTACGGAATGCCACTTAGCCGTCAGGGATGAAACATTCCAGAAGTTCGGCGACAGTTGGAGGAAGGTCTATACAAGTGCTGCGGCGAGGTGGAAAGCTCTGGCACTAAGTAAGAAAGAGAGAGAGAGGGATAATTTATATTGCTTCAGGGCGGAGGACAGCGGCCACTCAGCGTGCCTTAGCCTGCTTCTGTATTTGTGGGGGCAAAAGGGGGATGACCAGAAGAGAATCTGTGATGCCGGCAGACGGTAAAAGCCAAGTATGAACCCATGGCCGAAGTCGGTGAAGATTATTGGCGCTGCGCTCTGACTGATTCTTCTAATGATGATTAGGCA
This sequence comes from Dermacentor albipictus, assembly GCF_038994185.2. Taxonomy (NCBI): domain Eukaryota; kingdom Metazoa; phylum Arthropoda; class Arachnida; order Ixodida; family Ixodidae; genus Dermacentor; species Dermacentor albipictus. The sequence goes on along the minus strand of NC_091823.1, from coordinate 52,085,591 downwards.
GTGATTTTCTTCCATCCTGAACAATACAAGCAGAACCATTCAGTTCAATGTTCAATCTTTCTATCACCGGCTTAAAATGCATTAGTCAAAATAAATGCTTTCCTAGTAGGCGTCTCAAGTTCGAAGGACGCATCCCGTTTGTATGGCTTTCCCGTCAGGTTCTCTTTCTTTCCGTAAAAAAAGTAATAGTGAGGTAAAATGAAGAAGAATAAAAATTTATCTCAGTCTCTTTCTCTAGTAACGGAAGCCCTTCGAAACAGCCTAGCTGTGCACACACAGAAAAGTCAGACAGCCCATCACGTAATACTGCTCCTACAAACGACGCTCTCTTTCGAAACATTCTTGAGAAATTTCGACGGCTTGCACCCGGAGAGGGGAGCGAATAGCATTCTCCACGCGCGCCGAAACTTTATTTCTAATATTACTATCGTCACCACTCGCTTCCTCCTCGAAAGTAGTCAGCGACCGCGGCTGTCAGCGTCGTTTCCCTCGCAGATGTGCCGCGAAGATGGATTGCCGATACGGACACACACTCACCGAGAACGGTGCGAGCTCGCACCCACCCATGTCAAAGTGACAGCCCTCCCACTCGCCTTTACTTTCGGCGGGGTGCCAACCAGCGCGAACACAACGAGAGCCGCAGTGAGCTGGAACGCAATCCGAAAAGTCAACCGACCGTCCTGCGCCGAGACATTCCGGTGTCGAGCGGGAAAAGCAGGGAAACGGGTGCTGAAAGTATGAGAAGTGAGCACCGACAGTCTTTATTTTTTTATATTTCCTGATTTCTTTCGTAGATTGCTTGTAGTTTTGTATACAAGTCTGTCGGAGTAGAAGTATTCGCAGCTGAGGCAGCAGCAAAACAGGGTGACACCGACGAAGCTATAACGTCAGGCGGGGGGCGGTGAAACGGATTGCTGGGTATCCGGGCAAGACTTGGAACTCCCTGCGTGGTAACAGATCTAACTAACGTTATTTCTCGGCAGTAGACAGCGTTAGTTGGCAATGAGTTGGACACACGTTTAAGAAACCCCAGGCGATAAAATCCATCTAAAGCCGTTCACCATTGCTTCTTTCTTACACGAAGGCGCAGTTTTGGCCTGCTAAGTTGTATGACATACCATTTAGTTACTGTATATATCACCAATGAAAACCAAACCTCATAGATAATACATACAAGCGACAGCGAGAATAAACTTTCAGACAATTTCTTTTCTGTCCTGTCTGCAGATAGAAAGGTAAAATGTACAATAACGCAAAAAGATAACTTGATAAGATTATCCGGAAAGAAATGGAAAGATCTCCTGTAACCTTGAGGTTAATGCATTTGCCCTCATACTTTCCAGGCGCCTCGGAAAAGAGCAGATGCAACATAATTCAACTGCACCAGCCGAAGAAATAAGGACAAGTGCAGAAATACCGCGATACAGGCCAATCATTTCGTGCACCCAGTGAATGCGGGCGCCGGATGCAAGGTGCCCACAAACGCGGATTGCTGTACAAGCGTTACCGCTAGCTAATATATGAGAAGAAGAGAGACAGGAAGATTGGAGACAAAAAGAAAGGAAATGAGAGATAAGAAGAGAGTGTGACAAGGCGCCCTAACGGCGCGGCACAGATATACATTGCTATGAATGCAGCAGGCTAGTGTTTGGGCTGAAGAAAGAAACCGAAATAAAGAAACATAGATAAAAATGAATACCTTTTAGTTTTATTATTTGTTCTATCTTTTAAAACCTCCTGCATTCTCATATTTCTGTCGCAAGTCTCTTAATGCGCATGCATTCATTCGCATTGTTATGGTTTTCGTTTGTTTAGTACAAGGGCCGTAAAAGAATGGTCGTGGCATACACTTTGACTCGATGCCATGAATGAGTACCTTTGGCAAACATAGTGAAAAGAAAGCAAAGCATGGTGCGAAGGTGGTTGCGGATAATATATTCACTATACGGCAATATATTAACTTGCATGTTACAGTGCTGTAGTTCTGCCCGCTCAAATCACATTATTCGGACCTAGCTGTAAGTAGCGGCTCACCAGTGAGGTGAATATAGGGCGTCAGCGACTCTACCATAGCAGCAAAACAAATGTGGGCAGTTTCTACAAGTGTTCGTGAATTGTTTCTAGTTTTTATCTAGATTTTTTTTCTTGCGTTTTACCTGGAGAAAATGGGAAATGTATTCAGTTTACTCCTAATGATTATTTTCGCACTACTTCTTCTCCTTTACTTCTTTATGCATTGTTAAGTCTGTACTCCTAAACTACGTTGCCTGCTTAAATCATAGCCAGGAAAGCATCCAACATTTTCATTGCGAATATGACGATTATATTCACATAGAAAGTGAGTTCTGTTGTGCTTCACAGTGTTTTCTAGTTCACCAGCGAAGCATTCAGTTTTCACCAGCGGCCTTGCTTTTGCTGCTGTTCTTTTTTTGTCTTTATTTGTTGGCATAAGACTACTGCGATATCTGCACGCTAGTACAGAGCCAGCTACTCTTTCACTATATTTATCACGACAGGAAAGCACTAAACAACAATGACAACACGACCTTGTTTCCATGGTGCCTGAGCTGACTGACATCGCGCAGCAGCGCTTTGCTGTAGAAAACTAGCTAAACCTTAGTTCTTGAAGATGAACATAGAAAACCAGCGCGACGGAATATCAACTGAAAGGGAAAAGTTTCAATGGTTTGAAAAGGGAGACATCTCTTTCGCATGAGAGGACTGCGTGGCCCAAAATCGGGTGATAGGGGCATTCTCACGTGCGGCTTCACTCCTTTAGAACTCAGGCCAAGCAAACAACTAAGCTATAACAGACAAGTTGATCAAGCCAGCATAGCCTACAGTCGAGTAGGCACTAACGGAAAGCCACGACTAGCGAAGCAGTGTAAGTACAGTATGGTAAGGACAAAGTGTTGTGGGGGAAAGGAAAAGGATGCCGTAGAGTCGAGCGTTTCATCATCCTGGCGTCATTCTGGAGATACTCAGGAGAAGCGTCATTAGCGAACCACCGCACATGGCGGAGAAAAGGTGGTGAAACAAAGTTCATCAGAAAAGTAGAGAACGTTGAAAGACACGAAGCAGCAACATTTCTCAGAAGCAGCCGCAGTATAGGCTAAAATAGGCAAACTCGGGCCATCAGCGTACGGCAGAAAGCGTGCTTGTAGCATAGATGCCAACTATTCACTACATCGCTGCTGCCAATGTAGCCGTGAGGGAATTTCGGCCCCAATTCTTTCTCCGTGCTCTACGACCACTCTTGATCAAGCTTCGCCGGCATCCCAGTTAATCGCTGACCGGAAGCCAAGCCGAATAGTCAATAGCTCGCGAAGGCGTGGGAAGCGGCGGACAAGTGAAGTACACGACCCAACTCTTTCTTTTGTCGATACAAACGACACCGCCTGATGCACGACAGAGGGATCCCTGTGAGGTCTCTGCACAACAGACATTGTCGGTTGTAAGTGAGGCGAAGTGCCTAAAGGTCCCGGGTCCGACCGCAGGGGACGCAACACGAAGGGAATTGCAGGCTGAGGGTGACATGGTCGTGTTGGACCAAGGCTGCAACGATTTGAAACTTGGGCACAACGAGCGAGGCCGCTGTAAAGTCCGACTACCTCCTTGTTCGGTAAATTAGGCTTCAAGTAAGGTGAAGGAATAATGTCCGTAGAGCCGAGAGTATTGCGCCGCCGTTTATTCCAGCAAGAAGACAAAGCACTCCCGTGCCACGCGCCCCCGATAGCCGCACTTTGTTTTTCTTTCTTCTTGCGCAAGCTATTTCATTTCGCTTAATAATAGTCGCTGCTTCACCTTCTCGGTCGCTTCCGTATGCACGCTTCTGCGCTGCGCATTCTCCTTGTTCGCCCGTTGCGGCATAGCAAGATTGACAGGCAGCGCGCAGTGTCCTTTCCCCGCGATTTGCTCCGCGTGCCATAGGAATGTCGTCTGTGCCACCAAAGACGTTTCAGTGACTCATTTGCTCAGCTACTGTCCTCCCAGGAATAAGACGAAAGCACTGACGACGGCATTTGGCACATGGGGTGGTGCAAACATAAGACGCGATAAACAAGATGCAGCGTTATGTCTACCTATCACTTTGTTCAGTTTACTCGCACGGCTGTTGTCTTGATTCCCATGAGTAATTTAAGGGCTGAGGAAAGAGACGATCTTGAAAACTTTGTAATCATTCTTTTACTTTATTTTTTATTCCGAAAACATTCTATTTCTTTTGAAGCGAAAAATATGGCGGGGTTGCCGGCGTTAGCGTGACCAAAGTCATTGGCATGACGAAGTAATTAAGGCGGACTTAATTAAGTCACTCGAACGCACGACCTTTGTTGAGATTCAGAACCTTGATATTTGGTAGGGGGACGAACCCATGACCTTGCGTTGTGCACAGCTTGTAAAGAACACCGTTGGTCGGGTGACGTAGCGGCGCTTCTGCTGACGTGGCCGCTTGAGTTCCATGGCTGCAATATTTTCGCATTCATCCACTTAAAGATAACTAAGTGTCCCTTTAATTTATGTTGTCATCGGTAACTGAAACGCAGAAGAAATAGTCGACCTACAAATCTTTGCAATTTTGCCCTACTTTGTGCACTTTTCTTTAAAAATCTTTAAAGTTTGAGTGTAGCGGTTGGTCAGGGGCCCATATTTCCATAATTACCACGTGCGCTGGAGAGGAACTTATATCTATAATGCACGCCCAAAAGAACCGGTGCGTTAACACGAACAAGGGCGTTTTTCTGAACGCCGTAATGGATTTTCGGACGCTCTGCATGCGTGCACATAAATTCATCAACTAGCGCCTCCTGCGTTGCATCTTCGTTTCTTCCTATTCATCAAATTCCTTAGCAGCGCGATCGTAAATCATAGCTAAAGGATCATTTTGTCACTCCAGTTCGCGCGTATTTGTGGACGCCGCAACGTGAAGCTCCAATTAAGCCGTCTCTATGAGAGCAGTGAGACTCCATTTTTCAGAAGCCGCAGGCCGACTTGACTTTGCAGTGGCATCGCCCATCCTAAACAAGTTACACAAAACAGGACTTCGCGTGAAGCGGAAGACCATCTGTCCAGGAAAACTCGGGAGTTGTTTGCCATTCAGAATGTCGGGCAGTGGTGACGTAGATTTTCGTTAAATTTGTTAAAAATTGTATTTACTCTCAAAGTGCGAAATGGTGAGAGAGAGAGAGAGAGAGAGAGAGAACGATAACGGAAGAGAAATGATCTTTAATAAAAACTGGAGAGGTTTGCTTGTGACAGGCCAAGTATCCTAGCTCCAGTGAATGTGATGATAGGTGAAATGATGCACACTGTACATACAACACTTGACAAACACATAATGTGCACATGGCACAATATACAGAAATCTCGTTGAGGCCAGTGTCTTGCAGAAAAGTGAAAAGCTCCTTCGTAGCGCCGGGTGCATACGCAGCACTAATCCATGGTCCAAGTACGTGTTATAGCTCGTGTGTGAACCCGGAGATTCATTTAGTGTGGTCCTCAGAACGGCACTTTAACGTGCAAAGAAGCTATCGATTGCAGATCACGTGTGCTATGTGCTTTCACACACTGCAGGATTTGCCGCGGCAGCCTAGTCGTTATGGCTCTGCAGGGCTGAGCTCCAGCTTGCGGGCTCGATCCCAGGTGCGGAGGCCACATTTCAATGGGGGCGGTATGTGAAAACTCCCGCCTACTTAGATTTAGGTTCTTGTTATGAAACCCCAGGTGGACAAAATTATTGCGGTGTCCGCCACTATGGCGTGCCTCACAGTACGAACGTGATTTACGCAAGTAAAACAGCACAACTTGATTTATTTCTTTTATCTTGCATGCATGCTGCAGTGGAAATATTAGCTACTTAGTTTCACGAAAGAAGTGCTATGTATAAGCGACAACATTCAGGTAAATACGGTGCACACATGCGCGATCGCACTTGTCAAATCCACAGTTAGTACGATGACAGAGAGAACTACGCAATGTTCGCGGGTACTGAGGCATTTGCACTATGTACTATCTTCGATCCCCCATGTTGTGTCACTTCGTCGCAAGTGGAACATTGTTCGAAGCACAACCTCTCTTTTAGGTGTAAACATGATGCGCAGGGCGTTGAACTGAAAGAGAGAGAGAGAAAGCTCTTTATTCAAAATGCAGACAGTTTAGCCAGCGTATTTTCGCCTACATACGAAAATACGAAAGCATCTGGACATTGACAGTTAGGCCCACGCCCACTTTATACCGCTCCAACCAGTGTTGCGGTGAGTTGTAGTCCACCATGCATCATCTTTCAATTCGCCTCAAGTGTCTGTGCAGCGATTGGGACAGCATCGATCTACGCAGCGTGTGAGCCTGGCATCTGGTGCTTCGTGCTTTGGTTGTTTGTGTCGTACTCCTCCTCCTCCTCTTACTTTAGCTATTGCGCAATGCCTCTGGCCCTCCATATTTGTGCACGCATGTGTGTTTTTCGTCAATATCTTTTTTTTTATTGAAAGGTTTTATTCTCACCGTCTTCAACTCCACGGCGAGATTGCATCACCCTGGGCTCAGCAACCACTATTTCACAATATAATTTCTTCCTACCTTTCATTTATATTTTGCTCTCTCTCTCTCTCTCTTTCGCTCACTCGCTCACTCTTTCTCTCTCTCTCTCACACGTTCGGGATTTCGTCTGCATGAAAAATCAAAAGATAAATAATTTGTCATGGCAATGAACAGGCTTTGGTTCAAATGACCCTTTGAAAAGGGGATGTTGATAGGTGGATCATGCAGGAACGACACTGAAATCTTTGAAATTTTTATGGGGAGCACGGACTGGATGTTACGATAATCGCACTTCGATAGTTGCTCTCTCGTTCTCTCGATAAAAACGTTCGTGTAGTACACCAGAGTACGAACTGAAAGTTATGCGGAAAAAGCAAAGCGAGTGAAAGAAGCTCCACGCACAAATTGGCTAGAAAATGAATAGAAAAAGAAAGAAAATAGAAAGTCCAGCCATGCACAAATATGAGGAGAAAAAGAAAGAAAAAACGCTTATTCCTTGTACAGTCGGTGACAGAGAACGCACAAGACTCCGGCAAGTGGCCCCGGAACCGCAGAACTGTCACACACGATAGAACAAAGCAAAAACGAAATGAAAAGTGCATTTGCATGAAAAAGGAAAGGTCAGTGAACGTAGGATGCGATGCACGAAAGCTGACAAATCACAGGAGTCGCGGGTTATAGACCTCAATGCCCAGCGCTTATCCAAGGGTGGAACAGGAGAAGCGGAAGCCGGGACATACACTCTCTGCGTATATCGACCACCGGGTCTGGGAAAAATGAAAGTTGCGAGAGCGAGGTAACGGTGAGGGGTGCGCACATACCGTACGTACTCGTGTAGGACTCGCACTTATTCGAAATAATAGCGGGGCACGAGTCTTGCCTGAGTGAGACCTCATGGCTACCTGCTGACAATGGGTATTGGGGCGCACTTATGGATCTATATGTTGTGGACAGCTCCCAGATAAATGATATGTATAAGAAATTTCGATGTTGCCATTATATTTTCTTGTATTTATGTTAAACATATTATTTACTGCATTTCACATTTGTGTTTGGTACATGCATTGGTAATTGATTTTACTAAAGGTATGTTCCGTCACTAAATTACAATATTGTTTTCTCGTAGGAAAGCGACATCTGGCCGAATGGCCTTTAGCTTCATCTTGTTTGATTTTTTTAGTAGATATATTCGGAACATAAGCACAAATAAATAAAGTTACACAGATAGGGACTCATAACCCACCCAGGAAATTATACCCCTGTGTTCACAATAATTGTACGTAAGAGTGTTCTCGAAATCAGCCAGCGTTTGGCCAGCCATCGGTGTTAGAGATCGTAATATTGAGACAATGCCCAATGGTTTTGTTGCAAGTAAAAGCAACGTAATACGTAAGAGGAGCTTTTGCGATAAAGATTCACCCTAGTATTAAGTACAGTTCAACCGAAGCGTATGTTTTTGTTACTGAACTTAGTCTGCCACGGTGCAGCAAGTAGATGCTAATGATGCCCATTGGTGAAGCATTACTTCCCCGATGTATTTACCACCAAGAGGGTCAGGTGCAAGAGTGGTGGTCTTTGCACGAGATTGGTCCTACACGAGTAAATACGGCATGGATTGGCTCCAGTCGGAAAGGTTTGATCACACCGGAAGGGGATGGCCAGATATGCTCCCGCTGACAATAAGGTCTACCTCGTGTGCCCTAAAGGGAATAGGGTGTCGACTCTACCGAAGTTGCAGCACAGCAGGGAAACAAGATCGGCATCATGACAGCGCAGAAAGATGAGCGAAAGCAAAATAGAAAAAAAAGAAACAAAAGGAAGGGAAGTCAGGAGGTTTGAACAAAAAGAAGAAAAGTAACTGCCTCCACAGTGGTCAGAGGAAAAGTAGCCTACAGGAACTGCTTACAAAAGAAGCAAATTTTGGGTTACTACTGTGTCGCTGGCATTTCCAAGACGATTAAATATAGAAAGTATGAAGCTAGCTAACGTGAAAAGCACCTTCGTGCAACACGATTGTTTGTAAACATATGGGATTTAGCCATGCGCTTTATTTAGGTGTGTTAGAATAGTGAAATTTCAGGACATAATGGAATGCTGATATTTAGAGCAAAACGACCTCCGAATATAAGATCAAGTACGCGTATTTTCTCATTTGTGAGCAAAATTAAATATAAAGCTTTCGTGGAGCGTATGTCTGGTAAATGGAAGCGTTACTTCCATAATTCGATACACGCGTGTAATGCTATTGACAAATGAATGTCGAGTAACTACAAGGGGCTCGTAAAGAGCAAACAACCTTGACTTATGCGGTTCACCATGACAATGAAAGGAATCGAATAAGGCAAGAACACATAGCCAAGATGAAGTGTAGAGTGTTCTACTCGATTGAAGTATGGCTACTGCACCACACGTCTGCTTCAGGCGAAGTAGGCGGGGTGACATTGGCAAAAAAAGAGTACTTTACATAAACCAGGACAAAGAATTTGTGGGCTGCCTACCGGAGACGTCTTTATTGTACAAGGGGCAGTTGATTTAAAGCAGTGACCTGCCCTATATACATTCGCTGAGGTACTTGTGACTCTCCAAAGCATCCGCGCCAGTAGCCCCCGCTTGAGTTGGCTTTTTTTTTTCTTCAGACTCGAATGTGTGTTCTTATCCCTTATATTGAAGGCCAAACGATCGAATAATTGACATTTTCGAATCAAGAATTACTGAATAGCATGTTGTCACAACTCCAGTTTTATTTTAGTAGTCGGAGATCGCGTCGGTATTTTCTTCCTCACACAAGGTGTTTTCTTTAGAAAGTGGTCCCAATCTGGGAAAAGCTAACAAACTAACAGCGGTAGGTCTGCTACGTTGCGTTAACTACAAAATAATTATTTCAAAACTTTGACTGAGAAGCATTCATCTGGTGGCAAAAATTGCTCAGCATACGTGCACAAAATATAACAGAGCTAAAGAATGTTAAACTGAACCAAAGCTGCTACGTAATGTAACAGGGACAAACGAGACTAGCAAGGGACACGTGAGTGCATGTCTGAGTTCATCTTTGTCGCGCAGTTCTTTCGTTTCTTTTCTTTTTTCATCGTCCGTTGCTTTACAATTATTGGGCAGATTACAACAGTAGAAAGAGTACAGGAAACGCGTAATGCAGAAAACATTTACCTATTCGCCAATGTTAATCGTCTATTGCAAACACTCCAGCTCATTGCTATTTTGCGATGACTTTAACAGCCAGTTCTATGTCTCAAAATTTATCTTCATTCACTCTAGGACGGTTGAAGCAGCAAGACGGAGGCATAGGAGGAGAGTTTGGCCGTGATTATGGAGAAATGGTAAATAGAAGAAAAGCACAGAGAATAGACTGATGTATGACAGCCATGGGTCATTACTCATCGACGCGTAATTCATCGCGAGCGTAATTTCCTGCCTGACGCGCGACATTCGTCGGCACAAGTACACCCTTACGGCCAACGCCAGCTTCATGCGTATGAAAAGGCAACATTACGATTGATGGAGCAATGTACACAGCGCGAAGCTCAGCGACGAAAGGAGAAAATTGAAGGTTCCAATGATTTATTGCGAAACATGTTCCTTGGACTTTGATTCAGAAGCCTAACATTTAGCTTCGTTACACCAGTCAATACCAGAAGACGCGAGCAGGAAACAACGGTAGCCGTACAGACTTCGTGCGATAATAAATGTTTTTCATCCAGGAATGCGAGTAAGAAGGTCGACGAATCTAGAAAAAAAATAAAAGAAAGGTTTAAGAAAGATGCAAGATCGTTCTGACGAGATGAATAGTGTTCTCATCTGGTCATATTTTCTTTTTTACTTGCTGATACTTTTAGCATGGAGGAGAGTGAGAAAGAGATAAAGATAAACGTGGTGGGAGAGGTAAGGAGGTTACAACGAAAAGATTCGGGTTTGTTATCCTGCACTGGGGAAGGGCTAGGTGAAATGCAAGACGTAAAGGATAGCGGAAAGAAAAGGCAAAGGCACGATAAAAAAAATAGATAAGGTTGGGAACGTCCATGACAACTACAGTCTCTCTATATGGCCACTCGCAAGCAAAAATTTCAAGAGTGCCTTGACCAATTTGTCGTGTGACGACTGTATAGGTCGGCGTTCTAGGACCGTCTGCTCCGAAAGCGGCCAGTCGTCAAAAGGCGCCAGCGTGGTCGCGAGTGACTGCCTGTGTGCGCTGTACTGGGGACAACGGCAAAGAACGTGTTCGGTAGTTTCCGTGCTACCGCAGTGGTCACACGAAGCACTGTCTTCCCTTTTGATGCGGAAAGCAAAGGATGCTGTAAAAGCGACGCCAAGTCACAGTCGGTGAAGTGCCGTTGTCTCGGGTCGGGAAAGCGCAGGTGGAGGACGAAGTTGAAGACAGGGTTCCAGTCGATGCATACGTGTGTACTGGAAAGCTTGTGCGTTCCACAACGATTGTGTGGCATTGTTTGCAAGCACTCGAAGCTTGGCTGCTTCATCTGATTTTTACAGCAGGATTGCTTTCTGCAACCGTCTTCGTGACCAGATCAAGCAGCTTCATCGGAATATTCATTGCCCATTACGCCCTAGTGGATAGGGAGACACTCAAAGTGATATCATGTCCTTGCTCTGCGAGGCGATGAAGGAGCTTCCGGATTTCTATAATTACTTGCTCGTAGGGTCTACGGGGTAAAACGGAAAGAAAGCAATGCAGAGCTGCTTTGGAGTCACTGAAACACTCAATTTTTGAGGTGGTTCCTCTCGAATTAAGCGAAGTGTGCTACGAAGAGCAGCAAGCTTTGTGGCTGGCGATGTCGACTGGTACGGTATCTTGAACTTCAAGGTGGTTAGTTTCGCAGAAAATATCACTGATCCTGCAGAACCGTCCAGGGTGGACGGTTATGCATGAATGGGTATGATTGCTGTAATTTTTGTACAGCAAGAGCAGCGAAAGCTGCTTGACAGCTGCTGATGAGAGTTGTGTCTTCGAATTCCTCGTACTGTCAGTCGAACTTGTGGCTGAGCCAAGCACCAAAGGGGAAATAGAACTCTCGCTGCGGCTGTGTAATCCGATGGAATGTGTACACGATAAGGTAGTATTGTCTCCCAAAAAGAGGCATGTGGTCGGTCTTCTGGCAGTGAGGCGAGATAGTGGAGAAGGGCGCGAGCAAGGTGCCTGACGTGTGCTCTTAGCGCTTCGATAATTTTGTGAATCTTGGCTGGGTAGTGATGTGTCATTGCAATGGTTTCTAATGTTGATGTACATCTTGGTAACTCAAGACAGGCCTTAAGCGCCTGGACCTGAGCACGTTCGCTTGTACAGATGTTAGTTCTGCAGGTATTGGTCAGCATTGCCAAGCTGTACCTAAGATACCCGAGAAACAGCGTCCGGTACAGTTGCATCAATCTGTTTACTGAAGTACCCCAGGCTGTTCCTCCAAGAAACTTGAAAATATGAGAGATGAATGTGATGAGCTTCTTTAGGTATACGCCACATGGGGACTCCAACGTAGGTCACGATCGATGATTACTCCTAAGAACCTGTGCGTCGTGACATAATACATAGTTTGTCCATCGATGGATATGGCGTATCAAGTCATTTGTTTCCGGCTAAACGGGACCAATGTATATACTTCTGGGAAATTTCGAGGCCTTGTTCGCTAAGGTATGTCGTTATCGACGTCACATATTTTTGGAGCCTTGCAAGCACTTGAGGACGCATGGATGGAAAACGACTCTTCAAAGACTTGTTTGCAATTACTGATGGCCTTGATAAGCTAGAGCGCGAATTGCCAGCTATAAAGTTGTCTAGCTAATCATATACTTAATGTAATATTGTATATGATGACCGATTCCACAAGTAACCAGAATTCAAACACGGTATAACAAGCAAAACTTTTGCTTGGGCTAGTTGGTTCATGCTTGAAGTAGTAAAGGCAAGGCGCAGAAGACCAGGCGCCGGTCCTGTCATTTGTGTTCTTCTTCCCGAGTCCTGGTCTTCTGCGCCTTGCCTTTACTACTTCAAAAACGGGATAACAATTGTCCCCAGGATTTATACGATGCGAAATGATGTTCTCTAAAGAAATGCATCTCCGGCATTCGAAACTACAATGGCATGTCGCCCGATTGCAGAAGCAGCTTGAAATTTTTCCGTAGAATTGCCCTGAAAACAACAACTACTGAATGTAACTGCAGCGTGCAGTTCAAATTTGATTTTGGAAATTCACTTAGACGCCACCATTGCCTGCTCGCACTCAATGCTGCAGTATGGCCGTGCTGCGTGGCACTGACCGGCTTTGTCCTGCACCAGCTTGACCAACCGATTGTAGCCACATCCAACTTCGCATTTTGAAGCACTGTCAATATCTCAATAAAAAGCGATGTCTTCCAAGGCGCCTAGCCAGGAGCTGCCGAGATTGAGCGTGAGCAGGAAAGCGTGCGTGTGATTTGCCCTTAAGTTTGGCATAGTATGAGGCTGGTTGAACTTTCGAAACTAATCGAAATCAACGACATTTGACTGTTGCGATACCCAAAGTTTCATTCCTAGGCGGGCGGGCGTGGCCGAGCGCTAGCAGATGATAGTCAGTGACAGTGTGATAGTCGTAATTCTGAAAGTGCGTAATTTCCACCGAAATTTGGAGTGCAAATTATCGCTTACTTCAACCACTTGGCCAATAGCCGCCGCACATGGGAATCAGCTGTATTAAGGAGTAAGGCCGCAACGAAAGAGTAAGGAAAATGTTTCTGTTGAAAAGGGAACATTTTAGAAAAAGGGGATTTCGCGGCCCGCTTGTGAGCGCCACGTACGTCGCAGTACTGGAAAATTTGGCTGAGATGCTCACTTCAACTTATGCTATCCGCGAACATCGTTTTTTCCCCAAGTACGAGTGGTGGTGCAGGACCCCTCATAATTTTGAGTAGGTGGTTGTTTCAGGCACAGGTAATTCCGAGGAGAGGCAATATTGGGCAACGAAAACAGACGTTTTACGACTTGTACTAAAAGCTACGAAAGTATATATAAGCCCACACGCCGCGGGAAAGCATTCTTTAAAATGACGATTAGTGCAGGTGACTTTAATGACCTCACTCCTTCCTTCTTTAGCTATCTGAAGGTGATAAAGAAAGAACCGAGTTGTCGATAATGCGCGCATAAAAATCTAATCTTGTTACCAGGCACTGGTAAATCCGAAATAAAGCTCTGCTAGAACTGATAATGCGAAAAATTATTCGGACACTATGAACACTGTAAATGCCGCCTTGCTGGGTACCTCGAGCCTGAAACCCTCTCTTCTAAATATTTTGTCTCTTGAGTTCAGGTATGTAGATGCAGTCGTACAGAATTCCACGGCCTCAAATAAACAAATGAAGCGCAGCACGTTCTTCACTATATCTCGCTCGATCGCCCTCTCCATTTTCCATGCGAGTGCCATTTCGAAAAAGTTAGATAACCAGAGCAGCTAAAAACATCCTTGGGAAAAGAGTTCCTCGCTGGAGGGTCAGAGTAACCTTTCGCTCTTCTAATCATGCATACATTTGGATGTATATGGGCCCTGGCTTCAACTCTAGAGCCTTTATGAAACGCTGCTGGAAAGGGGGCATCCTTCTTATAGGATGCTCCTTTCCAACTGGGAAATTTCGGAGCAGCACGCTCGGGCGCCTCTCCCTGCGTCACTGCGTCAAGATAGCATCCGTTATTACGACCCATCTACATAAATGGCAGCTTAAGGAACGGTCGCCACAGTTTCTATGCGTAAGTATAGTCCGGGATGACACGTCCGGCGTGTCTCCGCACATGAAACGCCAAAGAAAAACAGAAAAAAGGAAACAAGAAGAAAAACGGCTTCCTTGGTGTCTTGTAAAAAGTTCAAGTCGAAGAGGAGGTCGACCGCGATGTCGATGGGGCCTCACTGCAAGCTGCACGCAAGGCAAGAGCAGCAGATCGGCATTTCAGATAAGCGTCGGGGACCCGAAAACGTTTGTGAGCACTTCAGTAGCAACGGCGTTTCGTCGTCGTAGTCCGCGGTCCCGCTATTCAACCAGACAAAACCCATTGGCAACGTAAATTTAGTGCACAGGGAAAGCTAATTTTGTCATTGTGAGACGTCATTGAACTACGTCAAGGACAGTACGTTTCTTGTGGCTCGGCCTGTTCCCTTCCGGCAGGGCTGCAGCGACACGCCGGAAGTATATTTCTGAAATTCATCTTTCATTCTTTAGAAATTCATTCGGAAATTCATTTCGCGACATGTGATCCTACATACAGGTGCAGCCTCTTCACGTTCTGGCTGGCTAACAGGTTTTTAGCGTGCGCTACACGAGCGCCTATAGGCCAGTGTGGTTGGTAGACCTCCGAAATTGAGATTGAGATTCAGATTTATTGGTTACAAAAAAAAGGTGTAGTTACATCACAAATTTACAGACGAGGGTCCCAAAGTGAATGGACTGTAGTGGGACCCTCGGTTAATAATACCATTGATGATGATATCTATAGACAGAAAATGAGCGGTATCATCAAATAACATCGTCCGATCAACTGCATTATTATACATTTCATTTAAAATCGAGCACACACAAAAAAGCACGTTATAAAAGAAAGTCGGGAAAAAGCATTAATGAAAGAAGAAATGACAAGTAAGACAGAAGTCAGAGATATACCGCCAGATCATAGTACAGTTATCGCAGGAAATGATATTTAAGGTAATTTTTATAAATTTCAAGAGAAGTACAGTATTTTATAGTTGATGGTAATTCATTCCAAAGAGAAATTGCAGCGAACACAGATGTTTTTTGCCGTAATTGGTATGAACCACAGGTAACAAGAAATTGTTGTTAGCTGCAAATCTGGTTATATTTTTATTCCGCAAAAGGTCAACTGCAATGAACGGAAGCTTGAGGTTATTATGAAGCAACTTGTGGAATAAGATGAGTATGTTAAATCGGAACAAATTATTAACAGGCAAGATATTGTACGCGCGAAGTAACACAGAGGCATTGGATTGCATGGAGCTAGAGGTGATGATGGGTATTGACCGATTTTGAATATGCTGAATTGATGATAAGTGACAAGTGCACGTGTTGCCCCATGAAATATAATTTAATTATGTAATTAACTTAATTAATTATATGGTCGTAATTATTGTGACTATGAATGAAAGCACAATACAACGCTAGCAGAGCCTCACGAGAAAAAGAAAGAGCGAGCTTTGATTAATGCACGGACACCAAACTCAGTCTTCGGCTTGAGATGCATAAGTGACAGCGAAATGTATACGGTTAGGGTCAAGATATATGCCAAGAAAAGTGACATCGTTTCAAAGAGAAATTGAATTAATTCCAAGTTTTAGTTCAGGAGTAGAAGTTAAGAGCTTCTGAGCACTTTTAAAGAACATAATAAATATCATTCGTATTCAATATCATTCATATTGTACGGTTCCTTTTCGAACACAATTTCCATTAGGTCGTGTGATCAATCATACAGTAAAGCGCCGCGTTAGCTGTTTCGATGAGGTTCAACATTGATACTGGGCCTTACGTACAGTCGACGTGCGCTTAGTGTTCCTTTGTCGGGAACGCTGCTCACGCCTTGGTCCACCATCTGACTCTGCCTTTCAATATCCTTCAGGCAGCAGCTACCGGCGGGAGCTGTAAGTACCTCGGCAATCACCCAGCGAGAGACCAGGCGGAGACCGATCTGTGGAACCAGCGCACCAACCGAAAATAAAGAAGCTATGCAGACACAAAGAGAGCACAGCCTAACACACAGAAACGGACAAGCTGCCTAATGAAGAGAAACTACGCGTGTAACCATGGCTCTACTCCAGCTTCACAGCTCGAGAAGGTGATTTTCTGTCTCCTGTAAGGAGGAACACTTGTACAGCCAGCATCCATTGAACACACCGCTTCACCTAGCGTACGTTCATGTGCAATACTCGGAAATAAAACAGCTTTTTCCACAAGCAAGTCGGAAGCATCTATTTACCCGTCGCCTCCTTCTTCGAACATCATCAAGGTGGATGCTATAAGTGGCGTCATCGCGGCGTATCGAAGTTGGTGTTGAGGCAAGAGCAAGCCCTGATTGCATCTAAAGGAGAAACAAGTGACAAAACTTGTCCCCTCAGTCACATTTGTGTAATGCGCAAGAAAGCCTCCTCGAAAGAGCTACATGGGCTTCAGATGACATATGCACACGCAAAGGGAAAATGCATGAGCTCGCATACGTGGGCTGTGAAAGCGTGATGCAAGTACTCAGGCATCGTTTGGAAACGAAAGACAAATGCGCCCTTAATGAGGGTGAAATGATCAAAGGGCACAAAGCTGTGGCACAAGTATCATGAAGTTAGACGGGCAACATCAAAGCGGTGACAGGTGAGATGACTGACGTCAGCGAGGGCAATTTGCGGATCACCGATGATCAGCATTTTTCGCCAGAGTGTAAAACCTGATACTTTCAGTAGCGCGTCACCTTGAGCCCAGGTACATGCTTTGCGATGAAGCGCGATCAAAGGTTTATTTTGTTCTTCGATGTTAACAAGCTTAGACCCTGCATAACAGAAAACTGATTTCTAGAGAATTGAGTGCACTTATCACTGAATCCTTTACGTGTAGAATGCCTAGATCGTAGTTTCCATCAGGTGCCTCCCTTCCTTTTCTCTCCCTCTGCAACTTATGAGAAGGTTTTACATATATTCGGCGTGCCTGTTTAATATTCTGCAACTATACAGTATTGTTCGAAGGCACGATGGACGAATACCGGTTGACCAATCGACTGATGAACTAACTAACTAAACTAACTAATTACCTAACTAGACGACCGCTCGGCCAACCAATCTACTGGCCGACCGACTGACTCACTGACTCATAGACCGATGATGGAAGGAACAAAGGAACAGACGGAAGAAGGTATGCTTTTCACAATGCTAATACAAATCAATATGCGCTAGTATTTACAAGTCGCAGGTTATTTATGTAAATATTACTTTTCTGCACACAAACGCCTTACTTTCAAAACCTAAAGCAAGCGACAGTTTGAGTAACACTATTTAGCCTATTCCGCACTATGTGCCTCTTTCAGCGCAGTTTCCCAAATCGACAGTGAATGGTAAAGTTGTTATGCTGTACAGCAGTTTCTGTGCTATGCACTGATACTGAGGCCCTGTTCTCTGTATCAGTGCCGCAGAGCAATAACCACACAGGCCAGTCTTAATCAGAAGCAGTGCCACGTCAGAAAGAGCTTCATTCATTTCTCTTCATCTGCCACCATCTCGTCTACATACAATGGTAAACAAGGAGAAACTTACTTTAGCACCATCAGCGTGCCTAAGAGCCCTGCTAGGTAGGTCAACGAAGCAAGCCCTCCATTGCTTGCGACCACCAAGAGAAGGATAAGAATCACAACCCATACAAGTATGCTGCCCGACTGGTCTCACACTGTCCTCTCCGCTTTCCTCCGGAATAGCGTCGACTGTGGCTTACGAGTGGCCTTGCCTTGCATTCTGCTAAGTGCACTGTAATGCTAGCATCGTAAAGCACATGAAGGCCTCCAACTTTGATGTTGTTGTCGTATGAGTACCACTAGCAAAATGCTGAAGCATGGGAAAGCAATAAAATAAAAAGAAGGTAACAAAGAAAAAAGAGCTACCAGAGCCTAAAGACGTTCTTACATTTCTTTCCTTCTTTTCTTGTCTTTGGTGACCAGTCGTAACTTAATGGACTGCTTTCCAAGCTTCCCGCAGCTGTCACAGCACCATTTGTGTTCATTGTCGAAGAAGTAGTGATCACACTGACGCACGAATGCACAAAATTACGTGCTCACAACGTTCTAAGAATGATGAAAATACGGAGTAAGCACACAGAGGCAAGGAAACTACGCACCACGTGGAAACCGCCTTCTTCCACGGCTCCTCCAAGTTCTTTATTAACGCTATTAGCCTTGCAATATGGTGCGTGAAATAACCGAACTTAAGCGAAGAAAAAGGGCGATGCCAGAGGAGCACTGCATCACTCACTTTTTCATGCTTGAAAATGGGCCTCGGTAGAGGACGCAAACGAAGGAAGGAAGAAATGCAAGGAGCGTGAATGAAACGAAGGAAAGTTAAGAGATCAGACAATGGCTGGTGGTTCACCATGCTGTCGACAAACCTGCGAGGAGGTCACTATGCGGTGAAAACATGTTCACTAGCACTCCTTTGTTCGGGCTTCCCTTTCTTTTGCGATGTCGTCGTACATCTTGCGAAGTGAGGTGCTTAGAAATCCTGTTTTATAGCGTTTACAAAATATTTATATGAGAGGTGTCGAAACAAGCGTGAAGTGGGCCATTATTCGGCCTTTGCTTATATAAACCCTAAAAAAGAAAGATTTGTTGGGATTGGGCCAACGAAATGCACCAATCTGCCATTTTGTTGTTGTGTGCTTTCACTTTACTTATTACAACAGCGAAGAAAATTTATGTTGCAGAAATAGCTGCTGTTCGGCGTATATTGCGAAACAGTGATGTGTTAACTAGCGTAATATTATCCGCAGTAAGGCTTCCACAAACTCATGCTGTATTGTTTGAAGTAAACGTCGGCATATGTTCGTCAGCAATCTCCTTTTGAGAAGAAAACATTATAGTGAAGCACCTAAGCCTAGTTGTCTTCATTTGTGTAGATGTTTAGATAGCGTCCCCTGGTGGTTGAAAAACGGAGAGATACCACTATTTCTTCCTCCTCTTTCCTGCCTTTCCCTTCTTCTAACAGGCGTAGTTAATATCCTTTTCGTCTTGCTTTCCTCCTATCCGTTCCCAAATGCAGTGTAGCAAACCAACGGGTTAATCTTGCTTTTCCCATCCCTTTCTCTCTCTCTCTCTGTCTCTCTCTCTCTCTTTCTTTCTTTTACCTCGGCACTACTATCTGGACAAGCAGCAGAACATGGCTTCACTCAATAGAGCGATAGAGCGGGAAAAAAACCAAAAGAAAGAGAGAGAACGTAAAGAAAAGATATCTCCGGTCGGCTACCCTTAGCGGAGAATGGGGAAATAGTTGCGAAACACGAGAGAACACGAAAACAATAACGATAACAATGCACAACTGTGTCTGTGGGCACTGTGCCACAGTCTGCAGGTGCCACATAATCATACACAGTGTCAACGTCCCATTAATACATTCAAATTCGCACAGTGCCCAGTCACAACTTGTCACACAGTCTTGTATGCCCTAGATAACGCAACAGTGTCTTTATAGCGGCTGGCGCTGATGTTCGTGTCGGTCAGCTTCCAAGAGTTTTACTAAGTGGTTCTTTCTTGTTTTGTCATACCTAAGGTAAAAAAGTGGCAGTGCAGTTTCGACAGAAAGGCGAAACATCGATCCCGATAGCAAATTAGTAGACAGCTATACGAAGTAAGGTTAGTAGTTTTATCGGCCGTACAAGCTTGTAAACATTACATTACTAAATAAATCTACAAGCGTGGTATCAGGCGCGCTCGGGCAAACATGAACACATATCTATGGATGACCGCGCACACTCGCTGTCAAAACGCTGGAGTGAGAAAGCGCGGCAGCAGCGAGAGAATTGACCTCCGTACTGCCGCCCGCTTCAACGTGAACACAACGCACACGAAGCTATCAGCGCTCGACCAACTCCGTCCAAGGCATCGCAGATCGCTTTCAAGATATGCCGCGCCATAAGCAGCCGCTGCCGTAGCAGAACGCCCCCCTCCATCCCTTCCCCCCGGTGTCTTGTGCGCGACAGAAGACGACGCACTTCCTCCCAGCTTTCCTCCCTTGCGTAGGCGAGATTGAGCCACCATTGCCGGCGAACCCTCACAGGCGTTCACTCGTGCATACAGCATACGGCACGCGCCGACGATGTTATCGCCTTTGGACTTTGTACGGGACATCACGGCGGCGGCGTAGGCAGTAATGCGCGTGGAGTGGCCCTATATTTGCTATCACACTACTATACCACAAGGTTTGGGTTTTCTACGAGGCGTCATAACAATAACAACAAAAAACGCTGGTAGAAGTCGCCTAAGCAACAACTCGTGCTAAAATTCGAAATCATTTAAGGCGAGCTCAGCTGGCGCTTGCAATAAAAATGGCGTTTAGGCGCAACGACAGGAGGTCGCGATAAATACGCAATAACTGCAGTTTGTGCTGAGTTGGTTCACTTGTGTTTATTGCTTTATCTTTTTGCTCCCTTAGGAAGAAAGCGAGAAGTGATTTAATGGTTGCTAAGGCAATGGAACGAATTTTTGGCACAGACTCAAATCCGAGTCTACACGACGAGACAAGCAGGAAAGTAACGCTCGTTTAGGGAAATTTATTTTCATTTTGTTTGCGAGAGGAAGGAAAATACTAAAGCAGGTTACCACAATCAAACTCCCTGAGCGCGGAGCATTTGAAGTGCCTGCTGAAAAGCGACTTTGTTGGCGTTGGTGACTTACGGCAACCGCTAGCTCATCGTAACATCCTGGTGAAGCTGCCGATGGTTTTTGCGTTTTCTTTGGTATTTGCACTTTAAATGGCGCACGAAAATTCACTGCGCAGTTAACGCTGGCAGGAAAGAAAGAAAATAACACGCACTTTTGCTGATTACGGGGCGAAGGAAAGACAAAAAGTTATATTGTACATATAGAGAGTGTCTCCCGAATTGGACATGGCAGTTTGAAGAAGCACTGCATTTGAACAGCTAGAATGGGAGAATTGGATTCCATGCCTTTCCCGCTGTGCCAAGCGACTCCAATTTTTGTCGCTCCGACGGACCCCTCTACTTTTATTTATATTGGTTTTTTTTTTGGTCGAGCTAGGACAAACGACGGGAAGGCCCAACAAGATTCGATCGCAAGAACAGTCAGGCGCTGTGCGCGCATTGGCAGCGCAGATGCTTCACGACGTTGAGTGCCCGCAACCAATCTGGGGCAAACTTAGTGCAGCAGTCGCAGATGAGCGAAACTTCACGTGTAGCACTATATTGTATTCCATTTGGCACACAAGATTCGATCGCAAGAACAGTCAGGCGCTGTGCGCGCATTGGCAGCGCAGATGCTTCACGACGTTGAGTGCCCGCAACCAATCTGGGGCAAACTTAGTGCAGCAGTCGCAGATGAGCGAAACTTCACGTGTAGCACTATATTGTATTCCATTTGGCACACAAGATTCGATCGCAAGAACAGTCAGGCGCTGTGCGCGCATTGGCAGCGCAGATGCTTCACGACGTTGAGTGCCCGCAACCAATCTGGGGCAAACTTAGTGCAGCAGTCGCAGATGAGCGAAACTTCACGTGTAGCACTATATTGTATTCCATTTGGCACACAAGATTCGATCGCAAGAACAGTCAGGCGCTGTGCGCGCATTGGCAGCGCAGATGCTTCACGACGTTGAGTGCCCGCAACCAATCTGGGGCAAACTTAGTGCAGCAGTCGCAGATGAGCGAAACTTCACGTGTAGCACTATATTGTATTCCATTTGGCACACAAGATTCGATCGCAAGAACAGTCAGGCGCTGTCCGCGCATTGGCAGCGCAGATGCTTCACGACGTTGAGTGCCCGCAACCAATCTGGGGCAAACTTAGTGCAGCAGTCGCAGATGAGCGAAACTTCACGTGTAGCACTATATTGTATTCCATTTGGCACACAAGATTCGATCGCAAGAACAGTCAGGCGCTGTGCGCGCATTGGCAGCGCAGATGCTTCACGACGTTGAGTGCCCGCAACCAATCTGGGGCAAACTTAGTGCAGCAGTCGCAGATGAGCGAAACTTCACGTGTAGCACTATATTGTATTCCATTTGGCACACAAGATTCGATCGCAAGAACAGTCAGGCGCTGTCCGCGCATTGGCAGCGCAGATGCTTCACGACGTTGAGTGCCCGCAACCAATCTGGGGCAAACTTAGTGCAGCAGTCGCAGATGAGCGAAACTTCACGTGTAGCACTATATTGTATTCCATTTGGCACACAAGATTCGATCGCAAGAACAGTCAGGCGCTGTCCGCGCATTGGCAGCGCAGATGCTTCACGACGTTGAGTGCCCGCAACCAATCTGGGGCAAACTTAGTGCAGCAGTCGCAGATGAGCGAAACTTCACGTGTAGCACTATATTGTATTCCATTTGGCACACAAGATTCGATCGCAAGAACAGTCAGGCGCTGTGCGCGCATTGGCAGCGCAGATGCTTCACGACGTTGAGTGCCCGCAACCAATCTGGGGCAAACTTAGTGCAGCAGTCGCAGATGAGCGAAACTTCACGTGTAGCACTATATTGTATTCCATTTGGCACACAAGATTCGATCGCAAGAACAGTCAGGCGCTGTGCGCGCATTGGCAGCGCAGATGCTTCACGACGTTGAGTGCCCGCAACCAATCTGGGGCAAACTTAGTGCAGCAGTCGCAGATGAGCGAAACTTCACGTGTAGCACTATATTGTATTCCATTTGGCACACAAGATTCGATCGCAAGAACAGTCAGGCGCTGTGCGCGCATTGGCAGCGCAGATGCTTCACGACGTTGAGTGCCCGCAACCAATCTGGGGCAAACTTAGTGCAGCAGTCGCAGATGAGCGAAACTTCACGTGTAGCACTATATTGTATTCCATTTGGCACACAAGATTCGATCGCAAGAACAGTCAGGCGCTGTGCGCGCATTGGCAGCGCAGATGCTTCACGACGTTGAGTGCCCGCAACCAATCTGGGGCAAACTTAGTGCAGCAGTCGCAGATGAGCGAAACTTCACGTGTAGCACTATATTGTATTCCATTTGGCACACAAGATTCGATCGCAAGAACAGTCAGGCGCTGTCCGCGCATTGGCAGCGCAGATGCTTCACGACGTTGAGTGCCCGCAACCAATCTGGGGCAAACTTAGTGCAGCAGTCGCAGATGAGCGAAACTTCACGTGTAGCACTATATTGTATTCCATTTGGCACACAAGATTCGATCGCAAGAACAGTCAGGCGCTGTGCGCGCATTGGCAGCGCAGATGCTTCACGACGTTGAGTGCCCGCAACCAATCTGGGGCAAACTTAGTGCAGCAGTCGCAGATGAGCGAAACTTCACGTGTAGCACTATATTGTATTCCATTTGGCACACAAGATTCGATCGCAAGAACAGTCAGGCGCTGTGCGCGCATTGGCAGCGCAGATGCTTCACGACGTTGAGTGCCCGCAACCAATCTGGGGCAAACTTAGTGCAGCAGTCGCAGATGAGCGAAACTTCACGTGTAGCACTATATTGTATTCCATTTGGCACACAAGATTCGATCGCAAGAACAGTCAGGCGCTGTGCGCGCATTGGCAGCGCAGATGCTTCACGACGTTGAGTGCCCGCAACCAATCTGGGGCAAACTTAGTGCAGCAGTCGCAGATGAGCGAAACTTCACGTGTAGCACTATATTGTATTCCATTTGGCACACAAGATTCGATCGCAAGAACAGTCAGGCGCTGTCCGCGCATTGGCAGCGCAGATGCTTCACGACGTTGAGTGCCCGCAACCAATCTGGGGCAAACTTAGTGCAGCAGTCGCAGATGAGCGAAACTTCACGTGTAGCACTATATTGTATTCCATTTGGCACACAAGATTCGATCGCAAGAACAGTCAGGCGCTGTCCGCGCATTGGCAGCGCAGATGCTTCACGACGTTGAGTGCCCGCAACCAATCTGGGGCAAACTTAGTGCAGCAGTCGCAGATGAGCGAAACTTCACGTGTAGCACTATATTGTATTCCATTTGGCACACAAGATTCGATCGCAAGAACAGTCAGGCGCTGTCCGCGCATTGGCAGCGCAGATGCTTCACGACGTTGAGTGCCCGCAACCAATCTGGGGCAAACTTAGTGCAGCAGTCGCAGATGAGCGAAACTTCACGTGTAGCACTATATTGTATTCCATTTGGCACACAAGATTCGATCGCAAGAACAGTCAGGCGCTGTGCGCGCATTGGCAGCGCAGATGCTTCACGACGTTGAGTGCCCGCAACCAATCTGGGGCAAACTTAGTGCAGCAGTCGCAGATGAGCGAAACTTCACGTGTAGCACTATATTGTATTCCATTTGGCACACAAGATTCGATCGCAAGAACAGTCAGGCGCTGTGCGCGCATTGGCAGCGCAGATGCTTCACGACGTTGAGTGCCCGCAACCAATCTGGGGCAAACTTAGTGCAGCAGTCGCAGATGAGCGAAACTTCACGTGTAGCACTATATTGTATTCCATTTGGCACACAAGATTCGATCGCAAGAACAGTCAGGCGCTGTGCGCGCATTGGCAGCGCAGATGCTTCACGACGTTGAGTGCCCGCAACCAATCTGGGGCAAACTTAGTGCAGCAGTCGCAGATGAGCGAAACTTCACGTGTAGCACTATATTGTATTCCATTTGGCACACAAGATTCGATCGCAAGAACAGTCAGGCGCTGTGCGCGCATTGGCAGCGCAGATGCTTCACGACGTTGAGTGCCCGCAACCAATCTGGGGCAAACTTAGTGCAGCAGTCGCAGATGAGCGAAACTTCACGTGTAGCACTATATTGTATTCCATTTGGCACACAAGATTCGATCGCAAGAACAGTCAGGCGCTGTCCGCGCATTGGCAGCGCAGATGCTTCACGACGTTGAGTGCCCGCAACCAATCTGGGGCAAACTTAGTGCAGCAGTCGCAGATGAGCGAAACTTCACGTGTAGCACTATATTGTATTCCATTTGGCACACAAGATTCGATCGCAAGAACAGTCAGGCGCTGTCCGCGCATTGGCAGCGCAGATGCTTCACGACGTTGAGTGCCCGCAACCAATCTGGGGCAAACTTAGTGCAGCAGTCGCAGATGAGCGAAACTTCACGTGTAGCACTATATTGTATTCCATTTGGCACACAAGATTCGATCGCAAGAACAGTCAGGCGCTGTGCGCGCATTGGCAGCGCAGATGCTTCACGACGTTGAGTGCCCGCAACCAATCTGGGGCAAACTTAGTGCAGCAGTCGCAGATGAGCGAAACTTCACGTGTAGCACTATATTGTATTCCATTTGGCACACAAGATTCGATCGCAAGAACAGTCAGGCGCTGTGCGCGCATTGGCAGCGCAGATGCTTCACGACGTTGAGTGCCCGCAACCAATCTGGGGCAAACTTAGTGCAGCAGTCGCAGATGAGCGAAACTTCACGTGTAGCACTATATTGTATTCCATTTGGCACACAAGATTCGATCGCAAGAACAGTCAGGCGCTGTGCGCGCATTGGCAGCGCAGATGCTTCACGACGTTGAGTGCCCGCAACCAATCTGGGGCAAACTTAGTGCAGCAGTCGCAGATGAGCGAAAC
Source organism: Dermacentor albipictus (assembly GCF_038994185.2). Taxonomy (NCBI): domain Eukaryota; kingdom Metazoa; phylum Arthropoda; class Arachnida; order Ixodida; family Ixodidae; genus Dermacentor; species Dermacentor albipictus. The sequence continues at coordinate 52,059,791 of NC_091823.1, read as the reverse complement.
TTCACGTGTAGCACTATATTGTATTCCATTTGGCACACAAGATTCGATCGCAAGAACAGTCAGGCGCTGTCCGCGCATTGGCAGCGCAGATGCTTCACGACGTTGAGTGCCCGCAACCAATCTGGGGCAAACTTAGTGCAGCAGTCGCAGGTGAGCGAAACTTCACGTGTAGCACTATATTGTATTCCATTTGGCACACAAGATTCGATCGCAAGAACAGTCAGGCGCTGTGCGCGCATTGGCAGCGCAGATGCTTCACGACGTTGAGTGCCCGCAACCAATCTGGGGCAAACTTAGTGCAGCAGTCGCAGATGAGCGAAACTTCACGTGTAGCACTATATTGTATTCCATTTGGCACACAAGATTCGATCGCAAGAACAGTCAGGCGCTGTCCGCGCATTGGCAGCGCAGATGCTTCACGACGTTGAGTGCCCGCAACCAATCTGGGGCAAACTTAGTGCAGCAGTCGCAGGTGAGCGAAACTTCACGTGTAGCACTATATTGTATTCCATTTGGCACACAAGATTCGATCGCAAGAACAGTCAGGCGCTGTCCGCGCATTGGCAGCGCAGATGCTTCACGACGTTGAGTGCCCGCAACCAATCTGGGGCAAACTTAGTGCAGCAGTCGCAGATGAGCGAAACTTCACGTGTAGCACTATATTGTATTCCATTTGGCACACAAGATTCGATCGCAAGAACAGTCAGGCGCTGTGCGCGCATTGGCAGCGCAGATGCTTCACGACGTTGAGTGCCCGCAACCAATCTGGGGCAAACTTAGTGCAGCAGTCGCAGATGAGCGAAACTTCACGTGTAGCACTATATTGTATTCCATTTGGCACACAAGATTCGATCGCAAGAACAGTCAGGCGCTGTGCGCGCATTGGCAGCGCAGATGCTTCACGACGTTGAGTGCCCGCAACCAATCTGGGGCAAACTTAGTGCAGCAGTCGCAGATGAGCGAAACTTCACGTGTAGCACTATATTGTATTCCATTTGGCACACAAGATTCGATCGCAAGAACAGTCAGGCGCTGTGCGCGCATTGGCAGCGCAGATGCTTCACGACGTTGAGTGCCCGCAACCAATCTGGGGCAAACTTAGTGCAGCAGTCGCAGATGAGCGAAACTTCACGTGTAGCACTATATTGTATTCCATTTGGCACACAAGATTCGATCGCAAGAACAGTCAGGCGCTGTCCGCGCATTGGCAGCGCAGATGCTTCACGACGTTGAGTGCCCGCAACCAATCTGGGGCAAACTTAGTGCAGCAGTCGCAGATGAGCGAAACTTCACGTGTAGCACTATATTGTATTCCATTTGGCACACAAGATTCGATCGCAAGAACAGTCAGGCGCTGTCCGCGCATTGGCAGCGCAGATGCTTCACGACGTTGAGTGCCCGCAACCAATCTGGGGCAAACTTAGTGCAGCAGTCGCAGGTGAGCGAAACTTCACGTGTAGCACTATATTGTATTCCATTTGGCACACAAGATTCGATCGCAAGAACAGTCAGGCGCTGTCCGCGCATTGGCAGCGCAGATGCTTCACGACGTTGAGTGCCCGCAACCAATCTGGGGCAAACTTAGTGCAGCAGTCGCAGATGAGCGAAACTTCACGTGTAGCACTATATTGTATTCCATTTGGCACACAAGATTCGATCGCAAGAACAGTCAGGCGCTGTCCGCGCATTGGCAGCGCAGATGCTTCACGACGTTGAGTGCCCGCAACCAATCTGGGGCAAACTTAGTGCAGCAGTCGCAGATGAGCGAAACTTCACGTGTAGCACTATATTGTATTCCATTTGGCACACAAGATTCGATCGCAAGAACAGTCAGGCGCTGTCCGCGCATTGGCAGCGCAGATGCTTCACGACGTTGAGTGCCCGCAACCAATCTGGGGCAAACTTAGTGCAGCAGTCGCAGATGAGCGAAACTTCACGTGTAGCACTATATTGTATTCCATTTGGCACACAAGATTCGATCGCAAGAACAGTCAGGCGCTGTCCGCGCATTGGCAGCGCAGATGCTTCACGACGTTGAGTGCCCGCAACCAATCTGGGGCAAACTTAGTGCAGCAGTCGCAGATGAGCGAAACTTCACGTGTAGCACTATATTGTATTCCATTTGGCACACAAGATTCGATCGCAAGAACAGTCAGGCGCTGTCCGCGCATTGGCAGCGCAGATGCTTCACGACGTTGAGTGCCCGCAACCAATCTGGGGCAAACTTAGTGCAGCAGTCGCAGGTGAGCGAAACTTCACGTGTAGCACTATCTTGTATTCCATTTGGCAGACTGATTCCTTTGTAGTTTGTACCTATTACCCACATTGTTACGTCAGAGGCTGTGTACAGTGAAGAACCAAGCACGTTTGGCAAGCACAAACAATTAAGTTGTTGCAGTGAATAGCTACGGTACACTTTATGCCACAGTAGCAAAGTAGGAAATACAAACTAATCACGTACATGCAATAAGACGTCAAGTGATAAAAAAAAAGTCAGGCGACGTCAGCGCCGTTTCTGCCCTTCTTTGTGTTATGCTTTAATTTGTGATATCATGTATCCATAGCGACAACATAGGAAGCGAGGCCAAGGCACAGTATTCAAGGTGCAACGTTTTATTTTCTTACGCCAGTTAGGTTGGATGCTGTGTTGGACTGCTACTGTAAATAATAATGCGAAAGCAATAAATGGCTCATGAAGCGCAAAATCCGGCGTTGGCGGCGTGACCAAACTATGGTCGAAAAAGGCTACGAACGAACCCACGATCGTCGGTGTAAATTAAGGCGAAGTTAATTGAGACACAGTTCAATAAGACAGACTGTATTAAGGCACTCGAACCCACAACGTTTGATGCGAGCCAAACCCAAAAATTTGGGTTTTAACTAAGGCGATGTTACTTAAGGTACAGTGAATTGAAGTAGAGCTAATTGAGGTAATCGAACACACGATCATTGTTGGAAGTTGAACCCTCACATTTGGTGGAAGTCGAACCCAATACGTAGCGTTGTGGCATAATGTCTAAGCATCGCGCAGTGGTCGCGATGCTTTCGCATTTATCCACGCAGATGTAACTCAGTGGCCCTTGAATTTTGTTCTTTAAACTACCATAGTCCTTCACCAGCACCATGAATCAAAGTTTCTATCTCCAGTCAAAGCGTGTCCAAGCTACCACAGTTTCCTTCATCTACAATCTTGGCTCGATGGCTCAAATTCGTTATTGTAGCAATACGAAAGCCCCGTAAGATTGTTATTCAGTATTATGACGATGTCTCATGCTTAGAACCTACGGACAGCCGTTTCTAATGTAGTAGTTATACTGCACTGATTCCTCTCAAACAAGCAACTTGCAAGTCTTGCTTTTGATAGAAGGTAATGCGTGTGACATTACGCGCTTTATTAAATGAAACTGGAGGTAGTTAGCGACTATATATAAATGAACATACTACAAAATCAATTATTGTAGCAAAGCGATAAAAATTAGCTAACGCAACTAGCACCGCCAGCAAAACAACACTTGTGAAGAATGAAAACCAACAAAGCTGACAATGGGACATGATCAAGAAACTAAGCCTCTATATGGTAGAGATGCCTTCTGCTCTATACTATGTATATCTTATCATCCATTATTCACAGCCAACTGATCATATTAATAACGCGGGCGAAGCGTATCATTGGCCACTGACGAAGGGCGAAAAATTTTAAAGAAAAATTAAAAGCGGTAAAGGCATTTCAACGAAATCGTAGCCCTCACAGACGACTCACATATTAAAAAGAAATAATTATAAAAGATATTGGAAACGCGCTCTTTCCTGTAAGCATACGATTTTTACGCTGCAAAACTCTTCGTCGCACGGAAGCGAACTCATTTCAACGTACGCGCGCCATTCGCCGCTTGCTGCCGGATCAAAGAATGGAGTCGGTCTCGGCGCACCCATGTACTTCTCTTCCTTCTTTGTGGCTCGTGCGGTGTTTACCCCTTCTTCACGCAAATGCGCGCTTCCAATTCCGGTCGTCTTATCCGACAGCGGGCCCCGTCAGGCGAAGGTAAAAAGTGTTCGCGAACTTTGCGCGCTAACGCGCCGCTATCGAGCCGAATACGCGAGCAGTCTTTACGAGACTTGAGGTGCCATTATGGCAACGATTGCTGCAGTAAAAGAGGCTTACGACAAACAAAACCGTAGAAATGAAGCGACGATGCAGCGGGTAAGCTTAGTATAGCGAACGAGCGTGCACCAATACGAGCACTAAGCAATAACCCGAACTTCCTCGTCGTAGAAAAGTACTCCGCGACTGACAGTATAGGGAAATGTGACGCGTAAACAGCAGAACCTGAAGAGTATTTTTCTTCTCTGAAGAGTGGGCTAAAGAGAGAAGCGTAAGCCTCAACTCTGTGTCAATGTTTCGATATGGGCCTTCGTTTTCATCACGGACTTATATTAGTTCTGGCGTTGGTTCTGGGCTTACGCTTATCTTGTTCGCCGGCGGGCTCTCAATTCAGGTATCTGTCTTTCTGTGACTTCATGTCCTCTTAGGATTTCACTATGCAGAGAAGCACAGCTCGAAGTGTCGAAGCGGCTACTGCAAAGCAGCATTCCGAAGTAAAGATAGCCCCCTAAGTGCACTTCATATAAGTTTAGTTTCTTTACTTGCGATGCGTTGCCGCCTTTTAAGTCGTTTCAAATCCTTTCGATGACCCAGCACGAGTAACAAATTATCCAAGCCACTACGCGCCTAAGCTTTTGAAAACACTCGCAGCGCTTTCTGAAACCTTTTCGTTGTATTCGAGTGCACGAAGCGTGAGCCTTAAGATGATGGCAGATTAGGTTCGTTGGTATCCCATTATTTCCGTTTTTTTTTTTGCAAGGTTGTGCAGCACAAGACAGTAAAGTGCTTCGCCCTATACGTTTTTTTAAACAGCAATAAAAAAGGTGTATTATTGGCGTCGATGTCTTGACATCATTTCATTCCTCTTTACCCTTCCCCCAGTGCAGGGTAGCAAACCAGAATTTTATCCGGTTAACATCCCTGCCTTTCCCATCCCGTTTATCTCTTTCTTTTGCCATCAGCGTTGCTCGCGGTGCAATTAGGCCAGCTTTTCTTTGTCTCTGCAAGCAGGGCAATATCAGATGAAGGACAAATACCAACCATATTCTAGAGCATTATGACATTCCCTCGTCACAAGGACAACCTTACCTAGCGCCAAATTCAATGTGAAATAAAAGAATAAAAGTTTCTCCATCGCAAGCATAAGCTCATGGAAAGGTTAGCTCCACTTTTTTTTTTTTTTGTAAGTGTGTTTTGCCATTGGCCGGTTGCCCTCGCTCATAGTATGCCCGACATCAGGATTGGCTGGCATAGGCTCTTAGGATGAACTTTAGCGTAAGAACGTTTGTTGTGAATACGGGCCCTGGTTATTTGCATTTCTCGAGCAGTAAATGGCTTCCTCCTCCGCTTCTGTATTAAATGCGAAACATCTGAATTTCAGCTACCAGTAGGACAGGCTATTCCAAAATCATTTTTAGGTATGGAAAACAACAACAAGAACAAGATGGCGAATATATAAAGTTATCTCAGTTGTATATAACATAATGACACAACACTAACAGTGCACGTCCGTAGATCACGAAGAAAGTAAATAAAAAAGTTATTAGACTAAAATAATAATGAAAGCACAAACAGGTCATGTCAACATAGGGGAAATTAAAAAGTGCACATTAACTACTGTTCACAGGGAATTTACTATTTCACCGCCTAAGAGGAAAATTTGTAGAGCCTCGAGAGCCAATCTATGTCTGTGCGCTAATGCGCAAACTCAGATGATGGCCTTATCTTTACGGGATTAAAGAAATGAGGCCTATGGGCTACCTCAATCCGTAAGCGGTATAGGAGCCCGTCCAGTGTGCGCTACATCTTGAGATTTCCAGCAACGTGCAGCACACGGTCAATGTTATACAGTAAGGACGACTTTGCATGGTGATAAAATCATGTCATCCGGCATAACTTGTTTCGCAGGCCACGACATAATACTTAAACATCATTATCGGCGTTGCTGTATTCTACTTGAAAACTACAGCGCTTGTTACCGCAGTAAGGCAATACATTCATTTGAGTCACTCGACCAGCAGCGCTCAGCACTGCTTACAAAAAGTGCTACGGATCTCATGGTTCCGTCGGTTACACATCTCACTCCAGACCTGAATAGCAAAAAAACTTCTGTCGAATTGATAAAAAAAAAATTATGCGAATCCAACGCAAACGAAATCTGTGTGAAGAAGGGTAGAGAGAACAGGTGAGCTTTCTTTGCCTCTTTCTTCAATTTTCCGCCGCCGCCGCCCCTGCTGCTGCCGTTAGCTGCTGCCGCTACTGTCCGTGGGACGTAGCTGAGACGCACGCTACTAACGCCGGACGCGTCGGGACATGGTTGGGACGTGGCCATGTCACAAAAACATAAAAGGCATGAGCTGTCGCCAAGAGATTATTATGTTGATGATTATGTCCCTTGCTCGCCAATTTATGTGGCGATTATTTGTCAAGCGAAGCCAGCGGCGTCCAAACCGAATTTCCCGCAACACGGGGTCCTTAACGCTATCGCATCAGTACATAAAAGGAGTGCGGCACAAAGAAAAGACGACCCGAGAAGCTCGTCTCAACATTTACGCCGCGTCGCATGTGCACACTGCCCTCTGGACGCCGTAATTAGGCGTGACCCCTCGCAAATGACCCCCGCAGGAGCTGCCGCGCTTGCCTCCGTGGCCACTCGCAACAGCAACGCACTAGAAGGAGGAAGTGGGGAGAATGCTACCGATGGAATAGAGAGAGAGGGGGGAGGCATTTTAGTGAGCTACAATGCTACAACCCAGAATGGCGCCGAAGCGAGCACTTAGTGCCGAGGAGAACGAATGCTCGCATAAAGCGTTGAGCGGAGCAAGAACAAACACAAGCGGAGCAGCCAAGCCAACACTTTATATCACGCCACGACTTTCGTATGCCGTCATATAACAGCGCTTAATAACGTCAATGAACGGAAACAGCAGACAAAGCTTCGCTTACATCGATTCCGACAGCGCGTGGGAACTGCACATATCTTTTTTTTTTTTTCACCCCGTTTGACCTACCCCAGAAGCCACCTACCAAATGCTCCAGAACCTAAGCCGCACGTTCAAAGTTATCTATTGCAACGTCGCCCATTTCTGCACTTACACGTGAAACAAAACTTTTACAGACTTACAGCACGTTGCAATGTTGAAAAAATTGAACACTGCTTCAATACTTTCTAACATCGGACTGCTTAGGTTTCCAAATAAAATAGAGCAATGCAGAAATCGTAGCACGAACGTGCGTCTTTCACCTTTCTTCACAGTGGCACTACGTTACTACTAATCAAATACTACTTTCGCAAAAATTCCGTCGAGTGCAGTCACATTTCGCAGAAAATTGCATCTTCGACGGTAAGCAGCATGAGTGCCCTTACAGTACTTGGAAGTGCATTGATGAGAACAAATATAATCCATCAGGTCAAGGCAAAGTACTTCAAAGAGAACTGAGAACCGGGCTCCCTCGAACATTGGCTGAACAGAGGGATAAAGCATTGCACATTGGTTCCGCCTGTGCGCCGGGCAAAAAGGTTCCACGTGAAAAAGAAAAACTAATCTGAGAGAGCCCATGAAAACCACCTTCATCGCTCTGTGACCCGCAGCAGGAAAAAAGCAGGCGGGTGAAAGCAGGAAGCTCTGGTAATGTTCCCATGTGCCTCGTAGAATGAAACAGCGAAAATTGGGAACAAGAGCAAAAGAAAACAAGGAGCGCCTGCGTTTGCACAGTCGTGGTTTCGACATGGGCAAGGAAACGAGTAGTCCCCTGTAAACTATATTATTTTGCTGCTAGCCGCCACAGCTCTCAATAGGCGCATTCAGGTACGCACACAAGGATCAAGTGATGGGGGATAAAAGTAAGATTACATATAAAAGAAGTCAGAAAGTTACAACACCATTCCTGTTCTGCCCTACCAGCATGCAGTTGCTTCTTCTTAGCTTTCTCGTTTGACTGTGTTCACAACTGCCTGTAGAGGGCGCGAAATCTCACTTTCATTTCTCTGCAGAAGAGAGCGGTAAAAAAAAACGAAAGAAAGAAAACCTGATTGATGGAGGATCAGAATCTCATCTGGCGACCTAGCAGTGTTTCCAGCTTTACGCCCACACTTTTCACTTTTCTTAGGAGAAAAGTAAATTGGACTTGTTCTATATGATCTCGGATTCAATGAGTGTTCACGTGGCTCGGTTTCAAAGGGTATGTCAATAAATTACCATCGTCGCGGCAGTGGCGGCGCTGGCCGGGCGGGCGACCGACCAATTGTGCTACGTACGTATGCGCATGCTTCTTCTTAAACCATGGTACGTTCACAGCGTCCGTCGTACTCACTAGCAGTCAGCAACTCCGCTCAACAAAAGGCTCCCGCGCTAGTGTGTTAAGTCAGACTTACGAGGACGGAGTTGAGCCCTGTTTAGCCTTTTGAATCTGTGCGAGATGAAAGCAGGACATCTATCTATCTATCTATCTATCTATCTATCTATCTATCTATCTATCTATCTATCTATCTATCTATCTATCTATCTATCTATCTATCTATCTATCTATCTATCTATCTATCTATCTATCTATCTATCTATCTATCTATCTATCTATCTATCTATCTATCTATCTATCTATCTATCTATCTATCTATCTATCTATCTATCTATCTATCTATCTATCTATCTATCTATCTATCTATCTATCTATCTATCTATCTATCTATCTATCTATCTATCTATCTATCTATCTATCTATCTATCTATCTATCTATCTATCTATCTATCTATCTATCTATCTATCTATCTATCTATCTATCTATCTATCTATCTATCTATCTATCTATCTATCTATCTATCTATCTATCTATCTATCTATCTAATCAGGGTAGCCTTCGAGGAGAGGCATCACTCAGTATGAAGAAATACTGCACGATAAAATAGTCGTCTTTCATGCAAGTCGGAACTAGAAATGCTGAGTGAATATTTTGTCGCCGTCGTGATGGTCCTACCGTTTTATTCCACACCGCCATCTTTGCGCGACCCGCACCGGGAACGTATACGCAGTGGCGACAATGCGCGAATCAATGCGGCACGTAACGCGAATATAGTAGGACATAGCTTCCATTGGTATACGTGTCTACGTGATGCGTAAAAACGAGACAGAGGGGCATGAGGGAGAGAATAACTGACGCGAATCTGTATTCCGCGGTGCTGGACAGGCCATTTGACCAGCGTCGATCAGCAGAAGAAATTGGAAGCTAGACAGAAGAGGGCAACGTAAGAGCACGAGAACGTAAACCACTGAGAGAAGAGACAACGAAGTAAATACAAGGATGCGAAACGATCAGCTCCGAAAGAAGCCGGTATCGTTGCCGGCCAGGCGAGTCAGCGGTCGTGTAAACACAAAAGGGAACGATCCCACCAGCTAGAAGCAGATTGGGCCCGAAAGCAGGGTTGGGTGCGTCCATCTCTACGTGTGTGTCTTCTGTACAAGAAGAACAGAAATGTATTGCTTGCTCGCATGTCTGTGTGGGCGTTCTGCCACTGACGAAGCCAGGGTTTGTCGAACAACCCGAGGCAGAATTGATTCGGCCGCCGGAGGGCAGGTAGTAAAGGAGCTCTAACCGAACCGCATCGCAGCTTCCAAGAGGAATAATACCGCCATCTACGCGGAGCGACATTGAGAAAGGATATCAGAAGCTCATGTGTTTTAATGTCACTGACACTGAGAGTAGCCAAAGCTAATTAACTTTTCCGCCAATGAGCTTTTAAATAGGAGGCACCACCGCAAAGCTTTGAAGAGTCGATTACTTACCTCGTCGCCCCTCACCTCTTTCTCTGTCTGTCGCAATGATGCAGCCCATTCAAATAACTTTCCTTCGGGCGAATACCTTTTGATGTTAAGTGTAACAAGGAGTACAACCTACGACGCCATAAAATGTTGCGTTCACTATGCTTACTTTCTTGAACCAAGAGGCTTTGCGCTTTCTCAGAGGCCTGAAGTGCCCCGCGGCCCAACACACCGTGACTGTATCAATCAAGACGGAAAGGAGGAGGAGATATCAATGAAAAGAAAGGAGGAGAGGTTGGCCGGGATAGTTTATCTCTAGCATACTAAAAGCTCAAGTGATGATGATGTGGCAGAGGGCCTGCGCAACCCGTCACTATATATATAGCGTTAGTGATACGGACACAGAAGAAAAACGTCTGCCCTTAAAAACGAAGCTAAACATGCACACTTGAAAAGCATCGAATTTTGCCTCACCGATTTCACTAAATCATGCGCAAAATACCTTGAGTTTATAACATTCGTTTCCAAGAGCTTAAGGCGTGAAGGAATAGCGATAATGAATTATGAAGTTGACTACCCTGCCAAAACACGTGTTCTTAACTTCGTTTTTCGTATCTTTATTTTCGGTTTTTGCTATTTGCCGCATAGTGATCGCCAAATACACACCGAGAGCATTTGCAACCATAATTCCAACTCCTAGCATGCAGCGAGTGTCTCTTTCGTCTTTAAATTTGTCAAAGGTGTTTATATATGTATATGATGTATATGCATATGATGTATATTATACTGTATATGGTGGCTTTCCAGGACAATCAGCTCCGAAAACGGCCAGTCGTCAAGAAACGCCAGCGCGATTGCGAGTGACTGCCTGTGTGCGGTGTATCGGGGATAACGGCCGGTCGTGTGTCACGTGTTCGACAGTTTCCTCGCGGCCGCAGTACTATTTTTCCTTGTGATGTGGAAATCAGATGATTTTGTAAAAGCGACGCCAAACGACAGTCATTAAATTACCGTTGTCTCGGGTCGGGATAGTCAAGGTAGAGGACGAAGTCGAAGACAGGGGTCCAGTCAATGCAGACACATGTGGTGGAAGCTAGATCTTTTCCACAACAATTGCGTGACATCATTTGCAAGCATTCGAAGTTTCGCTGCTGCATCTGTTCTTGATAGCGGGATTGGTTCCTGCACGCCGTCTTTACGAGCAGATCGAGTAGCTTCAAGGGTATGTTCGTCGCCCATTAGGCCACAGTGGATAGGGAGCCACTAAGATGTGACGTACTGTCCCTGCTCCAGGAGACAATGAAGGAGCTCTCAGATTTCCAGAACTAGTTTTTCGTAGGGTCCGGGACGTAAGACGGAAAGCAAGTAATGCAGAGATGCCTTGGATGCCACTGAAAACGCTCAATTTTCGAAAGGGCTCCTCACGAATCATGCGAGATGCGCTATAAAGAGCGGCAAGAAATTAGACAACTACAATAAGTATCAGGACCATAATTTTAAGTGTAAACATTCGCTTACTAACGAACTTAACAAACATGGTGTCACGCGCACACAGGCTATGGCCACGAGCACTGGCTGTCAGAGCGCTGGCGTTATAAAGAGAGCTAGCAGCGTGGAGCGAACGCTTGGTGCTTCCTCTCACTCACCGCGTCTCGGGAACTTGAGATTACGTGGTCTCTAACACTACAGGCACGCACGAAGACAGCGCGCATGAAGCCACCAGCCATCTCGGCTCGCCCACACTGTTTGACCCGCTACAAATTACCTGCAAGATACAGTGCGTGGGCCGTGTAGGCGCCCAGCCGCGCGGACAGGCATTTGCAGTCACGACCGCGTTACAAGAGGGAGACGGGTGCTCTCCTTCACTAGAGCGCACTTAATCGCGTGGCCAAGGTAAATATACCTGGTAGCGAAGCTTCCATAGGCGCCCATACGTTCAAAACATGGCGGTCCATCAGCGGTTCATGGGGCTTAGCGCCATCTGTATGTGGTGGGAACACTTCCGGCGGAAGAAAAAATAATGTGACGCCATGTCCGTTAAAAGCAAAAGTGACGTCATTTTGTTTTCGAAGGCACGAAATTTGTTTTGTTGTCCTGCCTTTGGAGCTATATATTCAAATGCCCCGTCATTCGACTTGATGGGCGTTTCGAGCTTTCAACGTAAAAAGCGATGCAGGAAAAGGCCAGCTGTACGGTTATCGAAATCGCATCCCTGCACAAAACATACTTTCTTTGGAGGCCGACGAAAGCTTTAGGTGTAGAGTGCTGATCCTATTGTCGGATGCCAAGCCCGTCGGCCAGTCGCACGAAAACAACTACACAATTACCTGCGGTCGTAACTCACTACTTTTGACTGAACAGATTAAGAGGCGTTGAAGCTACCCGCGTCACCAAATTGAGACAAACTTCGACAAGCAAGAAAGCGCAATACGAGTGCGCCTTTCTGCCCATTTAAAGACGTGCATTGCATTGCGAGTGATAATGGCGTCAACGCCCCCTGTAGAGATGGGCGCTGAAAAGAAATGCATTTATTAATAATAATAAAATTAAATAAACTTGTATTTTCTTAACTCGTCACGAATATATAAAATTGTCTAAAAATGTATTTTCCTTGAATGAGTCTAACTGTGTCTCGCTTGAATTAAAAAACGCGTTTTTCTTTCCCAATGTTTGTTCCCTCCAAACATAGTCGCGCTTCAATCGCTGCTCCCATAACCCCCCCATGCTGATGTCGGTGGCAATCTGTACTGAACCGCTTTTCGCCCGAAGCTTCGCGACCTATTTGAATCGACGTTGGCGTGGCCGCCTACACTGGGTGCGCAAGAAGAATGCGCGTCAAAGCACCATCGCTCTCGGCTCACTCTCTAACGCTTTATCTAGCATCCACAGCATATGAAACGCGGGGTGCGATAGGATCTTATCGCACGTGGACTTCATACCGAACATAATGGTGACGACGATGACGAAAATTCATCTGGAGTCTCCCTATAATGGCTATCGAAATACAAACAACCAAAACGAAAAGTGCGTCCTGTCAAGTAGTATCAGCAGTGCAAACCACATATGTTCACATAGAAGTAGGTTCATATTGCGCCTTTGTAATTAAAGACGCAAGACTCTGAGGTTTCCTGGTTATGTGGACACTTTCACGTACCTGGCACCACTAAGCACGTGTGTAGTGCATGTTCTGCGAATTTGTGCGACACCCGTGAATAACGAATAATGCGTATCATAGAAGAGCACGCAACCCCTGTCCGCTTTCCGACGCAAGTTGCGTACATTCCCGTACCGGGACATGATACCACTACACCATAAATATCTACAAGCCTCATGTTAGACACTTTGCTACTGATTGGCTGGACATGAGGTTTTAGGAAAAGAGTTGTGCTGAGTACTTTTTTTCTATCCAGCTTCTTGCTCTTCTCATCGTCATCATTTTCTCTCTTTTCCCACCTTCCCATTTTTCGTGTGGTGTAGCAGGATAGTGAACGCTGTCTCTTGCAGACCAGTCTCCAGGTTTCCTGCTAATTAATTCTTTCGGTTACGATGCGTGACCTCTCTTCAGAATGTAGTCCCTAAATACATTGCATCTCACCCGTGCGTTCCCCTCTGCATTATTACGATCGATTTGCTTGAGTGATGTAGTTTAACGTCCCATCCCACGTGACTTCTGATTACACTAAACCCCAGAATGTTGTATAGCTTCACCCGAAGCTCGCAACATGCAGATTTTCCATACGACCCACACGCGAATGTGGCTGCTGCAGCCGGCAGTCGAACTCGCGACCTCCGGTTTTGAGATACGTCTTAGCTCGTGGCGACCGTCCGTCACTTTGCTGTCCCCACCGCAGGGGTCATTGCCCCCTGCTCGAACCGAAGTGGCTGTCCGACAGGCCCCTCCCCTCCCCCCTCCCCACTGCCACTCGGCAAACCTACTTTTACTCTTGAATAAAGCCCATCGACTCTCGCATTGTTATATTCTGACGAGTTTTCTGCGTGGTACAGCACAACTTCAACTTTCGTGCGTTGGAACAGGTGAATAAACCGACCGCTCCTCCGTGGTCTCACCGATCGGCGGCGAGCGGCATGGCGCAAAACATAGCTACGAGGTCCATTAGCTCCGCGGCACAGAAAATTATGTTGGCCTTCTTTTGTATATGCGGCGCATTTCCTCCCGCCTTCCGCATGCCACGCTCGTTTTCCCAGCTAGTGTGTTGATAAATTGTGCATCCAGTGCACAGTTCACGGGCGCTTGCCCCCTTTTTTTTTGCATTTAGCTGCCATCGAATTGCTGGCGCCGTGGCTGAGATTTGATACCTTGACCTCGTGCTTAGCAGTGCAACGCAATAGCCGCTAAGCCACCACGGCGGGTATCTAGTGTGGACGTACCTTAATGCAAATGATAGGACTGCATACAAAATATGTTTCAAGGTAGATTGAAGAGACCTACACTGTCTAAAGTGAGCGCTTGACAGCGGTAAGTGTTAAAAGATAGGTAAATGTATACAATGATAATCAATAAAAATAATAAACGAGACATTTAGGAAAGTTACATAAGTGCGCACAAATCGGCACGAGAGTAAACAATGCATTACCTTATTATTCAAGAGAGAAACTAACATATGAACTTGGCACTGTATTTTACAACTTTTTTAATCAAACACGAACTATACGACAAATCAAAAGGTAAAAGAGTCTAGCAATTGCCTCGTGAAGTGAACACCGAATCTAAAACAGTGCAGCGAGCACCGGCTTGCTTAGCTGTACAAGGAGCATTCTTCGTTGTACCTGAATTAATTTGTCAAAACAGCGTGCGGCCGAGCCACACAAAGTTACCTCACATGCCACTTTCAACGCGGTCAACGGGTAAAAAGTGAGTACTTGCTACAGTGTGGGCTATCCGAACTGTCATTAGTGATCGACAAGCAGAACTTTAAAGGGATGACCAGTCGATAGATCTTGCGAGATATGATCAGCAGCAAACTTTTGTTTCTGACTTCGCAACGGTAATCGTAAGAGATTTGCAACTCGAAGCAATAGCTATGCAACAAGGTATTATTTAGTCACGTCGTACGCTATGCTCTTAGGATCGAGGGGGATTTGATTTTGTCTAGGCTGTAGGAATGGTCAGGATTTATTGCGATTCACAGGCGCGTGAATTACAACAACACGGGGCTAAAAAGAAAGTGCGGAGTCACTCACAGCGCCACGTTCTCCACGAGTATTGGACTCTTTATTCCATTCGCAAGTGACAACTCGCGTTAAAGCGCAGCCATCGAGTCGGCCGAAACTTGGAGATTGCGTTCCAACTTAAATTCGCCCGTAGCCGTCGTCGTTGTCGTCGTCGTCGTCGTTGCCGTTTCGTGATGCGCGTTTTTGTAATCTCGCGTCAAAGTCGCCGCCATCTGTCTTCGCAGATATTTGAGAGGGGGAACAATGCCGAGAACCGCAGCTGCTTGAAATTTCACCGGAGGCGACGTACGACGGCGATGGTAATAATACAAGGAAGTCACCAGTTTATTTTATTTTCCTGGAATCAACCGCTTCTCATCTTTCCTCACCGGTGGCTCGTCTCCGCCATTCTTGGGAGACCTTTTTTTTTTCCGCAGCTAGTACCGTCGTCCGGATAGAACATCAGAAGACATGCTGTTCGTCTTAGTCGCGCACGTATATTTCTTCCTGTCTTTTTCCCTTGCTAGTGGTCTCTGGCGGCCAAGAAAATTGATTCCGTGAAGAGGCCTTTTCTATGAAAGTCGATGGAAAAGGCAAATCGATGGACTGTGTCTTGAACGTCGGGGCCACATTAGGAGAAAATTTTTTGTCTTGAGTCGTGCTTCATAAATTCGCACTCGTCACTTTTTAAGCTTATTGTAGCCGTGGTACATTACCGAGACACAACGCGCACGCAAATTTCATCACAACTTTGTTTGTTTAGTTTATTTTTGATTTTGTTTTTCTTGTTTGTTTCTTTTTTTTCTTTCCTTTCTTCTGGCCTTCTTTCGTTCTTTTTTCTCTTTATTTACTTTCTTTCTTATGGTTCCGTGCATTCGGTACCTCGGTATCGAGAGTGCCATGCAGGTGTTAGCTGTCTACAATTGTTTATTTTTTGTGATATTCCTGTAGAAAATCGCACTTAGATACATAGCCTGAATACATACTGATGGACGTTTAAACTTACTAGATTACTTATAACGATGGCGCACGCGTCACTAGGTCTGGTCTTTCGCTTTTAGAACCACTGCGAGCAGGTAATTTTCTTCACTGTGTACCGAGCTCTCTTCCGAGTGCTCGGTTCTTCTGTCACTTCGAAGACAATTTCGCATGCTACACTTCTCCCATCACCAGTGAAAAGTTTCTCAAGCCTAATTACCGTTTTTTTTTTAGTCAGTCTGCCTTTATTGCACACAGGTGATTTAAACTCAATGTATCTTAGGCAGATAGCCTGTAACGCTCACGGAACCCAGTACAGTATGCTCATTGTTTTATTAGTTTTTTTTTTTAATGAAACTAAATACGCGGTTCTCTGTCGCGCTATAGTGGCGATGGCTACTCTTCAAATTCAAAGACTGGTTTTGGGGAATAAGGGGTGGTTCTCTTTCAGGTGGGCTTGAGTGGAAAGGAAATTTTTCTTCCAGCGCGCACACTGTCTTGCATACGGTAATCGCGCTATGCAGCGATCGAGAAAGTGTTTACAATCGGATGAAAGCACGTAAAGCCTTCTTTGTTTAGCTTGTTTTCTTGTTTACACTAATGACACTCTGCATGTATAGCAGCAGCAACAATGAACCCCATTCATAAAGCGTTCGGCATTAAAGGCACTCGGCGACTGCCGAGTGCCTTTGCTGTCACTTGGTTTCGATGGCGACCGGTCACCGCCCGTTCTTCCCAGCTGGCCTTGCTTGTGTGTGAGCGGCCTTGTGGATAGCGAGGCAGACACGTAAATCTTGACTGAAAAATGAAATCATACGGATGCCAGACTTCTAATCCTGACAGTCTCAAGAGGCAAAGAATAGAGAAAAGGGAGGAAGTTATTTAGAGGTAGAGAGTACATCCAGAGCAGGATCTGGTTGGTTATCGTTCATGAGGGGAAAGGAATACGGGAGAGATAAAGAGAAAGGAAAGCGGCAATCAAAAGGACGGTGTAACGCATACACAAACTACAGATCACGCGCAACCTTATCATAGCCTGTTGCATGTGCCTGTTGACCTACAGAATTGAAACAACGCTTTCGTAGCATTAATTGTTGCTACAAAGCTACCGATTTCTGCACTCATTGTGGTCGGATGTCTAGTTTGCCTAACGTGGAGCACAGTACTCTTCTTCTTTTTTTGTCCGCACGGGTTGCTATTTAGCATAGCATAGTTGCATGAATGAGTGCGAGGGCAGCCTTTGTATACGAGCTGCATCAGTCGCCTGCGAAACATTTGCCTAATTAATCATTCGTAGTGTTTAGGTTCAACTTTCCGTGTCCTAGCACCTCCAAGCACTTTCTCTCGTGTGGCCTTTGCCCCTAGAAACACCTATAGTGGATGGGGAACATCTGCTGCCGATTGGGACACACAGAACTTTGGTCACCATAGCACTTGCTTGTCCGCGCGACAAAACAGACCGACATAAAATAACATGCGAACCCCATGACAACAATACAATATAAAGGTCGCATGCCAATTAAGAAAGCTCAGTTATGGATGAGTCGTTTTGTGAACCAACAAACTAGAGGTAGAAGACGTCGTCTAACTCACCAACGCGAAACGCCAGCGACTGGAGATTGTCGTTTTCTTATATCTAAAATGATCCACAATAAGCGCCGTCAAAAAACTTGGTCATAAGGTGCAAGTTGAAAAGCGTTGTCCAAACGTTCTACCGCAACAAATAAAAAATGTGTTTTAGTAATAGCAGAGACTAAGGCAAACACAATGTTGTGATGTGACAGCGCGAGAAGGTCGACCCCTCGTACTATCGCTGCAGCAGAAGTTGTTACGGTTCCAGCGCCAGAACCAGCGTATGCCCGAACGACGTTCCTCCCCCCTACATTCTCCCATGTCGGAGTCGAGATCCCACGCGATGTTTATGTCGTAACCTCCACCTCATGTTATTTGTTGCTTCCTCTGTTATTCCTCATTTATAGTGTCCCTGTGCAAAGTGTCCAGCCCACATGCACTCAATGCTCACTTTCTCCCCTTTTCCTCTTTCTATTCCTCTTTCCCCCACCCGCATTGTAGTGTAGCAAACCGGATGCTCTTCTGGTTGACCTCCCTGCCTTTCGTGTCCTTGCTCTCTCTCTCTCTCTCTTTCACTCTGTTCTTCCTATATTACCGCGCGTTGCATTTGCCGTGACGGTTTTGCGCGCTCTGTGTTTCACGGGGTATCCCGCAGTTCTTATCAGCTATTTATGATTTACTATATGCACACGTGACATGTGCGAGCGAGCTGTAGCATCATCTCTGCTGGCGTTTCTTCTCCTTTCCGCTGACTTCATTCTCCACTTCAATGCTTTGTGCTTAACATCTGTAGCTCCTATCTGAATGCATAGGAAAGTAGAAATACATTTTGCTCCGCATCCACTGCCCCGAAGTGATCTCGGCTTGATGCATTAAAAATAATAAATTTGCAATTGCTCTATTGTAGCAACTATATTTGCTATTCAGATCATCAATTCTTTTAACAAAAATTGCTTAATGCTGCAAAATGTTTAGGAAATCTGGAATGTCACGTTTAGAATACTGTAACTCATTGATGAAAACATTATCTCAATTCTGAAAGCTAGACCTACTGAGATAAATTGACGTATTGTGCACCGCTCTTAAACTCACAACGTTTGCAAATAGCGCTTTTGCAAAACTTTGGTAAAAGTAGGGAAAAATCTTACGCAAGTTGTAAACTTATGAACTTTTTTTCCCTTCAGGTGCCCTAAAAGACGCAGCTTACAGAACTGCGACGACCACTTTTGCCAGAGTTTCGAATTTGTATGCTTTGTGGTTCAATATTATCTAAACTGACCACTTTTTGGCAATTTTCGCAAAAGGTCAGAAGCTCTGAATCAAATTCCTGCTTCCTACAGTCTTTAGAACTCAGCTTTCTTTTGTGATTCTAAAAAAATTAATTGAAATTTGTCGAGCGGTTTTCTACTGCGAGCGCTTCTCCGTTTCACCTGTATTAGAATAGAGAAATTGAAGCCTACTCTAAGCTAAAACTTCCTTTTAACTGTGCCATAAAAAGATAAGGGAGGTCGGATATATAGATGCCCGTCCCATTTGGCTCAACTCCGGCCTTTTTTAACTTTGATTGGCTTTACGCCGGCTATGCTTCGGTGGCGCGAGCTTTTCCTGCCCTCCGTTCCACGCACTCTGATAAATAATCATGCATACACGCCTTTCGGTTCTACAATGTGAAGCCAAAGCATCCACCACAAAACGTCAAAATTCACGAAAGACAAAGAATTTTTCCAAATAATTAGCGCTGCAACGAGAATCGACGGTAACACCGGACGCGTGAGCAGACTACCGTTAGAAAGTCGCAAGTTATGCGCCGACCTGATCTTGTCAATATGTTTATACGCGTCGCTAACTGCCCAGCGCTTCAGCAGGCGCATAAACCTATACGCCAGCACTATGCGAGTTGGCCAGCGGTGCCCGAAGAACTCCGCAAACAGATAATGATAGAGTGCGTGAAAGAGAAGAGGATGGGTCGTTCAGGCTGGTCAGGCTGACAAGTGAGTTATTGCCCGGGTGGTGCCTCGATTTCCGAGAGAGAGAGAGAGAGAGAGAGGCGCGACTGAGAGAACAGCGAGGAAAGCTAATTGAGGAAGCACCCATGCAGGGGGTGGAACGGCGGGTCGAGCAGGGAAGAGGTAGCCTCGTGGCATATCACAGTGTCCCTGTAATTAAGAGCCGTCGGCCGATGCCCCGGTGCGGCGCTCTTGAAATCTGTGCAACACTCTCCAAACCGACCCGTGCCGGCCGAACCCGTAGAGCTTGAGTGTTGTTCCAGGCTACTAGAAGCTGGCCACAGGGCCCGAGGTCCGCGGCGGGTGCAGGTCATTGGAAGGTAGCACTGTTCATTAGATGGGGCGTGCGATGCGATTTCGGCGGGAGCTGAATATCGGTCGTGAATTTTTTAAAATATGGAGTGAGCTAATGAGCTACAAAATGTAGGCACTGAATGTGCGTAGTCATCTATCCTTAAAGACAAGTCTCAGCAATTGACTCATATAATCGTTTCACTCCAACTCGCAATCATTGAGATTGATGTCATTGACGTAGCAGTCGCACCACTTCAAACACTTCGTAAAAATGGGTATTCAACATGCGCACACACGCAACAAACACGGGGAGGGAAGGAGGAGTGCATTTTCGCCTTTGTTCACTCAACGCGGTGAGTGTGGCTTAACTTTCCTCTGACGACCGGGGGTGCTTTGAATTCCTTGCTCGGCGTTTCTGCTCCTGCGTGCTACGATCACGTACACGACAAGCAAACCATCCGTCAATAAAAGTAAAAACGCAATAAGCGTCCTTTTCTATTATCTATTATCTTCCGAGCGCTCGGCAAAGCCGCACATCCCTGAGGATCGACATCGGGCGAATCTTCGTGGCGCGACGGTAGGCAGGGAGTGTGGAGAAAAGGGATAAACAAATGACGGCGGATAGCAGCTACAAGTGATCAGTAGCCATCTAAATATCCTCGCTACGTGGCAATCGCCGTTCGCAGATCTATTTTCCAATAACGTGATCTGCTTTTCTTGTACTGTACGACGTGCGAGGCCGGTGTGGCACGTTTAAGGAACGAAAGCACATAAGTGCACAAAAGCGTATAAGTGCATAAGGGGGAATAAAGTGCACAGCCGTCGTTCATTCAACTTTAGGGGAGCGGTTAAATATAAGAACGGGTTGACCTGGGATCCGCATGGTACTATGCCAGAGGTGTAGAATAACCATGCCCCGGGTTTGACCACACTGCTATGCTGAAAAAAATAAGTGAAAACAAAGTGCTGCATGGGCAAAGAATGCCGAGGACGCACGCAAGCCGTATAACGCCAATGGGTTCCTTTTTTTTATTTCCCAACCATGGCACGCCATGGCACTACTGCTTAGAGGGCGCGCAGCATCATATACCAAGTATACCGGCCATAGGCGCAATATCAGCAGGCTGAAGACAACGTAAAACCTTAGTGGAAAGAAGAACGACTGTTGGATGGCTTGGAAGAATATCAACATTCAAGCGAAGCTATTTTCGGAATGCAGGTATCGAACAAACAATTTCTGTCGTGCCGATCAGTCGGGAGGCGAAAGGACGGCGCCCATGACATTTGGAAGGACCAAAACGAGAGGCGCTCAGCAGTTTTTACCTACGTTGCCTCTCATATCTTTATCTTTTGCCTTCCTTCCCCACAGTCACTGCGTGGTTAAGGTGAGTACGCTCCAGGCAATTGTCGCCCCCTTTCAGACCTTATTCACGCAGCAACCAGGGCACTCTTTTTTTCTTTTTTATGACCAAGCGAGAAGTGAAGCGGAGCCCTCTATGAATGCCGATTCGAAAAGGACACCAAACTCTTGTTCGTCAAAGGAACAGTCGGCCATCTGGCAGATGACAAGCAATTTTACAGCCGAGTCCTGTCGCCCGAGGTGACTAGCGTCCTCTTATTCAGATCACGTCGTCTACACACACTGGTATTGGCGCTGAACAAAGACTAGAAGGCCTTGCTCGATTCATTCTAACAAAGTTATTGGTCGTTGACCTTTTTTGTTGAGACTGGCGATTTTTGTTGCCACTGGTCGAAGGTTGTAAGGAAAGGGGCGAGCTGGCAACATTGTTCGGCGCGGTGGCCGGCTTAAGAGATGGGCGTACATTCGGATGAGTCGGGTCTGTGCGGAATGATGGTGTCCAGTGTATTCGAAGGTTTGCGGCCATAGAAGAGGAGGAATGGCGAAAAGTGTGTGGTCGCCTGTGGTGCAGAGTTGTAGGCGTACGTAATGAGTGGCATAATAAGGACCCAATCAATGTGATCAGAGACGACGTATTTGGAGAGCATGTCGGGCTATTAGTTTGAGGACGGCAGGTGGTGGTGGTGTAATGAAAAATGCGACATTCAGGAAGGAGAGCGTTTACGACTTCGGAGAGAAACACGAGTTCGCGAGGTAAGCCGCGACGCAGAATGAAATTTCTCGGGAAGAAGGATATTTTATCACGAGCTGTGGCAGCAGTCAGAGCGGCTGTTTCCGCGTATCGCGTCAAGTTGCCGATGACTACGACTATCCAGTGGTTTCCGGAAGCCGTGCCCGGACGGGGCCCGTACAGGGCAATGTCAATGCGATCGAAGGTCCTGGAAGGGCATGGAATTGGCTGAAGTGGACCAGAGACATGCTGAGCAGGAACCTGGCGGTATTGACAGTGAAGGCTCGATCGAATGCACACAAAGGTGTATATGCCACGGCAATGTAACCTGAAGTGAAGCCGGGTGTTCGTTTTGAAGACACCCGCACGTGCACACTGTGAATCAGTGTGGAAGGCAGAACATTTATTACTCCGAAGATGTCGAGGTATGACCAGCTACCACTTGCGAACGTCACAGACGTAATTGCGGCGATAGAGAAGGCCATCCCGAATTTCGAAGTGATGAGCTGGACGGCGCAAATCTCTAGGAGGTGGAGGGAGAGTCAACGGGTTGGAAAGGAAGCGGATAAGAGCGTTAATCCAGGCATCCTTGCGTTGCTCCGAAGCCATGTCACAGCTTGCTGGGATCGAAAATACTTCGTCAATGGCAGACAGGCAGGCGGCACTTTCGGTTGACACAGGCGAACGGCAGAGCGCGTCGGCATTGGTTTGGAGGTGGCCAGACCTGTAGACAACGTGCACGCTGAAATCTTGCACCCGCGAAGTCCAGCGAGTGAATCGGCCTGAGGAATCCTTCAATGTGGGGACTTCCAACAAAGCGCGTGGTGGTCTATAACTACGTCGAAGGGTCGGCCATAGGAATAGGGTCAAAATTTACCAAGTGCCCAGATTATGGCCATACATTCTTCCTCCGTAACCGAATAATTAGAGTCTGCTTTGGTGAGGGCCCGGCTTGCGTATCCAACGACGTACTCGTCGAATCCAAATTTGCGCTACGCGAGCACAGCACCGAGTGCAACACCGCTGGCGTCGATGTGTATTTCGGTCGGAGCTGCAGGGTTGAAGTGACGCAGTATCAGCGGCTAGGTTAGTAGGCACCGCAACTTTTGAAAGACATCGTCACAAGCGGGCTACAAGGCGTAATTGTGTAAGTTACTTCGTTGAAGCTCATTCAAGGGAGCGTTGATAGACGCTAAATTTCGAATGTAGTGGCGAAAGTAGGAACAGAAGCCAAGGAAGCTGTGAAGTTCATTACGGAGGAAGGTTTGGCAAAATTAGCAACTGCACGAAGCTTGGCAGCGTCAGGAAAAACACCGTATTTAGATACTACATGGCCAAGTATGGTGAGCTGACTTGCGCCAAAGAGGCATTGCCTCAGGTTGAGCTGAAAGCCGGCGTCAGTTAGGCAATGTAACACATACTCTATCCTATAGAGATGGGCGGGAAAATCGGGCGAAAAAATAGCATCATCTAAGTAGCCGAGGAATGTTTTCCACTTGAGACCATGCAAAAACATGTCCATCATACGCTCATATGCTGCGGGGGCATTGCAAAGCCCGAAAGGCATGACGCGAAATTCCTATAGGTCCACTGATGTTACAAAGGCCGTTTTAGGTTGCTCTTCTGTTGCCATGAAAACTTGGCAATAGCCGCTGTGTAAGTCGATAGAAGAGAACAACGCGCCTTGGAGGCAGTCATGGGCATCGTCAATACTCGGTAGAGGGTAAACGTCTTTATCAGTAATTTTGTTACACAGAATCAAATCTATTCATCCTTCTTCGTAACAAGAACAACTAGAGATGCCCAGGAACTATCTGAAGGCTGAATGACATGGCGTTTGAGCATGGCAGCTACTTGGTCACTGATAACACGACGCTCTGTGGCGGATACATGATATGGTCTTTGTCGCAGCGGCGCACTGGTATCAGTGTCAATTCGATGACAAACAGTTGGCATGCGGCCCAAGAGAAGATGCTGGCAGCCGAAAGAAGAGCGGAACTTGTCGAGAAGCCGTTGACGTTGAGCGCGGTGGAAGCAGTCAACGTGTCGGCGACGGAGCTATCGAGGACATCGGGTGAAGTCGGCTCTTGCGTGTGGTTACGGGCCACTGCGGCGACGGAACAAGTTGCCATCATGTAATCATGCCAACGATGGCAGCAGGGTCTATACACTGGACGCGGCCAATGCACTCTCATCGAAGCTAAGTGAGGGGATATGGTAATTTGGTGGAAACGAGCAGTCTGCTGACGCCTGCGTGACCTTCTAAAAGAGCGAAAGGCAGCGGAAAATATTTGCAACGAACGAAAATGGCAGATGGGGGTGAAAAGTGCGCTTGCATCAACAACAATGTCGCATGAAACCGTGGCAAGGGCAGATCTGTGAAGTGTAATTCCAATGGCTTCGGCAACAAATACTTTATCTTCAGCTTCACGAGCGTAGAGCACCAAAAAATTCGACGATGTAGAGGAAGCCGTTAATCACAACGCGAGCACTACACGTAGCCACAGGTGTGATGCAGTCTGCACTGGCAGTACGAAGTGATATGTTTGACAGTGGCGTCGTAACTTTTCTCAGCAAACGGCAATATCTGGCACTGATAAGTGAAAATGCGGCACAAGGGTTGACGAGGGTGAGTACAGCGACGCCGTCCACATATACTTCAATAACGTTAGTCGGAGAAGGGAGAGGCCTTGGCCTTTTTGTGGGTCCCGGAGTTCCCACCTCTGGAACTGCGGCGATTAGTTCTCCTGTTCCCGCGTACGACGACGGATCGGTGAAAGGGAGTGGTGTCGAAGCGATGGCGAACAGGGGTCAACAAGAAGGTGGTGGTCGAAGTATGAAGACATATGGCAGAGGTTCTGAGATGCAGGGGACGACGGGCATGGCGAAATATATATAAGAAATATATCTGAGGTAGTTTCTCTTACACTAAAAAGATTATTTATCTTTAGTTTCCTTAGTCCCCAAACCATTTTTCTTGGTTCATCGCCTCCGTTTTTTTCTTTCGCTGATGCAATTGGAACGCACAGAGAGAAGGTCAGTCTGGACTTGTCCTTCAAAGCTGTCCGGCTTCTTCATGAGCCGTAGGCATTATTGAAGACGAAAATGCAGAGCCCCTGAGAAAGAAGAAGTGGCGCAAGAAGAGAGATAAGGATGATTTAGAAGTCCCCATACCTCATTTGCATATGGAGCCCGCTTCGCAACTCCTAGTTCCTTTGCTACCGGGACTTCGCCGCCGACAGTAGAACCAATTTCAAAGAAAAACGATCGAAAAAAGAAATAGGATAAAAAGTGAAACACGTCGCAGTTCGGTATGTGCTTCCCTAAGGATCGCGCTTTGCAAAATTACCCATTTTGATTATATTGCAAAGCTCGTATAAAAACAAAAACAAACAACAACAAAAACGCAGAAGCAAACGCACTAAGTTAAATAAGATAATTCATCGTTAATATCAGTGATACTTCATCTACTCGCTCCTCGCGTTGCTGAGTTCAAGAAAGGCGTTGTGCTCAGCTTTCATGGTAGTCTATAAAGTTGTAAGATGGGCATCTTTTTAAAGCTTTGAGACATGGTATTTCGAATTAGGCAACTTAGCACGGCGAGAAGGCTGTAATCTATTGAAAAACAGAATATACCTCGCGGTGCCCGGGTGATTATAGAGTTCTCCTGCTAGGGACATGGTCGCACTGCATAGTGGAAGGAGCACTGCCTAAGAGCTTACGATATTTTTTATATGTTGTCGCCAAATGTTGTGTAAACATGCACTGCAAACCGTCTTTTTTCCTCGCAACTCGTGTGAGCAGTATGTTTTCCTAACTTGAAGAAATACTGGACAGTTAGTCATAAAGAAAGTAAACCAACCAGCGTACGCTGTTCTACGATATAAAAAGTGCGAGCTGCTCGTCGTCAAGTGAAAGTAATAACAGTAAGGATCACAACAATTAAAATTCAGAGTAGCAAAAATGCTTTTTGTTCTTTACACCCAGAGGTGCGAGCTAACGACACCACATTAAGCAGTCAACATAGAGCGTGAAGGCGAGCATTGGGGAGTTCAAAGCGTCTGCGATACGACGCGTATGCTGCATGGAGGAAACAAAAAAGAGATACAGTTTCCGAGTGCGAGGCGAGGTACGATGCCGCAGAACCAATGCAAACAGTCTATAAAAAGAAACGTTTGGGGGAAGCAAGAACCACAAGCCTTGCCCAAAAGTGTGAAACAGATATTCTCATTTTGTAGTAATTAAAAAGAAACAGTCCTTTGAAAGAGACCATTAACGTGAGCGCTCAGTCGCCAAAGAGAGGACAGAGGGAGATACCACTAATGCTAGGCGTTTTACATGAAGCGGTCTGCGAAGCAAGCCTTTCAATGGGGACTGAATGCCGGACGCGTTAGCGAAAGGAGACCAGCTCTAGGGAAGCAGGAAAGCGTCGATTTCCTGTCTTCGATTTCGCGACCGTAAACAAGATGACTTTGTCCCTCCACGTGCATTATTCGTTTTCTTAAATCCCTTTCTTGTTGAATGTGTCGGAGGGAATGGAAGTAGGAGAAGCAAGCGAGAAACCTTGCATCTCTTTAAATCTCCGATATCGCTGCAGCCGAATAATGCTGAGCGTTTTCGTTTTGCGAGAATGCCATAGAAATCTTCCTTAGTGGCCGGCGCCATACTTAAAAATTTTCTGCTCTTCATCGTGCTCCCCGCTTAAGCTCGAAGGATCTGTGGCGGCCGTGCTGACACTGGGAACATCGCTCGTCACGCGGCCACATATTCTGGCGAAGGCACTTTCCTGCTGCACTGCGTGTGGTTGTTTCCAAAATTACGTTGAATTGGGTTATATTTATTTACGTTAATTCAATTCAATTCAATTTTATTTCCCAGAAACATCTGGACGGCTTCCTGGCTAAAAGCTGCTAGAGCAGCTTGACAAAAGGCGCAGGAAGCCGTTACAAGGCATAGCGGACAAATCACATAAAAAAAACAGGTAAAATCGCAAGCAATGGAATGAAACACGATTTCAGTTTAAGAAATCAGTTTTGGAAGATACGTCAAAGAACAGCAAATTAATTATTGAAAGAAAGAAACAAAGTTGAGAACAGGTAATGAAAAGATACAAAGTTGAAGTTCATTCTCAAATAACAAAATTAAATTAGATTCGACTACGGTAATTTAGATTAGATCAGATTAGATTAGATTAGATCACATACATACATACATACATACATACATACATACATACATACATACATACATACATACATACATACATACATACATACATACATACATACATACATACATACATACATACATACATACATACATACATACATACATACATACATACATACATACATACATACATACATACATACATACCTACATACATACATACATACATACATACATACATACATACATACATACATACATACATACATACATACATACATACATACATACATACATACATACATACATACATACATACATACATACATACATACATACATACATACATACATACATACATACATACATACATACATACATACATACATACATACATACATACATACATACATACATACATACATACATACATACATACATACATACATACATACATACATACATACATACATACATACATACGTACATACATACATACATACATACATACATACATACATACATACATACATACAAAGATTGCAGCTTCCGCACATGTCGAAATAACAAGTGCATAAAGAACAGAAAGTGAGACAATGACAGTTAATAAAACCTAGTAAAAATTACGATTCAAAGACAGCATCATCATACAAAAAAGTGAGCAATCATAATTTACAAGAACTAGCGCGTAAATGTCCTCAAAATTCGCATAAAAACCAAACCGTCGAATAGATTATCATTGCAAGCGCACTACTCGTACATGACGCTTGTTCGCCTGAAAATCGCGCCTGTCTCCCAACTCACGCGCAAGCTCGTGTGGTCGAAAAAAAAACATAAACATCCTGTGCTGCGACAAGGAGAACAGGGAATCAGAATGGAAAAGCGCGATCATTGAGAGTCTTCGCTATCCACACTCCGTGGACGGAGACGAAGACGCAATCGTCCACATTGCGTGAGGTTGGTTGCACGGACGAGACTGCCGACATCGCGGACGACCGTCAGCGGCCGTGCGTCTGGCGAACGGCCACTAGAAAGAGCAAGGCGGGGTGTAAGGGGAGCAGGAGGAGGGCCTCACTCTCGAACGAAGACGACGACTGCGACGTCGCCAAGGTGGGAAGACGCAAAGAGGGCAGCAGGGCAGCCGCAGTATTGCCGCAGGTATAGGCATCTTCCGCACGCCCGCGCACGCAGCCCAAACGCATGCCAATTCGAGCGTGTCGGCGTGACAAGAGCGACTGGACACGCGCACGCTTTCCTTTGTGTTCCGCCTTTTGTCCACTAGCCCACTGCAACATTTTTTTCCTTTTGTTATTGTTTTTTTAACCATTCTCTGCATCTCTTTTCATCAAACATTTATTGTATACTTACCCTCTCTTTCATCCTCGACACTACGCTCACCTCTAATGGAAGTAGGTTGCGAAGAATGAAGTTTGGAGGCATGGAAAGAAACCGGGACTCCATGATCAATAATCACTAACGACAATGCCCGTACCACAAGCCAAATCGCAAACAAAAATAGGGAACTGGATAAAAAGAACTTCTCGAATTAAAATATTTAAAAACGGAACAGCAGAGGTTAACGATTCCCTTGGCTCGGAACTCTTCTACGGCAACATTCTCACTACGACGGTCATTGCCAGCCTAAGAAAATATGGGAAGACGGAACGGAAGGATCAAACCCAGTTTCAACGTTTTAATTTCTGTTCAAGTAAAACGAAAAAGAAAAAAAGGCATACAGCACCTCCGCGGCTTGTTAACCCAATTACTTTGCATACGAAATGCCACCGCTTCATCCCAAATTGATACTTAACGTCCGCCATTTCTTTCTCCACTCCGTGCTTTCTTTCCTTCCTTCTCCTTCTTACAGAACTTTTTCTCTCTGTTTTCTTTCCTTCCTTACCTAGTTAGCACATATGAAGGAATATATAAGTATTCCATTGGTAATATCTGTCACAGGTATGCACAAAATGCATTAGCGCTCTGTGCCAACATTGGTAGAAGTGACTCGACATCTCCAGCGCGTACATTCTGTTTCACCTTCTCGTTCAATCAAACCCGCAATGTCACAAAGAAAAGTAAGTTGCTGTTTGTTTTTTCGGCGGCCAGTATAATGTAAAGTAATTACCAAATCGTGGAGGAAGAAGCGCACAGGTCCACAATAGCGCTAAGTTGAAAGTTGTAAAAGGAAAAGTTTCATCATCCAATATGCAATACACGAGAACTTACGTTGCGTAGAAAAGGTCGCTAATTTTAGCCGTCGTCCGTCACTTCCTGTTGTCAGACAGTGTCGGCAATCGCTCCTGTGAGAGGCACTTACGGCTCAAATTTCATTAGCATGGCTAAGCAGCAATATCGTTATCACACTGATTAATTTCCTTATTCATGCGGATATGCACGCGAATGTGCGCTCCTACAAACGATTCCGGTAGCACGCACGATAATTATGTAAGATGATAATAAGGGATCAAAAGCTTAATCAGCTGCCATCTGCGGCCCCAGCCATTTACTCCGAGGTTGGCTTTCACTGCGTGCTAAATTAGTACGGTGACGAAAGTAGTCAAACAAGTGCCCCATACCGCACGGAAACAGGTCCCAGAAATGCGAGATGCGCCACGAAGTTGAACGAGCACTCGGAAACCCAATTCAAAGCGAAAACGTCAAGGGTTGACCTTTAAAGAGCCTGTAACTTGAGGTTATCCCCCTTACTTTGCTCTTTATAGCTTTTTTTTTGTCTGGATGATAAACTATGTGATTCACGTGCTTGTCCGCTATTTCAACACTACAGTCCTATTCTAGATCAGAAAATCTGTCATGTAAATGTAGCATCCAAGAAATAATGAACGCACGAGGCGTCAGAATTCAAAAATGTGTTCGTTCGTAAGTGTCGTATGCCCATCGACTCGCTGCAGCCACTAACAGATACAGCATCACCATTGGCGGGATAGAGACTTACCAGTGCTTGTAGAATAAGCAGTTCTGAGGGAATACGGGCACACATGCTCAGGCACAACTGCAGTCAGCGAATCGAAGAGTGGAAGCCGCAACTGAGACCATTCGTAATTTTTTTTAATTTTTACAACTCGCTCTGCAAGCTCTTCTATCAATTTGACCTTGTACTTCGATAGCCGCACTGTTATACATGTGTTCTTTTCTTCTTTTTCCTACCGTTCTAAATTAGTCTCATAGTACAGGCATGCTACAAGAAAATGAGTGAAGGTCGGACGCAGAGAAAGTGGACGAATAATAAAATTGGGCGATACGTTTTAGACTATTGTTTCATCGATGGCTCAAGGAAAAGAAGCGCTTTTTTTTTGTAACGGTCGGCACAAGGAGTCTTCTCTCTCTTTTATTTATTTATTTATTTATTTATTTAATTATTTATTTTGCTTGCAACCACTTATTGGCGGCAAGCCGCTATTGCCTCAAGCGTTTACTTCCTGCCTGTTCGTCGGACGTCACTGGCCGAGCTTTGTTACTTTCGTACCCTTTGAATAAAAAAAACAATTAATTTGGGTAAAGCACGATCTGAATAGGAGGCTCACAGTAGTAAGGTACTCCGGATTATTTTGTTCACCTGAGGTTCTTTAACGTCCGCCGAAGGTACGACACACGGTCGTTTTTGCATTTCGCTCCCGACGAAATGCGGCAGCCTCGGCCGGGATTTGATCCCACGCCGACGGGCTTAGAAACGCAACGCCACTACGCCACTACGGTGAGTTTTTGAATCAAATGTGGCAATGGATCGCACATGGTAGTAGCTTATCATACGTAGAAATCCCCTAACAATTGGCCCGCCACCACAGCGTTCTCGGCGACGGTGAGGACGGCGATCGTCGATTGTCGATAAGGGCGATCGTCGTAGCTGCCTCGAAGAACGAAGCTCCGCAGGTGGCGCGCGCATCGCAAGCGGGAAGCAAATGCTTTGGACGAGCCTGCTTGTCGCCGATAAATGATTGCTGTAAGCGCAAAGAGCTCCCCCTGGCGTCCACCGTTGGAAGGAGCTCGGCTTCGCCTGAGCAGTCGATGACGCAGTGGCAAAAAATGTATCGCATGGACACCGTAAATTTCTTTCGCGCATACTTTTAAGCACGCACTTCCGCTGCAAGCGCACGGAGGTGCAGTTTGGCCACCGCTCGCGTGCACTGTCTACCTTTTGGGTCACGTGTACAAGGTAAAACGCGGACGTAAATACGTACTTTCTCAACAGAAACCGCGCTTGTCTGGGCGCATTGCAGCAGGCATAGTTGAAACAGTAACCGGAAATAAAAAAAATAAAGGCTGAGCTTTCTATAGCCGCATGCATGCATCAAAAGTGTGACATAAAATGAGAACAAGCGATGTGCAAACTCATTCTTCGAATAAGCCTCCCTCCCCCACCCCTCCCCAAAAAAAGAAGAGAGAGAAGAAGAAAGGAAAAAGTGACACCTAGACATAGCTATAAGTTTAAACCATTTATGCATTTTTTTTTTTTGTGCGCATGCGTGCGCGCGTTTGCCGCACATGTATACTGGATACCGCCCGGTTATTCCTGGCCAAATGCACTGTTTTATTTCTATTAAAACTGACCTTCTGTCTGCCCGAATTTCGACAAAATGAAGAGCCCCCGCTACGTAGGGACTTTCAAAAGGAATGGTCTAGTCGGTAAAAATAGTTTGTCTACCACGTGCCTCGTCGACTTTACGAACCCTTACTCTTAGTCTTACCACGCAATACAAAGTCCCGCGGGAAATTTGGTGGAGCAATAAAGCAGTAAAGCTTACCATTTGAGGCTGTGCAGCTGAGGTATAAAGAAGTGTTGTTCGCTCTCCGCGATTGCCGTCAATAAAGTATTTTCCTAGAATGCACATAAAGGTATTTGCCCGCCTACTTTTATCAGCAGCGAACCATCGGCATTCTCCCATGGCAAAGCCATTCTCGCATGGGCGCAGCTAAGTTCATAACTTCATTTTTTTCGTATTTTTTTGTTCATAGCCTGACCGTTTCTAGTTTTTGAATTGGTTGTAATCGCTCTAAGATATGACTCAGAAATACCGCTGTTGTCTTTTCTTCTCTGCCCCGAAACTAAAACCAACGGCGCGGTGCTCTAAGGTTTTACGGTCGCCATTGTAACGTGTACCTACACGTTGCCAACGTAGCCCGGAAGGCACTACAAAATAAATGTGTTGCTGGGAAATCTAAGTCATAAAAACTGGAAAGAGTATATGGCTGACCTAAAAGAAAATCATCAATATTCTTTGTGGTTATTATGCACTCGTAGAAAACAAACAGCTTTTGGAAGAAAGCTCGATTATAAATTGTCTTATACGAGTGCTCTTTATAAAATTGAACAGATAGGAAATTGAGCCCCTATGCCGTTACCATGTCTTCTCCCTGAAGCGTAGTGTCCTCATCTTATCGGCAGTAAAAGGCTAGTTTACAGAAAACAATGCTAAAACAAAACACCAAGCAAACAATGAATCAAAAGAAAGAAAAGTTCGTGCGTCTATGCTTCGTGCCCATATGGTAGGGCGTGTGGCAGAAATTTCGGTTTTCTTTTATTTCCCAAAACAAGCTCATACGTTTTTCTGTCCTTTTTTTTCGCTGGTCCAGGCAAGCCTGCATATGGCACTTATGGAGTTTGCATTGTATCTTTGTCTCTGCTCACTCATGAATATAAAATCGTGCGAGATTTGTTTTTTCTTTCATTGCGTAGTTTAATAGAGGTCAGATCCGTCAACCAGCACATCTCTAGCATTAGCATACGTGCACATACATACTATACGCCGATATATCGGGATGCCACGTGGTAGGGACAATGCAGTGACCCGTGGTAGTGTCAATATGCGTGTTGTCTTCAATGGCGCGAACGCTGGCGTGAAATGCGACTGCCGTCCTCCTCTCCCACACCAAGCACAGCCGGAGAGCGTCATCCTTACTGAGCGCTCCATCACATCATCTAAACCATCAAACGCCTCAAAGTTATCTCACGATAGCATGGTGCGTCTCAAATAGTTATAAGAGCTGGTGTTCGGTGACGAACGCACCTCGAAACTTGGCTACACGAAAGCACGCGCCGTTTTGCATCGGCGCATCTGCATCGGCGACGAAAGTGCAACCACTTTCGACCACCACCATGAAAAATGGACGACAGAGCCAAAGGAAGCTATTTGCTTTGAAAATCGAACAAGCAATCCCGCAGCATACTAAGTGTGGAACTCTAGGGGACAGAAAAGTGCGCTTCTCCGCATCACAGAGTTTCTCACGAGGCATTAAAGCGGGTGTGCCGTATTTGTTTCATGGCACAGCGGCAAGACAAATAGGTCGAGCGTGACGCTGAGCCATGCGTACAAGCCTAGCCATCATCGAGCGGGCGGCAACACCGAAACAAACAAGGCTTATTACCGGAACCGGATGCCACTCGATACGGAAGCAGGATAGGCAAACCGGCGCGTCACTTCTGTTTGCCAGCTGCCTCAGAAGAGCGGCACAACGGCATCGTGGAGTTTGATGACGCTGGATCCGACGCGGTAGCCAGGAAGAACGGCACGCGAGATAGAAGCACTGCGTGTACGTTGTTGGGTGGAGCGTTTCGCATAATATGGCCATGTCACGCAAGTCGCTTGCTATTTTGCGCAGTGGTAGCCATTACATGCTTTTAAAGTACTTCGACGCACAGAAAGTAGTCGTCATCGTGTGTCTATAAATTGTTTTGACAATCGCAACTCTCCCGAGCCAGTACCCTTTCAGCTGTACGGCTCACGATGATGCGTTGGTTTTCCTAAATCAAAATCACAGCGCTTCAACGTCGACGCCTGTACATAGCATCTCTTCAGCATACATATATAGTGGTGAACAAGTACTGTTGATGAGCAGTGTACTTCTGGTATGTTGTGAATTCCACGTCTGCCGCCGTACCTATGAGTGGCGCTGGCAAACGTTCCCTGGATGAAGCTATACGAGCTTGTATATACGTAGCTGCACAAGAAAATAAACTGAATTGAAATCCTCCGTCTTAGCTCAGTTGGTGAACATCGCGCGCGCCATGCGGCGGTTGAGTGCTTGGCTCCCAGCACCGACAAATCTGTCTTGTTTTCACTTTCCTTTCAGTTTTTGCTTACTATCAATACGCACTTAATTGCAACTTTACCTGTCAAACTTAATTGTTTATACTGCTCAGTAAAACAGCAGTTAACTTCTCTTATGCTTTTCTTGACTTCATTGTCTCTCTCCTTCTTAGGGTTGTTTTATTTATTTATTTATTTATTTATTTATTTATTTATTTATTTATTTATTTATTTATTTATTTATTTATTTATTTAAACAGAACCGGTGGTGCCGGCAGGAGGTAGAACACGTTGGAGGAGTAAATGCACGCACTCACTAGCGGGTGAAAAATAAAGACACGAAACTACGAAATGTAAACATCAGATGAACGCGCCACATAAATTCGAGACTCCTATTATTCTTCCCCGCAAAATTATTGACCAAGAAAGTTTTATGTTCGAAGCGAATTTTTTTCTGCAATAATAAAGAACTACGAACAGCGGCAACTTCGCTCAGCAGTAGCCCGCGAAACGATTGATGGTGCAGTACAAATAAAGTGAATCTTGAAATCAGCGGATAACAACGAAGGCTATAAAAATTTATGGTTCAAGATGACCGTTGAACTTCATTTTGAAGCAGTAAATTTAGCTTCAGTAGCAGCATACGCAGACGGGGCACAGAAACAGGCATAGATAAGCCTGAGTCAGTGCAAGAATAAATATTTTCATTGTGGATCTGTAAATGGAGTAACAGGATAAAAGCCAGCCCGAAAATAACAAAAAAAAAACATTAAAATGCGGCACCCCAGAAAATGAACAGAATGGTATATAACACACCTTGCGAAATTACCTTAGGGTTCTCAGTTTGGCTTCAAAAACTAAACAAAATAAAAACCTAGGCCTTTTCTGCGACATAATTTGTTGAAGAATGTGTTGCGTTCCAATAATTACTCTCTGGTAAGCGTAACAAACATTGGAAAAGTAAGCCTCGCCTGTCTACGTTATCTCATAAATTATTGCACAGAGCTTGATCCGTTTTCTGACTAGCCTAACTGTTCCTTTACTTTCGTTGTTTTTAGCACAGGGTTGCCGCGGCTTATTCATTGGACATGGAGGTCGAAGACGATCAGTAAAGAAGGCGATCAAAACGAAATGACGCCGAAACGCTTCCGTTTGCGTAAATACAGCGCACAATCCCATCATAAACCAAATACAATATCACAGCCATAAAATAAGCCCTGTGTGAAAGGCCTCGGTAGCAACAAGGACAGGCCCTTCTCTTACTACAGAGGTCGAAGAGCAACAGCAACTTCCCCGACAGCATTCAGACGGGGCTTCCCGTCGGGAATTTCCCTCACTTTATTTAGAACACTGTAGGCATGGCTGACAGAATTCGTACACAAAGACATTCACAGACAGAGAATAGCGGAGGTGTGAAAGTAAAAGGGAGGCAAATGCTTTGCAACGCACGCTGTCAATCGTGAACAGTACAGAAAGAAAGATGGCAGCGGCAACAGGCTTCCGCGGAAACCATCTACGTGAAAAAGTTGAACTCTGTTGGAGCCCCTGAGGCAGCTCCAACTGTCTGAGTGGCAGCAGCCTGCCATAAATCGACGAGCACAGGAACGGATAATCGGCACACGTTACGGCAGGCGCGCTGCGGCAGACGTAAATGCGTATTTTATAAGAAGACAGCAAAACTAACTAAATTTAATAGGTTTGTTCTTTTCCGAAATTTAGAACGATGCATTTCGAAACATAGCTACATTGGCTGGGGGGACATATACCTATGTTAATGGATGCAAGCTGCTGCATAAGGAGGCTGCTCTATATGGAAAGTGGGCAGGCATGTACGTAGAATTCGACATTGAGTTGAAATGGCAAAGAAAAAGAGGACAGTGCGAAAGACAGAACGAAATGTATCAATTGCAAACCTTTTCCAATCCCCCTTCGTGGGTACGTGCCATAAGTTAAAGGCAACAACAACAGCAAAACTGCCAAGAAAGTCGTAAAAATGCATGTGCTGTAAGTGGGTGCTGCGCGACGATGTAGAAATACGACTGACTGATTGATTACAAGTGTTAAACGTCACAAAGCAATACTGTGGTTATGAAAGACAGCGCATGCTGCCACAGTGTAGAGTTCCAAATTATATTCGACCTGTTGGAGTTGTTTTAGGTGCACTCAAAGGGCTGCACATACGAGCGTTTTCCCATTACGCCACCATCATAACGCGGTTGTCGCGTCCGCGAATCGAATACGACGTCGCGCTCATGCGTCAGAACGGTGTGGCTTCCGAGCAACCGTGATGATTGACGTATAAAATTTCAAAACGATGGAAAACAGATGTCTTTATCCTCAATCCACCTCCTTTTCTATGCCAACTGACACATTCACCGCCGCAACAAAGTAGTCACAACTAGCGAAGCCGCGTTTTGGTGGAGGACGCAACGAGTGCCGTAAGTGACCTCAGAATTTCGCTACTTTACTAAATCGAAAGCTAAGTGACAGTCCCATAATTATTTCCCTCGTAGACAACGCTGCAGGATCCTCCAGTGCTCCACTGGTCATTTTCCCATCCCTCCTGGACGCCGCAAGACCTATTCGGTTCACACGACCGACTGGTCACACGCGCTGGTGCTGATTCGTTCCTTCCTACGCGATGGAAGCGCAGTGGCAACATGAAACCTTGGCAGTGTTTATTTGGAACTCAGCATATGCGCGTATGCAGGGACTCAGTGTAGTGAAGCTTGCCATCGTCTTATGTGTTTTTATGTGCGTATGTGCGCAGGGCTGTTTGCTCTAAATTTTTGGAACCATGACGTCGTTCTTGCCACACCTTTTATTATTACTATTGTAACTGTTATGGTAAAATGTGTATACGCTATCTATATAGAGCGACTACATCTCTTTCTTTTATTATCAGTTCAATAAAGAAAAGATGCGGTGTATGTGGAGGTTATGGAATAACACGAGCTATATCATGTATCACGGCGCAAAGAGAGCAACGAAAGGGAGAAATCTAAG
This sequence comes from Dermacentor albipictus, assembly GCF_038994185.2. Taxonomy (NCBI): domain Eukaryota; kingdom Metazoa; phylum Arthropoda; class Arachnida; order Ixodida; family Ixodidae; genus Dermacentor; species Dermacentor albipictus. The sequence goes on along the minus strand of NC_091823.1, from coordinate 52,022,602 downwards.
GGAACCGAATATACAAATAAAAGACGTGGTTATCTTCTGCCGCTCCAGCAACGTCGCAAAGTGCATCACGCCCTTGCGTGCTGTCACATTTATTTAGAATTACGAACTGGCTCTCCTATTACAAGCCTATGTAATTATTACTCTTCAGTGTCAGGCTGTGGACATTTTCTTTTACGATTTAGCGTAACATTTAGATAAATTACGGAAAATTACACGATGCCTGCTTCAGGCACTTCTGCGCCTGTCATTTTTTTCGAGTAATAAATGCGTGGAAAGGCGCAGCGATCTTGCGAGGCATTTGTAGTCTGCTGGAAACAGCAGAAATGTTCCGCAGCACATGGGGAATCATTAAGACTTTGTATCGGGGCCTTGCAAAGGCTGACCGCTCCCCGTTGATTTTTGATGACAATTGGTGCATTCAACACTACGCGGCCGACGGTCTCACTGCTATTCAGAAAGCACGGAAGAGAGAGAGAGAGAGGAAAGGGGAAAGGCAGGGAGGTTAACCAGAGAAAACAAAAAATCCGGTTGGCTACCCTACGCTGGGGAGAGAGGGGAGGTAAAGTGGAAACAAAGTAGAGATAAGGAAAGGAAGGAGCATAGACACATAATCACAATCGGTCACTGTCACCGAACACTGTCATCGCACAGCACACTGACACCTGTAGCACTATCAACATCTGTTCAGGCTACAGTCGCCTGTCCAGTTCTGTCGCCCTCAAGAACCGCAACAGTGCCCTCGTCGCCCTCTGCTGCGATGGCTTATGATGGCGGTATCTTAAAATGAGTTCCTCTGTGAGAGGTCTTTGGTCAAAGCGCGCTATCGCGGTTGCAAGTGATTGTCTCTGTAAAGTATATCGAGGACAGTCACAAAGAAGGTGTTGAAAAGTCTCCTCGTTACCACAGTCCTCACACGAGGCGTTGTCGGCCCATCCAATTCGGTAAGCGAAAGACTTGGTGAAAGCCACCCCTAGCCATAGTCGACAAAGCAGGGTAGCTTCGCGACGACAGAGCCCAGCTGGAATACAAAGGCGTAGGGAGGAGTCAAGATGGTGGAGTCGGTAGTTGTGAAAACTTCCAGCGTTCCACAAGGATAACGTGATGTGACGGCTGATCATTCGAAGTTTTCGAGCGGCATCTGTCCTTGATAACGGTATCGGCTCCTCTTCGTCGCCTTGAAGAGCCGACCGAGCAGCGTTATCAGCGTGTTCGTTCCCTATGACTCCGCAGTGACTTGGGAGCCACTGAAATATCACGTGGTGTCCTTTCTCAGTTCAGGTATGTATGAGTTCTCTAATCTCAAATACCAGTTGTTCGTGTGGTCCACGCCGCAGGGCTGACAGCAAAGATTGCAGTGCAGCCTTGGAGTCACTGAATATTGACCACCTTCGAGGTTGTTCTTGGTTGACGAGACGAAGTGCAGCGCGAAGGGCTGCAAGTTCCGCGGCCATCGGTGTCGTTGGGTGACATGTCTTGAAACTGATGGTGGTGGCTTTCGCTGGGAAGACCACGGCCCCAGAGGAACACTGGAGAGTTGCCGATCCATCAGTATAAATATGTACGTGTTCGGCGTACCTCTCGTGCAAAAGAAGCAGAGATAGTTGTTTAAGAGCTGGTGATGACAGCTCAGATTTTTTCCTGATTCCTGGTACGGTGAGGTGCACTGCGGGTCGAGCCAAACACCATGGAGGAATCGATGGCTTAGTTGCGGGGGTGTATCCTGATGGGAGGCAGGTGTAATACTCCGAAATCGTAGTACAAAAAGCTGCCTGCGGCCTTTCTAATGGTAGTGTTGCCAGATGGTGGGAACAGGCACGGGCAACGTGCCTAATGTGCACTCGCAACACTTCTACCGCAATGTGTGTTTGTATAGGTTGGTCCTGAGCAATCGCAATAGTCGCTGCTGTCGATGTGCATTTTGGCAAACCAAGACAAACCCTGAGAGCCCGAGCTTGAATAGCCTGTAGAGCACGAAGATTTGTCTGGCAGGTGTTGGTCAGTACGGGCAAACTGTATCTCAAGAAACCCAGAAAAAGAGCCCTGTACAATTCCAACATTGCATGCACTGACATTCCCCAAGTCTTTCCTCCCAGAAACTTGAAAAGTTGGGAGATTGCTGTAAGACGCTTTTTCAAGTAGGTAACGTGCGGGCTCCATGAGAGATCTCTATCAATGATTATGCCAAGAAATTTGTGAGTCTTCTCATAAGAAATTATCTGGCCATTTATTGATATGGCGTAGGGTGTCATTGGTTTGCGAGTGAACGCCATCAGTGCACATTTGTCTGACGAGATTTCAAGACCTTGGTTGCGGAGGTATAGAGCTGTTAGAGTAGCAGCTTTTTGAAGTCTTGCACGTATCTGAGGACGTGTCACACCTGAGGTCCATATACATATGTCGTCGGCGTACATTGATATCTTGATCGCTGCTGGCAGATGATCAACGAGACCAATGAGTGTGAGGTTGAATAGGGTAGGGCTTAGTACACCGCCTTGAGGTACACCTCGGCACGTGTAGTGTAGTGCGGTTTTACCATCACCGGTACAGACAAAGAACGATCTCATAAAAAGGTAATGAGAAAGCACGGAAGCATCACTGATGCGTTAAGTTAGGAGAAACAAGTAGCTTAAACGTGCGCACGAGGTTACTGTTGCGCTGAAAGTGTCACGCGCGATCGTTTGCATGGCGCCAGCAGTCACGTAAAGCTTGCCAGTGCTTGTCACTCGACTGTCTAAAAAGTACAGTGTGCAGTCACTATATGTGTAATGTCCTTATTTAAAAAAAGAAAACAAAAAACCCTGATTCTCTTAAGCATATAATGTAGGTATGTACGCCTTGTTTGTTTGGGTCTTCTTGAGTGGTTCCCAAGGAGACGTTGGCCTAAGTCGACGTGAAGGTATTCACCAAGCTTCGCACACAGATGGAAAACATCTGCGCTATTGACGTGGCGAGGTCAAATCTAATCTTCCAATGTGGCTGGCTGGATATCTTGAGGTATTCCGTCCATGATGTGTTCGAGCATATCGAAGATTGAGCTCTTCTGTCAGTCTCAGCTTCTTTCCTTCAACGTTCGTCTTTCTCCTTTCCTCAATCAATGCGAGAGTTCTCGGGCAGGCGGAAACACAATGTACGCTTCATTTAAATACAAATGTGCGCAAGCATAGACGTAGACACCTTGATTTCTTCTTCACTTGTGAAGGCCATGTGGCGAGAGCTCCGGCGTGTTCACTCGACTGCCCCGTTTGTGGTCCCACATTTCTCCTTTAAGACCTCCGCCTTGTCGACATTGTTCCACTAATGTAAGCAATCAGCGCGGATCAATTTTTGAAGCTTCGACTAAGAATTTAACGTTTTACACTGTATATTAGAAATGGAGACGCTAACAAAATATTTCCATCAGCCTAACCAAAAACAACCCACTCTTAAAGCCGGGTTACTGTTCTTCGTCGGCGAAATATCTATCGCAATTTATCAGAAGTGAAACAGCGACAAAAGCTTTAGAAGCAATGCAGAAACAAAATGGGTAATTCAAGCCTTGTTTTAAGGCTTTGCGGCAGAAGCCTACATGCAAACGCATAATTAGTACTTTTGTTCTGTCATGCAGTGTTTTAGGTAGTTCAATTACGCAGCAGATTTTCTTTTCTTTTTACGTCTACATCCAATGAGCTTTCTCTTGCGACGGTCCCTTTTAAATGTGGCTACGGCCCTTAAGTACTTCAACAACATTTTTTTTTCTTTTGTCACAACTCCTCATTTTTTTCAGCAACAATTTATATTGCGTTTTTGGAAAGCTAGTCATAGAGTTGCCACTGATTCTTGGAGACCTAGACTGCAACAACTAGGCTCGGAAAGTGTTTGAGCATTCGCCCAATTCTTAATGACAAATTACTGATCTTGTCTTTAAAACTGCTGTTTTGCACCTGATATAATTGGCTGTCTTTTTTTACGGTAGTAAGTATACACGTGGTACCTAATTATGCGGGAATAAATATTCCTGTTGTAAATACATGCGACTGCGTTTGACTATTTGATATTCCATTCAATATTCGACACCCGCTATTCGTGTTCAATTTGTATTCGAAAAATGTTATATTCACCCGCCTATAATTTTAAAGGTCGGCGCACAGCAGGCTCCGAAGCTGGGAAAACCGATCCCTGCTTGGTGTGCGGCCGGGCATATAAAAGCACAGGCTGCAGTCTTTCAGTGGCTCAGCTGCAGAAACCATTTGCTGGCTCATTTGGCGGACGCACCCGAATAGCCAATTAGGGGCCCATTAGGGTGAAACTAGGACGCCCCGGCATGCACTCCCTCCACCCCTATCTCCACCGCTGCTGCTTCCCAGGTCGGTGGTATGCAGGCTCATTTCTGCACTACACTCTGCAAAGGAAGACACCTCCTACCGCTACCCTCTTCCTATACTCGTACATCTAATCAAAGCAGAAGCAGCTTAATCTGAATGCGCTTCAGTCCAGTGCCCCAAGTCGTCAAATCGATCTGCGCAGTAAAAAAAAAATCGTTGCATTCTCTCACTCCTCCTTTTACATATACTAAACGAGGAACATCCTATACTACAGCCATAGCAACGGCTAATGCCACCATTAGGTCAGACTCCGAAGGTAAAACTGTGTCGGTTATTGCCACCTAGAGAGGTATGACGGTTACCTTACGTACGGCATACCTCCGTATGGGCTTCGTGTGCCCTCTTTTACTTTCTCTTAGGAGACCGTTGATGGTGCTTAGCAATCGTCAGTGTTGCTTCCGGTTCAGCGCTGCAAACTTGAAACCGAACGGTGGCTAGACGAGATTCAGGTGAAATTTCGGGTAGTCGGACTTCTTGCCTTCTAGCCCTTCAATACGCAAAACAGAGAGACAACTAACAACTTTCTACATGCAGCTTTGTGCTCTTGTTTTGGAGCTCGCACAACCTTGCATAACTAAAATCCGATCACCTCGATATTGCGGTGCCGTTAGCAATGCTTGGTACTTCAGAAAGCCCACTTACTGTTAGAGAGGAAGTAGCGACTAATAAGCTCCCGGTGGAGCTTGGCACAGACACGCATTTTATAACAACTGCAAATTTCATCAATCTTGAGTTAACTTACAAACACCGTTTAAATTACTCACAAAAATGTCACTTTTGAGCCTTTATGTAGTCGCATTAACAGCTTCGCTGTATATATTGTTATCCTCACCAGCTCGGCTTGAGCCGGTAAGGTCGACCTCTGTGGCTCGGCGCACAGCATCCGAAGAGTGACGGTCACATTAGCCGACGTGGCTCAGCAGCAGTAAGATGGCATAGAATGGCAGGGCCATCAAAGCTTCGAGGAAGCGCAGGAGGAAGTGAAGAGAGAAAGCAGGGATGTTAACCAGAAATGCGTCTACTCTAGGGGATGGAGAAGATGGAATAGAAATATAAGATAGAGAGAAGATGGGGAGGGGAGGGAGAGAAAAGGCCGCTGTGAGCTTGAGCACGCACGTGGAGGGCCTGGGCGAGTCAAAGGCGTTCACATAGGCCAGTCGCCTTTAAGATCAGAGATTACAAAGAAGCTGTCTGATGTAGAGAATGCTACTGCTGCTAAGCCTCGCCGGCTAATGTGACAATCACTGTTCGGATGCAGTGTGCTGGGCCACAGAGGTCGACCTCGCTGGCTCAAGTACAGTTGACAGGGAGAGAAATTTTTACAGCGAAGCTGTTAATCCTACTATATAAGAGCTCAAGAACGTTCTTATACCAGTTTTCGTGGTTTTTCTGAAAATACTGCGTAACTAACAATGTTTATATGTTTTTGAAAATGTGGGTAATCGTAGCGGCAATACGCAGGTAAAACTTGAAGCGTGTGTCTCAATATGGGGGTTAAATGAACATTGCTAAACCCAGATTTTTTTTACCCGTTTGGGGATGTCATATGAAACGCTTAAACTGTTTCGCCATTTTCCTCGAATAATTGAAAAGGGTAGAACTTTCACTTTTACAAGAAATTAGGGCCACCTTATAGGTTGCGTGTACATAAAGGCTCAACTTTGTAGTTTTGTTATGTGTTTTCATATTATTTACTGAATATTCCTTCAATTTCTTATGCGTTCCACGAGGCACGTAGTTGCTTTTACACGGCCTCCTCGGTGAACTATGTGAGGCTGGGTGATTACATTTCATTCACGTAAGAAGCATGTTCTGAATGATGAACAATAGGTTAGGGATAAGTTACTTATCCAGCCGTTTCAGCATATCATACTGTCGTTGTGCGCAATGTTTGCCAGAGTCCTAAAACAACTGTGCAAGACAGCAACTTCGAAGTCAGTGTATGCACGGTTTCCGTTTGGTTTAATGTGTGGCGAGACTTTGATGTTTCTGACTTTAATCATAAATGCAGCAAATAATTGCAGAACCCTCGTTTTGTCCATATTTTTATGGGTCATAAGGGTTTCATACTCTGCTTATCCGGTGTCCTTGATGAACTAAAGAAGATACCTTGCTTATATTTGGCAAAATAAGGGGACACGTTATTCAGCACGTGTCCCGGTCTTAACTACAAGCGCCACAGAAATCAAGCTTAGCGAGAATGAGGCTGACAACTATGAAAAATTTGTACGCGAAGGTATGTGTCTGAGGCCAAAATACAGAGATTTGCCAATAGTTCCATAAGCAAGTGTTGGAAAGTGTCACGCACCCCTTATCAGCTACGTTTCCCACTGTGCTGTGATTAGATTTTTATCATGCCTGATATGATCTTCTCCTGGTGTTCTCGGTAACATCACTGGTGCTGGAATACCGAAATGCAGGATAAAAAGAGTCTTCCTGCGACCTTCCAATTCGCGGAGCACCGCTGCTGCTCTTGTAGTATGGCTACGCATTAAAACTTCGTGCGATGCACATGTTTCTTTATCAGGTGTTCGGAAAACGTTCATGAGACACAGACAATGAACATCACTAATTACACGAGTGACCACATTTATTTACTAGCCCAGGGATGCAGGGGGATTGTGCTTCGGAAAACCTTATTCAATACAACGAAAGACGATGCCAACATTCCGAGTTCTGGTTACAGAAACGTCCATTGATACAATAAGCGTCGCATTAAAATTCTGCAAGGTATCCTAGCTAACATCCACAGTGACTATGATTAACCTGTCGACATCTATATAAACGATGCTTTGACATACAGGAAAACCTAACTAAAGAAAAAATAGCTTGACCAAGCACTTTTACACACCTGTGTCTTTTAACCTTTTTTTTTGCGTAAACGAAGCAAATCACAAGTCTTTAAAAACACTGTATTGCTTCGTTTTGGAAATATATTCGCCAGTGTCTAATGTGATTTCGCCACATTTTTTTTTTCCACACAGGATGTGTTATTTTTGTTTCGCACGTCGCATTATACCGGCTCTACGTTTGAGGTCAGCTAGGAGCTCGCACTGCTGCGGTGATAAATAGCGGCTGGCCTCGCACCCTGCGTGGGAGTCGTAATGAACCGGCATCGGCTATGTGACCAGCGCGTCGATGGTGCACCATCGCTAACACCATCGGTAGACGGCGACAACCAAATAAATAAAAGGTTGCCCGTACGCTGTCAAACTCAAACAAAATTTGCACAGGTGCGCCAGTCAGTTAGGTTCCCTCATTTACCCAACGTCGACGCGGTTTCCCGTGTTCAAAACAACTGCTTTCTCCGAGCAAATCGTTCACTGTGTCACTGGTATAAGGATGAAATATGAACGCCTATTCATATTCAACGAGATATGAACGCATATGAAATATGTACAAATTTTACGAGACAGTGTCAGAATATTGTAAAATGTTTGCTTGAAACAAGTAGCTTTTATTTTCTAGTTAGCCTAGAGAGAGAGAGAGAGCAGGGAGGAAGGAAAGGCTGGGAGGTGAACCAGACTGAGTTCAATCTGCAACCCTATACTTGGGCAGATGGAGGGATAGTTAGAGAGAGAGAGTAGACATGGGTCTACATCGTACTTTCACATGCAATAAGCTAGGTGTAGCATGTCTACAGTCGGGCACTCAGTAATAATAATAATAATAATATTTGGGGTTTTACGTGCCAAAACCACTTTCTGATTATGAGGCACGCCGTAGTGGAGGACTCCGGAAATTTTGACCACCTGGGGTTCTTTAACGTGCACCTAAATCTAAGCACACGGGTGTTTTCGCATTTCGCCCCCATCGAAATGCGGCCGCCGTGGCCGGGATTCGATCCCGCGATCTCGTGCTCAGCAGCCCAACACCATAGCCACTGAGCAACCACGACGGGTTCGGGCACTCAGGTCATTGCCTTCAGGTATACTGAAGAAGCGCTCGAATGGCTTTCTGGGCTAATGAACTGTGAGACCAGGCTTCCAAGACCTTTGCTTCTGTAAATGGTCGGAATTTACATTAGTAGAGCAAAGTCATTAACCTGTGGGCTGACTTCAGCTGGCTGGGCTCTCTATCAGAGGTGAAGGGCAGGTGCACTGCGTTTTTTGTGGGTTGAGCTCCTTTGTGGTGAAAGTGCGTGTCGGAGGAATAATAACGAGTCCCGCGGTGTGAAGTGCGATGCCCCACAGAGCAGCGTTTCATCAAAGCTTCGGTTTAACACCGTACTCGCGGCACCTCCAAGTCGCTTGCCTCGGGACAGTGACTTCCCTGTGGGCATAGCTATCTATGCAGATAATATTGCTCTGTGGATAAGCAGCCCTCCGTACGTTGGTTTGCGGCTACCTGCAAGCTTGCAAAGAGCACTGAACGCGACTTCGGAGTACTTGGGTGAATTTGGCATGCAGATATCAACCTCTAAGTCGGCTGCAATAGCTTATTATCCTAAACAACGCGCTCATCGAACAATGAGGCTACTGTACATTGAGGAGACGTCGATAAGCTGGGAGCGACTGCAGCGTTATTCGGCCTTAGCTGTGGATGATCGCATATCTTAGCGTCCTGCCAAGATGTGCCGTCTTGACTGCTAGAGGTGCCGGCTGCGACCAAACAACGGCTCTGCATGCCTTATGAGTCATCTGTACTCTCAGGCACCATGTCAAAGAACTCTATGTGATATATTGAGCGTCTGCCCTGCGCATCGAATGGTGAAGCGCTCCTTCATCGTCTGATTCACCACCAGTTTTCTCGCACAGGAAAAATGGTGGCTTTATTTGTGAACGTTTCTGGCAGTTCTGAGCAAGCTGCTTCAGTTACGCGTCCACCTCTGGAAGATATCAACAAACGTGTATTCCCCATTTACTTCACAATCCCTGACATCCACAAAAGGTCTAATATGCTTATTTCGGCAATATTCGAATTGTCTCAGTCAGAGATGCACGAACTAATTCCAGATAATCTTCACGTATTCACAGATGTATCTGTACACAGCGATGGTCAAGGCACCTCTGCTGCTTTTTTTTGCCCTTCAACTCAAGAACGACGTATATTTCACATGCCCCATTCAGCCTCGTCAACAACTGCAGAGGTAGCAGCGATTAATATTGCACTGAAATACGTGCAAGAGGAGTTAACTGTATCAAACATTGCCATGTTTACGCACTCCCGCGCCGTGCTAAGCAGATTACAACCAAGTCAGATTAATTGTCCAGTTGTGCATAGCTTTAGTGACTCTGCCAACAAAAATTGAATGATGTGGGGTATCTCTCGTTGCCCATTGGATACGTTCATACGTAGAGATCGTCGGAAATGAAGAGGCTGATCGACTGGCTTCAACTTGCGCTCATTACGACTGTGTCTGAAACATAAATTTTGTGCAAGCTTGAAGACGCTCGTCTGATGATTCCTAGCCACCTACTCAAGCCGCATACAGACCAATGCGTCGAAAATGGGACGTTCCCACCCCTTGCTTCCGGTCGGGGCTAGCCTCGTCGCGCTAGAGCACAACTACTCCAGTTAACGGTTGGCTGTGTCAAAGTGTGCGAACATTTATACCCACAAGGACGTGTGGCCAGTGCACCATGTACGTCTTGCGGTTGTTGCAAGACACATCAGCACCTGATATAGGAGTGCCCCGCTTTGAGTGTGCAGCGCACGTCGCTAGTAAGGGGCTATTATCTCCTTGGCCTGCGGTGTACGATATGCCACGAATGTTTGTACTCCAGTGGTTGTGCGTCTTCACGCTATCAAGTTCATCGCCCTATCCTTAATTTACTAAAAGTAACCAATATAGATTCGCGTCTGTAGCTTAGTTCTGTTGTCTACTATTCCTTTTATTTTAACATTCTTACGTAGAGTGGCCTACAGTGACCCGTTCTATTGTGTGTGACCTGTACTGTGTGTCGTTTGCGTTATTCTTCTATATTTATCATTTTGCTCTTTTTTTCTTATCTCCTCGCCTTCTTCCTATCTTTCGTTTCCATGGTTGTGTTTCCATAGCTGTGTTTCCGTACTCGCCGTATACGGCAAAGCAGACCGATAAGCAGACTGCGGCCACGTTAAGTTTCGTTCCAATTCTTACGAAGTTCTGAAGGTAGACAGCTTAGCCAAGACAGCATCGAAGTCAAAAACGAAGCAGGATACTTTCCGATCCAAGCATGATGGCGGCTGATCAGGACGCTTCGAAACTCGACGGAAAGATCGCCTGCGCACACGAAAACGTAGACACGCTTTCCTACTCCCTTAAGGTAAGTCGCATCGTGTTTTTTTATATGCACGCAGGTGCAAAGACTCAAAAGACAGAAATATACCTGTTCTTCTCAACGTCTTTCTTTTTGGCGCCGTGAGATGGTGTCATGTGGCAGAAGCGTCTGCCAGACGGCTCGAAACGCCCTGCATTACTTGGCCTCGAAGCTGTCTCGGCTGTCTCCTTAGCTGTCTACGTAGACTGTCTCCGACGCTGACTAGAATTGGAACACGCGGTATGTTTCTGTCTCCTCCTTTCTGAAGAGCAGGCAGGCGTTGTGCCCTTTCCTGTGACAGTTCACAGCCTGCTCCTTCCTCTCCCTTGCATCTCAAATGTACATATGTTTTCATAACAAATACATAATAAATAAATTATAGATATTGTTTGCAATTCCTAGGTTGTCACCGACTGTAGCACTTGCGAAGGGCGTGAAAACTCACTTCGCTGCTTTTGACATACCGGTGTCTGAGATTTGCATACATCTGAGGGGAACCTTTTTTCATTCCGCGATATTAGACAAATGCAATTAGAAGAGAAAGATTATGCGGTCTACGTCATTTTCCCGTCTTCATATCCAAACAAACGTGCGGTGCCAAAATTATGTCCTTAACTTACGGGAATAAAATTTCTCGCACTTAAAGGACAACGTTAGACTGTCTATCATTTCCGTATTAAAGAATAAAGAAACAACAAGTTTAGAAGTGTGCAATGCTCCAGCTAGCCCAGAAATGGCATTTTTTATCAAGTGCATCTGTTACATCGCTTAGAGAGAGAAAAGCTTTTTGGTTCCCAGTTTACGTTAATTGTTATTGTGTTCATGCCAGTTTTCAAAACTCCTATTCCAAAACGTTCCCTGTTGACGAAAAAAGCGTTATATGCCAATATTGTCTGCTTTAAACCCTGTGATGAAGGCTGTTACCGGATTTAGAGCATTTGTTTCTAATACAGAGTCCGAGTTCCAAATATGGTGATCATTGCTTTCTAAATGCATTCCACCCCTGTCTTCCCTTATTATTTTGAGTAAGGTTCGAACCCTTATTTCAGGGATAGCTCACTTTTAAAAAAAGCAGATTTCTCCCATCTCTCAGGGTATAGAGGAAGTTCAGGGGTCTTCATGCCCAAATAAGCAGTGCCACAAGGTCCCCAGAAGTTTCTCTTTCTGTCTACCTTCAAAGCATTTTTCTCTCTTGCATACTAACCACTCTAATACCACTCCCACACAGCGTCCTTTATTCAAATCATACTTACTTATTTTTGTAATAAATGCAAAAGCAATTAAGTAATCTGACCATCCGTCCGTCCGTCCGTCCGTCCCTCCTTCCGTCCGTCCGCCAGTTCGGTCGGTCGGTCGGTCGGTCGGTCGGTCTAATGTGAAAGACACATGTTCACTGTTTTTGACTGCAGACCGAGGGTATCTAATTACGACAACTGTGCAGGAATCGACCTGCTCGGTATTATATTTTCTCGAGTGCTTTTCTCCTGCGGAAATTTCTTTTATTTTTTTATTTTTATGTTTTTATGCCGCGACTGTCCCGGAGGGGGGGATGCAAAATGTATTAAGTGCTGTAAATTAACACTGGAAATCGGGGCGACAGAAATGCTAAGTGCAAATAAATGGCTGAAATATGAAGCGTGTCCTCGGTGCAGGTAAAATCAAGCATGGGCCACCGACGGAGGGATAACACCAACATACAACGTGGGAACTGGATATCGCAAAGCGTGACGCCCCAATTTGTTCATCCTGCGCATCACTAACGTAGGCAGCAGAATGCGTTGGATGAGCAAATTCAAAGCATCGAGTCTGATGTTCTCCTCAATGTGACGGCTCGTTTTCCATGTGGGCGTCGAGCTATGTTTCCGAATGTCGGAAGCATATCTCGATGACCCGAAGCAAAGCTGTTCTCTCGTCCTGTCTCCTGCTTTGCGACAGAGGACATACGACCAGTTGATGTCCGAAATTTAAGCAGATGCTTCATAACGCTTTGGAAAAAAGCACGACTTAATATTTCAGTGACTTCCTGGTCGTTGTAAAATGTCCAATGATAATCTTGCTGACGAGGCTGCTTGGTCTGCCCATGAAAACAACCAGTAAAAGACGGAGGCCGCTAATTAACATGGTTTGCTTACTCACAGAACGATACAAACTTGCTGGAGCTGTCCTGGCATCTCTTATTGATTTATATATGCATGCATTCTGGACTCAGTTATGCTTTGTGCAAAGTATACTCTCCCGCTGCGCAGCAACGTTGCTGTAACGGCCTACGTCTGGCTTTGTCATGTACAAACACTTATTTTATGCGTATTGCATCGGCCAATAGACGAACGTGAGAATTATGTGGACCACACCACTGAAGTGCGCTCTTTCCCCGATTTAACGTCCATAGTATCTATTTCTAGACAGCGCGAAAGTGGCTGTCTTGTGAGGCAAATATTCTGGGACCGGGCCCACATCTGTCAAAAAATTTATTGGTGCGCTTCATTCATTCTGTTGCAGTTTCTGAAGTAACCCGTTCTGAATAACCGTCTGCGATTTAGTTATGCATATCTAGAGTTCGAGAAGCTTTGGCTTTTTTGCACTTTTCGTTTTCTTTTTTTTTTCTTCACCCCTTTTATCTTACACCGCGTGCAGGTGAGCAAAGCAAATATTAGTCTAGCTGACCACTGCACCTCGCTTCTTTCTTTTTATGTGTATTCTGGTTTAATGCACCATAGTTCTATTGCCTTGAGGAACGATTATTCGATCACGCCGATCAGAGCTGATCAAAATGAGTGTTCGTTGCGCCTCAGTTGGTTTTCATGTTCTGGAGTAACTTTGTCAGACATACTGTGTTTGCTGATAGCGTTTTTCAAAAGTCCGAACGTTTTTCTGCACTTTATAGAAGCTGAAACCAGCGTCTTTGCAAGCTAAGCTCTAGATTAGTTGAAGCCGGGTTGGCGCAAAATTACGCGTGCCATGTGCAAGATTATGTGGACTGCGAGGTCGCAAGACTACGGAATTAATACGCCGATTCTGGCAGGTAGCCTATAGTTGGGCATTGCAGGCGAAGTATAGCTTTAAGAAAAGCACAGCAGACTCGTCACTTCTATATTGCGCGCCTAGTTTACCAAGGAAGTTACGTATTTTCTTTTTAATTCCTTTCAGACAGGCCTCGTCATTATGCGTAGTATGCGTAAGAAGGAAAGGAAAATAGAACAGTGTAAACTTAAGGATTGCCTACGTTTTATTTATTTATTTATTTATTTATTTATTTATTTATTATAGGTGCCCTCAATCACCCAAAGCTTTAAAGAGGGGAGGGGGGTTACAATTGAAAGATCACTTGAACATTCAGAAAAAGAAAAGGTGCGAATATTATACAAGTGTTAAGAAATATAAGAACACTGGAACACATTGTTTATAACAAACAGTAAAGATGGCCTGGCATTAGACAAGTATAGTGTCTAGGAAACCGAAAGGGAAAAAATATATAAACACCAGCGGTTAACAATGTGCTATATGCGAACATAACGTAAGGTGCCCAGTGAATGTGCCCCACGCAAACAGGTGCATATCTTTATTGCAGATGCATATATATGATACGTATTGGAACAAGAAAAAATAAATATATCAGGCGTTAGTATCGCAAGAACAATAATCAAACAAGCACTTTCGAAAAAGGGTACTATCGGTGACAGATGCTATAGAAGCCGGCATATGGTTCCGTTCTATAGTTGTGCGCGGCATGAAACAATTCGAGAAAGTCTCCGCATTGCAGCGGATGCAGCCGACTTTATTTTTGTCGCCGGCCCCAGACGAATAATAGGAGGGTGTCGAAATGAGCCGGTCTCTGTGACATGTGATTGTAAACTTTATGGAAAAAAAAAGATGGAAAGCCTTTTGCCGTAAAAGCGAGTCAGTCATACAGTAAAAACGACGAGCTGCGTCACTTGAGCAGTAAATGCATCGAAGCTCATGGCATAATTGATAAGTACAATTCAACTGGGCTGGAAAGTTTATATTATCAGTTTTCGACTGGAAACTGCTTATAGGGATAATATACATTGCTTTAGATGTACAAGACAACGTCTCACTGAGCCAAGTAATAATTTACAAGTCTTAGAGGACTAGCAAATAATCTGCATATTGTGGGCATTGCTCAGTAGTTGCAAGTGAAATAACTGCTAGGTGAGCAATATGGGTATACAAAAAAAAAAAACAGTTTTGAAAAGGAAACACCGCATATATGAAGCTCAAAGGTTATAGAAAAACTTGAAGCGAAGTCGACGGCTTCGTATGCTTACTTTCTTTATAGAGAGCCAAAAATGCCCATTGTATGCTACTGTTTAATGCATGCCGTATTTATTTCGAGTTTTCAGATGCTTTCCAATTTATGTTATCTCCAAATACAGCAGCCAAAGCGGTAGAGTAAGGCACGAGGATAGCATTTCCCAGTTTCAGGCCAGGAATATCTCAACCACCGAGGAAACAATTCGTTTTGAACAGATAATGCACCCATTTCACAGAAAAACCTGAAACAAGAATGCACGTACATATAGGCGATAACGATGAAACAAACTGTAAAGTAAAAGAAACATCAAAAGGAAGCCCACTTGCGGAGACGAAGTAGGCAGATGGAGCGCTCTATGAGCAGCACTCTGGACGATTGTTTTGCAGCTGCGCCATGAAATTTTCGGAGCCACCGAAATGGAAATGGGGAGCGCCGCATCCTTCCGAAACAACTTTCTCAAGTGGATATCACACTACATCTCAGAAACACTGCACTCGGAACGGAAGCAGGGCAGCAGCCGGGATGGCGTAGGGCGAGGGGTAGGAGCGCTGGAACTCAGATCTGGCACAGAAATTATAGAGCAGGGCACAAGTTTAAAGAAATGAAAGCAAAAATTAAAATAAAATAAAGCCCGGCATACCGTTAGGGAAAGGGGAGATATATTAGCGCACTTGGCAGAATGCGGGAATGCTCGCAGGCGCGTTAGAAACACAAAGCCAGAAGTTGCCTTTGCTGCTCACTGTTATAATCGGGCTGGAATTGGACTTCTCAAGCGTGAGAAATGTTTCAGCTCGCTTTACTGTGTCGAAATAGTGCCATCACGCGTTACCCTTATGGCCGCTGCCGCATCCTGAGCTGACACGGGTAACCAGCAGGAAACGAAGGGTAGCAGGCCATCGACTTCACAACTTGACACGGCGGTAGGAGAGTGCGCTGAACACGTAGGCATTGACACCTCCATGAGCGCAACCCCAACCAGACTTCGACTGCCACAAGACCACGAGAAGTGAATGACCCCTTCGGTGGGGACCTCTCCACTTGTTGTACGGGGTGTACGCGAGGGGTTATTTAAGGCTGTCCTGATTCCCGTGTTAGGCAGAACCGCTCCTGACTCGGGTAGAGCCGTGAACTACTGAAGTGAATACATTCTTTCTATTTTTCATCCTCACGACGCCCGCCTTCGTCGCCGTCTTCTGATTCTTGCGGTGAAGACCCACCTAACCCGGTTGATATCGTATCATCAGTCATGCAGTCATTGGCTATGCGCGATGACGTCCTTTTTCCGGTTTCTTTTATGGTATGTTGTCTTATAGACTGCCCCGTGTGTGGCTCCCGCTATTTTTCTTGGTGCACCGGATACTTGCTTCAATCGGGAGCTTCTTCTTTTTTAGCTTTCTCTATAACTGAGCAAGAAATGTGCGCGAAAACGTGAACCAAAGACGCCAGGAGTGGGAATTGACACTGCAGGAGTTGCTTACTCTCATCCATTGGGTGTCTGACCTTTTTTGTGGACCACACCAGAATATAGTGCAGTCTAACACAGCAACAAAACCCGCACGGTGCTATGCTACAACAATAACTAGTGGTACCAGTAGAATAGAG
Source organism: Dermacentor albipictus (assembly GCF_038994185.2). NCBI lineage: Eukaryota > Metazoa > Arthropoda > Arachnida > Ixodida > Ixodidae > Dermacentor > Dermacentor albipictus. The sequence goes on along the minus strand of NC_091823.1, from coordinate 52,006,124 downwards.
GGGGTAGAAAACGCTCCACGGTGCTCAGTGCTAGTTATTGAGGAAATGGTGCTGGAAGTACCGGGTGTCGACACCGCGCACGAGTAAGGCACGGTGGTGAAGGAAACGCTCCCCATAACACATAGTGTCAGATAAAGCCCCAAATAAACCGCCTCCCGAATCATGCTAGGCGCATTTTGCATAGCTACCGGGGTTGGTTCTTCGCAAGTTTTTCACGGTGAAGCTGTTAAGCGGATTCCCACAACGCTTTTCGTGCTGAGCCGTCGTGCGGCGTCGTGCTCGGCATAAAATGTCAGTCAAAGAACAGCCAGTAAGACATCCTGCGACAGGGATGCGACAGGGAAAGACTATAACAGAGATCAGATAGTAAAGAAGACAACTGTTTACTTATATACACAACAGAGCGAATAAGTCAGGCCTATCCATCTTTCGCTTGTGTTGCGATTTCCTCGAGATTGTCACCTGGCCCGGCACACCGGCGATAGGTCACATAGAGCAGCCGGGGTGGCGAGGCCCGTCCATTCACCGAAGTCCACACAGTGTTTCGTTAAGCTGCTCCCCGTGTGCGAAGGGGAGTGTGTGGTCATTAGGGCGCCTCGGGGCTGTCGGCCTGCAGTCTGTGCGCTCGGTATCACCCCAAGAGTGGATATATAGCGCGGTGACTCAACAGCACTGCACCGCAGGAAAAAAACTTTGCACCGACTATCGCTCGTTTACGACTATACATAAAAGCTTTATAGCTCGCGTAGGGCAATTTACAAAAACATTCTTCCCGAGTTGCTTTCTCGTTAAATCCTAAATACATATATACCTGCCCATTCCGCAGTGTTGATTTCATTTATTCTAGCCAACGCGCGTAGTACACGGTCTGCAGCACTGTTTATTTTCTCAGGAGAGCGGGAACAGACCCTTCGCCCAACTCCCAGTTTGTCCTGACGTTTCTCGTGGTTAATCGCTCACCCTGCCATCGTAACCTAGGCTCACCCGGGGTTACTATGCGCTTAATATACTATCCCTCATTAAACTACGCCACTATTTGCGTCGGCGTGCCCGACATTAAGCGGCCTTGTGCTAGGCTCTTTCTCCGAGACGGCTCGAGAATGCGCTCGCGCTCTCCAGCCGCATAAACTTTTCCCCCTCTGCACGGCAATAGAATGCCAGTAGAAGTGGGTTATGCTGTATTCTTGCGATCACACGTTTTCGAGGCCGAAAAAGCAGTATTGTTAGGGAGTTCATAACGCTATATCCACCATGGCGGCACTGAAAGACTGTTGTTAACTATGCATGTTCCGAACGTTTTGCCGAACAGACTGCTGTATAAGCCCCTGACATATGCCATGACATATGCCCCATGATTACAGGGCATATGTCAGGGCTGAAACGAAGCAGAAAGTGAGTGCTGTAGTTTCATGCAGAGTTGCTTCCAATATCGACAAGCACAGTGCATCAAAAGTCACAAAGTCACAAGTCACAAGTCACAAGTCACAAGTCACAAGTCACAAGTCAAAGTCACAAGTCAAAAGTCACAGTTTATCAAAAAGTCACAAGAGAGCACCGACCGTTCTTTGTTCCTGCTAGTGACAGTGAACATTCTGCTGTGTATAGAACTGCGCAATACCTATTTCGTTGATATTTATATTTTTCATCAGTCACATGCGTTGTTCTGTTGAAAGCTTCGTGTTGTCGTGTGCTAGTTTTTCGCGGTATGCGTGCTCTATTTCGACGTGTGATTTAGAACATCGTCAGCTTGCCTGACGATGTTTCAGCAGTTTTTTTTTTTCGTCTCGTGCATTTAATGTTCTTGGTGCTGTGCCTTTCCATGTTTTTTTTTTTTACCTGAATCACTTCCCCTTTCTTTAGTCCCTTTCCCCTACATTTGATCCTTAGCTGTCCAGTTGTTTTCTTTCTTTCTTTTTTTACATTGTACTTGCTCACTAATCTTCTCTCCGTTTTCGGTTTTCCTTATCTTTTCTATACATGAGAGCTTGTTTTCGGAACTTTCCATGTCACTTATTGTGTGTCAATATATGGCTTTCCTGTACATGCATCTTTTAGTCCTATTTGCGTTCTTTATTTTTTCTTTTGCCTGGCATACCGATGTCATTGTATGCTTTCTTTTTTTAAACTGTACTTTATCTTTTCGCTAAATTACCTGCGCGTCAGTATTAGAACTTCATGGTTCTTCTTGGGCACATGATCTAAAGGTTGGATTAATTAAATAATTTTTGTTGAATTTCACTAATTCTTCCTGTTTTTCTCCATCCTTCTGTTGTGAATTTACCATGACTTTTGTTAATTGCTAGTTGTTGCTTTTTATTATTGTCGTGTTCTATTTCATATTTTAGTATTTTTATTTGCATATTTAATTTATTTACGCCAGCACTCAGACATTAGGATTCTTCCTCGACACATTAAATAAACAATAGATTGATTCATTGATTGATAAATATTATTCATGCGATAAGTAAAGTGAGAAGGAGAGGCTAGATGATTTATCGCGAATACGATAAAAAAAGCGATGAATTCAAACTGTCGAGAAATTAAAAAGGAGAGTATGGAGTTGAACTTCACCGTCAGGGTTTTTCACGAGTAATTTATTTCTATATTTTTTGTTCAGTCACTTTACAACTACCAAATTAGGCGCATTCTGGATAAGAACGCAGTTGGTGAAATCGGAAGTACGTGATCTGGTGAGATAGGTTTCTAACACACAATTCTAAAAAAAAATAAGAAGCACATTTTGTTCTACTAGTGCCTCTTCTGTTCTGTTCGCCTTTTTTCGTCAACTCTTACGTCATGCTACTGGAGAGCAGCAGACGGCAGCCTCTCTCCATCACGACAGGCACGGGGACCACTTCCACATCTTCGTCGACAACTTGGTGGTACCAGTCCCAGGCTCTTAAACGGCAGCCTGCGCAGCACCCGCTCTGCAGAAGAGCAAGCTATGTGGCCTCCCGGCTCACGCGTGCTCAAGGGTAGCGGAGGTAGCAGGTCTCCATTTCGCCGTCGACCTGCTCGTGGAGGAGCTGCCAGCGACCCCGGCAGAGATCTTCTGCCACACCAAGGCGGTTCTTAGCCAGTAGAGACGGGAGAAGACCACCCTAGGGGTCGCCTTACTCTTGACCGAGTAAACGGCACTCCAGGAGGCGGGCTGCTCGCTATCCCTCAATGCCCTTGCAAAGAGTTCCCACCACTCCGCGTCCCAGTCAGCCTTGCAGTGGCAACTGTAAACTTCACAAGGCACAGGCTGCGACGACATTTCTTGGCTTGCCATCAGGACAAGCGGGTGTCCCGGGGCCGCTCTCCACGGCCACTGCCGTAGCGTGGCCTTGCTCGTAGAGAGACTTTGCTTTCGCTGCTCCTGAGGGTCAGCTGCTGCTGCACATTGGCACGTCGCTATCGGCTTGGGCTCGCCGCTTCATGCAGCTCCTGTGGTGAGCCTGAAACGCTGGAACACCTCCTTCTCCTGGCCTGCTCGGCATACTTGCAACATCGAGGTGGGCTCCTTCAGAAGTTCTGCCATCCGGCCCTCACTGCTGCCAGGGAGGAAGACTTCCTTTTCCCCTCCCACCGCAACCAGCTTCTGGTACTGCTCATCATCGTCGAATTCCTCAAATTGACGGTGCTCTCGGCAAGTCTATAGCGCCCCTTCAGCATTTGGTTCACCGCACCCTCCCCAGGTCTGCCAAACCATGCGGTCCTCTCTTGAATTGCCCATAACTGATCTGACACCGGCTGACAAGGCCTCACACCCAGGCCTGCCCCACTGAACTCCAGCCTACCGGTTTGCTTCGCCCCCTACATGGCGACAACGTCAACCTCTCCCATCCTATGTTCTCCCCTTCCCTCCCACTTTCCCCTTCCCGTTGGTGCTGAGCCGTGCTCCTTCAATGGCTGCAGAAGACAGGGCAAACCTTAGCCTTCTTCACAACGAGCCACTTCTCTTTCTCGTCACACTACCACCGTTATCGCCGCAATTGGCCACTCTGTGCTATGGACAGCACAAGGTGAAAGGAAATGACGTGTACGAAATGGTACGAAATACGCGGCCCATGCAGGCAGATTTCAAAAAGCAACTCGTGCAATACATTTCATTAGAGGTTTTCACTAAAAATCTAGAACGAGAGCTGAAATACCATAGGCGTTTACTGTTTAGAGAATGAATAAAAGGGAATCGAAATCCAGTATCCAAGAACAGCAAAAGGCAAGTATCCAGCTAGTGCAGAAAACCTAAATCCCAGCACAATTCCCATGGCTAAGATTTTATTGCGACAGCGGTTAAGAGCTAAAACCTAATTGGGGTGTGTCCATCGATGGTTCCTGTTACGCTGTCGACGTCACACTGTTGTGTCAATCCATGCTTCCTGTTACGCTGTTAGCGTCATACTATCGACGCATCCGTCGTCGTCCAGGCCAGCACCCCGCCCTAAGGTACACTTTCACTACATGGGGAAGGAAAAAAAAATGCCCTCCACCGGGAGTATCCCCACCGGATACCACCGGTAGTTGATGTGCAACCGGCACAAGGAAAGGTGTAGCTAGCCCCTTTAACAAGCACCGGTTTCTGCTATTTTCTAATAAAGAAAGAGAGATGTTCCACATGCTGTTGCGGAAGAGTTCGTGCGATCCGTTTGCAGACCCTAAAGTTAACTGAACGAGTCGCGATAGGGCTGTCCTCGTGTTGTCGCCGCATGCAGTTGTGAAACTTTTCGCAGGATTTCGAAGCTTTCAACTAAATGAAAGTTGGGACCTGGTGGAAGTCAATGGAGTAATTCTTGTCGCACTAAATGAGTTGATAATGAGAAAAACTACTGCAATCTGCTTATTCTTTTTTAGCTCGCTTGCACGCTAGAAAACGCCTTTGAAGGAAGTAACAGAGCTCAAGTGAGAACTTCTGTTCCTAAGGAATACGAGAGCAAGATAGAAAGGCGCGAGAGTTCGCCGACAGATAGAAAGTTTTCATGATTTACGCAGATAAGGCCACTTTCTGGGAGCTTGTTAGGTTCTCCTGCAACCTCGAAACACAGGCGCGGGCGGTGAGCCTAAAGGCTGCATGCGGTGTCTGGAATGAAAACACGGACGCGGAGCGGTAGGCTGGATTCGTACACAGAAGGACGATGCCAGCAAACGCTGCCTCGCTGGTTTCAGAGGCCTGCTGTTACCGTGTAGAGTGTGCGCTTCTTGCGGAAACCGCAGCCAGTGGCTTGCCCCAAGCCTCAATCTCGCGATGACACGAAAGGGGCGTTTCCCCCGGAATGTGCGCTGAGGTTCGGCTGCGCGGCACAATGATTGTGCCTTGCGAATGCTACAGCTGCGCTAACAGGCCCCGAGATGCACGCCGTGCGTGCGTAGGTGTGTGAGCCCATGCACGGTGCTCAAGAACATGCCGCTCAGTCCCACATGCTTGCCGCATTCCACGAGAATGTCGGGCAGAAGAATGGGGGTGCTTGAGGCTCACGGGGGCCTGTTTTCTTTTTTTTTTCTCTCCCTCTCTGTTTGTTTTGTTTGCTTACTTAATTGCTTTTGCTTTTATGTCTAAACCACTTTTGTTTTTCCTTTTTTTAAGTTCTTGTGTTTGTCGGAATGCTTGCACACGTTGTGAAGATTATGTGCTTGCACCTTGGATGTTTGAATTCAAGTCGTAACTAAAAGCGATATCTGTTACGATTTCATTTTTGCGATAATTCCTCACTCTAGCTCTTATCTTGCATTTGCCCAATGAAATATCTTCCAATAAGTAGCATGAGCACCAAATAAGCAAGATGTGTATTATCTATATTAAAAGTATGCCCTCGTGTTAATTCTAGAGCCCCCATTTCCACTATCACAGTTGACAAAGCCAAAACTATTACCGCTGTCAACACCTCGACTGATAAGGTAGCCACTATAATTGGCATAATTACATCTAGGACAGCCAGACCCCAAAGAGAGAGAATACGAGGTGTTTTAACAAACTTTGCACCGTATATTATGTCGTAACAGGAAATATATTAGACTACACCAAGGTCTAACACGTAAGATTGAAAAACTTTTTATCGAAAGCTCTTCCTAGGACCGCATTTATAACCTTAAGCCTTAGTAATGCAAAATAATATGTGTATTTAGAACAACTTCTAGGAGATGGGCATAGTGAAATTGTAGACGGATATTCTAGGTTATACCATGTTTTATTGAGGCACTAGTTATAACAGAACTTTATATGAAAACATAATTTCCGAAGAATGGGAGGCGGGGGAAATGGTGCCTTTCGCTTTAGCGCATTGGGTATTGGGTACGATTGGGTATTGGTTATTGCGCATTGGGTACGATTGAGGATGAAATAGAGCACGCTTTCCGTTTTGCGCTGTAATGACTTAAGCATACATAAAACAGGCGTATGTAAGAGTCAAGAATCGCTATGAATAAACTTTTTAAATGAACCAAATATTTTAGAAGCGAAAAAAAGTAAAGCAGAAACAACAGGACCAAAAATAGCATTTATTTTGCTGTTCCTTCATTCGTTCGTTAAAACAGGCTAAGTCAGAGTAGGCTGTCCCAAAACACATTTTATACTTTGAAATGATCATTTCTTCCATGTAACACGCACACAGATACCAGACACCGAAACGTAAGTATTGTGGGGCGCTGCCATCATCCACGTCCATCGTCATCATGATGCCTGTCCACCGTCACCATGGTGCTGGTTGGGCTTGCAGCAGTTCAGGTTGCAGCTGCCTGTCTAGGTGCGTTGTTCTAAAAAACTGTAGCTGTACCTTTGTTACCTTGTGCTGCGATGGCTTATCAGGCCGGCATTCTAAAGGGTTTTGGTCCCGTAGTGGTTGTTGATCAAAGCGACCCAGAGCAAGTGTGAACGATCGTTTCTGTTCACTGTAGGCCAGGACAGTCACGTAGGACGCGATGAAAGGTCTCCTCCGAACCACAGTCGCCACATGTAGCGCTGTCGGCTATGCCGATGCGAAAAGCAAAGAACTTCGTGAGGGCCTCTCCTATCCCTAGCCGATAAAGCAGGATAGCCTCGCGCTGGCATAGGGCAGTTGCGAGGTGTAGGTAAAGCGACGAGTCCATGCGGTACAACCGGTTGTTTTGAAAACTTGCATAGTTCCACGTGAACAACGTCATATTTCTTGCGAGTACTCGAAGTTTTCTAGTGACATGTGGCCTTGCTAATGGTATTGCTTCCTTTTTGCTGTCTTTAAGAGCTGCCCCAGAAGCGTTATTGGTGTCTTGGTTACTTATGGCGGTGCAGGGTCTTGGAAGCCACTCGAATGTGACGCAGTGTCCATTCCCGGCAGAAGTATGAATAAGTTCTATAAACTCAAATACTAGTTGTTCGTCTGCGCGGCATCGCCTGACTAAAATAATCTATTTAAAATTTAAATATGGAGTTTTACGTGCTAAAACCACGATATGATTAAGAAGCACGCCGTAGCATAGGGGACACCGGAAATTTCAACCACCTGGGCTTCTTTAACGTGGACCTAAATCTAAATACACGGATGTTCGCGCATTTTACCCGTATCGAAATGCGGCCGCCATGGCCGGGATTCGAACACCCGACCTCGTGCTTGGGGCTAATATATATAACTCAAAATACATAAATAAAGGTACCCAGTAGAAGCGTCCCATATGATCCCACTTTAATTATTAGAAGTAAATTGCGAATATGATATAAATCTATTATGCAGTCACATACGAATGGTATTTTCTTCAGCTTGTCTTAAAACCAAACACTCAGAGTGAGTAAAGCTCTCAAGAATCGTCAAATCAAATCAATATGTCAAATATAAAGCAGTGCTCAGAAAAAAAATCGTCTTGGCAGCAAGAACGTCATTTTTTCGAAGCCCAATAACTTCCGCGGCATAAAAAATTTACTAGCCTGTGCTGCCAATAAATCGTAGAGCTGTAAGTTACCTGCCACTGTATGCGTGCCGAATTCTTTTTTTTTTTGTATATTGTCTTTGTGAGAGCTGTACTTAGAAGATGTCTAAGACCAGGTTACCTTTGCACGGACAAGGCGCTTTGGCTGAAGATGCCCCGCGGATTTTTCCGTGTTTATGTAGAAACTTTCGTATCGGCCTTATGAGAAAGCCAGTGTTCGTATCCTTTCGCTGTAGACAGTGGCGGCGAATAAAAAATGTATTGTTATTACCCTCTCGCTTACGAAAGCAGTAGCCGTAATAATGACGAGGTGGCCAAATCTACCTCGTTTACTACCATTGCAGTAAAGGGAAAAACCAAGAAATCGCACTACCTGCGGAGAAATGCACCGACGAGCTCGTTTGTAACTAAGCATTAGGCGGAACAACGAATAAAAGGCGAAAACGTAAATTTAGCAATGGAGAGGGAACGGCGGCAGAGATAAGGAGCGCATAGAATTGGACGAACAAGAGCCGAGTCTCTCGTAAAATGAAATCCGCCCTTAGGAATACGGGCTGCGATTGTGGGCTGAGCAAATGCCCGCATGGCGCTATCGCAAGCAGCGATCTCTTCTCTCCGGGGAAATAAATCGCTACTGATTGAGTGCGGCACTAAGCTCTGAAAGCTTTGTTTGCCTTTTCTGCTGCCGTATTGGTTGCAGTCTGGTGTTTTTTTTTTTTTACGCTCCTGTATCCTCATTGCTCGAATTTTACTTCAAATAATCAAGCATTAGTACAGCTTTCGCAAATATATTTTGATGACCATCAATACATATTTCAGCATAAAGATAGGGAAAGAAAAGGAGGGTACGTTAACCGGAAATCGACACAGGTTTGTTACCCTGTGGACTGCCCTTTACTATCGGTCCATGAAATAGTCTCAGACGCATTTTGAAAACTACAGAATGTAACACAGCAAAGGCTTAACGTGCGGTACCTGACAAGTGCGGCAAGTTTGGCGGGTGGTAAAGTTGTATGGTCATTAATTGCACGCGCACAATAGCGCGCAAAGAAGACAGTGCACATTCAACATTATGAAATGGCGTGCCTTAATACTAAATAAAAGGTGCCGAGGCAGCTGCCTGGCTTGATGTCGCAGTAAGTCGCTCTTTTTAGTGATTGTTAACTTACAGGTGCGCCTGCGCTATTCAACTTATGGTTCAGAGTGATAATTTTGCTAATTTTTTGTTGTTGTTGTTCGAGGAGTGACGTGTGCAATAGCTGGGATAAGAATAGTACATATTACATGTGTGCTTGTGAATAAAGGTTCGCTTGAAGTCAGCGCATGTTACGTCTGCCTTTTCTTTGTCCTCGTCTTTCTTTTTTTTTGTGCGCTATTCTTTACAATCACCGTGTCATACCTGGTACGCTGTTCTTCGTAGAACAGACTGAAAGGTAACGGCCTGATATTATGCAGTATGAATTGTCGGTTTTATTTAGTAGTAACATTTGGCATTCGCAATTCAGTGAATTCACGCATGCGGAAGTGCCATGGCACTTTCTGCGCTATTACGAAAGTGAGAGAGCCAGAAGGCATTGTTCTCTGGCATCACGCTGTAATCAGACCAGTACACACGGAATTTGCGCATCCACTCGATTTGCATAGATGGTGAAATGCTGCTTGGATTCTCACATTAAGCCTGAGTAGAATCATTGAGCTGCCTTCACTGGGATTATCGGTGGTTTGAACAATTTCATCTCTTTATTTTTATGTACAGAAAGTATTTACCTCAACGCCTTGGGAAAAATGTAAAGTGAGCGACATTGCTATTTTTCACTCAACTTCAGAATGGTGGTCTTTTCCTTTCAATTTCGCTCTTCCTCGCATGCACTTAAGGACAGAAGCGAAGAAAGCCCAGCTTGTGAAGCATAACGTAATGGTGTTTTTGCAATACGCTCGTCTGGTTCCCCGTCCTGGATTTGCTTTCCTTGTTCCCTCTCGGCAATGATCAGTGTTCTCATCTTAAGCAAGGACACTAATCATCGCCGAGAGAGAACAAGGAAAGCAAATGCAGGACGAGGAACGAGACGGGGACCAGCAGACTCACGACGTGGCCGTGAGGCTTGACCTTGCGGTCCCGACGTGGGAGCGGCCCGCTCAGTGGTTAACTATCACTACTTGCAGGACCAAATAAAGTTTTACATCCATCCATCCTCTTAAGCAATCTTGTCTAGTATTGGAAAGCAAATTGCTATACTTCGAGAACTTGGTAAACAGAAGGTCCAATATGCGGGCGTTAAAATCTCAAAATTTTGCCGAGGTTCGAGAAACGTTAAATGGGATATCTTGGTATCTATCCATACTTTACTCGGCACGATAAGTGAACAAGGATGCTTCAAGTAAAAAAAAACAAATAAGATGCAACAACATAGTGTGAATATCTATAGACAGAGGCTCGAACAGGTGTACTCGTACCCGTACGCCCTGACATGCCCATGAACTCAACATGATAGCACAACATGGGCGTCCATTTTCCTTCCTCCTTCAGCATCATCCCATACCCGAACACAGCCTTAAAACAAGGGCAGCATGACATTTCCTTACCATCGGTGGCAACTTGGAATAATTAAGCACACAAATAAAAGACACGACCAACAAGACGAACGAGACAACCCACTGCATAAGGCAGCCTCGACGGATCAAGAGAGTGCCAAAATGCCCACGTGAGAGTGCTACGTAGCGATGGCGTGCGACGGAACAAAGCAAAAAATAAATAAGAAATAATTTCGTCAGAAAATAGAAGCACAGTAGAGCACCTATGATGCACGTAAAGATATTTTCCCCAAACTGTATTCAATGAATTCAAAAAGAGAATAGAGTTTCATACGAAGTGAATGAAAAAAAAATACATAAAAGGACACTTGTCGACGGCAAGCGTGGGGACCACCCACTGTGTTGATTTGCCGCATGCAACACGAGTGGGGCTGGCATCTTTGTATCTTCCCAGCAAAAGAAAAGGGAACAAATAAGAACGTGACAGTGCCAAACATAGAAAAGGGAGAAAACATGCGAGTACCGGTGTACGGAAGAGAAAGGTGAAAGGCAGAGGTGGGTTAAAGGGGGTGGCTGTCCAGAGGATAAGAGCCATTTCCTTTTCAGCAGCAAATACAATATTAACGCAAGAAACACGACAGCATGCCGCGTCCACCAGGAACAAAACTGCGCTTCCCTTTTTCCAGATTGATTTTTTTCATAATATTTCAGTATTCCATGCGTTGTAGCTCGGTATCGCAACTTCGTGGATGCCCGAGTGCATATTTCCACGAGGGTGTGGAAGACACAGCTTGAACACGGCGCTATTGAAACAAGTATCGCAGCAGGGACACCCAGCACGCCGTCTGAAGGCCTTTTATTTTATCTCAGTCTAATCTAGGCACGCCGGCAAAATGCATGCGTATGGTGTACTGCGGCGAGGCTACCGTGCAGGTGCGTGCCACGCTAGAGGGCTTGAGTGCGCTGCATAAAGTATACGACGCCGCCCGTGGAACAAGCTGGCCGCACGGCAATATGGACAGTGACAAATGAGTGTGGCCAGAGAATCGATTCGGCGGGAAAGCGAGCAACGGGCCGCGGAGGGGCGTGGCCGACAATAAAGAGGTGGGGAGAGTGGTGCGCACAGTTCACGTGCTCAAGAAACCGTCACTTATATTGAACGTCACATCATCGCTTCTACAGATCCATGAGTACGAAAAGTACCCGCTCCTCTTCCCACCTATACAATAGATCGCATTCCATATATTATTCTTTTTTTCTGTTCTACTCCTCGTGCAGAGTCAAAAGAGTGCGAAGACGTTTTCAGGCTTGAGATAGTTTGGCCTGTTGCTCCAAACTGCCAAGTTTCGAAGGGTTGAAAGAGTGCTATGTAGCAGCATAGAATCTAAATTTTAGGACACAAGGCGCACAAGCAGCGTCTCACATTCATAGAGCCAAGTCGGTTACGTGAGCAAAGAATCTGCTTTAAAAATGAATTCATGAGTAATCCAGACGCCTGAGGCTCACTAGGTGGCATCACATATTTTCATTAATACAGACCTACATGTCTAGAGCGGACGGCTCAGTCTAAGTTACGTCAAGTTATTCTATGGTTCCCAGCATTCTATGGTTCCAAGCATTCTATGGTTCCAAGAGTTCTATGGTTACCCTGTTGCGACTCTGAGGTGGTCCCGTAACGCTCGTCACCCGTTTCGTGACAGAGTGTTGCCAGCAAGTATATTTCACTTCATTCCACGCGTATGATTTGGTGACAGGACGCCAGAGTGCTTCGAACGCTGGCTGAAGGCCCCGTTCTCCAGTTCCTTCTACATGGTCAGGTCACCTGCTTCAAATCGCAGTGTTGCGGCCGCTGAATGGACTACAAGTACACATTGTACTCATCCAGCAACGCAGCCTCGGTGGAAAAAAAAAAGAGCTATAAAAGAGACTCATCATGCCAATACTCTGTCCCTAATTTCCCGCTGATTCAGACATGATTGAAATGGCCGGCAGCGCTGACTGTTGTATCTGGGATCACGAATAAACAGTAAACGACTATATTGTGAACATCTTTCTCTTGAATATCACTGAATTTCCCTTAGCACCAACCTAGTTCAAAATGCTTCAGCTTGCTAAGTCAAGACGCTTCATTGAAACAGTGAACTCGCTACTGTGGTCTCGAACATCGCAGCAGCAGAAAGCGAATAGAGTGCTGCTTTGGTTTCTAAAGTGAACCGGATTGAATAACCGGCTTAGAGGCTGTGCTAAACACTCCAATTAGTCTGTGTCTCCAGCGTGCCGCAAATCGCTTTCGACATAGAGCACGCGCGGACATGCCCAGCCGCGCCTTACGTAGCCGCAGCCGGAGTAGAACACCAGAAATTACGCACAGGCATTGAAACGCGGAAGTTTCCAGCTGTAAGGGCGTGAGTTCAATTCCCAGTGGCGATGGTGTTGGCCATATGCTGCGGATAAGGAGATAGATAACGCAGGAAGTGGCGCGACGATGGCAGTGGTGGCGACACAGTCTTGATTTCTCGTCGCGTGGCTGACTCATAATCGACGCGCAGCTGCATTTGTCGGTTAGGCTGTTGACTCTCTCGTACACAACGCTGCAGGGGCACTATGGATCTGCGTTCACACTGACACCCCTGCTGCGATAAGGATACCTACGCAATCGAATGGGCGCTGTCTCGGAGGTTCTACGCTTGTCAGCTTAAGCAATTCTGCAACGTATGCGCCCACTCGTGCTAGAAAAGAGCATCAACTTCTTTACGCTCCTACGGATGCCTATGCTGCTGGATGACGCCAAGTTCAGAGGAATGGTAGCTTTCCTTCAGCACATACAAGCAAACAACACTAGTCTGTAATAGCATAATCTGCCGTTACAGCTCCCATCTAGAAGTGTTAGCGGGCTTCATTTGAAGTGGCTTTAATAAGGCTTCCGGCAACGGAACTCAGTTATCGCAAACTATAGCTTTATGACGCATATAGTCGCGCACTATCTCCCTTCACCGTGAACTCATTTTTATAGACAAGTGCACGAGTGCATGCGGGAGTTACCGTAAGTCATCAACTTCATTTTTTTAAGCGGCTCGCAGCCACAAGTCAAATGTGCTTTCAGTTTCAACACCACGTTCAATAAATCACTGACGCATCTGCGAGCCCATGGTTTTAGCTGAAGGTCGATCGCAGTCGACTAATGTATTTTTGGAGGTCAAGCGTAAAACCATTAGGCTATTCTTCGAGTTCCGTATTTCAGCAATGAAACCAAAACGCTGTAGTCTAGCATACAGGCAAGAAGAGATGGTCATTAATAAGCAAAATCCGCTTTTCCAACGGTAAGGGCGCCAGACAAAACGAAGAAAAAAAAACACGCAAGAAAGAAAGCTATAACTGTGTTGACAGAAAAAAAGAGGGGAAATCCGAACTCGTAAATGAAGCAATAAAATATTCTTTCTTTCTCGATAATATTTTTAAGCTATCGCGGAGATAAGAACACATCACGTCTGTTCTATTCGTTCTCACTTTTCTTGTAGTACGTGAAGGCTGTGATCCCTTAATGACCACCGGTCATTTCCCATTAAACCACTTTCCCTGGTTCTATGTGCTGGTGGTCTTTTCCTTTTGCATTAGTTATTGCGAGGTTTGCTTAAGCCAGACAATTTTGAAGGAGCCAGTGATTGACGAGGCACCCTGGCGAATCCCGCAGCTTCTTTCCTTCCCTTCCTAGCTCTGCCCTTTCTCTCAGCGCCAACCTAATCAAAAGAGCTGAAGGCGCTGGAAGGCACGGCACAGGCAAAGCACTTGGCTGTTTCCCTCTGTGGAAGCAGCGTAGCTTTTACGATCATCTGGGATACGAATTCCAAATCAGCGTCAGCAGAAGGTTTGCGTTTCACGCCATACAAGGACAGAAAAAGAGACCCAGAAGGTCCTGAACCATACCACTAAAAGCCATTGGGCGAGTGCCAGCGAGCTGCCCTAACTGCCTTTATTATGGAGTGGTGATAAATCTAGGTCTGAAACAATAACACAAAAGCATCCCCGCCCTTTTTTTTTTTACATGATGGCATTTGTCCCCCGAAACAGCACCTAAATGTCCCTGTGAAACGCTATTGAAATAATCGCCACGACGACAAAATGTACGAGGGGGACCGAAAAGTAGCCGGAAACGCACTCCTGCGCATCGTGTACTCATCGTACGAGGTTTCGCCGCTAGAGCCCTGTGGGAAGACCTCTCTTGAAATGGCGTACCGACAACGACGCGTGTTGTTTTTCTGGCAGTGTTGTGTGCGTGTGTGTGCAGTGCACACGTGACAAGAAGAAATGGCAGATTTTCACGAACAGCACGCTGCTGTGAGGTTTTGCTTTTAAACTCGGCAAGAACGCAGCGGGAGCTGTTGTGACGATGCAAACAGCATCCAAAGAACAAGCTCTCAGTAAAGCACAAGTGAACGAATGGTTTACTCGGTTTAAAAGGAGGGTACTGACCATTGAAAATCATTCCCGTTAGGGTCGTCCTTCAAGTGGACGAACCGAGGGCAACACTGTTGTCGCAAGAAAATAACGAACATATGAGGAAAGCCAGGAGGTTTTCATTAGGCCGCCGACAGACACAGGCGCACACATATATCGGACCTATTCGACGAGTCCGCGCATGGGGGATCCTTCATTTTCTTCGGCGGAGAAGTAATAAGGTGGCGATACACAAACAAAAACACAGGAAAAGAAAGGTCATACCGAAGGAGGACTCAGTTGTTATAAGCAGGAACGTCAACACTAAACAATAAGAAAACAAAAAGCGGAGACTAAAGTGAATGGCGACTGTTGTGGCAGATACACTATCCTGCAGTGCATTTGTAGGGGACAGGCAAAAAAGAAGTCCAGCTTAGGGAAGAATTTACAAGACTGCAATATATCATCAGCTTTATATATACCTTGTATCATGGCTGCTGGATGAAAAAAAAGAAAGTGTGGTCAGACACGTCGGGCTGGCTGCAATGGGAGCGAATGTCTCAGCCACAGTTGCATTCCCAGCAGCTTGGCTGGGCCGAACAGCGCTAGCGGTCGGGCACGAGACGCGTCGGTTTCCACAGGTGGCTTCCTCACCCATTTTCTATGCCGATCCCATACAACAGTCCCCGACTAGTGTCGCGGCGGCAGAGGAGAGCATTTTCGATGCACGCAGCAGGCCTCACCTTTTCTTTCTTCTTTTTCTTTTTTATCCAGCGGCTGTGCTAGTGTCCACTGTATTAGCGCAATAGCGTTAAGGGCCCCGTATCGCAGAGACACAGACGCCGGCGTCCCGCGGCCAGTGTCGACCATCCTTTCGGCGAAAATAATTCCGAACAGTGCAAACCTAATCACGCGTACCCAACAACGCAGAGCCTCCGTCCGGTGCTGAAGAACTCAATGAACTAATTGAATTTCTCAAAGTAATGTACGTCTGAAAAATCGTAATGCACGACTTACAACCCACAGACATGATAGCTTCCGACTGTAATTTGAATATACGAGAAAAGATAATTGTGTTTCGCGGAGACTCAAACACAAACCCCTTTTCCAACTGCTGTTTGAGGACTGTCTTAGTAGTAGCGGCGCGCCCCACTGGGTTTCTTGCAACACCATCCAGATGGCGCTCGCCTCGGCACATTCGCGGCAGCGGCGGCGCCCGTCGTGGTGGTGGGTGCAGAAAAAAAGAACAACCAGGAAGCTCCCCGTCGTGCATAGCGCTCACCACCAGCGTTTCCCGGTAAACATTACGGTTACATACGCATGTAGTTGCCGGGAAGCGTGAAAAGCAGTCAAGGATCTTTGAATGCTGTCGCGTTCCGCTCTTAAAGGCGAAGCTTAAGCGTCCTCAAGTGTTTGTTTGAGTAAATGTAGACCGCAGTGTTGAACGCGCTCAATGATAATGCGGCCTTTAACCTTATAGTCAAGGTGGGAAACATCTGTGCATCCTCCGCGTGGTAGCCCAGAGGCTATGTTGTTGCGCTGCTGAGCTCGACGTTGACGTTTCGATCCCAGCCGCAGCGACTGAATTTCGATGCAGGCGAAATGCAAAAACTCTAGTGCACTGAGATTTAGCTTCACCTTCAACAATCCCAAGCAGTCAAATTTATTTCGAAGTCTCCCACTATACGGCATGCCTCATGATCAGATCGTGGTATTGGTACGTGAAACCACAGAATTTCATTTAAGATATTGGCGCAAGAACGGGACCAAGTAAACAAGGCGCCCACCACGCTGTGTGTGTCTCATCTTTTCTTTGTTCCGTTCTCGTAACACCCGTTCCCACCGTTCAATGATACCAACCCGCTCAGTTCTACGTTCTTGTGAAACTGTCTACAGCGAATCAAGCTGGAGAAAAAAAAGAAGAAATGAAACAAGAAACTTATCTTTTCTAAACAGTTCGGACACATCTGGAGCAATCAGACAGCCAACGCAATAAGTGCAGAAGAACATGCTGAAGGATACAACAAAAGAAACTAACAAAAAACGACAGCAGTTACAAAAAAAAAATGACGGCAACAGCAGTGTTATTAACGTGCGGCACGCGGAAAAGAGATAGCGCTAGTCCTGTAAGCTTAGCACATCCTGAAAGGAGGCGAGCCTTTCCCCATAGACGCAGGATTTGCCAACCACAAAGCTGCTTTTCTCGGGGAAGATACAGGAATACAACGAGCACAGCCCCCCACGCCTGCTGCAGATCGTTCTGCCTGGTCGTTATTTACTTTACTGAAGAGTTTGTTGTCGTCCCTCTTGTTATCCGTCCTCTCCAGGAGGAAGCGCGCGTCAACCATCGTCGCCTTATCCGACAGGAATGCCTTGTCAGGCGGTATTAATGCTTCGCTCGCGCGCTAATGCGACACAAGGGAGCCGAAGAACGGACGGAAATTGCGAAACTCGTGAAGTTCTTGGAACATTATTAGCAGAATGGAAGGGAAGGCATAAAAAACGAAAAAGAAAGCATCCAGAAAGAGCGACATATATGACTGTGCGACGCATCAAGTATGCTCAGCGTATGGCAAGAGGAGTCTCACTGGTGCATGCACTTAATAATTGGATGGCGCATATCGGATTTAGTTGCCGATGCGAATTAGACAGTTCACAGACTCTTCGCAGAGTAAATATTCCATTTTCAACGCAAACGTACTCGCTTATTTGTGTAGTAAATAGGATGCATGAAGCAGTATAATATCAAAACGATTCGCGGCAACTCATTTTGCTCGAGCAACTGCTCGTTACATGTTTAATTCATTTTTAATAATTTTTGTTAGCACCCTCACTCCGAGAACGAGAACAATCGATAACGTATTTAACTTCGAACGAGAATTGTATGCAACATAAGATAAAGAAGTTGCAAGCATATGAAAACACCGTAGTGTTCTTGGAAACAACAGGCTTCGAATTAGGAGGAAGACGTAGCTCTGAATTGAGTATCATCGGAAGCGCAGCTTTGTGACAACGAAAAAGATGCCGAATACGAAATTTCCTCGGATTGACCCGGCAGCATTTTTCGCAATAGAGGTGACGAAGAAAAGCGTTAATTTAAAGGCAAGACACGCAACGTCACTCCGAGATTTGTTGGTTTGTTTTTTTCCTCCCTTTTCCCTTGAATAAGTGCCGGATGCTCATGCGAAGTGGCAAGATGATAGGCGTGACATCTTCGACAGCCGGGTGATTAACTTCGAGCCATGCTATTCTGAAAGAAGCTATAAATCCTTCCATGCCCGCACTTAGAATGAAGATTATTAATCGGTAGTAAGTAGGACTCTAGAAAATTAGGTTAAACATCCGACAAGCAGTTACTCCTGTCACAGGGGTCGCCAGCATGCCCATTGTTTACACAGCGCTAACACGAGCAAACTTTGAAGATGGGTGGGATGGGTGTCACATGCGTGACACCCATCCCACCCATCTTCACCCATCCCATCATCCCACCCATCCCACCCATCCCACCCATCATCCCACCCATCCCAATTCAATGAGCTACTGCGGCGCCATTTTCCAATCCACTTTCGGGGTATTTTTGTCTGTCTACTAGAACTAACACTGGGAGTGTTAGCCAGTATGTATGTAAATTTGTATGTTGAATGTGTCGGCATATTTATTCTTCTACACATTTATGCACATTGACTCTTCTACGTTTTTTCGATGCATCTCATCTGAATAATCTTCTGGCCCCCTGCTACGTTTATGAAATGAGAGTAGCAGTATTGCAAATAAAGCGGACTAACAATAAAATAATGCGGGCACATGGCACGAGCAAGTCAATAATGACAGAAGCAATACGTTACAATTGCGCTTAACCATTACTGACAACTAAGCTCACAGTGGCGATAAACTTCTTCACTATTCGAAGTGGAAATGGGGCTCAGTGCTGATAAATTGCTACTTTCATGGCAGTGCAAATCAGTAGTTGCGTCCATATAAACTCGACAAAAAGAAGACGAGTTGGTTTATCAGCCCAATTTCCGATCGCCTGGCCCATAATAACGCTAGCGGAATGGATCAACATGGCTACGAGCCACAGATTTACTCTCATTGGCAAAATTCACGTTAACGCGGTCAGTTAGGTCCGGGTGAACACCACCTTTAAACCGACCAGCTCGCAACGAGTTCAAGTAAACAAAGTTATTAACAGCTATATCTGGCGCAAATCCAGATACCTGTGGCTATTGCATTACTCGTTTCTTTTCCGTTGTCTTGCTTCGCTCTCCAGTGGTGTGTAAAATACCAGTTTGGTGGAGACTTTCCTGCTTAGCATAGCAACCACATGCAATCTATTGTCACTGGGTCACCCCACTCTACTTTAGACGCGACACCTTAAACCCAAGGGAATGCATGTCTCACGTCACTCGAACGTCCTCCCCCCAAGTTTGATTCCCCTTACGGCTTCCTCAGAGTCACCGCAGAAATCTAAAGGCAATCAGAGCCTGTCAAGGAGGAGACACGAAGGGAAGCAAAATCCCGACGAAGTAACGAGAAACGCGCTAGATCTGGCGCAAGTTTTCCTACAGCAATATTCTTGTCCTGGGATGAAGCGCAAAAGGAAAAGGCAACGTCGTTATAGGAGATAAAAAGGACGACGGCGGTGCGTGACGTTGTGCCTGGAGACGTTTCCGCCAGCTCGCCGAATGATGAGAGGACGTAAGAGAAAGAGAAGGGGGGAAAGGTGGGAAAGGAAGAATATAATGCATTCGCCGCCAGGCCAGTAGGGACAGTCAGAGCCAAGGCGCCGCCATGTTTCGTGTAAATATTCCATGGAGGTGCACACCGTGCCACTTCGGGGACCGGCGTCGAGGCTCAAAGGGCTTGCGGCTCTCTTCAGCCCCCTACTCCGCGTCGCCCGATTCTCTCGCCTTGCGCGAAATGCGGTCTGACTCTGCGGCACCGACAACGGCGGTCGCTCCCGCGGGCACAAAGGCCCGAGCCGACAACGTCCGTAGCGTATTCCTGCCCGATGCCATCACGGACAGTTCGCTGCCTCACGAGATTCTGTAGGAAGTTGCCCCACAGCCAGTGCTATCTCTTCTGAGCACGAGCGAGAATGTCCGTACGCGATTGCACAGTTACTCGTATAAGAGCGTGTCATGGCATCAGATAACTCCTGACAGACCGGTGCAGGAGGCTCGTCGATGTGTGCTTTCGCGCCCGCGGCGTTCTTACTTTGATATTTATATCCATTACGTTTGTGTGTTCGCTTCGTGATATCCTATTTGCAGCGGAGCACTGTATTTTACTGACAAACCTATCGAATAACATTGCGTGCGCCATTTCAGTCCAGCGTCTACTGTAGGCACTATCTCAAGCTTCATGGTGTCAACACTGTGAACAGTACAACTGAATACGCAGTACACCGGTGTTATAGTACTGTTAGCAAGGGGAAGGTGGTGACTAGAATGAGAAGAAAAAACGAACCATCATAAGTCCTTTTAACGCATGCATTTCCTAATAACCCCTCCAAGCGTGATTGCAAAGATAAAAGTAATATACCACAGAACAAAACGTATTATATCCTGGCATTCAACATCTATTTCATGTCATGAAACTTGTGTCATGAGTACAAGTCTAAAACTACGCTCTCACAGGATGGCCAGTGATGTGGTGGTGATGTGTTGTGGCTACAGGCGGGTTCAGCCTCTGGATGGAGGCCGGCAATTGTTCCATCTGACCGTCTATTTCATTGTCACTGGTGTATTCCTCATCTGTCGAACAGTGCAGTGTCTCTAAAGATGTGATGAGAAGCCGGGAAGTTTCATTGCTGGCTCAATAACAGATCATTCCGCAAACACAAGGTGTTGAAGACACAGATGTCGGATGCCTTGTCTTTCTAAGTTCTCAAGTAGAGCGTCCCTTTCATCACGGTAGCTTGGGTGCGACCACAGAAAGGGTTCAATATCTCCTTTCTCATTTCACGAGATACACAGCGAACAATCGGTCCGTCCCGTCTCGAATAGTCATGCAGGGACACGCGCAGATCCTGTCCTTAGTCAGCGCAGTGATTCATTGCATAGCATTCAAATAACTGCATGTCTCTTGTTAAATAGGTGCCCCTCCCATGCCACAAGAGCTCGAGGCATGCAATGGCGGCGACGTCGATAACACTTGTTCGATGGCACTCATGTTTGTCCTCTCGTATTCCTTATTCCTTCGTCATTTTTTACCTTTCCTTTCGCACTTCAGCGCTTCGCGCTGCAGGAATTTTCACCATGGCCTTAAACCAACTCACCCACATCGCTATTCTCACTCGATAGCGAGCACTAAAGGCACGGTTTAGTTTTGCCCTACAACACACATCTACTAATTTCCGCTAGCCATTCTACTCGGGAAATAAAGAAAACAAGAAAAGGAAACAGCTCTAGGTACAAATAACATATTTAAAATGAGACAAAGTGCGGCAGCAATTGGGGGGACCTCCGTGCGACACCACAAGACACGAAAAGAACGAACCCGTAAGGTCAATTCTTCTTTCCCGCTGAACCAGACACTCAATCGTGACCGAACGAAAACGAAAATGAGACGAGGGAGACTGCAACGGCGGTCTCGCTGTGCAAAGCTGCGTTGCTTCTTCTTTGTATCGTTCCCACTTACGGTGGGCGCAGGACAACGCGATCAGTTTCTTCTTTCTTTTTTTCAACCTCAACATTCTTTTCTCGCCCCCTCCTCCCCCCCCCTCTTTCCTTGTTGATTTTGTCTTGTTTCTCACTTTTAGGACCGGCCTTCCTCGAGCGTGAACAAGCTCACTCTTTCCGCGCGCTGAGCTCGGTAGAGGAAAGAAGGCAATTTAGGAGGGATCAGAAACTCATCAGTCGATGCACGACACTGCGATATACTGCGGGTTAGGTTACACTACGCAACACCTCGAGCCAACTCTTCTAACAAGAATGGAATGACATGAGTCTGTAATCTTAGCTCGAATGCGTGTTGCCTTGAGCTTATGTCTTATTTTTCCTATTTCTTTTCTTTGTCTGTTTCTTTCATACTTTCTTTCTGTGTCTTTTGAGGAACGTGTAGCAACCTAGCTTTCGGCACAGAGAGCCGGCTACTGCAATGAAAATGAACGAAGCCACAAAACGCGTCATATAAGACAGAACGATTGTACTTTTTGAATCAAGACGTCGCGCCACAAGACGACTGTCCTAGGTCTTGATGATGACTCGGGGGACTCGGAGGTGCTAAAAAGAGAGGTGCTAAAACATAAAGACAACATGGACGAGTTCACTGTTAGAAGGACACTAAAAGTCAACTCAGCATTTTTCAGAGCTCTGTTCCCCAACTTCTTGGCGGGTAATGGCTTATCGATTACGAAAACAACAACAAATAACATGAATGACAATATTTACAGCAAACAATTTATATTAGGGCATCAAAGAAACCTAAAAAATAATATCGTCAGAAGGCCACACAGCGCGGATTTAACAAACAGCAGTCTTGCTCGCATTTCATAACAAATTCCCTAGGTGAATTTTTTTGGAACAAAAATTGTAAGGGCTGTGAGGAAACAACCCTGTGGGGCAACAGGCCTGAAAAAGTTTGGTCGCAGTAAAGCTACAAACCTAAGAAGTTGAGAAGCTAGTTGAGAGAGCAGAAAGCCATATAAGGGAGGTCAAACTTGGATGTAAATGTAGACTGGCAAAAAAACATACACATCTTAGTGCACGTGCCCTGGGTTTTCGTTTGCATTTCAAATTATGTCTGGCGCATAGAGCACACTTTCTTACGGTAAAAAAACAAAATAAAATAAAGACTTGGCAAAGGAGAAGAAACGATGTTTACAGAGGAAAGTGAAATATCAGAATGTGCCAGGCTTCGTGTGTTGTCAAAGAAGGTGATGGAGAGAAACAGACCCGCGTTGGCCAATAAAGCCGAAAAGTAAACTGTACGACCCGCCTCGCCGAGTTATACCGTGCAAACATTCCGACCAGCAGGAGGTCAAGTCGGGGTTCAGCACCTTGGAACTGAAAGGGATTCTCCAAAAAAGCAGAGAAACTTGCACAACGAATGGCAGTGTTGCGGACATCGTGTTTCTTATTCTTTATCTTTTATTTATTGATTCAGTTACCTCGCAGGCTCCCGAAGGAGAATTGCGTGAGGGGAGGATACAGGGAATCAGCAAAAAAAATGTAATACAAAGATATTATACAATGTTAGCGGCTAAAGATGAAAGAACAAATGTCACTTCGCTTAGCTACACATGCAAAATATTATCTAATCAAATCAGTGAAGTTACCGCTGCTACATAGAAGCTCATCGCGGAGCACCACCACTGTCTGCGAGTAGACGTTTACGGACGTCTTGCACCTCACTAAAACTAAATCCGCCCCCATAATGGCGTACGCCTATACATGATGCGCTACTCGTATCCTACAGTAAATCCACACATTTTCCACACGCATGCGCAAACTAGCCGCTAAATGTCCATAAATGATACCCACCCGCCTAAGGCTTCAGGACGCATCGGTGAATAACCTCCGTATTGCACCCGAAAATCACTACAATCTACGTTCCGAAATGCTCGTTAGATTTTAACAATCTTATGCTGCGCGTATTCCAGCGTTTACAAACCGGATAATACTCACATTCGTGGGGCAATAACTGAAACCTAGGGAAATAAACAGAAATATTTACTGTGCTCTATTTGCCCACAGTACATCATTTCGACGGGGTGCATGATGTATACTTTTTTTTTCCATTCGGTGGGGGTGTATTCCGTAAGTGCTCGCGCTGTCAACATATCCATCTCCTCTGCTGCTGAAGTGCTGATTTGCTGTGAGCGCCTGTCTCCTTCTGTCATGTACCCCAGCCCAGTCAGTAAGAACTTCAGCAGCAGACGAAATAGACATGTCCACTAGGTGGACACTTCCAGAATATGACCCCACGCCCTGCTCTACCACAAAACTATGACTTCCATTCGAATGCTTTTTCATAGCTGCTCCGCAAGCACACGAATGACTGGCACTGGCAGTTATTCGGCGTTCCCATCGCAACAAGTACTGCATGCGCATAAACAATCACGCGATATCAGTTGCGCTAGTAGTCACGAAAACATGAAGCCAATCAAGATAGAAATCAGAGGAGAGTCCCTTGATCCATGCACAATATACCATGTGTACTCAACTTAGAGAAGGTAACTGAAGAAAACAATGGCTATGGGATACATACGCGCGGCCACTGGTTTCCACAGAACTGGCTTGCACAGCACTGGTTTGCACGCCTTGACGACTGGCCACTTTCAGAACAGACAGTCGTGGAATGCCGACATGAACTGCCGTCGCAGTGAAAGTCGGTCAAGTCTTCGTTGACTTTTTTACGAGGCATTGGCCTGTTAGAAAGACTACAATGCTCCCGTCATTTTTTTTTCACACCTTTCTTTTTGTCCTCGCTCTTTCTTCCGTCTTTACTTACCCTTTCCCTTCCCCTAGTGCAGGGTGGCAAACCGCAGGCTTTAAATCAGGTTAACCTCCGTGCCTTTCTCTCATTTGCATCTCTCGCTCTCTTTCACTCATTCGTCAGAGGCCAACACGAAGAGACACAACCATTGCCGAAGGAATTCCTCTTCACTGAGAAAAAAAAGAGTTCCTGCGACATGAAAGATAGGAGATTCGAATACAACCACTCTAGGATGGGACATTCAGCACGGAAGCGACGGCTTACGGCTAACGCCTCACATTGGTTGTGCCACAGGCAGACGGCACCGGCAACAAGAAGAATCCGCGTGAAGCGGTCCCGGGAACCATGACCAAAAGAAATGAAATGACCCATCCTAAGGCCGCGAAATCCACCACGCTCCAGAAAGCCCCAGCAACGACACGTTGACTCAGAACGTGCTGATTCGTCTCCTGAAGGAAGCGATTTGGACACGCTGCTGACCACATGGTTCCCTAACACTCCAGGCAGTCGAGCGTGGGGAACCCACACCGTCCGAGGCGTGACATGAAGTCACGGAGACGGCCAGGGGAAAAGGATCCCGTCGGCACTCCCCGTGACACGTGACTGGAGCAAGCTCGACGTGCCTGATTAACTAATGGGAGTAACAGGGCAGCTTGTATGTTAGCAATGGAAATAATAAACAGGTTGACTTCTCCACAGGTCAATTGTACATGGCGAAAAAATGCAACAGCTGTTGCATGAAACGCCCGGAGCGTTAATGACTGCGGACCCCTGTTGAGATGCACATTGGGCATGAACTGCCGAAGTTGAGTGCCGGGAAAGTTATACGCAAGAGCTCACACGGGGCACGGGGCTCGCACGGGCGTACAGACACAAAGGGTAAGCAAAGACACCCTGGGAACTCGGTTGTCCTAGTGTTGCACGGCAAAGCAACTCCGTGCCATCTGGCATAAAGAAAAGAAAATAACAGAGAAGCGACTGCATCAATCTCACGATGAGTACGGAGGGTTGCACCATGTGCACAAATACGTGCAGCCATAAAACAGCCATAAAAAATTGTCAAAAGAAACAGCCAGTTTGTTAACGTATGCTGGGTGAGGCTAGAAATAAAACGCGAGAACAAGGTGATGGGTAGGACCAATCCTACGCAAGGAATCAATTTTGACCTAAGGAAAGACTCATAAGAACATTCACACTAGACTATGGTTGCTTTCACACCTATGTTAGTGACACACTACGCAAATGATAAGGAAGTTCCTTATAGGAGTCTGAGCATGGTAGGAAGCCGATGTCATCGCAGGATATTGTGGATTTAACTTCTATAGTAGGTGAATCGATGCATATTTCACCAACACACGTTCACAATTGAACACAGTATGAGCAGAAGCTCTCTACCAAGTCTCACTGGGTCTTCTGGATCCTGAGAAGACTCGAAACTGAATCTGTGAACGTTTTAATTCACGTGAGTAGTTCTTCTTTCTTCGACCGAGTTTCCTTGCGAATAATACGTTCGCTGTACTGATTTGCCAAACCTTGTCCTTACGAAATTCTCCATCATAAGAACTGCTTTGTGAATATTACCCCAGAAGCGCCTTCGCCGCGTGCAACAAACAGTGCTGCGCTTCAATAAATAAAGGTCCCCTCCACTCTACAATCACATCTGCACACACCAAATGAGCAAGACAAGTATGTCCAACAAGGAGATGGCAGCGTCAGTGCAACACCGGAGGAGGCGAACGCGTCGTCGGCGTGGACTAGCTGTACGACCAAACGAGAGCTCCCTGGCTCCAATTCCACAGGTCCAGCAGAAGGTAGTTGAATTGGCATCGATAGATAGCCAGCCGCGCAAGCCCGGAATTGAATGTATGGCCACGCTTGCCGCCGCTCACACGGGCCTTAGACTGTCAGCGCCAGCAAGGACACTGCACTTAGATATCATCATCAGACTCTGTCATCAAAGCCACGCTGCGACAAATAATCGACGCCCTGCAGCTGCTACTGTCTGGTTTTAAGACGACAGTGGCGCTAACAGCGGTCAAAATTATGAACGCTATAGGAAGTCTCCTAGCTACACACTGCAGTAACTTCTACCTCTGCCCGCGAAGATGACTGTGCTGGGCTGTGAAGTGTACGCGTACTCATTGCACAGAAACAGTATACAGCGCAGTCCTCATCATATTCACCATACCACCACACTACTTCCTCTTCACATCCTACCTCTGTTAATCCCCATACCCCTTCCCCAACGTCGACTAGCAGGCTAGAGGCACACACACACGCACACACGCACACACGCATACACACGCACACACACGCACACACAAGCGCGCGCGCGCGCACACACACACACGCACACACACACACAAACACACACACACGCGCGCGCACACACGCACACACAAACACACACACAAACACACACACACACGCGTGCGCGCACACACACGCACGCATACATACACACGTACAAATAGCGCTTCAGCCCTTCGAAGATATATAGTCACAAGAACGCCGTAGCATTTGTCCGTGGCAGGCAACCGAGAGGGCGACAATTGCCTGATTTCAAGGTAAGCAACCGTTGCTAAATTCGCAGTGGTCATTTGCAAATAAACCATCCTTATTTAGTTCATGCTTTGCTGTATTTCAATACATGTCAGAGGGCACCTATACTGCCCTTGGCCATGTAATGATGAGATGCCAGTGCCAGAATTTTGTGCGGCATTTTTACTTTTTGCATCATTTAACAAACTCACTTTGAGGTTCTTACACTACACGCCAGCTAGTCAGGCATGAAGCTGAAAATATAAGCAATGTATATAAAAGATAAGATTCGGCTTTAAAAAAAAATTATGGGGTATTACGTGCGAAAACCGCTTTCTGATTATGAGGCACGCCGTAGTGGAGGACTCCGGAGATTTCGATCACCTGGGGTTCTTTAGCGTGCACCTAAATCTAAGTACATGAGTGTTTTTGCATTTCGCCCCCATCGAAATGCGGCCGCCGTGACCGGGATTCGATCCCGCGATCTCGTGCTCAGCAGCCCAACACCATAGCCACTGAGCGACCACGGCGGGTACTTCGGCTTCTTACACACACTGCAGCGAGACATTTTTTGGATTTGTACCACATGCGTGCTGTGAGTTTTGGTTGCTTAGGAATATAGCGCACGTACCATATCACGTTTACTACGTTGTGGAACAGGCCCACCATAGCTCTGAGTGGTGCTAACACTCCTTGGGCTAGACTTACTAAACATAAATACCCAAATTAATGGACGAATTCATAACCGTCGCCGTAGCACAATTTGTAGTGTAACGCACGCGTAATGCGGAGGTTCTGAGTTCAGCTCCTACCAGCGACAAGTTATCTTATCGTCCTATCACTATCAATCTACAGAATCTACAGAATCTACGCAGCTGGCACTTGCCAGCTGCGTCGGGAAACTCATGGAACGTATGATCCTCATGCGTCTCGAATGGTACCTTGAACACAACAAAATTTACCCTGACTCAATGGCGGGATTTCGACGAGGCCGTTCATCGATTGATAGTGTCATCGATCTGGTATCTTCTGTAGAACAACAAAAATCTCGGAAGCGATTATCAGCCGCACTCTTTCTTGACGTGAGAGGCGCTTACGACAATGTTTCCCATCAAACCATTCTAGACGCACTTCTCACAGTTGAACTAGGAGGGCGAGTATATCGATGGATCAGAAACTACTTGACACAAAGGTCCTTGTTCGTGCGTACGGAAGATGGTCCGACTACCGACCACTACACGTGCCGAGGCGTTCCCCAAGGCGGTGTTCTAAGCCCTGTTCTTTTCAACCTCGCGCTTCTTGGGCTGGCTGAATCCCTCCCTGAAACAGTGAGTGTTTCAATATACGCCGACGACATCTGCATCTGGACATCAGCGGTCACTCGCCTGCAGGTTCGCGCAAGGCTACAGCAAGCAGCAACACAGGCATCTGACTATCTTCAGACACAAGGCCTTACCATCTCAACAGAAAAATGTGCGTTAGTCGCTTTCACGCGAAAAGCAATGTCTGGTTATCCAGTATATATCAATGGCCAGCCTATCAGCTACAAGAAAAATCATCGGTTTTTGGGTGTCATTGTTGACCGGGACCTCTCTTGGAGCCCTCAGGTTGCCCACTTGAAGAAGAGGCTCACATCTATTGTTCACATCTTCAAGTTCATCGCCGGCAAAACATGGGGATCGTCAATAGGCTCCATGCTACAGTTATATCGAGCACTTTTTATCGGATTTCTACGTTATAGTTCTCCCGTGCTTGCTAAAATATGCAAGTCCAATCTTAGAGAACTTCAGAGCATGCAAGCACAGGCACTACGTGTTTTCCTGGGCCTTCCGCGGAGCGCCTCAACAGCAGGAACCATTATAATGGCTCAAGACCATCCGATCACGACTTACATCAGCACCGACTCGCTCAGGGCCCATGTTCGTCATATTTCACGGAATCAATCAAGCTTTCTTGCCTGTCTGCCAGAACGACGACCACAGGCATCCTTCTCCAACGAGGTCAGCAAGTATCGTGCCTCCCTACCATCGGGGTTTACACCATCAGCACGTTCAACCTCAGCTTTGTGGTGTTTAAAACAACCTCAAGTGCGTCTTACGGTTCCAGGAATAAGAAAGAAGACCGACCTATCTACCTTGGCCTTGAAGCAAGCAGCTCTGGATTGTTTGCACACTTCCTATTTTGACCGAGTCCACATATATACGGATGGCTCTTCCACCCAGACCAGCTCCACCGGGGCAGTGGTTATACCATCACGATCACTAAGCATCCGATACAAGATTTCTCACATGACAACATCGACCGGTTCGGAGCTTGTTGCCCTCCGAGGTGCCGTTGATTATATTAGCAACCAACCGGCTAATCGGTGGGCAATATTCTGTGATTCAAAGGCGGCCTTACAATGTCTTCTGTCATCTCTTCGTCGCGGGTCCTGTGAACAACTCGTATCGGAGATACGAGAACTTCACCATCACATGATTGCTAAAGGGCACGACGTCGTGTTTCAGTGGCTGCCTGGCCATTGCGGTATCTCCGGCAACGACCTCGCTGACGACGCTGCTAAGAAAGCACACGAAGGAGCAACCCTTGTTTTGTATACCTTTATCGCGTACTGACGCAGCCCAACACTTAGGCAAGCTAGCGCACCGTATGACATTGGAGAAGTGGCACACACCTGGTTTCACTCAACATCGATTGCATTCCCTCGATCCATCTATGCAACTGCGGCTGTTACCAGGGCTTCCGCGTAATGAGGAAACAATGCTGTGCCGCTTACGCTTGGGCGTCGCATTCACGAATGCATATACGTTTTTGATTGGCATGGCTGATAGCGCCGAGTGCAATGCCTGCGGTGTCGAAGAAACTATAGACCATCTACTGTGCTACTGCCCATCATTTGAAAATGAAAGACAAGATATCTGCATAGCTCTCAACAAGTTAGATAGAAAACCGTTCACCTTGAACAAGATCTTGGGACCATGGCCTCGTATATCGCAGCTACAAAAGGCCACAAAAGCGCTGCTGCTATATTTGAAAGATACAGGATTGAGTGAGCGTCTGTAATCCGGACTGAGTGACTGAACGATATCCCCGGTGGACTTTCTCTTCTTTCTTTAATCTTTCCGTCCCCGTTTCCCTTTCCCCAGTGTAGGGTAGCCAACCGGGCTCAGTCCTGGTTAACCTCCCTACCTTTCATTTATCATTTGCTCTCTCTCTCTCTCTTATCGTCCACTTTCATTTCCTTTCTTACAGTGAAGCTGTTTACCTTTACCGTCCAAGGAAATTTTCGTGTCGTTGTTGGCATGGCAACCAAAAAGCTCCCCATACGTGGGCCGATCCCGAAGATAGTGCAATGCTGGGTCGACCTGCAGGGGAAGTGCAGTTCGCCATTAAGGGGCCCACATACACAGCTTCTCTGGTCATTCCTCTTCACAGAGTGGAAGGGCACTGAGCTTTTTCTCCGTTATTTTCTACATCCCAATTTCAAACACAGTTAATTTCCCCGATGCTTTCCTTGGTTTCACTGTCTGTTGGCTTTATGTGGTCATGATTAACAACATCGAGCTCCTTTCTTCTCTCAAATCCCATGAAGTGCTAGATGACAAGGTTAAAGCTGTTTCCTCAAGGACAGCTTTTGGTGAATCCTAAATGTGCTTCGTAAACAAACTACAGTCGCAACAGCGCCCTGGAAAACGGCCGGCGTCACAAACGGGAAGGCGAGGCTTCGAGGGGGACGACAGCAACCAAGGACGCCGGTGGAATTACCTCGACGCGTGCAAATCCCCATTCCAAATTCTATTGCCCCTTCACGTGGCCTCCCGTAAAAGTCGTACGCGACCCACCCTGGTGTCGTGCGGCATGGCGATTCTAGGGGACGGAAAAAAAGCACGCACACCTAGAGGTTCAATGCCGAGCGGAGCGAAACAGAGGAACGACCCTACGTCGTTGCGCGTGTGGTGTTATGCGGTGAAAATGGCCGCGAATAGCGCAGCAGGCAGCGGTGCACGCCACCGATGCCCGCCCTTGCGGCCATCACGCCACAGCCTTCCATTCCCCCGACCTGTGCGCGCCATTGCGGTGTTAAGGAGAAGGGGGAGCAGGACCGCCCGTAAACACACGCGGCCGCACCACGCGCGAGTTTGCGAGATCGAAGAGCTGATGGCGCCCCAAGTTATAAGCTGATGGCGCCCCAAGTTATAAGCGGCAAAGAGCACGCTATGGCTGGATAGACCGTTTGGCGGGAGGGCACCGTAAGGCGGCTGCCATCGGAAGGGATGCGAGTCGTGAAGGAACGATCGGTGTCGTGCGCACGGAGGCATTCTCGCCTAAGCGGCTCGGTGGAAAGTATCAAAACGTAGGGCAAGAATATATTACAGAAAAAAAAATTTGACTGTTTCCTTGTCTTTCTGACTCACATCTCGTGCAAGTGTGACAAAGCGGACGCGGCGCTGCCCGGGCATTTACTTCACGAACTCGCTTGCAACAAACACTCTAGAAACAAATTACAACTCAGTGTCCGTACCCTTTATCACGGAATTGTTACAGACATCACGAATAACGTTTCAGCCATTCATGCTGTGGTAGAGTATTGGCAAGCGGGTGCCCCTATCAGTCATCAGATGATTAGCCAAAAACATTCTTTTCTTTTTTTATTAGAGTGTAAAAGAATTTTCAAGCCTTCGGTTTCGAGGACAGCGGTCTAGCGCCCAAGCCATTATCTGGCGGTTGGCAGGCAGGAGGCTGTTACGAACTTGCACCGCTGCACCACGATTACGGCTTTGTGGTCCCGTAGCGCTCGTCACCCGTTTCGTGACAGAACGTTGGTAGCAAAGACTCCGAGCCTGGCGTCGATGAGAATAACAAAAGGGACTTTATACATTATATACAGGTTATCATACAGGACATGAACGGGTCGGCACTGGGGCCGAGTGCTCACAACAAACGCGACTGTTCTCGCACGACGACGTCCGGCGAAAACGCGTGACACATCTCACCCCAGTCGGGAGCGACACTGTCTCCCGGTGGGTCGGCGGATCCTGTTTTTGAGGCGGCCTCCTCGCCGCTTTATAATCCCCGAGAACCATTGTCACTCAAACGGCCCAATACAAAGTCAGCACACGACGGTCGTCCGAGGGGTCCAACCAGCGACCGCGCTGGCCACCCGGTTCAAAGTTCGCGCGCGCGGAGACCTCCATGCAAGAGGAGGTGCGGCGCCGGGCTGTCTGGCACACGCTGACACGTCCAAACACGCTGCTCGCCGAGGCTTCTCCCGCAGGACACCGCTGCCTGACGGCTCAGCATCTTGCCTTTTCAAGGGAGAATTTGGGCGCCCGCAGGATAAATTCTGCATCTTGCAGATTCGGAATCCGGGCTTGTGGTAATGGCACAACAGCATCCCCGCCCTCAGATAAGGCGCCGGGAAGACGAGCTGCCTCCACGTGGCTCGGATGCCGGGCGCGCACGTTCGTCAGGCTCGTCCAAGTTCACGTCCAGTGTCGGGACGCCAGGTAACTTCACGTGCCCAGGTCCGACTCGCCAGGACAGGAGCTCTGCTCACCGCGTCGTCGCCAAGGCACCTTGACCAGCTCCGCTCGGGTCGTTCCTAAGACCTTGCTTCTCGCCACTGGTCCCGCTTGGTCGTTCTGCAGCTTGCAAAACCGACCGGCAAAAGGCAACACCCAACACGAACAAGTGCCCTCTGTCTCCCGTCAAACACCAGACATGGCCATAATTCAAATCAACCTAACTAAATTGCTATCCCTCTTTTTGCTCCCGCTGCAACAAGAGGCAGGTGTACGATCTAGTACACAAGGCTCAAACAACCAGTTTTCAAATTAACAACACAACAAAATAGACAAGAAACAATTATTAATCAGCAATAATAATTACAAATGGAATGGTCCCCTTGAAATCACTTGGACCGAAAACATACTACTGAGGAAGCAAATGAGGTCATTCATTTTTCCCGGCGATATTTTCGCGGAATCCGAAGCTGCTTATATTTGCGACCCTGCTTATCCGTGTAGCGGCGGTACAATAAGCCAGATTCCTTGCCAAATGAAACCCCCTTTTTTTTCACTCCCCGTTTGACGCTCTTCCTCAGATCGGCTAATGAACAGCCTTCCTGTTGCTCGCGAATCAGACTTTCTCTTTCAACTGCAGCCTGCTCCTGCCGGCTCGCGGAAACCGGAGCGAGTGTGGAGCCCGCGTCGCCTAATTGCGGCGTCGCGTCTATATCGCGGCTAGCACTGCACGCGTCACTCCCACTCACTTCCAGGACCCGCTCGTCTAGGCCAGCCTCCGAGCTCTGCCTCTCCCGTGACTGCTCGCCACTCAAGTTACCTTGATCAGTCCGTGTGCCGCACCGACTTTCGCTCACCGACGCTAAGTCAAGTTCCCTCGACAGCGGGCGCGCTTTGGATCGCGTGGGGGCCATGTACGCCACGTCGGCAAAGAATGATTTGCCCTGATCCCTCAGCAGCTGCTCCGAGCTATTTGAGAAGAGGTAGGAAAATTGCTCCGGGAGGGCGGCTGACACAGCGGCTTCGGTGTTAAGTTTCCCAAACTCTCCTTCAATAATAACCGTTGCGATCGGTAAACAGACACTCTCCTTCTCGGCCACTTGCCGTATCCTAACGCACTCTCCCGTAAAATCACTCGAGGAGACGAAAGACGGGTGAACAACGTCCATAGTTGCTGCAGAGTCCCGCAGTGCTCGGCACTTCTTGCCGTTTACCTTAATTTCCTGCACATAGGGCTCCAATAGACGTATGTTTTTGCGAGTTTCCTGTATCGTTGCAAAAGCAATTCTCTCTGGGCAGCTTGCAGCGATGTGCCCTTGCTTTTTGCAATTGTAGCAGGTTAACGGTTTCCGTTTTTCAAAAGAACGCGTCATTTCGTTTCGCTGTTTCGGACCATCGTCATCATTCTGAGATGCATTCTGTCCTTCCCTTACAGTTTCTTTGGTAAGGGATTCGTCGTCCCGAAACTCGCGACGCGTGATTTGCTTCCGTTCGTCGGGCTTCCCGGAAAACCAATCTCTCCTATCAGCTTTTTCTACGCGCACTGCCTTGCTGTGCAAGCTGCGGCGTGTGTAATACTCTTCCGCTAACTCTGCTGCCTTGTTTAGCTTAACATCCTTTAGCCTATCTTGCAGCCAGAGCCGGACATCCTCATCAATGCAACGGTAGAACTGCTCCAACGCGATGCATTCGACAATTTTGTCGCGGTCGTCGTAAACCTCTTCGCCCTTCAGCCATTCCACCAGGTCGGCTTTTAGACGAAACGCGAAGTCAACATTCGACTCCTTACCCTTTTTTGCATACCGGAACCTCTGCCGGAAAGCTTCGGGCGACAATTTGTACTTCCGCAGTAGCGCTTCCTTCACATCACTGTAGCTCTCAAACGCCTCTTTCGATAAGCAAGTTATTACGTCTGATGCCTCCCCAGGAAGCAAGGCTAACAGATTCTGTGCCCAAAGGGATCGCTCAATGCTATTCCGTTCGCACACGTGCTCAAATTTCACGAGGTATTTGGCCATATCCTCTCCGACGACAAAGGGTGGAAGTTGATCGCGTATTCTTGGAACATTAGAAGTGAGACTAGGCGCCGGCGAGTTATTTCGGATCTCCAACTCTTTCATTTTAAGCTCGTGCTCACGTCGCTCCCTCTCTCTCCTTTCCTCCTTTTCCTCCTCGCGAAGTTCCTTTTCTCTCCTTTCCTGCTTTTCCTCCTCGCGGCGTTCCTTTTCTCTCCTTTCCTGCTCGCAACGTTCCTTCTCCTCCCTTTCCCGTCGTTCATTTTCTTTCCTCTCCTACTCGCAACGTTCCTTCTCCTCCCTTTCCCGACGTTCATTGATATCCGCCCAGGCCTCAGCGGCTTCCTCAGCCGTTACGTCCCCAGTCCTCATGACCTCAAGGATCGCATTCTTTCTTTTGGTTGAGCCCAACTCAATGCCCAACTCCTCACAAATTTCGAGAAGTTCCTTCACCTTGTACTTCTCCATCGTTCACACTGTCCTCCTGCTGTTTACCCTTTTTGAATATACCTGCCGTACGCTACTATAACACTACTAGTAAGACATATGCAAGTATTTCACACACTGCCCTGTTTACCCCCTCAGCATCCCCTGGTTTTCAAAACACTCTTACTAGGCTTGAAACACACAAGGTTATCACAATGCAACACCAAATCCTTCCCTAAGGTACTATAACCTGTGTCAGAGAAGGTCTGGTGTTTGAGGTAAACTTCAGGCACTCACCGCGCCGAGGTAGCTGATGCCGGTCAATCCCGTAGCTGCCATCCAGTGTTACGGACATCCAACCGGTGCCACCAGGATTACGAACTTGCACCGCTCCACCGCGATTACGGCTTTGTGGTCCCGTAGCGCTCGTCACCCGTTTCGTGACAGAGCGTTGGTAGCGAAGACTCCGAGCCTGGCGTCGATGAGAATAACAAAAGGGACTTTATACATTATATACAGGTTATCATACAGGACATGAACGGGTCGGCACTGGGGCCGAGTGCTCACAACAAACGCGACTGTTCTCGCACGACGACGTCCGGCGAAAACGCGTGACACATCTCACCCCAGTCGGGAGCGACACTGTCTCCCGGTGGGTCGGCGGATCCTGTTTTTGAGGCGGCCTCCTCGCCGCTTTATAATCCCCGAGAACCATTGTCACTCAAACGGCCCAATACAAAGTCAGCACACGACGGTCGTCCGAGGGGTCCAACCAGCGACCGCGCTGGCCACCCGGTTCAAAGTTCGCGCGCGCGGAGACCTCCATGCAAGAGGAGGTGCGGCGCCGGGCTGTCTGGCACACGCTGACACGTCCAAACACGCTGCTCGCCGAGGCTTCTCCCGCAGGACACCGCTGCCTGACGGCTCAGCATCTTGCCTTTTCAAGGGAGAATTTGGGCGCCCGCAGGATAAATTCTGCATCTTGCAGATTCGGAATCCGGGCTTGTGGTAATGGCACAACAAGGCACTGTTGCTGCGAAGCACACCAAGGATCGTGAAGGTGACCAGAACTTGTGCAAAGTTCAAGATCACGGATTACTTGAAACTACATGCGAAAGGTCGCCGAGAGATTCATCCTAGAAAGAAACACTATACGACCTTAACGTTTACCGTTACATGTATACTAATATTGATAGCGTGATGGAGATTCCTTCGATTTTTATAATTACAGGTCTGTATGTGTATATGTTAACTTTTGTCACACTGAGCAATGAGCTCAACCTCGCAAATTAAATGGAATTCGAGCGCTAGCACGGGCGTGATATTCAGGGAGGTCACCTAACCCTCTAGTCCATTGATTTTATTGAAACTTTAAATTCAAAGCCTTTCATTCCTTTTTTACCACATCGTCAGCATACGCGTATGTATTACGAGCTAAAGAATATCGTCGTAGTATTTCCCACTACCTAGATATCATAATCCTACAGTCACCAACCCGTCAGCGCTCTTCCCGCGTCCATCAGTGTGCACGTGACCTTCAGTGAAGTATATGCTGAGCCGCTCTCCCTGCACATTGGTAACTCTGTGCGAATCGCGCGTACCGCCACGCGTATCCCTTCCAGCTGCGAGAATATCTCTCTGAGAAGTACCCACATTAGGGGCTGCATTGGCTCCACTTGCCGTCGGATTATGGCACCCCGACCGCGTCGACCGGCATTCGGCGCATACTTGCCCCTTCTGTCTTCGTCCGCTTGCTCTCGAAGAAATACCGCACATATATTGAAGCTGTCTTGCGCGCATCTGTAGTCGCCGCAATGTGCCTAAAGTGAGTCTACATCCAAGTCATCCACCAGGATACTATGTGTGCATTTGTGGCCACTGACCGTACGTCCTTTCTGGACTTCATTCATGAAAACGAGCTATATTTGTACATATAGAGATGCAGCACACAATTTATGCCGCAGGTTAAACTATTTAGAAAAAGAAAACCACCAACTTCAATGAATAAAACGTATGTTTATGCGCACACGATACAAAACAATTAAACACTTGTAAACGATTATTAGGTGGCACTGCGCCATGTATCGTTTTTTTTAAGGGTCATTTCATTCTACCTTTTTTCTGCCATCATTTTAGACAAAACTAATCAGAAGAGGCCGCAGCTATAGCTTGAAACTCTCACCCTGTTAACCTCCGCTTTTGGTTCTCTGTTTCTTGTTCTTGTTCTTTTTTTCACAGTACAACCAAATCGACAAGCATTCTGAAGCTCCGCGTCATCGTACCATTTCAACAACCACAAAGCAGAGAAAAAAGCAAAGAAACATTATAAAGAAGTGTCCTATACGGCCCCGAAAAAGTTTGTGTTCATCGCTCCGTCGGCATCTTGCGATCGTTCCACCGACCGACAGTCGCCACCAGACCGTGATCATTCGGGAAATAAAAATGAAAGTAATGGCTAAAGAGGCAACAACGCATACGTGTAATGTTCGGTCGGGATTTAAGGAAACGACGTCCATGACCACGATGGGCAATACATACGGTCTCGCTACTTGGAACATCTTTGCCCTTTTCGTTGTGTGAAACCAGAACGTGTGGAGAGACCCGAAGGAAAGGCAAGTACGTGATGTGGATTAGGAAACGAGAAGGAGCAGAAAGCGGAAAACACAATTGTGTTGTTTTTTAACTCGTCGTTTTTCTTTTCTTTCTGTGTCCATGTCGCCTTTCTCTTCTTTCTTCAGTCATCGTTTTATCAACGACAACACCGTTAAATTTACCACAAACTCCGTGACGGACACTGCGTCATCAAATTGAAAAAAGAAAAAGACAATTTTCGACGTTTTCGACGATGCAAGCGCGGACAAAAGCGCTTGTCATAAATGCTTATCAAGGGGTAGACGTCTGCAGGTCT
The DNA here is from genome assembly GCF_038994185.2 of Dermacentor albipictus. Lineage (NCBI taxonomy): Eukaryota > Metazoa > Arthropoda > Arachnida > Ixodida > Ixodidae > Dermacentor > Dermacentor albipictus. The sequence continues at coordinate 51,968,427 of NC_091823.1, read as the reverse complement.
GGGAGGAAGGCGTAGATTGAGACTGTACTCCATATAAAATTCATGGCCAGCCCACTTGTATATGCAGTCTTTCATTACGAACGTGTCAACGACGTAAAGGTGCAAACCCCAAAGCACGCTTGATATGAAACCATTAGCTTCCATAATTTCCTAGCGGAAAACATGGCGCTTCCCGTATAGATTACATGCTAACAAAAAAAAAAGAACTTTTTTGGTGTTGAGTAATACATGCCGACAAGCTACTCATGTAAAAGTCAAATTACCCGTCAACTAATGTCCTGCGTTACTAATGTTAAAAACGGCGATCGTGAAGCGGATGCAACATTCCACTATAGTGCTTAGGATATGCGAATTGAAATCGAGGTGTATGTCGAGAGAGGAAGGAATAATGTCAAACACAAGAGACGACGGACGCCAACGCAAGGACAAAAACAGGTTCGTGCTCCGGAACATATTTCCTGGAACTCGCTCCTTGGTCTCAGCGAATGCAGACACTCGGTTATGCGGAGCAACGGAGTTACTTTGACTAGAGGCTCGCCCTGAATAAGCAAAAGTGGCCACGGCGTGCGTACGTGATGCGCACTGTCAGTGCGCCTATAGTGTGCACTATAGGCGCACTAGCAGTGACCAGGACAATAACAGTGACCAGAGTGCACCAGTAACTGGGACAGAAGGCCTTCACATTTGCCGAATAACTCACTACTAAATGTTCTCGTCACCTTAGAAAAACAGTGAAATGGCGCTTACATACGTGGAAGTGGTAAGCGCTTATCAATTATTGTCAAGGAATGGCAATAGAAGAGACGTTCAGGCATTTCGAAAAATTAGACCTTTTTTTCATTAATGATGATTATGATAGCAGAGCATATAAGACTGATGCTTCCTCAATTGCGGTGAAATTTTGCGGCTGCCTAAGACAAAGCAATCAGTCCTCGGACATGGAACAATCGACAACACAACTCGCTCTTTCATACGACAAAGTGGCATCGTTGGAGGTGAAGGTGGTGACGAAATAGAGTAACGCATAAAGTGCTCTGTGCTAATAGACGACAAAAGCCCCATTAGAAAGCTTCATTGGCCACACTTCGATGATACCAAAATCGGGCATCGCCACTTCTTTCGCAAAAACGAAGCGCAATGGCCCCGAGAGAACAGTACACCACCAGCCGTGGCAGGAGCAGCATGATTAAACTAGCCTGCGGTGGCTTGATTAGTGGCGAAAGTCAGAAAGCGTTTTTTCGGCATCCGGGAACAGTTTCTCGCCCCTGAGAATCTACCGCAGGTAGCAGCGGACTCGCCCGCTGTGATCGGCTTCGGGTGCCCCGCGACCGACGTTTTGTCAACCGCCTGCGGAAGACCGATTAACTGCCGACCGTCAGCCGAGGCGAACGGAAGCCAATAGGATGCGCAGTCGTGCAAAGCGACACACAAGAAAACAAACACGCACCACAACGGTCTGCGCCGTTTCCCCCCTTCGCTGAACCACACACAGCCAACAATGCCCGAGTGGTCACAGCGATTGTGGACCCCGCGCGAGCCAGCGTTCGACGGGACACCACCCTGGAAGCTATCCTTCCATCCTTAGTATTTTTTTTCTTTTCCTTTCTTCTTTTCTCTCGGGTAAACACGCATTTCGCAAACCAAGGAATGCGCTGGCCCGCCCACGAAGCGGCAAATCAACAACAGCAATGCTGAAAATCGAACCGAGAAACTACAAAGACACGCGCAATGGCGCATGGAGAAGGAACTGTCGTGAACGCGCGGTCAACCGAGGACGGAAGTTAACTTCCTCCTAGCAAACTACGCAACCGCTGGCGCGGCTTACGACAGGCTCGACAAGCAGGCGATACTCTTTCGCACGCTTGACTAAACTCCCGGACAAAATTATTTTCACTCGGGAAAACTTCGCTTATACAACGCTCGGCCAGGTCGCGAGCAAATTTCCGAATAGCAGTGCGAGCGCTATACACTGCAAAGGTGATGGTTCAATATTTGTTTGCGCACGGAGAAGTTGCTTTTCAGGATTAGGATACGCGCATTATAAGATCATGACTTATATTTATAGACCTCAAATGGAGTAAACAAATGAGGTTTCACGTCATAATCACTTGCGTTGCTGCCCTGTATACACTGAGAGAGACAGAGAAAAAAAAAAAAACATGGTAAGGTGGTCAAGCGGTTGCGAGGCCGGTTGGCCACCCATTACTCAGGGTAAAGGTTCTTAAGTTCATAAATTATAAGCAAATGTGCTCACTTCCTGCGCACGTTGAAACAATTTCCCGCACACATATCTGCTGAAAGAGTAGTGACACAAGCGATTTGAAAGATGGACGCTGTCACTCTAAAACAAAATGACGAAGTTTTACGTGCCAAAACCACTTTCTGATTATGAGGTACGCCGTAGCGGAGGGCTCCAGAAATTTTGACCACCTGGGGTTCCTTAACGTGTACCTAAATCTCAGTACACGGGTGTTTTCACATTTCGCCCCCATCGAACGCTGTCATTCTGATGATAAGCTTAGCCATTCTGATGATAAGCTTAAGCAGCTGCAGCAGATGTACGTGCTAAATTCTAAGTCACCTCTTAATCAATCAATAGGCTTGCCATCTCGAAGCACCTGAAGTGTGATGTGACGCATAAGTGCATGGCTGAAGAATATTTTTAACCACTTCAAACTCTTAACGTGCTCCTACACTTCAATCCGTTTCTTTATCTAACCCCCTTCGCAATGTGGCGGCCAAGGTAAGGAAACGAACTCGCGACATCATGCTCAGCTACAAAATGCCATAGCCATTAAGCCATCGCGATGGTCATACGACACAGGGCTAATGGATGTTTAGTCTAACTGAAGTGCAATGTGCACAATGAAGCATGCAGATAGCAGCATGAATATCCGAGCGAGAAGTACTTTATTATCGTACATGTAAAAATAAAAGTAGAGGGTTCCTAATTGTTCAAACTAAAAGCTTCATATGAGAAACATAAGCTCCATGTTAATTCAACAACCTTCAAAAAGAAAAAAAAATGTGCCAATAAACAACGTAGCAGCGCTTAATTGTCTCTACTACCATTTACAAGTCTGCCGAGCGCCGACACTAAATCGTGTACTATTGTTAATGATCCTGAAGTTGATTCTAAACATCAAGCTACCTTATTTTAAACAAAGGCTCCCTCTATCCGCCTTTTATATTTCTGTCCTTCGCACCTTTATTTGTCTTTCATCATGATCATATACACATATACACTTGTGCTTGCTTTGTTATCATGTGCAATTGTGAATCTCAACAAAGCTGTCTCTTTCTCATTGGGAGCTTAGATGCCTTATTTAGGACTGTAAAAAATGGAATTTCCTGTAGACCAAAACAAGAGGACGTTGTCCAGAGGCCTAATTCGGAAACACAGTCAACGTTGACAAACGCCTGTGCAAGTAGGCGTAAAATTGAAAGAGTTAGTGTTCGGCATTTTCTGCCGATTTTCATAGGTTAACCTCAAACCCTCGACACTATAGCAATATCTTCCATAATGGTGACTTGGCAGCAGTGTGGTCAAACACTGATGGTGACTTGGCACCAGCTAAAGCTCAAACGAGAAGTTCCCGTCAAAACGGAGAAAAAGCGAGTACGAACCGAAAACACAATGGCGCAATATACAACAGCAAAAACTACGCGGAATCATAATCGTGTGAAAGTTACAGAAAGTTTGTAAAAGTCCAAAAATTAGCTCCCCTATTGATATTCAATCAACGCGCACCGCTTGCTCCACGAACCGCGTAAAATAAATGCGGCAGCGTAATTCACTGATTCAAAAAGATGGATGAGCGGATACGTAAGTGTGTACAGAAGTAGAATATACGAAATATTTTATGCACTCGGTCATACGTTCTTTTTTTTTTCTTTTTGTCTCATACTTTCGCCAGAAAAATCGCGGAGGAGCCTATTACCTCATTCACGGCGCAGATTAGCTAGTTGTCACATTAAACGAAAATTAACTCAGCCGAAAACAGTGGCACAGATAGGAACCTGCTCTTCAATGTTAAATGACGGGCCACACGTGCAATAACGTCAGCGCCATCATACCTGCAAATTGACAAGCTTGTCGCTGTGTTAAGCATAAAACAATCTCGAAGGCTGTCAGGTCGTAGTAGATGATTTACTCGCAAGTTGTTTATGGCAGTGCCCCTACCACATACGCAATGTTATACTTCAGGAGGCTGTTTTTAGTTAATGTTAGCAACCACGAACGACTAAAAGCGAAGGAAATATACAGCTGAAAATTCTTCATTCGGTAACCAATGTTTTTTTTTTTTTGAGACGTAGTTACCTTTAGCCACATTAACGAATGCGACTCTAAGCAGCCTCGGTAGCAACGATGCTGCTGCGCGATTGGAGTTGAAGCTGCTTGGCATCGACGTCGGTTGGTTCTTATATGCCTTGTGCATAATGCGGGCATTATTGTCTATTTTAGTTTATTTCATATCCCTCTCTCACTTTTCCCGCTTTCAGAACGCAGAGCAGCGCACTAATTGTATCTCTGGTTAAGCTTCTTGCCGATTTTTTCCCTCTTTATTGTTTCAGCTTTTTTTTCTTCGAGAGAGAGAGACGCGCCGCCCTCGACCAAGAACCGCCGGGCAGGAAACGCGACACCTTCAAAGGAGGCGTGGCGCTCAGCCGCTTCCAGATAAGCAGCGACACGCTGCACCGAAGGACGGCACAGGAGCAGGCGACTCCCGTCGCTGCAGCAGCTCGTCGATTATTCACGCCGGCTGATTCTGCACGCTGCGAGTGCTAATCGACGAGCCACTGGAGCTGCGCGCTTGGTCCACCGCACAAGCACCAGCGACAGCTTTCTTCACTAGACGACCGAGCTCTGAAAGCACCATGGTGTCACCTATGACACAATCAGGAGGAGCAGCAGGAGTTCTAGCTCGCTCATTTGTTCGCATCCTGGTGTGAAAGAATGCGAAGCATCGCGGTCGACAATACGAGATGCGTTGCTGGAACGCACACACGCAAAAAAAAAAAATGGCAGCGCACCTCCACGATTCCGCGCGCGCTACCAACATGAAAGAAAAAGCTTATGTGGCGAAAATAGCAACGTAGCACCTTGTGCCGATGTCGACAAGCGAATGGTTAGCGCAGCATGCCACACGGAGAAATGGCTGCAAATGAACGCTCATGGGCCAGTAATGAGCCTGTGCAAATTCTGTGTTCGGCGATGGAGCAAGCAAATGACAAAAAGAAAAAGAATCGCGCCACCATCTGTTTTTGGTGTTCAAATGAGTATTCGATTTATTACTTGGTGATGAAACTTCATTACTGCGTTCTTCATTTTGATCATTACATCGCAGTGAGCTGCAGTGATTTGCATCAGAGATTTGGCTAGTGCGAGTTGATTTTAACAGGACATTTACGTGGCGTCGGTTTTAAGCAAAGAGTTAGGCTTGTGTGAGACATATGCAAAAATATTTGCGCACGTACGCAAGTACACGTATTTATCCCAGCACGCACCGAGGTAGAAACTGAACTCTCGATGACATGCATAATTAACGCCATAAAACTGAAGCCGCTATATGGATCAAGGCACTAAGTTGGGCACATGGCTTTTGTAAACATGGAGGTTCTGAGTATAATTCGACTAAAGAAAGACGCGGCGCACATATTGTAATACTTAATTGCAGAGCTGATTACCACTGAAACTCGACCTCTCAATCAATCTCATACGACCCAAAAAATTTAAATAGGTGAACTAGAAAGTCGAAATTTCTAGGTATTTAGTTCTATGAAGAGTCTTCCCGTCTGGCCTATGAAATATTGCAGTTGAACATACGTAAGCTCAATATTACAGTGACTGGAGCCCTAGAAAGAAAAATCACTTTATTCAGAATATTGCACAGTGAGCAGCCTTTTTCTTTAAATAACACTGTACACGTGAGGTCTTTGGATGACTTGTTTTCGTTCTCCTCAACTCACTGTTCTGAATGACAGATCACCACACTCATGAGTAAATGCTATGTATGTCACCTTGATCATGAGGCATACCTGTGATTTGCTCGTTTCTTGAATACACTCACTGTTTTTAGTTTTCCAACTTTGTAATTAGTGCATTAAATGTAAGGCAGCCCAGTCAGTAATTACATAATCTCATTTCAATAAAACCCGCTGTCACATCCAATAATATTTACTTAATTGGCCTCAAATATTATTCAGTCAAACTTCTTAAGCATCGCTATGGGGTCAAACACAACCTGTGCGCAGAATCTTATCTATGGAAATCAGCAATGCGTTGAGCCATCGTATCCTATTTAGAAAGAGTAGATGAGGCTGTAGTCGAACACTGCTACATTCATTTACCAATATTCTCATAAAAGAGGGTTTCGTGAGGGTGAGATTTTAATACAGCGCATTTCCCTCTTTTGTTTATGTGAAATAATTTGCACCGTTCTTTTTTAACATGGGTTAACTAACAAAAATTACAACCATTCCACTCTGTGAAGAAGGAACGCAAGCGAAAGCTGACGACAGTCAAAGCTCTCAAAGGTAAAGCAAAATGCTTTCGCTGCCATTCCATTTTCACAGAGTGGAATGGTTGTCATTTTCGTTCAGCGCCGCGGGAACGTTCTTCGTCGGTGGTCGTTTCGCGCCGGCGCCGTTTGCATTCTCGTTGCTGCTTCCTTCCGCGCTCCTCGTACGCATGTTGTTCTTCGGGGGTACGAACAATACACCTCCACCCTATCGATAACGCAGCTGTTTTTAGCGCCGATACCTCTCCTTTTTATACACTGCGATAACCTTGACGTTCTAATCTGCTCCGCATTTTGACATCTGCGCCGCAGCACTGCACCCATATGCGTTTGTTAGAAGTCGCTATATCCGTTTCTGTTGCGGGACGCAAAAAAAAAAAAAACTACGAAAGGTTAGTCATATACAGCTTTCGCTGTGAAAGCAAAAATATTTTATCACTTCTGCAATGCTGTCCATGCTATAGTAGCTGGGATTCCTGGGTCGCAGATTTTGAAAGTCGTCTGTTCTTTTCCATCCCTACAAGCTCGGATCCCTCTAGGCTATCGTAAAAAATTTACGAGTGCAAGTGTCAGAGCAATTCCAGAACCTCGTGTAATACAGTGACATTCGGACCGTTACTCCACCGCACTGTCTTTTTTCTTTCTGTCTACGCTCCCTGTATGACTTCCTTTAAGTCTGTACATGAACGATAGCTCGAAGCCATGTTTGTGGTGGCCTTGGATTTTGTGCCGACTATATTCTCAAGGCGAAGGCAGAAAGGTAAAACAATTCCATCATACCGATATAATATACAGCCTCAGAGCAGTTGAGAAAACGTCACTTTGCCACTTTCATCTTGTTCAGCCGGCCATGCTGTTTATGCTTCTGAACGTACATTCAGACGTGGTGGCCATCCCGATGACAAATGGACCCGAAACTCAATTATCCTCGGGGCACGGAAAACGAAACTGACGTCGGCAGTAGATGGCCGCCGATACGGCACACAGAAATGGTTGCGAGAGAGCACCGGGACCTCAGGGGTACGCCTTCAGTCACGTTCAATTAGCCTGCTCGAGGCCCACCGTTAGAACAATACACTTATCGGAAACCCCTGGGAAGCAGTGAGTGCGGCGAGCAGACGGAGTCGGGAGGAAAATGCCAGAAGGCAACCAGAAGCTTCCTTGCTACCGCCGTAACAGGCAGAATCTCGGTGGTGAAATCAACGAAGACGTGGTTGAAGTGATGATTGCTAGCACGCTATAGTCACTCACACGCCCAAATTGTTAGCTCCCTTGTTAACATTATTATTTTAGGCACCTAATTAAACCGCCCCATTCTTGGCCAATCCCCCACTGTGGGTATGTGCCACGGCCACTCAGGACAACAACAACAACACTAAGTCTTGACATTTGGGTGCTGTCGTCATGGGCAATAGCAAGAAATGGAATTGATGGAGCGAAGAAAACGAATGTACATCGAGGGCACCAGCGGAGAGGTAAATAAGCGTAGCCTCAAGAACGACTATTTTATGGAGGAGCACGCTGGTATGTCGCTGTTTGCTTTCTAATAAAAAGAGAAGCTCTCTTCGCAAACATTTTATAACACTTTTTTCAGAACTCTGCCGTGCTTCCACCGTTTCTTATAGTTAAAGCATTACTATGTTCTAAATACACTCACCCAGACTTCAATTGGTTGAATCACTCGTAGGTTCGGCAGTAGTCAAAAACATCATTTACAAATGCTAATTTTCATCATACGGTAGGTTTCCGCGAGCTTTCTTTTCCACTTGGCGGAAACAGAATTTCCCACATTTCCTTTTCTTCATTTAACTCATTTCTTTTTGCACTCCTACGCGAATCAGCCTCGCCATACGAATAAAACACTGCATAATATGAATAAATGTCGCTATCTCCCCAAACAAACACTTCCATAGAAGCTCAATACTAATCCTATAAACTTTATCTCGAATGAAGGGGGATGGGAGGGAGGGAGCATTGCTGTTTCAACATTCCCAGCTGAAGCAGGGAAGCATTATTCATGGAATATTTATTAACTCTTCACTTTAAATGTAAAGTGCTCATTCGAAGTAAACGCTTCTCTTAGTGACGCACATTCTGGCCTATACAGCATCAATACAGGTGTAGAAAGTTATTCGAATTTCCCTCCCTTCAGTGTAGCAAAGGTACATACGTTTACTTCAAATTTTTATGTAACAGGTTCGCGTTGTGTTTTGTCTAGAAAGACCAAAGCTAAACGATCTCGTTAAACATAGCAGCCCTTAATTATGCTTGACTAGCTAATTTTAAACAGTAACGTACAGCTTGTCCTTACAGGATACTTTACCTATACACTGCAAATGAAAGACAGTTTGAAGACTAACGCATAGCAAATGCGCCCAAAGGAATATTTTTAAAGTAATTTTGCTCTATCGATGGTAAGTGAATCAATATTCTTGAGACAAGCAGACCCTCGCTAACAAAGAATTCAACCCCATCTTTCCTTCGTCCATTTTCGTTCTTGTACGTTCGTCGTCTTCGGTTGCGTCGGTGCCGCGTGGATAATTGAGCATCGTTTATCTCTGCTTCTTTTCGTCTCTCCACTGAGCGGTGCTCACTAAGTAAAATTACATTTTGAGCTAACTTCATTTCTGTCAGAGAAAACCCTCCCTAGGAGCTGTCTTTCAAAGCTGTGCGGCTGCTACGCCGGCAACATAGGGACAGTATAGAAGACGATAGCGGATAACTTCTAAGGCAGAGGGAGCGACGCAAAATGGGAGATAGCGGCGACATCGAAACGACCGTTCTTCATCTGCATAGTGAGGCGGCTTCTCCAGTGCCCTCGCGCTCAGGTGTCTCCAGTCGCTGGCGTGCAGGACAGATTTCAAAGGCACGTCGGTGAATGGCTAAGAACAAAGAAAGCGACACAGCGCTGGTTGAAACTAAGGCACGAATTCACAAAGCTGTTGATTGGCGAGAAATGTTCGTCACTGGCTGAGAGCCCGCGGTTAAAAAGAAAAAAGGACTGGTCTGGAGAAGGTCGCGCGTTGAAGCTGCAACATTTTTAGCGGAAACTTTAGTTTCAGTGCCCGAGGCGCTCTGTAAATACGAAAGCAGTTGCACTGCGTATCTCTTCACACGAAAGTGCTTATCTTCAACGCTTTATGAATGCCAATACTGCAGGCATAAAACTTCAAGTTATTGGGGCGTTCCTTTAATCAATGCTTATGTTTTTGTGCATCCTCGCACAATTAAATAATAACAGAGCTGAGTTAGCTTGTCACCGCAAAACTCAGAGCTTCCAGCTGACTTACCTGAGAGATTACTATTATGAATGCAAGCGCAAAATCAATCAAGCGTAGAGGACAAATAAAGAGAGCTAGCTGGCGACAGCCATCAAATGAACACTACGACTGGAGCCTCTTCAAGATCAAGAATGGAAAAGTATAGTTACTGGCGACTTTCGGTCGCCCAACATAACCAAGTGTGCCACAGACTGTAACATACTGCGCAGTAATAACTAAATGGCGAAAGGAATCGGTGACAGAAATTTTCAATTGTGCGCTCTCACTTGATCGGCGCACAATGATGTCGCAACGTGCACTTGGTGTCACAACAAATGCGGGCAGCGCACACGCACTAGCATGCACGTGCGGCGCACCAAAGTGGCACAGCTGCCATATGCTCAGATTGGTTTATAGTCTTCGATTTCAGTTGTTGATGAGGTTGTTTATTTCAAATCCCAACTGCATGCATCAAACGTACTTCTTGCTTAAGAGAAGCATGAATAATTCAGTCGGAGGCCACTGCACAATATAGGCCCAAAAATGATAACGCTACAAAAAGGTTACAAGCGATAGTAAGGTAAGCATTGTGCTCAGTGGTGTTATTAAATAAGATCGGGTCATTCGCCACAAAGTAAGATCAACCAGACCTGTGAGTCAAGCAAGATGAGAAATGCTTGATATCTCTGTTATGTTTCAATGGGTGATCAAGACAATATCGTTCAATACTGAGCTATATAGTGGCCTATGTTTGGTCTTTTTTAGGATTTCTTATTCAGGCTCTTAACATCCCTGTTGCGTTTGCACAACCGCGGCTTAGCTTATTACAGTTCTCATCGTCGTTGTCATCATCAACTCCACAAAATCACCACCATATTTTATGTCTTCTGCCAGACTAAGAACTCGCCCAATGATCTCCAACCGCACCTGCCTTACGCGATTATATTCCATCTGATGGCTTCAATTTTTCTCGTTTCATGACATCACCTAAACCATTTGCCGCCCTGGACTGCGCCTCCCTTCCACTGACATGGCGCAGTAAGTTACCTTCAGAGACCGGCGAGTAAGTGATCTGCGAATCAGATGGCCTGCTAAACTTCACGTACTCTTACTCTCAGTCACCAATATGACCTACTTCCGTTTGCTCTCCAATCCACAGAGCTCTATTCCTGTCTTAAAATGATATATCTGTCTTCCTTCATTCCATCACTCGGTGCATACGACTTCTAGCTTTTTATAAGTGACAGCTCCCGTATGACTCTTACGATTTTTCATGGCGTCTCTCGCAAGTATCCTAACTAGTAGAAATGCCTGAAGTCGGGGGCCGCATCAGTACTAGAGGGCGAAAGACAAACATGCCAACAATGTGAGCAGGTACTGGGAACGTTGATGAGTTAAGCAGAGAGTTTACAACCGGACAACGAGCGCCAGTGCGTGCCATCATCGTCACTATCATCATCATGGCAAAGTAGCCTGTCAGGATTGGGGGCTCAATCCCATCGTCCGTGGTCCTTTGCCAAGATTGGAGTACGGCATGAATTCGGAGGTAGTTGGCCCATGCCGTCATCCAACTTATTTACGCTGAGATCGTTGATGAAGTGAAGAACTGCTTCTCATCGAGAACGAGGAAAAGGGTTTATTTACAGAAATTAAATCAGTCTAACATGACTGCTTGAGAAAAAGAGTATTAGTCCAACAGGACTGCATGAGAGAAGTGACTCAGTCTAACATGACTGCTCAAGAGAAGTGTGTCCAGCATGCGCACAACCACAGTTTTTATACACTCGATCCGCCGGTCCTACGACGCGGCGACTGTTCGTTTACTCATCACCAACGCGCCGCTGCTCTGCAGAACAGTTTACGTACACAAAGGCAACCGCGCTCTGATGCCCGACGACGGCGTTGGCGGGTGCCGTTCCGGGAACTATCGTTGCCGATCGAGGGTCGCTCGTTGTTCCGTGCCACTCCGAACCGTGAGAAGCACAAAAATACGTCGTTCCCGCGGCAGCTTGTCCATGCGTGTCAAATCAGCTCCGCGTTGGGGAACTCCGGAATCATTGTTCACGCACCGAACTAGTTCCGTCACAATGTCGAAGGGGCTGGAGGAAGGCGGCGGATTCCAGCGCAAAGGCCGCTTCTTTGAACGCCTCCCAGCTGCAGCGACGGAGAGGGTGCGGGATGCGCGTCTTGCACCCCTTGTCGTAATCGGGTGGCAAGGTGGCAATCTTGCTTAGCGGCTCGCCATTCTTAACAAGCCCAAGTCTTAATTTATCGTAGCACCGGTGCAAGGACGCCGCTTGCACGAGGGCTAAAGAGAGATGCATTACCGAGCGGAACGGCTCACTCACTCGATCAATTCATTGTGCTTTAGGTGGACACTAAGCCGGGAACATTTTGTATAAGCTTACTGTGCTAGATTTCCTTTTTCATTTGTCTGCGACGCGTTCCTTTTTACTTCTTATTGTTCATCCTCTTCCGGCGCTTTCCGTAAGCAAAACCCCGTAATATCAGTGTCCCTGAGACAAAGTCGCGCCGTCGCAGGAACTTCATAAATCAAGTTGGCGCCACGGAACAGAGGGATTTGTCTTGCGCGATAACGCTTCCTAAATCCCTGTTCGGCGAGGCACCTAATATGTATACGAAAACAGACTGCATAATAAATCGACAGAATATATTTCGTACAATTATACCGTGATACAGCAGAGAAAATATGGCTTCATGGTGAAGTTATCCCAAGCAACATTAATCGATTAAAAGAAAGCACTTGATTTCTCGTGTTTTGCTTACACCGACTGGCAGTTCAAAAAAAACGACAAAGAAAATTGGTGTATGTCAGAGTAGCACATACAAATTTAAGAATAAATTTCGCGGGTTAACCCGAATAAACGTAGTTCTATTCAAGAAACGGAAACAGGCGGAACAAACGCATAGATTATATGCAGATGGGCATAATTCGGGTCACGATATTAAACGGTGCGTAGAGGTAATGGTCTCCGCGCAAGTACTTGAAACACTCCATTCAAGAAAACTCATTACACAGTATGTACTGCACTGATAATGTGGCGGGTTCGAAGCAGAAAATAACCTTTTTTTATCTTAACCTTTCTGCGCCCGTCAATGCCCAGCACGAGGTTTAGGGTCTAGAGATAACGTGTGGTGGGGCCACTAGTGGAGCCTGTATAAGTTGGAACGCGAGCATTAAACGCTCGATTGCCACACTATTAACCAGTGGCCATCATGGGAAAAGGAGAAAGCGAATTCGGAAATGCTTCGATAAGCGTGGCGCAAGCAAGTACTTGACGTCATGCGCCTAAGAAAAGAAAGAAAGAAAAGAAAGAAAGAACGAAAGAAAATGCGGAATGAGAACAGGAAATAAATTATGCAGAAACTTCACTGGAGTTATCTAAGTATGCGAAGCATATCCCCAAATTTCAAGTTGCCCCACGGCCACATTTAAGTTGGCCCACCCCCATATTTCAAGTTGGTCTACCCATAAATTTAAACTCGGCCCACCCACAGATTTCAGTTGGTCCACCCCTGCTATAGGCGTCCTCATGCATTTTCGATATAGCCCTAAGTATCCCTATGGATAATCATAAATCTATATGCATATGCATAAATGCATTCTGTCTGATCAATTTCATATATTTTTTGTTTCATTTGTTCCTTATCAGTTACAAAGCTACCGAGCATCTACATTATCTACACTATTATAACGATTGAATGCCTTAGCAAATTACGCATTTTTGTGCAGATACAAAGCCTTATACTTTTCGCTTAACGGAATGATTTTGCCGAGGTACTCGCCAAAAAATGCTTGAGCATTAAAGGAGCACGAAAGCCGCACTCAAACCAAGCTATTCGGCAGAGACACTTAAGACTGCTTACGTGTGGGAATGCGAAAGCATTACACCGTTTGCCGACCTCCGAACGTCATGAACACGCTCACGAACGCACGCGCTGAGCCCATCTGTAGTCAGGCAGAACCGTGGAGCCGCCGTGGCTTCAACTCGACTGCAATTTGAACATGCAGACTTCGCTGCTCGACCGGTTCTGAAGACCTTCATTGAGAGTGTTGTGCGTGTGTGGGAGAGAAACGCGTACTAATTACTGCTTGATCCACCACAATGGCTGTCTGTACTGGATGAAATGGTGTCACTGAAAAGATTTTAGTACCGTGCTGGCCAAAGTGGGGCTGGCACTCCTTGCCTTTGTAAACCGTCGTGGCGTCGAGGAAGCACGCTAGTCTCGCCCCCTGGAGGCCCGGTCTGGATTCCCTACCCGGACCAAAATGTACCAAGTTTTCTTTTCAAAGCCGTTAATTTGCATTTTTTTCTTTTTTTTGTGAGAACTTTCCTGAGAAATTTGACCTCAATCGGAGTGTAAATTTACCGTGTTTTCGACTCTCTGCACCGTCGGCCATTTTTGGTACCATCTTTCGGCCCCGCCGACGCCGATGGATATTTGCGTAATGGGACATATAATGCTTTCGCCATAATAACTCGTGAAGACGTCAGCGTTCTTGCCAATTGATGCTTCTGCCAGTAAATGAAAAAAAGCCTCAACAAATGCGCATGCAGTGGACGCGACAGCTGTTTCGCAGAATGAAAAGTTAAGAGTAGGTTCTTGAAACAAGACGAACAACTGCAATGATTCAGAAAGTGAAATCGGCCAGTACACTCAGAAAAATTAGCACACCATCAGTTTCGTACACCACGTGTGCATTCGACGCACTGAGCAAACATGCTCTATTTTACATCTACAAAAAAAGTAAACCATAATCAATTGTATCCATGCGTATGTATATATGAAGGCAACAGTAAGTTGAAGTGAAGTGAATTAAATTGAATTAATTCAGGCCTCCTAGAACCTCCATCATTTAATGTCATTGGCATTCTTTGTCTACATCAGCATTTTTGAGCCTGCCTGCCTGCATTATCTATCTATCTATCTATCTATCTATCTATCTATCTATCTATCTATCTATCTATCTATCTATCTATCTATCTATCTATCTATCTATCTATCTATCTATCTATCTATCTATCTATCTATCTATCTATCTATCTATCTATCTATCTATCTATCTATCTATCTATCTATCTATCTATCGAAATGCTACTCAACGTTAGACTGAACCCGTCAGACTTTACACTGCTGAGTACTGAAACATCGCACACCACTCGTTCTTAGGCGCTCGTCTTGTTCACACGAACCCTGAATGTCGTACGTCTCTGCACTCTTTCAACCTGACATACGTGCTGGATTCGTCGCACCACTCTCATTCCCCGGTAACGCTCCGACATAATATTAAATGCCCGTGAACTTTGGCATCGAAATAAAGAAATAATTACTCTTGCGAAGCTTCTGCGTTGGCACACTGGGTTTCTCACCGAAGATAAAACAGGTCAGGAAGGGATATTCAAGTATTACATGTTTATTTAGCAGTGTTCTGTTTCATGAAACGGCGAAAAGTTTTCGAGTGAGCGCCATGACCGCCAAAACTGGGGCGTTCCTTTGTGTCAGCAGTGTGGCGTCCTATAATTTCGCAAGCCATCATCATCATCATCCTGGTTACGCCCACTGCAGGGCAAAGGCCTCTCCCATATTTCTCCAACAACCCCGGTCATGTACTAATTGTGGCCACGCCGTCCCTGCAAACTTCTTAATCTCATCCGCCCACCTAACTTTCTGCCGCCCCCTGCTACGCTTCCCTTCCCTTGGGATCCAGTCCGTAACCCTTAATGACCATCGGTTATCTTCCCTCCTCATTACATGTCCTGCCCATGCCCATTTCTTTTTTATGCGAAGCATATTACGAGGGCTCAACCCAGCTCCTCAGGCGCGGCGGTGACCATGAAATCACGTGACACCGTGACGTCACGACAGAGGAGAAGTGGCTTTGGCTCAACTCTTGCAAGACGGGCTGGGTGGTAATCGAACCAGGGTCTCCGGAGTGTGGGACGGAGACGCTACCACTGAGCCACGAGTACAACGCTTCAAAGCGGTACAAAAGCGCCTCTAGTGAATGCGGTGTTGCCTTAGAAACGCGCTGTTTCTAAGGCGTGCGTCTCTTGCTCAGGCGCACATTTCGTTGCCGCGCCGAACGCTGCTTTGCTCGACGCTCACCGCGTCCAATGCGGGGCGCGTAGTCGCTGCCCTGTAGCCCATTGTCTTACACCCCTTGGCGGGTCGACGGGAACGCTGTCGCGTTCCACTCTTGAAGGCGAAGAAGTAATGCATGAGTTGTTTCTTCGTCTAGCCGAACCAAATATAGCCAAGCAACAGCAGTTCACCAGGCTAAACAGTGGTTCAACAACTAAAATAAAGGCTAGTATGCTTCGCATCCTGGGCTTAACCTTACCTAAGCCACAGCCATTTTCTTGATTTCAACTAAGATGTCATTAACTCGCGTTTGTTCCCTCACCCAATCTGCTCTTTTCTTATCCGTTAACGCTACACCTATCATTCTTCTTTCCATAGCTCGTTGCGTCGTCCTCAATTTGAGTAGAACTCTTTTCGTAAGCCTCCAGGTTTCTGCCCTGTAGGTGAGTACTGGTAAGACACAGCTATTATATACTTTTCTCTTGAGGGATAATGGCAACCTGCTGTTCATGATCTGAGAATGCCTGCCAAACGCACCCCAGCCCATTCTTATTCTCCTGATTATTTCCGTCTCATGATCCGGATCCGCCGTCACTACCTGCCCCAAGTAGGTGTATTCCCTTACGACTTCCAATGCCTCACTGACTATTGTAAATTGCTGTTCTCTTCCGAGACTGTTAAACATTACTTTAGTTTTCTGTAGATTAATTTTTAGACCCACTCATCTGCTTTGCCTCTCCAGGTCAGTGAGCATGCATTGCAATTGGTCCCCTGAGTTACTAAGCAAGGCAATATCATCAGCGAATCGCAAGTTACTAAGGTACGCAAGCCAATGACCTAAAATTGAGGCGCCGCTGGTCTTCGGACAAGCAGAACGCGCGACGCGCAAGTCTAAATCTACAGAAAAACGCCAGTTTGTTCTCTTGAATTAAATTTTAAGCGTTAAGCGCGCGACTAGTCGAGCGTAAACTCATATGACAGCCGTTTGTATTAGTTTGCCAGAGTATTCGTACTATATAGCGGACGCCGGAAGCAAAGAACGAGATTATGTACACCGCTAATTAGTAAACTCCTGGTAGGCAGGCAGGCAGGCAGCGGCCCGGCCGGGCGCAGGCCACCTCCGGAGTAGAACGCCCCCCCCCCCCCCCCCCCATCTTCCTACCCTCCCCCCGAAGCTTTGCGTGCGACGGAAGGCGGCGCGCTTCCTTCCCGCTTTCCGCCGTTGCCTGCGTGCGATTGAGCCGCGATTAGCGGCTGACCCTTGGAAGTTTTCACTTACACATACAGCATACGGCGCACGGCGGCGATTTTATAGCCATTGGACTTTATGCACAACATCACGGCGACGGCGACGCCTACGGCAGAAATGCGCCTGCAGTGTCCACATATTTACTATCGCAATAAAACGCTGGAACACACAGTACCCTATGCTGCGCTTCAGGCAAGCGCCCATATTTTTACGCGCCTATCGTTGGGAACAAAAGAAGGGTACCCATTCTGTCATCATTTTGCGACCGAACCATTAGCACCAAGCAAATGATGCAGCAGTACGATGGCATGTACAACTCGGTGGCTGGCAGCCGTTACATAATGATACGATGCTCGGTGGATCGTTTTCGAACTTGCTTTCAGTCGATTGCCTCAGCTATTGCGTGCGAGAACAGTATAGTCTTTTTTTTTTTTAGATGCAATAGAAGGAAGGTAGGGTTGGTAATGATAAAATAAAGCGGTTGATTCATGGGCTTTAATGCGTCGAGGAAACACTGGAGCTCTAAGAGAAGACGTAGAAGTCGCTGGGTTAATTTTAAACGCCTGTGCTTTTTTAACGTAGGACGAAATCAAAATGCACGAACGTATTGCCGTGAAAGAGCTTCTTGTACAATTGCAGACCTGCTTGTGCAAAAGATCCCTACATAGCGACGACAAAAATATGTCCTCGCATGAGAAGTTTTCGACGGTCATAGACAAGGCAAACTTTTGGACAAGCCTGTAGTATTAAACGAAACCTCGCATCAATAAAATATTTTAAGGCTGATGTTTTTATCACCTGTTCGATCCGCGGTAACATTTTTTTTTTCGTACTGTCATCATTGATATAGCGGATGACGAAACAAAATGTGGTAAACCCCAAGTGAAAGCAACAAATGTGCCTCTTTTTTTTCCAAGATGGCGCCGTTTGCGAAAGCACCTTTCCTCATTGTCAAAATACGTCGCATGTACGTGAAAACATTTTTGCACACTAGATAAAACCAAACTACGCCCATTTACGGCGGTTCCCCGTGCGAGATAAAATTGTCATTCAGGGTGGAACTGAACTGCTGGCCAGATCTCAACTTGCATAGAACAGCTCCTTTCTTTCTTTCGTTCTCTATTTTTTCCTCTCTTGAAAGACACAGAATCAGTCCCTACCTCTGCTCTGTCCTCGTTCTTGAAAACACCCAAATGCCTCTCTTGTCAGCCATTAGAAAACGTAATGCTGCAATAAAAGAACCAGGCAGGCGCCCACGAAAGTACAGCCCTATGCTTAAGGACTTTAATGTACAGCAAAACAGTGCAATCAGAGACATAAACGTGATACAAGGCATACGAGAAGCCAATACCACCAAAAAACAAAACTTTCTTCCTGCCACCGAGCAGTATTTTGACGTCGCCGGCTCGAATACGGCTATGCCGAAAGACTGCTACAGTTGCCAACCTAATGCCCCCCCCCCCCCCGCCTTATACTCTGGCACATGCACAACACCAAACGCCGATACACATGCACTTGCAAAAATAAGCAGGCGCGAGAACACACGCAGGCGAAAGTTTGGTCACTCTGGCTAGAGCCAGCATTACGATTCGACGCACGTATACGCGAGGCATCAAAGTAAGATTCCAGCTGCAATAAACGTATTAAGCGAGAATACGTGTGGTGCGACAAGTCAGAGCTAGCAAGTGAGCGCGCCGTCCCCAACGCTATAGCTGTTACAGACACGCCTCAGCTTTCGCCACCTAGAGTTCCAGCAAATAGTGGCTCAAAAGGTTGACTTTCTCCGCTCAACCATGGAGATCAGCAGTGAAAGCAAACGAATGGCGCATTCCCTCACACAGGCGAGTCAAGCATCGGCCCCAGCGAGCGGGTTGAGCTAACACAGGGGGCAAGGGCACTCGATTCAAAGCGATTCCGTGCAAGGGTGAATACTAACGAGGTATGCGGCCATCGGAGCGGATCTCTTTTTCATCCGGTCAGGGGCGCTCCTTCCAGCCGAGAAGCCTTACTACACTCCCGTACGTCGTTCGCCCATCTATGTGTTTTTGGGCGGAGTGCAGTGACGGCCAAATGCTCTATCGAACAACGGGACACTTAAAACGAGCTCTCCAAATACGAAATAAAGTACACATAGGACTCCAAGGGGATCTCATATAGACGCGAAACAGGGAGCCGAAGCCGGGGCCTCATTCGTTTTCCACGACTTGATACTTTCCCAGGGTTCAAGCTCATGACAGTTTTATTTTTCGCGACATCTTCGGCACACTTCTCTCCAACATTCATATCTTGATTTCATATTTCTTTCCTCTCATTCTGTTCCGTAAAATGAGCGACGATAGGGGAATTCAGGGAATTAGTGTTGAACGAAGACCAGCGACCGAGCGAACGATCTTTTGTGAATTCCCATTTCGTGCGAAATGGCGACGTTACTTTATTCAGGAAAATTATCACAACCCTGACAATGGTAACTACAGTACTCCACACTGCTGACAAAATTTGGAACGTGCCGACGCGTTCTTTTCGTACTTTTGCAATCATTATGCCCCGCTGAGCAACACAGACGTATACTAAAGACCGCTGTTACGGGTTGCACTAATAATGGGATGCAATATTGTGATGTAGAGTGCTGCAACTTTCAAAAATCGTAGCAGTATTCACAAGTCCTTAAGAGTCTGAGCAGTGCATTTAAGGCCTTGAGTGCCGAAGACCATCTGGACCAGTGTCACAGGACTTTTCACTCTATAGTGCTGTACGAACACACTTCTAGTAGTAATTTTGAGAGAAACTTATTGAAGAAAAAAAATTTTTTAAACAAAGCACTGATAAAGCAGATCATGAAGCATAACTGTTGGGTACAAACGTAACTTTTGGACAAACGTCCATAATTGTGCAAACGTAATTTGTCCAATTATGGTTAACTTTTGCTTTATAGCTTAGGGTCTTCCAGTTAAAGTATCTGCGCCACCCTACTGGTGAAACGTCGTGCGTTGATCACCGAAGTATAAAATATACGTTAAATGCAGATGAACCCAAATCTATAAAGAAGCGTAAGCTATCTCCCTTAATTCCTGGCGTATCATCGCATCTAAAGAACTTTCTTCACAGTAAAGCGCGCATTTTATTTTATAGTTGCTTCGGTACGATGACTACGCAATCAAGTAAAAAAAAATTGGAGGACGCTTAAGCTTCGCATTTAAGAGTGGAACGCGAGCATTCAAATATCCCTAAGTGCTTCTCACGCTTCCCGGCAACTGCAGCGTATGTAACCGTAATGCTTACCGGGAAACGCGATGCGGCGGAGGCGAGCGCCATCTGGAAGTCTTTCAAGGAAGTGGGTGCGCTGCTCCGTGGACTCTGAGATATTTACGCGCCGGCGTGCGCAAATGGCGGACGCCGTCTCCGGTCTATGCATTGTAGAAACGCTGGAAAAGGGGTTTCTTCCTTCCATAATGATGATGATGATGATGATGACGATGATGATGATAGCGTGCTGTTTGTTTTGATTTCAGTTTTTGGCTAGCTGCGAAGCATCGAGGGAACGAGCGTTGCACTCTTGTGCATGCTCTGGCGCAGTTTCGGCGCAGTTTTTCTTCCGCTAAAATGCCGTTTTGGCGCGGGACGGCGCAATGGCCCGCTCTCGGCGCAGTTTGGCGCAATTGGCACAGTTGTTCAATCACTGCTGGCATGTGCACTGGAAAAGGCGGGTAGACGCTGCGTTCAGGCACGCCCGGGCCAATTCAGGTCAGAGGATGGACATATCTGTTTTGCGACAAGCTCTGAATCTCTAGACGCGAAATCACGGAATATCCTACTAAATACTGTTTCATCCGCCCGCTAGACCGTTCGTTTCAACGCTTTCGTTGGCACGCGAGGCTTTAGCGCTGGATCAAGGCAGGATGCCTATTCATACCGGAGCAAACCTATATCAACAGCCTTGTCACAGTTGCGCAGAACCACTGCGAATTTAGAAAAAAAAATTTGCCGCGGTGTTATAACAGAGAACTCTACACATATCCAAGCCAGTTGAGCGCCCATGACGCCTAAAGCGCAGGCGAAAGCCGTCCACCATTTCCACGTAAGAATAAATATGAATAGCAGTGAGTGGCAGACGGGCTAAAAACGCGAGGTAATGAGGGCATAAAGCGAGTGGCCAGCGGCACATTCATTAACGAGCGCCGGGATCCCTTCCTATATTTTTCTTTTTGCCAGCAACATGTTTCTACGCGCTCGCTCGGTAAAGCGGAGAGGATAAACATGCCTCCTTGGTTAATCTATGATTATTCATCATCCCTAACGGGCAAGTTATGGATTATACCGAAAAGTCCATTTTTCTTTTTAGCTAATTCTTTTTTTTAACGCCTGCGAAGTGCACTCACTTCGCATAATGGCAAACTAATGCAAGTAAAGAAGTAATTTACCAAAAGTTTGCAAGCCACACCAGAGTTCGTTTTAACGATGCAAAGCCTAAAGCCATTATTTAGCAAGCGACAATCTGCGCGTTGAATTCACGCAAGAAATTACCATCGCACTCATTTCGAATAAGTTTCTTTTTCTTCTTGCAAGATAAACTGACAGATCGTCACGATATGGATAATGGATAACCTCTTTAGTCTCAACAAAGACGTATTAGATTTTAAAGAAAGGTTGGAAGATTACATAATATTTGATGCCTTCAGTCGCACACGTGCCCCTTGTGTACAGAATTGGAAATCAATACATTCCATCCTTCATAAATAAAGCGAAAATAAAGATTTATTCCCATGAGCTATCATGCCAGAACAAACAGCAGACGGGAAACCGAGGGGCCCAATTTTAGTTAATCACAGCCATATAAAGCCAAGGAAAGCATAGAGGTATTTATTGGTAGTTTTAATTGAAGCCAAGAAATTATAAATGAAAGCACAATTAAAGTAGAGACCTGCACTCCTCTTTCGTTTATCGGTTCTACACTTCAATCAAAACTACAAATAAGTTACCGTATGCTTTCTTTGTCTTCATTACCTGTTGGTTGCATATCGATATGGTTATACCTGCGACGACGTGGGTCAGTTCAAACCTACGGGCAGTGTGCAGCCAAATCTCTAGTCCAGGTTAACTATGAACGATCTAGGCCTTTACACCGACAAACCACATTCGGCGAAAACTTGAGATAACGGATAGACAGCATCCAAGGTCGATCCAAATAGGTCGCGGAGCTTCGGGCGAAAAGTGGCCCAGAATCAAATGTCACCGCCATCAGCAAGGGGGTTATTGAAGCAGCGTCTGAAGCGCGACTATGTCAGGAGGGAACGAACATTCAGAAGCAAAAACCATTGCTTAGTGTTAAACAAGGCACAGTTTGGTTTCATTAAACGAAAATAAAATTCCTAAACAATGTTACATCCGTGTAGCTAGGAAAGAAAAAAGCAGCACCTTTACTTTATCGTTAACAACAAATACTTCTTTTTCAGCGGCCGCTATCAATTGCAATGAAATGTATGTCTTGAAGTATGCACCAACATCCATACCCGTTGGACAAATAAAGTTTATTCCTATCCTATCCTAAGTATGTGGAAAGGCGTGCCCGTAGAGTTCACCTGCGACTATACGCCCCCCTCACACGTTGCGTTGTTTTGCTTGTTAACTTTTATCTGAATTCTGGTGGGGCGTTGCCTTCGAGCTGTGTTTCAGCGTTTCTCTACATGATTAGTCAAAAATAGTGAGTAATGACTGCCAGATGAACTTACTTTACCTGCCTTCCTGCTGCTCCGTTGGCCGAAGGGTTTGACGCCTGACGATGCGACCAGCATTCAACACCCAAAAGTTTCCTTGGCCTGCAAAACAAAAAAATTCTGTGCATGGCATGGGTGAAATTTCAATAATCGTGCGGCTGACGTTTTGCTGCATCGCTTCGCACGCTAAAAGCTCGAAACGTCCATTGACTCGAAATGCGGGCCATTTGAAAATGCAGCTCTCATGCAGGTCGCGAAAACAAATTTCGTGCCTTTCACATCATAAGTGACGTCACCACTTTTTAATGAATATGGCGTCACGATATTTTTTCTTGCGCCAGAAGTGTTCCTTCATCACACAGATGAAGCTGAGCCCCGTGAACCACCGACGAACCGTCATGTTTTGAACGTGTGGGCTTCTATGGAAGCTTCGCTAATAGATATATTCACCTTGCTGCATCTCTGCTGATGCCAGAGCGTGGCGCATTGCACCACTAGTTAAAGCCGAAACCTGCAGCATCATGTTCGTGCAAGTAAACAATCAAACGCCAGCAAAACATATCTACCACTTAGTTCAGATGCCTCTCACGCCTGCAGCAATGTACGTTTTCGCATTGTCGTACCACTCACCACGATAATTCAACAGCGCAACAAAGTGCAAATATTACAGCGGAGCTGTATATATCTACCCTCCCATCCATTTTTCAATGTCCATGCCTCAAAACCCGTAAGGCATGTGCCGACGCCTGGCGTAGCCAGAGGAAAGCTAAGAAACCACCCAACATATCGTTTCATACAATAATTGCTTGCAGAAACTCTGGCAATGGTGTCTACGGGAGCTGCCATGCCTCTAGCACAGAATCTCGACATTGAAACCATAACGCTACGGATGCATGCATCGACAAGCGGCATAGAACGCTCTTCTGAATTTCTTACGGGCAAGCCAGCATCTTGAGACGTTTGGCGCGCTTCAATTTGGACAGCTCAACAGGTTGAACCGCTATTAGCAGCAATTTTGCGTGTTCGCAGATTATTCTACAGACGCTGAAGGAAAATGCCCGAAAATAAATAAATATTTAGAGCCAGTGGTGTGCTTCCTCTTTTATACAGTTCCGCTGGCAGCATACATTCACAAAGTGGAATGGCTGCTTCTTGTATTTCAAGTTCTTGCGGGTTCTCCGTACTGCGGTACCATATTTCGCGGCTTTCACTCTACACGTAACATCTGCCAACAAAAACAACTACTTCTCGTTGCATATTGGTTCAGAAAAGGGATTGAATGTTATTCAGTAGATAAGCTACATCTTTGACTAATACTGCTTTCTTTTTTTGACCGACCTGTGCTTTGAGAGAAATCAAGAAATCAAGCAGAGGAAGGGCAAGGAAATCAAGCAGACCAGGGCTCGGTTTTCTATCCCGCACTGAGTATAAGGGAAAGGAAAATGAAGTTAACAAAGCCTGGTAAAGCTTGAAAGGCCCCACAGGTGGAATGCATTCCGGGCTCTATTTATTTGGCATCAGGTGGAAATATTCCGCTATTTGACTATTGTTAGAGTTACTTCGTGTGTGTACATTTGTTGTTGTTGCTGCTGCTGCTTCTTCTGCTTTTTGGTGTTGCTTTTTTGTGATGTAGTAGTAGTTGTTGTCGTCGCACTTGTCGTTGTCGTCGTTGCCATCGTTGTCGTCGACGTCGTTGTTAATAAGGAAAAAAACGGAGGTCGACTTGCAAAGAGTTTACACAAAGTTCCGACCGATGGCTTAGATTCCGTTTTCACAGCGTAAGCTGTTATGGGCTCATTCCAGTAGTCGTTTGGTTGCCGATGTTGTCCGCCGCCACTGCCAGTGTCCGTCGCAGCTATTGTCAGGAATTAGAAAAAACTCGGTGCCCTTCGACTCTGTGAAGAAGGATGACCAGCGAAGCTGTGCATGTGGGTCTCTTACTGGCGAACTGCACCTCCGCCGCGGGGAGGCCCGTTATTGTACTATCTTCGGGATTGGCCCACGTATGAATAACTATTGGTGAATGTCCACGGAGACGAGATCCGCCAGAACGTAGCCATACACAGCTTCGCTTTAAAAAAAGAAATAGCCTGTTCCCGCGGGGATCGAACGGGGCACCTGGCGCGGCCCTCAGCTACTGTAGCACAGCACCACGTCAGCGCTTGCTAGCTGCTGCTCAAGCCTGCCCTATATAGGCATCCTAGCGCGCCAGAACGTCGGTCTTGAATTACAATGCCTAAAGGTGAAACTGTGAGTGCGGAAAAAGATTCGTGGGGCAGTAACATTCATATGGGTGATGGATCACCAGCGAAGCCATTTAGGCTGCATACATGGGCTGCATACGATACGAAATAATACATTTTTTTTAATACGGCACCGCACTACGCCGACACAAGCGCTGCAGCTGTCACCGCACCTCCCATGCCTGCGCCGCAACCGCTGCTGCAGCCGTGCCGGCACCTGCGACACACGTGACGTTATAACGACAGAAGCCCAGGCAACGTGCACAGGTGCCGTCGCCACACTTTTTCCTCTTCTCATTATTCGGGAAACAGGACTTAAAACGAATAAAGCGCATAAAGGCAAACTTGCAACACTAAGTGCACCTTCTTATACATGTAGCGCAAGACACCAGGCCAATGTCTGAAAGGAGAGGAAAAATGAAGAATAAAGGCAGCATTCGGGCGACCGTGCTGTTCTACGTCCACAACCTCCTGCTCGCGTCACACACATTATATATATATATATATATATATATATATATTGTTACTCTTACAACGCTCAATATATGTAGTTCTATTCGGACCCATTATATTAAACTTAGTTTGGGGAAGTTGGCGGAGTGCTTGAAGCCTGCTCCACCTCTGCTGTGCGTCGTCCCCGTATTACACTATCGCGGAGATAGGCCCACGCGTTCCTATCCACGCGCCGTGACACGGACTCATGCCAGCCAAATTACCCCCCTCCCTGTCCCCCCTGCCCCGCCTCTGGGGACGCATGCCCGATATTGCACTATCTCCGGGATCGGTGCACACTTTCATGCCACCCATGTGCATGTAAGCCGGCGCTGCGTATGCATGCGGGGGATGCATACAAGGGCTAGCGGTAAACAGCTTGGAGAAAAAAAAAAGATCGCAGTGCTCGGGGCACCGCAAATTGTTACGGACCCTCAGCGGGCAAGCCTGATTAAGGCGCTGTGGCAGCGTCGTGGCACGGCGCAAAGTCCCATCGGAGGCTCTTCTTGAACGAGTTCGGGCAGAAAAGCGATCCCTGGCATTGCTGCCAACGCAGTCGGCAGCAATGCCAGGGATCGAGCAACAAGATGTCGCGAAACCGTGTTATTACCAAATCGGATCACGCCCGCACAATGGCGCCCGCGGGCAACCACCAAGATTCGACGAGAGATGGAAGCAGGCGCTCGGAACAGCAAATGCCTCGCGGCAAAACAGGGAAGGTAAGCAGGAATCAAATTATAAGTCGCTGACTATGACCGCGTCGACCCTCCGACGAGTTTTAGTGATATATACGCCAAAATTATATCTGCATGTGCACTCGGGGGAGTTGAAACGAAGGTAACGTAATAAAGACGCTTTTGTCATGGTATTTTTACGCAGCTGCAGAAGTGTCAACGTCCTGACCGGCGTGCAGCGACTGTATTTGACATGGGAATCGGCTCGGGCACACATCAAGAAAAAAAAAACAGATTAAAATAGAAATGGAAAAAGAGGAAGTCCTCGTTGACGGATTCGATTCTTCTAATGCAAAGGAAGAAAAACCATTACGATTTCACCTGTAAGATGAAAATATATTACGAAACAGAAGAGATACAATGCCGGGAATTAGGGTGCCACTTCACGTAAGTACTATCGAAGAATGTATTTTGAAGGTTCTTCGAAAAAATTTTGAGGGAGAAAACCCTGAATAGTCACAATTATTTTTAAGAAAAGTGTTCGCAGTTCTCCGAGCGGATACAATAACGGCCAGTATTTCTCGAAGTAAATAAATCAGGAAATCGCGTACCAGTATTCTTGGGTGTGTAAACAGCGAGACCGGTATTTCGCTGCAGCAGACGTCCAACCAACTATGCCGCTGTGCAGCAAGAGTTTATGTGCTGCAAGCACCAGCACTGCCACTGAGGGCGCGATCGCGACAATGAACTCGTGGCTGCCTTACAGTTTGTCAGCCAGGGACAGCCTTCTAAAGCTATCGCGATAGACGTCGAACTTCCGAGGAGCTGTGTAAAGCGCAACTGACACATTCTGCTCTGGTTAATTTTTCCTTCACTCTTCCTTAACAGTGCGCTCAAAAAGCATACGAATTGAACCAGTCACACCTTCTAATGCTTTGCAGTCGGCCAAGAAATAATACACAAAAGAAGCGAATGTAAAAAAAAAGCAGAATAAAGTAATATATTTAGGGCGTTTAGCAACCTTATGGCGCTAGCCTTGCTCGAGACTTAGCAGGGTCGAGAGCTCCACAACTTCATGTGGGATGAAGGCCCGCATGTTTGACATCGACATAAATAAAAAAAATCCTAGCATTCGCGGGACTTGAGCTCGGCAAAGCTCGGTGCGTAACACTAAAACGAGAGTTGAAGTATGTGTTATTGTTCTTTTAGAATATTGTTAGTTTTTGTCGTTAGCACCCCTAGCGACCGATATCGCCGCAGCTGGGGGGACAAATGAACTCTTCCAAGCGCCATCTGGCTGGTACAAGGTGCCCATACGTTCAACAGTTCCTAAAGAAGGATGGAAACCTAGGCCTGTTTGTGTCTGTAGAGAGTGAAATATCACTCTCGAAAATCGAAGATTGCGCTTGGAACAACACGCGCCAACACTTTCGACGAAGAAAGGTGAGACAAGTGTTGCCTCCAAACTTGCACAAGCACATGAATATGATTTAGACTGAAGACCTACCATTTTCATTCTAATCTCGCATTCACCCTACTGCACGATTTTTGCGTTATTTATTGCGAAATAATTAATTATGACGACGCTAATGATCTTCAATCTGATTTGGACTACGTGATTGACTGCTGTAACACCTGAATAATGAAGACGCACAGTATTAAGAAATGTAAAGTTATTCGTGTGCAGAAAAGCACGAATGCCCCTCCTAATTACAACCTTCATGAGCTTCCTCTGGAATATACGAGCTCGTATAGAACCTTGGGTTTTCATATTACTGCAAATCTAGCCATTGTACTTCTTGTTGAATACATAATCGATAAAGCTAGTAGAATGATTGGCCTCTAACACGGCATTTTTTTCGAAGGCATAATTATCCTCAAAGCTACTTTGCAAATAATTAGCACGTCCTATGTCAGTACGCTGCAGCTGTGTGGGACTCATGCCCACAAAAATATTTTTTCGCTCGAGCTTGTACTAGATAACACAGTACAATCCATATTTTCAAATTATAGTTCTACCTCTAGCATAACCTCAATGATAACTAATCTAGTTTTTCCTTCCCTTACATCACGTAGCAAGCCCGTGTAAACTTGAGTGAATTCAATGGTTTCTTTTTTTTTTTGTTTAATGCGCTCATAACAACGGTGTCTGCCCTGAAATTTAGCGCGTTTCGAGGCGCTCGTCTGGTAATTCGTGGCCACCTACTCAACCAGCATACAGACCAACGCGTCGCAAATAGAACGTTCCCGGCCCCTGTGCCCGGTCGAGGCTTGCCTCGCCGCGCTAAAGCACAGCTACACAAGTTAACCGTTGGCTGTGTGAAAGTGTGCGAACATTTATACCGACAAGGACGTGTGGCCAGTGCATCGTGTACGTCTTGCGGTTGCTGTGAGACACATCAGCACCTGATATTGGAGTGTCCCGCTTTCAACGCGCAGCGCACGACGCTAGTGAGGAACTATCATCTCATTGGCCTGCGGTGCACAGTACTCGACGAATGTTTGTGCTCCAGTGGCTGTGTGTCTCTACGCGATCATGTTCATCGCGCTCTCCTCACTTCACTGAAGTAATTAATGTTCGCGTTTGTAGCTGAGACATTATTCCTTTTATTTAAAGCTCTGTAGTAGCGTAGCGTAGCAAACCGTTACCAAGGGTAGCAAACCGGTTAAGCTAAACTGGTTAACCTTCCTTCCTTTTCTTCTCAACTTTTTCCTACCATCCTTCCTGTAGTAGCGTGACTTTCAGTGACCGGCCCTACTGTGTGTGACCTATACTGTGTTTTCTAGTTTATTATTTTAGATTTGTCCTGTTGCTCTCTCTTACCTCGTCCCTCCCCTCCTTCCTGTCTTCTATTTCTGTGTTTCTATGACCTCCTTTCTGAAAAGTAGGCAGGCGTTGTGCCCCTTCCGATGACAGTTTCTAGCCTGCTCCTCGCTTTCCCTTTTCTGTCAGACGTATATGTTTTCAAAACAAATTATAATAATGAATGAAATTGTGTATAAAAGGCGGTGGCCGTTGGAGATCAAAATGCGCTAATTTTCGGCTCGAAGTGCATACATTGCGTTGCGGGTGGTTGCATTATGTTGCGAGAAAGCGTTTCTAGATGATACAGACGACGGAACCATTAGATAAGCTTTCGTCAGTTTTCGTTATTTTATATGACCGCTACCACATTTCTTGTGAGTGATAACAAGCGTGACAAGGGATTTCACTTCGTGCTGTCCCTTCATAATAGCTTAATAATGATGGCTTCCTAATTACACACGCCAACATTAAAGATACTTCACCGTGTTGGTTGGCATCACGTGCTGTAGATCTTTACAGGCGGTTCAGTTTCACGCAGCAAGACTCGTGAGCCGCAACATTGAAAATGGCTAGGATGAAATTTTATTCAGAACTTTTCAATTTATGTCAATTTCGTTTCAAGTAAAGCTATCTGTAAGATTTCCGAAACAAGTACAACAATCACCGAGTTATCAATAAAGAAAATTACACACAATTGTTTCAAAACAGACGAAAAGGAAATCATTCAAAACGCATGACGAAGAAAATATTTGCGGCAGCGTCACTTACACGAGACGCCCTTCAAACCCCATTCTATTTCATGCAAACACTTGTATAGGTCCTATTACATCTGGCCTATTCGGTCGATGGTTTCCCGTAGTTTTCACAAACTGGTTTCCCGTAGTTTCGCGTAGTGTATAGCGCCAAGTCACGGGAATGGTATAACGCAAGCGCGTTGAGCAAACTGCACTCGTGAGTGCAATTATTCAATATAAGACCACATTCTGGGGGTTTTAAATCCCCGAGCATGAGGCGGGCACTAAAGAACGCCATAGTAGGGGAGCTCAGACTTAATTTCTACCATTTGGGATTCTTTAATGTGTACCTAAATCTAACTAAACTCTTTTGCCTTACATGGTCATCGGAATGCTGTCACTGCTACCGGAAATCGAACCTGCGACCTCAAGCTCAGAAGTACAATGCCACGGCTACAGTGTCGCGGGTGCCCGATCCAATTACCGCGCTATACTTGCCCGTCCACAAGCCACGGTGGCAGCGTATGCAGACTGCATATAAAGTGACCCACTAGCTTTCATTGACATCTGTCTCTTCCATCGATTTCGCAAGGTTGACCCGCGTTCGGAAGCTTCTTCAGGGCATTGCGAAGCGTAGTCAAGGAGAACAGCGTCACGCCGCCAACAGCGCTGCCTTCGCCAGGCACTGGCCGAGCCTGACAAATGGTGCTCGTGCGGCGAGGCGAGAGGGAGCCCCAGAGACGCCTGCTGTTACGGCACGGCGTCGATATCCTTCCTGGATCCCGCTGAGTCGCATCGCTCCCGCGCAATCCCCGCGGCACTCTCAAGCCGCCAGAAGGCGCTAAAGCCGACGCCTATTCGTCGAAGGAAGGACCTGCAGCACAGAATCGGGAACGGCTGTGACCAAGAAGCCACTTACACCAAAATCTAAAGTTTCTAAATCTAAATCTAAATCTAAAGCCGCAAGCAAGCAGTTTGTGTGACGCGAGTTCTGCAGTAGTTAGACCAGAGTAGATACGTGACCAACATGAAGTAAAAAAACTGGAAACCCAACAAAATACGGTGATGCACCACGAAATATTGCTTCATCATGGAAGTAATTGTGAGCGACAAATAAAACGAGCTCTGTAATAAAAAAAAGTCATCAACAGGTAGACGCACCTTGGACAAAAACGATAGAGAGAGAGAGAGAGACAAAGGACAATACACAAGAAGACAACCTTGCAGCTATACCTGCTAGTACATAACATGCAACGCAAACAGTAGTGTTGCCATGCCGTACACAATGTGGTCCTGACTGCTCCACTTCCGTCGAAAACCCGAGATGCGCAGTGTTAACACGGAAGCCGCAAACACGATGGTAAGTTTCCCGAGTCCAGTAGCGGCCCGCTCCCAGCTCAACTCCAAGTGGCAAACAACAGCAAAATGCGTTTCTTTACGCCATCCCGGCAGATCTTATCCAATAAATGTGACTGCATTAGTCGGCCAGTTGCGCGAATCGTTCCTCTCCTCTTTCGCTGAAGCACTTTGTCTTCTTCCCAAGTGATTCTTCATCTCGAACGCAGTTGTTGCTGCGGGTACCGATCGGCCAACCCTCAGAGTGCTGTTAAAGCAATAACCTCGTCGTTCGGCGCCTGCTCCATCTGTCAATATGGCTCAAGGCGGTGTCGCATTGATTCTCCAAGGTGCTGCTGAACGATCGCCTTTTCTGTCCAAACGCCCGTAAACAATGACAGACGCGAAATGCCAAATTGCTCAGCCTCCCGAAGGGGAGATGCCGGGTTCCTTTTTTCACTTCATTTCTTAACCGTGATTTTGCGATGGCAGTCTTCTTTGCAACATCTTTTACGTCCATTTTGTCACAGCTAGTCAACCTCAAGAGAAATAACGTTCGGGGCAAAAACCAACATTTGTCCATCTCGCGAATATTGTTTCGTGCAAAATTTGCTGCAGTACGAATGCTTTTTTTTACATATAAGACCTCATTTTTTGCAGAAAAAGTGTAATATAACCTCTTGTAGGATCGCTTTACTTATAGTTTACCCAAATCAAAATTCACGAAATATACTTGGGTAGGCAACAATGACAAAAGTCGTTACATTAAGTTAACACAATTGAAACAGACGCTTTGCTGGAAGTCAAGTAACAGCGCAAGCGAATGCCCCGCGCTAACGGTTGCGAATGTGGGAACAGCGTTCCCACTGTCTTGTCAAGTTAGCACTATGCAAACTTGTTATGATACATACATACGTACGTACGTGCGTACGCACGTATGTATGTTCCAGATATAGATTTACAAGTCTGAGGACAAGCGAGAGAAAATTGTAGAGGAACATGAAAAAACTCCAGATACAGCCTTCTGTTGCTCGATACGTGCTACGTAAGTGTTTTTCCGAGCGTAAAAGAAGCCCGCGATTACTTGCTCAGTACCCCGAGTGGTCACTGGTGCGGTAATTTAGCGCGTATTTGGGGCTTCTTTCACGGTCGGAAAAACACTTTTATGTAGCCCGTATTGAGCAACACAAACTCCATGGGGATTTTTAAATGTAGCTCTACAATTTTCTCATTAACACTTTTCATTAGGTTATAATATTCGAGAAGTTGATTAATGAATTATGACTAGTTATCTAATTAGGCGGAATAAAATAGTAATGTGAGTATTTCCAAACGACGGCAAACAACCTTACCTTGATGCTGTCCAGCTACGTGGCATTTGCATATCTTTAATGTTTGCGTGAATTACGTGATACAGCTTATTTATATGGTGAGGCGCACAAAACAGACACTATAGATACAAACAACATATTCTGCAGAACAACTCAAATATAGAATAATACACGAACTGAAACTTAAGCAAATCCCATAACATCGCATGGCACGTTTTCAGTACAAAATGAAGAGTACCCGAGTAATGCGCATCGATATTCACCTTTGGACTTGACACACTGCAATTTTATAGCGAACCAAGGTATTCCGGAAAAAAAAATTGTTAACGCTCTCCTTCTTCAAATTCTCAGTTTCTTAGCAGTCAGATGAACGGGCTTAACGTTTACCAATCTGCGGGCACGCGACAGCTAGAAGGAGTGAGCAGGAACCAACGCAAAAGTTGACGAGGCATGGCTGCAGTGGAAGTAAGAATAAAGCATAAACCCATGCGCCAATGAAAGCCGATAGGAGCAATTATTCATCTGCACACAATTTATGGCCAGTGAAATGCGCTGTCAGATGCGATCTTCGCTTTTAGGAATAAGGATTAAACATTGACGCCCGTTTTCAGCGGCAGAATAACTTAACAAAACGATTGATGGCGCAATCTTATGGAGCGAAGCTCCAAGACGTACTAGGGAAACTTATTACGGCTGTCAAAATTTATTTGCAATAACTTTTTTTAGGTCTCTAATTTAGCGGCGTACATTTACCTTCGTTACAACCTGTCGCTAGCGACCGACATAACACAAAAACATTGAGAGTTTAGCACACACAGACATGCGATAATAGATGTTTCCTGTCGCCACGTAAAGAAATGCAAACGCACTCAGTGTGCCAGTGCGGCAAAAGTAAAGAAATGCAGTGCTTTAGATAAATGTGGGCACTGTATAACACCTCGATAACTATTTGTCTTCTGCAGTATTTTTTCTTCAACAGAGGCGAGAAAAAATATAAGCATATATAAGAACACGAGATGATTTATTGATTACCTATATGTGATCAAGATATCAACGTAGTCATAAGTAATTTTTTTCACAGCGTGGCAGTAGCGAAAAGATAACTTTATTCACGAATTTTCAACTAAGCCTGGTAAAGGGTTAGAGAGACGGTATACAGACGAGCATCTATCCTTCTTTTTTTTTTTTGGCATCGAGGATAACTAAATCAGCTGCGAAAAAGCAGAGTTTCTTTTTATCCCCTAGAATCCCGTGCTTTTCAAAGCAATCATCTCACTTACATTCCACTGCGAGCCAATGAACCATGCAATTTTTTTCAAGAAATGCGAAAGCGCTTCTTCGTTCCGAGGCATGCCGTTGTATTAAAGCAAGTCAAACGATCGTATGCCGTAAGGATGTGAAATATAAGCTTAGCGGAAACGAGTAAGAATCTAAGAGAAAACACAACAAAGCAAACATAATGAAATAGAAAAGATGTGTGACGTGAAGTAATAAATAACTCTGTCTCACCCTCCAATTTCGCATATTACTGTTTCATAGACACCACGCAGAAGTGGACGTCAATCCCTCCATTCCGAAAACATGAAACCCTGCACTTTCGCGTCAGTAACTACAGTGTTACTGGAAGTAAACGTAAAATTACCGCACGGTCAGGCGAACGTGTTCTTTTTTAATCTCTGAAAATATCTTTTTGAGGCGCGTTGGTTTTAATGTTTGCTTCCTTTCACGAGTTTGGCTATTGGAAAAAATTTGTAAAAAGAGCGATTCGGCTGAATGCAAGTATTAAATGTTTACTTTTCTCTACTTTTACTTTTAAATTATTTTCTCTTTGATGTCAAAGTGCTTCTTTGATGAATGCATAAAAAAAATTGAAGACAGGACGCCAGATCTCCGCATCTAACGTATGCTGTCTCAAGCTATATAGTGAGAAATAGGATCCAGCTTTAAAACTGCCGTCATGATTATTCATTTGTCAAAGTTATTGCCTGTCAAAACTTCTGGCTCATAATTGCGCCAGCTGAATGTAGTTTTATTTTTAAGAAAGCACGCATACAGCTGAGCTTGGGAGCAAGGAAAGAAACCTTTAATATTAGAACCCTCTTCCTACTCCTACCCCCTCTTGCTCTCTACTGTAAGAGCTATGTATAAACAAACGTAAAAGCTAACTAAAAGAGCTTAAAATGCCCCTGCAA
Source organism: Dermacentor albipictus (assembly GCF_038994185.2). Taxonomy (NCBI): domain Eukaryota; kingdom Metazoa; phylum Arthropoda; class Arachnida; order Ixodida; family Ixodidae; genus Dermacentor; species Dermacentor albipictus. The sequence goes on along the minus strand of NC_091823.1, from coordinate 51,933,774 downwards.
GGGCTATATATCCTCATCGCCGTTGAGCGAGGCCATATTTCTTCCATTCCTCACCACAGGCATGCTTGTCATTTTTCATGCGCTCGCATACTTTCAACTACATCAAAGCGTTTAATATGCGTACTCGCAGACGCGCGCACTTCTTACAGCACCCATTCTTCTGCAGGCAATCCCCCCCCCCCCCCCTCGAGGTGCGCTCAACGCCTTCTCACGTCACCGCTCCCGCAATGCTAGTCTCTCATAACCATAACCACAACCATAACAAGAACCCGAAGCGCCCTTGGAAAAGAGCATTCCCGCCTCCACGATTGCAAAAACACTCGTATATTTAGATTTAGAAGCACGCTAAAGGACCCCAGGTGGTTCAAAATTATTTCATGGACCCCCCCTACGGCTTCCCTCGCAACCAGCTGGGCAGTTGCGGAACGTTAAACCCCACAATTTGAAATTCACAGTGACACATTACTGCAGCAGCGTCAGTGCGGTTCTGGCCATAAATAATTTAAATTAAATTGTGGTGTTTTACGTGCCAAAACCACTTTCTCATTATGAGGTACGCCGTAGTGGAGGACTCCGGAAATTTCGACCACCTGAGGTTCTTTAACGTGCACCTAAATCTAAGTACACGGGTGTTTTCGCATTGCGCCCCCATCGACATGCGGCCGCCGTGGCCGGGATTTGATCCCGCGACCTTATGGTCCATAAATAACAACACGCGCTGAACTTCCTTGGGTGCACGAGCCGTCAGTGCCCACCTCTTTTTCGTTGGCCCACTGGTTGCACAGTTGAAACACTACTGATTGAATCGCAGTGACTGGCGAAATTTTGCCCGTTTTCTTCCTTCTCTAGACGTTTACAAAATCCCGCAGTTTTGGATATGCCCGCGCCGGCTACGTTTCGTCATTTTAAATGAAAACGATGTTTCATAGCCGAGAAGTTGCGTTTGTAAGTTACAGCAATTTCTTAGTGGCAACACCTCCGAAAGCAGATAGCATTTATGATAAGCAATAATTCGAAGTGTTGCAGCGTTAAAAAATTCAAAATGAAATTCTGGGGTTTTACGTGCCGAAAGCACGCTTTGGTTATGATTAACTCCGGGTTAATGTTGACCACCTGCGCTTTTTTTTAACGTTCACCTAATGCACGGTACACGGGCGTTCTTGCATTTTATCTCCATCTAAATTCGGTCGCCGCGGCTTAGTAGCGCAATGCCATAGCAACTACGCCACCACAGCGGGTCAACGTGGCAATGTATTTAGAGTGCATCTTTTATGCGCCGGTTCCTCCTTTGAGCGTCATTGTCCCTCGGCATCGGCGGCGTCCTCGGCGTAACCGAGCGAGCGAGCACAACGAAGGATGAATGAGTGAATGTGAAGCGCAACGGGGGATGAAAGACGGCGATAGCGAAGAAAGCGTGACGAGTAAAAGGAGGAGGGTTTATGGCGAAAGCGTGAGAAGAAAAGCGTGGTGCCGCTCAAACAGACTCTGCTAGGACATGGCGCCAGATTAGCGCGTCGTCGTCTATTGACCATCGACGCCACCGATAAGGCATGCGGAGAGCTCATCTACCGATACCATATATAAAATATTGACTCGCCATCCCGGCCCTGCGAATATGGATGGCCAGAGATGCTGTTAGAAAACCATTCAAATTCCGTTGATTGGGATATGAAATGTTTTATTATTTTGCCTAGTCTTGGCACGACATTGTTGTTGAGCGTTTTGATTTTGTACTCTTCGATGCTCATCGTATTCACGCTGCTCTTCGGGAGTCTTAGATTTGCGTGGTCTACCCATAGCGTTCTTGAAATGAACGGAATGAGTTGCCAGCCAGGTCTCCCTTTCACATATGAAGTTTGATGGCGTCACTCACTGATTCGTATGCTGCTATTGCGCCTTTCCCACCGAATCAGCTTATGCAACCGTAACCTTTACCGGGAAAAACATGGGGGGAGAAGGAACGTGCCTCGCATTGTTTAGAGGCGCCTTTTCATCCATCATGAAGTTTGACGCTTGTTTTGTGCTTTTCTTCATTGAAATTAATACTGAGCTGTGTATGTATGTCTGATTCCAAAGGAGATATGCACTTGTTTTTCGGTTCTTCTTTTGTTTTATCTTTATTTTTATGCTATTTTTTTGTGCTGATGGACCTGCAAAATTCCGACCGACTAGAGGCTAACAGCTTCGCTGTAAAATAAAGCGCTGCATGAGCGGAGGTCTGTCTGCGGCGGGTGCTGTGAATCGCGCCCACGCGCTGCCTCTCGTGATCTCCCGATTAGCGCGGCAGTCGCGCCACACTTCACTACGTTTGCAATGTGCCGCACGAGACAGATTGTTCACGCCAGCCACGCTACTCACAGAGTTCTCTTCCTAATATAAAACGTGTCCTTACACAATCATAATGCAAAATATTGACGCGCGAGATGAAAATATGCGTAAAGCTGCGCTCGAATTTCAAATTAGGAAGTATCGTAATCGTCGGGGAATTTTTGCCAGCACAGTGAATGGAAGCTCTCGCGCTTCAGCGATGACCACTGTGCTCGACGTCATCTTCGGTAGACAAACTCGAAGGCTTCTTTGCAATCAAGCAGTGCAGTTTCTGGTCAATTGATCGTAACGTCCTGCGGAGAATTGGCAGTGAGTGCCCTACAACTGATTTTACTAAAGCGACACGAAGCTTCAACAGGCAATCCGTGAATATTTCTTATCCTGTTCCGTTCAGAGATCTCATAATCTGGACACCAGCATTCAATTCATATTCTATTGTGCTGTTGTAGGTTGTGTCAGCGCTATTCTCACGGCTTGAAAATGGATAAATAAATAAACGGCGCAAACGTATTGAATTTACACATGGGCGCAATGAAAGTAGGTCCTAACATGGTGAATTGTAAATAGACTTAACTTCCCTTGGTTGTGCTCACCATTCTATATTCGACTAAACACATTGAGAAAGTGCATTCGACATTGTTGGCTCCTAAACTGAGAAATGTGAAAGAACGATTGAATTAAGACACGAATGATTTAGCCTTCGCACACTCAATAGCTCCAGAACATCGGATTTGGTGAAGGAAAAATAACGCTGAACAGATGGTGCAGCTTCGTTATGGCTAAAACAATACTATGCTTCAAGATCATTTCATGGAAGAAGACAGTGTTGATATGTGACTGCGTTCTTTCCGCAATTAAAGCACTTCTATAGATGCTCCAGGCACAAATCTGAAACGTAAGCGTTCTGCAAGAACTCAGTCCACCGATTTAAACGTATATGCATTGCAGGCATACAGGCAGCGTGTGTGCTTGTCGTAAGTTCTCTAGTAGATTACGTCAGAGCCCGGATAAGCCACTGAGGGAACGTGAATATGCGTTATTTTAAGATATTTGCTTACAACGAGTGTTTCGGGCTGTACAGCATAAACAGAGTATGCTGCAATATGTACACGCAAGACACAGCTAGCATTCGTCCCAAAGGAGCTCCCCCACAGTTCTATATGTACGGTCTCGCGACTCTTCCTTTCAGGCTTGCGGCCGCAGCTGCAGGGTGGGCGCACACCACTGAAGCCCATTCCGGTGTTTAACCCGCAATTAAAGCTGGAACTTCCTGTAGGTGTAGCACAACTGAAAACGCAGTGAGCCTAGTAGGCAGCCACTCGGTTGCGAGGCACATCTCTCCTTTTCCATAAGGGCACCTCTATAGCTGCCGCAGTTTTCGGCCTGCCGGGGCAGGTCCCACAGGAACGAGCTGGCGAGGCACTGCGAAAACCCAACTACGGAACAAACGCCGGTTCGCGAGAGAGGCACCGTAGGCCCGAAGAGCACACAAACATGCAGTACACACGAACACAGAGGGGCGCGAACGCCTAACGAGGCTTGTTACCCGCCTTCTTCCAGCTATCCCAGCACTCCTGGCGCGAGAGGATGCTTCCATGACCCTGTGAAGCAGCACGCGTGCAGAGCAGTCCTCGCGCGTATCGCTTCCACTCAGTCTTCCTTTGCCCGTAATGTCTCGGGGATGAAAAGGGAGCCTCGGGATTTCCCGCCAACAAGCCAAGCTTCCCGTCGCTTTCCCCTTCGGCCACGATGGCAAGCGCCGCAGATGGCGTTGGCGCTCCACTTCGGCGACGCTGCTGAAGCAAGCAAGCACGCTGGCTGCTTCTGTAGGAGGAGGACGGGGAAAGTGATGGGGAGGGGCGCTGTTGGCTCAGTCAGAAACAAGTTCTGAGTGGTATGACAATTGTGAAATTGCTGGGCTGGTACTTATAGATGCTGCAAAAGGGTTAAGCATTTTCATATCGTAATAGAAATCGGCGGCTGCCTTAAAGCGGACAAGGAGACAATAAACTTTTATGATTACACAAGGACTTGTTGGGCCTAAACGAAGAAGCTTCGCCGTCGATCAAAAGCGACTACGCGCAATGGACAAATCTAAAAACTTGTCATGTGATCTGAATTCACGTATCTCAGAATATTAACTTGCACTGTCAAGGAACACGATCAGAGCTATACCATCGCCCAGACCGGCATCAGCACTCGCGAATGCTTGTGTACTGAGAAGTGTGGGAAGTTGGGCAGGTTGGTGAAGTTGCCTGGTGATTGTAAAACAGCGCTCCAAAAGGACAAATTTTTTTGTCCACGTGTTTTTTTTAGTGCCCTCTAGTTTCCCCACTAAACGGCATTCTCGCACCCGTAGCTCACGGAAGGGACCGCTGTGATTGATAACCAGCGCTTGTGAAAGAAATACTCACAAGTTTAGTGAATACAGCTTTTGTTGTCCGCCGCTTTTCACACGAACAAGTGGACGCCATGCCTAAATCTCTCATTTCAATATCTATTGCGCCCGAATCAATCACTGTGGTCGGAGGCTCTGACATGATCGAGAGGAGCTATCTCGGAATACACCTTTAACAGAGAACCAGCCTCTATCACTGCCACCAACGCCATTTTGTTTGCTGTGCATTCTCTGAAGAGACTAAGCGGATTCCCGCACCGTCGTCGCGAAGCACTCTGTGATCATGACGTTATCACGCACGATTTAGCGAAACGCCATGCAATGTACCACGCACGACTAGTCCTTCCATCGGCCTCTCTTGCAACCTGCGCAACAACCAGGAACTCGCAACCTGGAAGCTTACCTAGCGAGATCAAGGTCCGGGCGCGATCTTAAGGGAAGATCTCTGCGCCTTCTTGAAGGAACACTATCGCACTTTAATCTGTAAGTGTTTGCTTGAAACCTCGCCAGGCTATAGCGATGCGGGGAATAAAAGAAAGACCAATAAGCGCAGACACGCGCACCCGTCAGTCGCTTGCGCAGAGATGCACAGAAACACAACATGCACAAACGAAGGCACCGGCCGCATGTCCGGCTCAGCACGTGCAACTGTACATGCGCGGCTAAAAAGCGTAGCAAGGTTTCGCGCTGGGAAGGGATGCTGCTAATCACGCGGTGAAGCGTAAAAGCACCCTTCCAGCACCTGTAACAAGGACCTAATTGAAGGTTCATTACGTTGGAAACCGGACGTTCCCTTGTGTCGATCACCCCATGTCTGTTCTCTCCAGCACTATCTTACAGGTATATGTTAAGTGGTTAAAGGAACGCTCGATAAACTAGCATCAATATAAAGCACGTCCGATGCACGCGGCAACTTGAGAAAAATTACTTTATTATTTAAAACTTGACAACGCCGAGGAGCTACCTCAAGGAGGGCCCTATACAATCGACACGATGAATATTGTTCACCAGCCGCTGGAAAGTGTCACCGCTGCGTCGCGTTATAAATAGCCACTGATTAAGGCCTGCTGTACGCAGGCCTTACTTAATCTGTGCAATGATAGCGGCATTTTTGTGTCTGTTCGTGTTCTGTGAAATTCATTCGTTCGTGCTGTGTTCATTCGCTTGTGTGCTGATTTGTTTGTTCGTTCGTTTGTTCGTTTGTTCGTTCGTTCATTTTTGTATATGCGCGTGAGTCTTATACGTTTATCGTCATATCGTGTCGGGGAGATTACGCCTACAACGTAGACGTGCCATCGAAGAAGCAAAGAAATTGCCAAGTGTTCATTATAGCTGTCATCGAACCGAACAGACCTTGACAATGAACTTGAGACGTTTCGTGCGATTCGATGGCGATACAGACGAAAGAAATCAATTTATGATTTCAGAGGCACACGACGCATTCAGAAGAAAATTCGGCGTCGCGTCGACGAACTGTACAGTGAGCAATGGAGAATAGTCCGTGAATCACTGGATGTTCTCAAGCCGCTGTCACATACCTGCTCAGTTACTTAGATTTGTATTATTGCACAAACATGCTGGGCGATACCCCATTCAAACCACCTAACGTTCAGTAAATATACGGTCTACATGAAAAAAAAAAAAACATGTCCTTGAGGCCATGCCTTGACCCATGATTGGTCGAAAATACTTTTTTTTTTGCAGCAGCAGCAGCAGCACCGGCTTTCTTTTTTAGTGAAAAGAAATATTGTCATCCATCTAAAAAATGGAGCTCATGCCGGTTCCCAAGAAAGAAACCAATGCAGTTGAAGAAAACTTATGCAAATCAAACTCACGTATTGGAATCTAGGCGACATGAAGCTTTTGTGAAGCGCTTAATAAAATGCTGTATATTTGCGCATTTCATTTTTACGTTTTTGGCGTCAACTGACTCACGCATGCGCTCTCGTGCACGAGTGCTACGCAATGTGACAAATCTCATATCGTCTTGTATTTCTTCATTTCATCCTATTTATTCTAAATGTACTGACCGCTTCATAGCTGATCACCCATTCTGGATATTTGTCGTAGTATGGCGTAGTGTAGAAATTAAAACCATCATGAACACGGGATTATTATCTAAAATAGCTATAGTTGGTTTCGGCCCGACATGTACTGCCCGAACCTTGTCCAATTCCCCCGTCGGGGGATATGCGATTGTATTGAAAGCACCACCCTGGTAACGAACACGCGGACACGCTTAATCGCCTATCCCACGTTGTAGATAAGTGCCACAGTATAGAAATATAATCACCATCAACACGCAGCGATTATCTCAAAAAACTAATTTGGCATTGGCACGACATGTACTGCCGGGTTCTTGGCCAGTCCCCGTTGTGGATGTGTGTCGTAGCATGAAAATCATCATCATAATTAACACGTGGCAACCATCTCAAAGAGCTAGTTGGTGTTGGCACGAGAGACGAATACATGCGGTTGTAGCCTATAAGTTAAAGCCTTTGGCTGCACCGCTGGGAGACCGAGGTTCGAGACCCGCCGGTGAACGCATGCCATTTTTTTTAAGTGAGGAGGAATCTACTCAGCAAGAACCCGACCAACCAACTCAGACTAAACCGCGGGATGGTGGGCAAAGAAAACTTCGCTTTAGAAAGCTTACTCTCCCTTATGCGTTTCATGCTTTCATTGACTATTTGCTTCATAATCACACCACAACGATTATACAGGTCGTTGTATTCCTGAATACTCACAGATAAGGGCATGAGCACCGTTTCAGTGGCACAAAGGTCCAAGATTCCGGATTCTGTACGTTTCTTCTAGCAGCCCCCCCCCCCCCTTCCTGCTGTTCCTGAAGAGAAGTCGCAACTACTACCCAGTGACCTTGTTTTTTTTTTATATTTTTCAGCTTTCTACGCCTCTGCAGCGAAAAGGAGACACTACGCGAACGTCATACTTTCACCTCTGCACTCGCGCGCCAGCAAGAGGCGCAGCAAGAGGGGCAGCAAAAGGACTCCATCGGTCTCACATATCGGTGCTGCCCGATGTCGCCATTAGGACAGCGGACGCCCTGCGGTGTAAGCCGCCCCAGAATCAGCCCATCTGTCATTGCGTGGGTCCGCCGTGGTATATACACAGAAGGGAGGCAGGCCGGCTGACGACGCGACGACATGGTGCCGGAATCGACGGCAATAAGTGGACGCCAGAGCGAAGAGACGGCGCCCCGTCGCCCATTCTCCGTAATGAGCGCAGTCAGACCCCGGGTTGCTATAGACGACGGCTGCACTGAGCGCAGTGGCGACGCGTCGTGCGCCGAGCAGAAGCAGCAGCAGAAGTGATGCAGTAGGTGAAGCCTTTTTCGGCACCGCCCTCACCCCCCCCCCCTTATTTCTCGACCACCCGGCGAGCCTTTACCGAGCGCGGTTGTCGCGCCTTTTTCTCACTCATCACGTGTCAGCTCAGAGTTGTTGCACCAAGACCAAGCCCGCCGTGCCGGACGTTTGTGTTCGCACTTCCTGGTCGCACTTCCTGGTCGTGCCTGGTCGTAGTGTCTTCCAAGGCCAAAAGGCCTTGGAAGAAAAGTGTAATTTTTTTATTGTGAGCATGCGGAGACTATACACAAGCTACACAGGTGTTCGGATGGCGAAATGGCCGAATCGAATAGAATAGGAATATTCGGGAAAAAAGAACCTCCGAATGTTGAATGGAATATCAAATATTTTCTCATTTCTAAACAAAGTGAAATTTAACGACATCGTGGATCCCATTTGGGAAAAAGTCAGGCCTACGTGTATTATCTGACATATAGTTGTAGTACCGCTCACAATTGGACGGCCGTACAAGTGAGAATTTTGTAAACGAGTGAGGAATGTCAGTAATGAAACAATAGATAAGTACGGCAGGAGATGCATGTACAGCGTTGGGTTTGTTTAATGGGAGACGTGCGATACTACAGCACCGCACGTTGTTTCAACGGGATTCAGACATGTGCTGAGATTTGGCCCATTAATAGATAGAAGCTACATATTTGTATTTACGCTGACTAAAAATGAGATGTTATTAAATGTCTGGAAATTATTGATCTGAAGTTACCTGCCAGTCGCTGTCTCCACGCAGCAATCGCAGCTCTCTTGCAGGGAATCATTCAGAGCGGCCTTCAATTCCATCGTTCGTTTTCCTTCGAAACTTGAGTATTCGGAAGAAATGAATAGTCTCCGAGCGAGAGAATTCACTCCTTAATAGTGAAACTCTAGAAAGACAACTCGTTTTCTTAAAAGTATACTGTGCATTATTGTCAACAAAACTTCAGTCAATCGTCGTTCCTGTGCACTGTTCAACGAAGAAGCGTACCCTTTGAGTGCAAAAAAAAGCATGCCTATCCAACGCACATGTTGGACTTTATGTGGAGCGAAGATTTTGTTAAGCGGTTAAGCAGGTGTTCTAAAACTAGCTAGATGGTAGATGATGGTTAGCTCAGATGGTAGAGCGGCTGCCACGGAAAGGCGGTGGTTCCGGGTTCGAGTCCCGGACCAGGACGAATTTTTCTTCAACTATGAGGCTTTTCTTTCGAGGAACCCGTACGGGCTTCCTTTGTAGCAATTGCTACGAACGGGTGGATGTCTGATTTTCCCTTTATTCAAACAGAAGACAGATTAACGCCAGCCTGTGCAAACGAGCACGCAACATAGACCACCGGGCAATCACGTACGGTTTAGGAAGCGTAGTATTGCTTCAAACGCCTTTTTTCCGAATCTTAAACGCAATCGACTGTTCCTAAGAGCAAACGGTTGTTCAAGTAGTTGAGTTCAGTAAAAGGTGCTTTTCTTCGTACAACAAAGGATGGACAATCTCTCTTTCAGGTCGGCATTTATAAAGATTTCTTTACTAAAGGCCATTTGATTATTTACCGTGGTTCAGTTCACCGCGTCACTCGTTATACGCGGGATATAAAAGGACCAAGGCCGTCGCGACGTCCAGTCGCAGTGGCATTTGCGCAAGAGAAGTTTTGCTGCATCCACACATTTAACAAGCTGAGCTTCGCAGGTTGGTTGGTGCCTATAGCGATGCGAAATGGGATCTACTTTCCTTGGGAAAGAAACAAAAATTGTGCATATCCAGCGCACATGTACGAATCCACGTGAAACAAAGACTTTTAGAAGCGGTTCATTAACTAAAAAGGTAATGTTAATGTTAAAGGTTAATGCAATTCGTACAGTGGTTCTTGTTGTCATCCTAGGCAACATATTCTCACGCAGTGTTTACCGTTATGCACAACAGCGTTCACAGGTTCTTCCCAAATGTGAGCAGAAGTCCATGCGGCCTCGCTGTTTGAGACGACGAGCCATGATGTCATGAACACGCAGGCGATGTTTGATGTTTGTCGAGAGAAGAATGGTGAGAAAAGCTGTATGCTGACAGAAGTACTATGTGAGAGGAAAGGGAAAGACAGCAGCGGTGACCACGCAAAACCTAGTCAATAGCATGAAGAGAGTTCGCTAAGAGAGCTTCACTTTAACAAAAATGCCACGCAGTCCGTTACACAGCTCACATATGCGAAACCACACAGAGCACTGGATGCGAAACTCCAGAATTGCAAGTAGGCTTCACGAGGCTGGCTGCATTGATATTGTGTTTTTTTTTTCTTGCTTTAGTAGTTATATCTGCACTACAGGTGAATTTCCGCCGCCGGTGTCTGTGTCGCCGTGATACTCCGTATAAATTGTAGGTGCGATAATATCGCGGGCGAGCACCTTATGCTGCAAGTGCGAGCGAAAGCTTGCGAGAGTGGGCCGAGAAGGACGATCGCTTGATGCGGCGGGAATGATGGCATGATGAGGCGGGCAGGGTGCGCGCCCTCTTCTCACGCGTGCAAGGGGGGAGAAGGGAAATGCGCACGCACAATAAGGAGAAGGGCCAGTTTGCGTGCGAGTGCACACGCGCGCGCGTGTGTGCGTGTGTGCGTGTGTGCGTGTGTGTGTGTGTGTGTGTGTGTGTGTGTGTGCGAGTGTGTGTGTGTGTGTGTGCGCGTGTGTGTGTGTTTGTGTTTGTGTGTGTGTGTTTGTGTGTGCGTGTGCGTGTGCGCGTGTGCGCGCGTGTGTGTGTGTGTGTGTGTGTGTGTGTTTATGTGTGCGTGTGCGTGTGCGCGTGTGCGCGCGTGTGTGCGAGTGTGTGTGTGTTTGTGTGTGTGTGTGTGTGTGTGTGTGTGTGTGCGTGCGCGCGCGCGCGCGCGTGTGTGCGCGTGTGTGTGCGCGTGTGTGTGTGTCTCACAATTTCACGGACTATTGAAGTAGTTGCCCTTCTGGTCTTTTCTGTTAAGCCTCCACTGGCCCACTGGCGACAGGTGGCAGCCGTCACATTTATCCACTTCTCTACGTTCATTCCCTCTCGCTCTTTCCTACAGCAGCGTAATTCGCTATGTGCCAAGTAACTGGCATCTGGAACCCAGCACCAGTTTTTGCTTCTGCGCCCTACATCTGAGAACTAACAACTTCGCGATAAACAGTCTCATCGATCGCCAGGCGGACAAAAAATAGGATAACACCCATTAGAATGTCTCGCTTTTGTCTTGTCGAGAACAGTGCAACCAGTGAACAGTAGGACCACGCTAACAACGTAAGCATCGCCTTTTCCGGAAAACTTGGACAGCGAAAGAAAAAACAATTTTTTTTATTGATTGGCATTGTCGTATTGTGAAGCGTCTAACAGCAACGTTTTTCGGCGTTCGCCAGCAGTGCCCATGGCGCCCATTTAACGCGTTAACTAGCGAACGACCTGACTGCCTGCACGACTGAATGCCTAGTTAGCCTGACGAAAAACGAAATGTTCATGTGCTCCGCTCTCACACAGTTGATGAAATAAAAGGCCTAATAGAAAAACAAATGAGAATTGCAGCTTGCCAGAGTCATTTTAGGCTTGAATGAACTGCGGACAGCCTTAACTATGGCGCCCTGTTCTGACCCACGCTCTCTTTTGGTCTTGTCTAAGTCTCATGGAGCGCGTTTGAAAGTGTTACAGCTGACGCTCACAAGTAGAGCTCGCGTAGAAAAATTGTCCGCAGTATTTGCAAAGCTAGAGGTCCTGACTGCAGCTAGCAGTGCTCCTCCTTCTTATCGATGGTCAGAAGCTGATGTACGGTAGTAACATAAAGAAACGGAAGGGGAGTGATGAAGAGGCACCAACAGTAGAAGAATAATCACCATCTATACGTTTGGAAATGATTGCATTTATTTCCTGATTAAGCGAATTACCAGCGAACTCCTGTACGTAACTTACTGCGCATTGTAGGGTTTGGAGGACGGACTCCGGGATGAAAATACAAAACTTGGGAAGGATTTATTTACATATTATATACAGGGAGGTGAGCGTCAATTAACAGTCGTACAGACATTACGGGCCGGCAGCAACTCGGACGCTGCGGCCCGCGGCAAGAAGTTCGAGAGAGGTGAATCAGGGAATCAGGGCATGTCCCCGAATCCTCAGGTCTCTCTGGAAGGCTTCTTATAAACCCTTCGAGCACTGCAAGTCACGTCATGTTTGACCAATGGGAGAGTCCACTCCGATGACGCCACTTTCAGCCAATGGTAGGCGCCCGTGTCGTGGTGTCACACCTGGCGGCTTGCTGCGGTCTTGCATCGCAGACTGGCAATGCACTTCGAACAAAGAGAAGGGGAGGGCTGCACCTGCTTCATTGTCGGATGCCCACCTGCTAATCCCGGCGGCGCACGAACTTGTTGGCATGTAAACTCGTTGCCTTAAACTTGTCTGCTCGGCCGCTTCTCTGGAATGCGCTTTCCTGCTTCTGCATTCCTCAATTAGCTGTGCTGCAATCCGATGTGGTCTGGGGAACTCGAAGTAATCGCAGGAACCAGCTCCATATCTAACAGCTCGTCCTCGCCCCGGTTGTTCTGAATGGCCGGTGAAATCAATTCGCTGGCCATGAGGAACGCTGAAAGAAGCTGCAGGGTACTGGGGTCGAGCCTCGTTTGACGATCTTCGGGATCCTTGGCCCTGGAGAACAGACGTCAAACAAACAAAACAGCACAGCGCTGCACCACGCGTAAGCGCAGGCTCTTCACCCCTGACTCGCCAGACTATTACTGAGTCAAAATCAACCCTGATCTTTTATTTCCCCAATTTCGACAAAACAGTTCCAACCACCCCTCCAAACAGCTATCCATTTCTCCTCGATTGCCCACAAGACCAGACTATTATTGTTGTTGCAAAACAAAAGGGTCGTTGACGATGCAAACAACAAATGAAAACAGCCGACCATAACTTAAGTGGCCTAACTACACGAACAGCATGTTTCCAATCTATCGCAGTGGCGTACTTATCGCACGTAATGGTGCCACTGAACAATCTGGTCAACCTCACAAGTACGTAATCACAAGCGCACTAGCCTTGTGGTCACTAAACAGAACGCGTACTTGCGTTGTAGGCAAACTCTTCATTACGCTTACTCACGTTTCTTCCCTGAAAGTCCTACAGAACACGTGACGTAAACGAACAATTAAACTCGCGGGACTTACACACTCCGCAGAACTCTTAAAATGATGCGTCTTCTACTAACTCTTTCCACGCACGTTCACTAAAGAAGTCAGAATACACGGCTACCCTCACACACACACTAGCAACCCAGTCATAAATCTGCTTCCTTCCGTCCACACAGGACACGCGCTAATGGAACTAAGAACGCTTCTCCGTGCAAATCATGCACTCACTCAAATCTACGCGCTTAACCTTACAAAATTCAAAAACGCTTAAAAAGAAAGAAGGTTAAATAAAACACACGCGCGTTACGATAGGTCTTTCGACGATAACCTTGACCCTCAGGTTACTCACACACACACACACAAAAAAGCCTATCTACTTATTAATGAGCATCTCGCGAGACTACACGTTTACTTAAAACGCATCTTTCAAATCTCGAGCTTCTCAAACGAAAACACAAACAAAGCTCAAACCTTACACCTTGAAAGAAATCCTAGTCTCAAATCGCGAAAACTTTCCGATGCTCAAAAATAAAACAAAATAACATTTCACTTCTATGGAAGCTCTCTTGGCTTCCCGTTCCCGATTGCTTACGTCTGACTCATACTTTGAGTCTAACCCGGGGTGGACGTGGTCTGAAAGCTACTCTGGCTGCCGAGAGACAACAAAAGGGCTGATTCACTATCAGCTCCCCCAAGACGTTACGGTCTCCTGCCAATTTGCGTCCTCCCGCCCCGCTTTCAACAGGACCTCGACTGACCGCGTCGCTACTCCCCACCTGGTCTCGTCCTGCCACCTCGCGTTTCTTCGAACTGCACGCTGAGCTATTAAAAGAACTACGGAACGACGAGGAGCTTAGCTGCCTCGTGCCCTTTGTCCGCGTCCGTACAGAACATTCTTCGCGGTCCCCCTTTGACCGGTGGCTCGAACGTTTTCGATGCGTCAACATCGTCCGAGACGACCGCATCTTTTTCCTCGCGCCCTGCCCATTTGGGTTTCTCGCCATCTTTGGCGGCGCTACATTAATTACCGTCTCTCGGTCTTTACCGCGCTTCTTTTTACGGCGCTTTCTCTTTGCACTCGTTTTCATGTCGCCTCGTGCCTCGTGCTGGCCGGTACACATTTCGTCGGCCCGGATCGGTCTCTTACCCGCACAGTCTGAGTGATTTACATTTAAATCTACTCTCTCTCTGCCTCGACTGGCGGACAGCTCAACCGACTCTGGCACAATGCAGCAGGCTTTACTCGAGTAAGACAACTCGCACTCTTGCGAACTGCCCTCTACTACATTGCCCAGCTCACGCTGTGAATCGGCACACAGCCCGTCGGTATCGATCGCTGTCTCACGCGCACAGTCCGAATGATTAATAACGGAATCATCCCTATCTAGGCTATCTAGACTGGCGGAGAGCCGCACCGATCCCTGAACAATGCAGTTGTTCTCTCGTGAGCTACGGAGCTCGCCACCCCGAGAACTACTCTCAACTGCATCGCTCAGCTCGCACTTCACTTCTGCACGCACATCTGGCTCTACATGGGTGCTCGCGTCTGTCGCGTCAACAGTACCCTTTTCCTCGCTAGCAACCTCGCTAACCTTACCAGCGACGCACACGCTCGGTAACTGTGCCAATTTGTTCGCAGCTGGCCTAGCTGTCTCCACAGTCATCTGTTGGCACAGCACCTCGTCGCTCTCACTACGGCCTTTAACGGCCTCTGTTGCCACTAAGGCATCGTTAGCAGCTAGCCATTTCCCTTCACTTATCAATCGGCAGCCAATCTCACAGGCACTACTCTTCTCGTCGGCTTCTGGCGAAACTCTGCTAGACACTTCCTCATTCTTTCGCTCTGTACTTCCTACAGAATTCTCAGACAGCCGTTGTCTCTGTGCCAATAACTGATCACAATACTGTATCTCTTTGATCAGTGCTGCCTTCTCTCTCTCATACTTTTGCTCACGCTCAAGCTTACGTTGATTCTCACGATCGTGAAGCTCACACCTAAGAGTAAGTACTTGAAGCTCATGCTTCCGTTCATTCTCGCGTTCTTCACGCTGACGCTCACTCCTAAGCTCACGACGCTCTCGCAAACGTACACGACGCGCACGCTCCCGTGGCTCCTGTATCACCTCCCAAGCAAGCTCAATGCTTTTCTCATCATTGCCACTATCTTCAATCGCCTTTATGATAGCTGGCGTTTTCATCCGTTCGTCCGCCTCAACTCCCAAATCGTCGCACACCAACAACAAGTCTAACCTCGTCAACCTTCTAAGATCCATGGCAGCTGCCCCGACAGGTGGTTAAAACTGTTTTCCTTAATTAATTTGTGCAAACACACAATGCAACAAACTCCCGATTCCCAGAACTATCAAAATTGAACACACAACCTTTGAGTCTGGCGAATCATAAGGAAAAAAACCACGCGCTCACCTACGGTTGCAGCACCCTGCCATCCGGTTCGCTCGTCCGCTGTCGCCGGTTCCTCCGGACTCCCTGGGTCGAAGGCTCGCTCCTTCTTCGCTACTCCCAGTTTCTTCGGACCTCTTTCGACGAAGGCTCTCTCTTCTTCGCTCTTCCCGGTTCGTTAGGATCTCTCTCGACGAAGGTTGATACGTAGCGCTGCCACCAGCTGATGCATTCGGAGGCGATCCCACCGCTGCCACCAGATGTAGGGTTTGGAGGACGGACTCCGGGATGAAAATACAAAACTTGGGAAGGATTTATTTACATATTATATACAGGGAGGTGAGCGTCAATTAACAGTCGTACAGACATTACGGGCCGGCAGCAACTCGGACGCTGCGGCCCGCGGCAAGAAGTTCGAGAGAGGTGAATCAGGGAATCAGGGCATGTCCCCGAATCCTCAGGTCTCTCTGGAAGGCTTCTTATAAACCCTTCGAGCACTGCAAGTCACGTCATGTTTGACCAATGGGAGAGTCCACTCCGATGACGCCACTTTCAGCCAATGGTAGGCGCCCGTGTCGTGGTGTCACACCTGGCGGCTTGCTGCGGTCTTGCATCGCAGACTGGCAATGCACTTCGAACAAAGAGAAGGGGAGGGCTGCACCTGCTTCATTGTCGGATGCCCACCTGCTAATCCCGGCGGCGCACGAACTTGTTGGCATGTAAACTCGTTGCCTTAAACTTGTCTGCTCGGCCGCTTCTCTGGAATGCGCTTTCCTGCTTCTGCATTCCTCAATTAGCTGTGCTGCAATCCGATGTGGTCTGGGGAACTCGAAGTAATCGCAGGAACCAGCTCCATATCTAACAGCATTTGCGTTCCAACAGGTTAACCTGAACGATCGTTTACTATTGCTCAGCTGACAAACCACTTTTAATTGAGTCGACGTAAGGGTACAATTTCATTACTACTGCATCGGCTATAGCCTGGGCATTTTTGGGTTTCACTCAAAATCGTGCGTATACGTACAAGCACTCACTTTGGATGGGACCTACGATCCTGTATAGACTCCAGCAGTGTCCTCATTGATCGCTGTGCGAGCATCACGCTCTTCCTCCGAGATTACGAAGGACGGATTAGAGAGATTATGCCCCTATATTGCGGTAGCATAGGTTACTCACATGTATAGGTTCTATAGATTGCTTAGTAAGACACCTACTAGAATTTCCAATCATTTCTTTTTTCTTGGAATGCCACTTTCTTCCGATTCATATTCCGGACAAATAAAGCTTACGTCAATATAAAAATAGAATAGCACCGATGTCAGTGCAATAGAATTTTCTGCGGGCATAATCCGCGATTCATGCTTTTCCGTGAGGATTAGCACAACATGGCTTCCCCACTCCTTTCGTCAAAGCAATTGCTCTTGAATTTCATTTCAGCCAACACGCAGCGCAAACTACGTAAAAGATTAAATTTCCTTTTTGGGAACTTTTGGGAACACGCTCACGCAGGCAAGCCAGGAGTACAAGGGATCATTTGTGCTTTCTACTAGATTCGGCAGAGCCAAATGACGTCGGGAACATTATACACCGGTACAATCTAGACCGGGCCAGCGGTCCACGATAAGAGTACGCATGTCCCCGTTTCACCCTCGTCCATATTTATGAGACTTAACGTTGTCTCGAAGTGCACGCAAAATTGCGAAATATGCACTTTGAGAATGGGACGCTTGAGTTACGGTAGCACAACTTAAACGAAATGAAGAAAAAAGGCGAAGGCGAGTGTACTTGTGTAACAAAGCTATACCATAGAGTTTTTACTTCGTGTCTGCAGATTGTTAAATTGGTTTGCATATTGCACAAGGCATGCAGTGCGCTACTTCCCGCCTTCCCCGAATAAATTCCCACAGTGCTTTCAGTACAGAGCGAAATGGGACCAAAATTGCGTGGCTTCTTCCGTTAGCTTTTTACCGTGTCAGTCTTTTTCCTAGCGACACTCATAAGAGTTGGCAAGCACTGAGAAAGAGGCCCTCTTGAGAAAGACGAGAAGTCGCGACTAAAATTCCGAATTTTACGTGTATTAAGAACTCGAGGATGCCACCAACTAAAAGCTTAACTTAAAGGGACACTAAAGGCAAATACTAATTAAGTCGACGTGGACTGCTTAAATTCCATTCCAGAAACCTCGCAACGCTTGCTTCGTGCCAAGAAGAGACTTAATTTACGATAAAATTGCATCTTAAGGTCCAGATACCTTTTTTCAAATTCAAATCTCCCGCCACCCAACCGGGGAGTGGTGACGTTGCATACGCCATCACCACCCTTTGGTGTCGTCGGAGAGTAAAATGGCAGCCGATAGACGGCAGTACCAATCCAAGACAGAGAGGTGGATTCGCCGCTGCAGCTGCCTTTTGGTCAAGTGGCGTAGAGCGTTCGGGAATGCAGCAACACACATGGAAGGTGAATTCCCTGCTACTTGCAGTTTCTGCGACTTTCGTAAGCCAGTAAAACCAGCGCATCACCACGCGATAACGAAATTACTGAAACGGGTAAGTGTGGGCCACACGGAGCGGAGCGAAAACGAAAGCTTTCTACCGCCCGCGTCGTTTTCAAGGGTAATTTCAGTGAGTTCTTTTTTCTAAGAGTGAAATAGAACGCGACAACTAGCATTCGATTTCCCCCTATAGTGCAATACAGGGATGTTTTTGGAACGAGTGGTTGAATACTAGCGACAGAATTTAACGAATGAGGGCTTTAGTCATCGTGCAAGTACTTGTATGTCCCTGGGGCATCTCTAATCATGTCCTGCATTCACCTCAATTTCTCGATTATTAAGGCTCTGTTCACGATAATATCGATGCCTTAGAGATTATCGAGCACCAATTTATCACTTTAACTTGATTTAATATTTGCCTTTAGTGCCTCTTTAACACTCTGTTGTATTTCAGCTATGGTGGAGTTTCAGCACGTTTCACTTCTCACTAAGCCTTGTCCTTGTGCTGTCATTAATATTCAGCGTGTTAAGTTAAGCTTACCCTAAGTACCACTTTATATGTGTCGTATTGAGAAAGAAGAGGCACGGTACCCCAATCTCTCCACAGAAACCGATGTATAGCAGACATATGAGACCAGACCAGCAGAAGAGAAATAATCAGCAAATAAAACTGTCGACAGGTGCTATAATTAAGCAATGTGCTAAATTAGTGAATCAGGTAACACAATCTTAAACAGCATGTAGAAAGGAAAGAAAACTTTCTTGGTGTCTTGCGACCTGCTTAGAAAAAAATACAGTTGGACCCCTCTAATCATGGCTGCCGATGTTAATTCGATTAGTATTCAAGCAGTGTAGCGACACATTCTATTGCTGAAGAAACTATTAATGACAACCTGTAGTTGTAATTCCGAAAGTGTCAATGTTTCGGTTTCGTTACTAATTGCGCACACCCCACACTTATGTTGGAATCGGTGTTAGGTGAACCTTTCTTTGATGTTTGCGTAAATGTTAACTGTAAATGCTGTACAAAATGAAATTCTTATGACAGAAATTGCTGAACAAAATGACGCGAATTCAATGTACTTTTGCACACTTCTCTGTAACCGACTTCTTGAATATTCTGTCACCAACTTGTTCTTCTTCTGAGCTCAAAGCTTCTCGATCTGTGAGAAGCGGGTGGTGTGATGTGGAGGCCCCCCCCCCCCCCCCCTCGCTCGAGCTCTCGATGCGTACTCATATTGGTGTCAGCTGGGCCGGTCGTTTCCTACTATCGCCTTCTAGCGTAAGCTCCCGCTCGCGCTTGTTTGGTTTGCTTTGTTTGGTTTCGTTCCCAGTTGTTTGAAGTGTGGTGGTTTGCGAGATTTTTTTCTTTTTTTTGTAATCCGATTGAATGCGCGACACGAATTGTGTAGTCCTTTCTGGAAGCCACGCGGCACAAGCGATTACACTGGAAACATCGACTAGTCGCGTATAAAAGCCGATGCGCTTGACACGCAGGTCAGGTTTTTCGATGATTGCCGACTCTGCTCCGCGTCTTTCTCCCCAATTCTTTGCCTAAATATATCGCCAAATGAAAACAGGCATAGAGCTCCGCTAAAATTTTGCCTTAGGAAGTATCGTAATCGTCGGTGAAGCTTTTTATATACCAGTGGCAATTCAGTACAGAACGCCATTCGGCTTCGTTTCTATGGGAAGGACTTCTCGAGAGCACTCCTAGGATTACTGATGGCCAATATGTCTTGAACGACGCCGAAGAAAGTATTAGTGCGTTTCCCCATTAAATTTAGCAAACAAACCAAGAGAAAAACTTGTAAAGTGCGTTTTTCTTTTTTCTTAGCTCCTTCACACATCTCTCTAAAACGACACTTTGATTTTTTTTTCTTTTTACAACCATCTATAGGTCGGCGCTAGGCTGCCTCGTCGTTAACAAAAGAAAGGCGCTGCATGAAAAAGAACGTCCGTGCGTTCTCTAAAATGGGACGAAGGAATTCCAGTTCCCAATGACCAACCGACCAGAAGAGCAAACACTATACGCGAGCGAGACGAAAATTACAGAGGGTGAAAAGTTAAGAGAACGGAGACGCCAGGACCGTACGTGCTCTTTGTTCGCGTTGCTCGGTGACAGGCTTTCTCCCCCATTTTCGGCCGCCAGTTCACCATTACAGCCGCTGCACGCATGCGCATTAAGCGGGCCGCAGCGGCCATGTTTCAAATAGAAATCGCAGTGCACGTATGCGCGCACCGCCCCCGGTCAAGCGCACAAGAAAGAGCGACTGATTGGAAACGCGGCTGTGCGTAATGATTTCCGGCGCGGCGCAGCTTTGTTCACCGTGCGGTGGCAGCGCCAATTAACCGTTAAGAAAAGCTAATGTCACGCTGAAATTAAAGGACTGGACCGAAACAGAAGCCCCGCTCAGCCATGTACCCACAAACGTAAGAAGCGAGTGACAGAGCGACAGATCTACGTTGCCAGTTTGCAGCCTCCACAGAAGTTGCAGCGAAGCCCTTATTGCTGTTTGTCAATTGCAGCAAAATGCTACTAAAAAACTCGCTATCCTGAAATCGTCTCCAAAAACAAACCTCTGAAAAGAAAGACTTAGAAAGAAGGAAACAACGAAGGCTTTTCACGTATTGCACGTGCGAGAAAGAAATATCGGCAGTTTCGTCCACAGGACAAAGCATTGACATCGATGGAAAGGTTTGGCGTTTCGCCAGAACTCCCCGGATGGTGTTCTGATTACACGCGGATGCGACATGTTGGCGCAATGCAGCACGCAAGGCAACTGCTGCTGAGCAGTAAGGAACAACGCCCCGGCAGCTGCCAGGCATCTAACAACGCTCATGCGACGAGGAGCGCGGGCAGTGGAGTTGCAGGCGAGCCAGATCAATGGTGCCCCAGATGTGGTCGGAGGAAAACCGTCGGCGTTTGATAGAGGCCAGCAATGTTACCCTGACTCTATTACTGTCGGTTCCGCTCAGGCCAGTGTACACACACGACAGCTCTACGGGAACGATAGTGCGCGTGCGTGACTTTTGCCACAGGCCTGCTCTGCGTTATGACGTCATGCTACTTGGACCGAAATTTCCATTGCCGAGATTCAACTCTCGTACCAGCAGCGGAGGAAGAACGTTGCTATGGCTCTACCTCCGAGCCGACTTAGCGTAACGCGACAGTACGTCTACTTCGCATCGTCGTCTTTGCAGGCTAACCCACTCCGCCTCTCTGAAGACTCTCTAACCACCTGTGCGTGAGCCGTGCAAGCGCCGTCAGCCTCAAGTGGCCGTATAACTTAAATACCATTTAATCTTGCTATTAACCACCACATTCCAGCTTGTATTGCACATGTTTCGTACGCTGTCAGGACAGCAAGAACACCACCTTCAAGATTGTGCTCAGAGACACGTTGCAATACATGAGAAGCTGAAGAAGGCGAAGTGGACTAAAGGGCTCCTGCTTACATAGTTATACGCTGGGTTTATCACTAGTTTTGCCACAAGTACAACGGCCTGCGTCGAACAATACATTATTAGTGCACAAAATTTAAGAAGAACAAATAGATGCTTCGTCATGCTATCTTTATACTTTGTTTTCCCTCTCTCTCAGCTCTCTCTCCCCCATGTCGACGAAGCTGCGCACGTCAAGCGAAACTCAGCAAGCTTCTAACAGCTCCACTCTAAAAGTAAAGCAAGAATTATATCTGTTATGTAAAGTGTTTGGACTACCGGCCCCTGATGCCAATAAATATCAACTCTGCCTGCGAGTGCTACGTCTCCTGCGTCAACAAGTTTGGCTGTGTCGCTCTGTGTCACTTATAAAGTAAACATATCTATTGAGCATTTCTTTCAAGGCTGCCCTAATCTTCAAGACAATGAACCTTTTGGAAATTCAGGACGATGTGTAGCGTTTTATGGCGCAAGGCCCTGATATGGCCATGCACCGGATGAGTTTTCAAAGAATAATTTATGAAATGGAGAAATGGACTGCGAATGGTGGATGCAGTATGGCTGTAAGAAAGCCTAGAATCATTCGCTGTAGTTTGCGTAAAATATATCAGTAGTAAAATGACAATGACTTGAGATGTCCTACAGGGACAGCTTTGTTGCAATTTATTGCTCTATTCAGTACACCAAACTACACCAAACTATTACTTCGCAAAATGTTTAAACTTATTTATTGTTTCATTCATTTTACTTCATATTAAATTATATTTTTTCCAAATTGATTTTAACTACATATTTCTGCATCTTTTTATACACGTTACATTATTCTGGGTTTTGTTTTGATTATAATATTATTCAAAGAACCCTAACGCACACACTTATAAAACGTCCCGATTTTCGGCCAGTCCACCATAGAGGGTAACAGCCATTGTTTGGAAACAAAAAACAAAGACAGTAGCCTTAATATGCTGAACACTTACCATTCCAACATCTCTATTATCCAAGAAAAGGAGGTTCTAACCTACAAACGTAATCAAGTGTAAAATTTTCTCGTTCTAAAGTGAACGTAAGGAAGCCGACTTCACAGATAAAGCTGGGGAAATGCGAAGACACATGCGAAGACGATAAAGTTAAATACAAATTAAACAAAGAGAGAGGGGAAAATGAAGCAAGCGAGGCGAGTAATGGAGACTTGCTGCCGCTTTAGGTGATTGTTTTGCCGCCTAGGCACGGAATTCCTAGGGCACCAAAAAAGAAAAGAAAAAAGAAATGTGCGAACAACGTCCTTCGCGACCGACTTTCTCAAATGTCGATTTCTTTTTATCCCAGAAACAATCCGCAGATATAGAGCAGAGACAAGAAAGTAGAGGAGCGTACCCATTACAATATAAACACAGCGCACCTTCTATATATTGAAGGTAGCTCGCGCTTTAAGTCGTGACGTCATGCTCGATGGCGGTAAGCCCATACATTTCAATGGAAAGAAACGGGCAATGCTTAGAACGACAATTCTTTTTTTTTCTATGCATGGGATGTGATGTCGCTGCCCGAAGTGCGTATTCTTTTGATTGCAAGACGATGGGGGCCACTAGCATTGCAACTCTATAAAGCCGAGTCCACGCGAGCATGCTTCAGGCAGTGTATATGTATCCCATAAAAACAAAAACAGCCCACTCAAGTCACAAGGTTGGCAAAGAGTAAACTCGATATGGCAAAGAGGAGAGACTGACTGAGAATATGCACAGAAAGGCGCTCGAGGATTGAAGCTCGGAAACTCGAAGACCAGAAAACTCAGCCTTCGGCTTTGAGTGATGACCTACTTATCCGGCTGCTTTTGGGGGAAGTTTTCTCGCGTATCAGGCCAATCATCACCTAGTGCGGATTTCATTTTCCGCTGAGAGCCTGGGGCTTGCTTCGATCGGCAGCTTACTACTTGACCGGGTGAAAAGAAAAACGTAAAAGAAGCATAACCCGCTTCCAGAAGGCGAGTTTCACTCGGGGAACATCGACGCGGGTCAGCTCGCTTTTTATTTCAATTCTTTTTTATTTTTATTCCTAGTCAACACTTCGACGTCTTCGTTTATATACTACCCACTTATTCTATTCCGAAGCACTACTGCCAAGTTATTAAGTAATACATGCAAGACACTGAAAGTGCGCACTGTGCAAGCACAGCGTTTTTTCCGTTCTACGGTGCTCCAAGGTATTACTCCGAAGGTTGCAGAACTGTAGAGCTGAGTCACCGTGGTCACCGTGACCAACGTGGTTACTCGTGCAATCAATAGGAAGCTGCGTGACTCCACCTCCCAAGAGGGGATTTTACAATCCCGGGCAGATACCAAAAGGGCGTTCCCACAGAATGTGCGACTTGTCTTGGCTTATTGCCCCATGCCACAACCGCATTGCCCTTGCCAATGTCACGCGAGGCGGAGACGGACCTACGCGCACGCTCTTCTCTCACTACACTCCTCACCAAGGCACTCAGCACCACTGAGAGCTACATATACAAGGATGTCGAGCGATGGTGTCGTCGCGGGGAGGCAATGCTGAACACGGAGAAAAGACTACGTGTCCGTGAATTTATTTATTTATTTATTTATTTATTTATTTATTTATTTATTTATTTATTTATTTATTTATTTATTTATTTATTTATTTATTTATTAACGAAGCACAGGCATGGTTCGGCCGTCGTAAGGCATCAGCTGCGCGCTGGTAAACAGCGCCGTGAGTGGTAGCAGTAAGAGCACTGGCATGTGAAGCAGACGACTGGGCGAAGGCACCCACTGCGCGTCCAGTGACGTTACGCTGCGGTTCTCAAGGCCTGACCAACCGAAAAACGCATTTTATAGTGTCCGCTCTTGAGAAAGGTCGCCACTTGTACGAAGCAGGTCACATACACGGCATCAGCTTATATAGACACCGTGCACTGTTGAGATGGCGCAACGACGTTTTCATATTTCCCCCCAATATCGCCGACCCTGGCCGCTAGAGAGACGACGCAAACGATACGCCATTGCAAACGATAGTGGCTCACTTTTCATCGCTCGTCTGAGTGTGATGCACAATTGTTCGTGCGTGTGATAGCAATCGCGAACGTGTGCAGTCATATTCAAAGCATGCACGCTTGGACATTTTCACAACTCGGACAGTCTTGCCTCGCGATGAGCGATTGAAAGTGTCACGACGAATCTATGCATCATCTCTCCCGTTTTGCTTCCGCTACTCGTTAGGCTGTGTTGGCGGTGCTGTCCCCACTGAAAAGCTTCAGCGCAAGGCGTACCACCCCTAATATTCGTTTCACTTGTAGGTAACGCGGCTGTCGTGCATGCGCAAACTGCACTGCACGGTTTCTATGTGAAACACGAAACGACTGCAAATTGCGATGTAAATGCACCGAGCAAACCAAGTTCACTATGGCAAGCTAAGACGAGGAACTTCGACAGTTGTCCTGCAGACGTGATCTTGCTGTGCACGCGAACATTGCCGTGTATATGATGCGTGTAGAACGGCGATGCAGCAATACAATCAGGGACAAAGAGAAAGTATGTCTATTTTTTTTGCGTTTCTTCGGACGATTGTACTTTTGTCTGCACGTTCCCGTTTTCTGTCTATTTGCTTCTTTTCTTTTTGGCAATGTTCCGTCAATCTTATTGTCTTAAAAAATTAGCCCCTATATTTAGTATTGGTCAATTCCCCACAGCTTGACACGACGAGAACCGGCTGTAGCGGCCGGTGCACGTGTAATGCGGGTATTGACGGCGATTTTGAAGATGCCGTTGCGTTGGCATTTACCATCGATGCAGAGCATACATATACTCAGTCTTTTCCTCAAACGAACAGACTGAGTTACTGAGGGGACGGCAAATTGACGACTACAAATCCATGTGTTCGCCTCCGGTGCCAAAGCTCCGGACTATATAGTCACACCTGCGGATGCAAAGACACACAATTTACATGGAACACGAAGCTCCTACGAATACATGGTTCCCTTATTTATGTTTGAACAAGTAATCAAAAGCAAAGCAGCGTCGGAAACCTACGTACATTTGCCTACGGACCACGCATATTCAGGCCTTCGGAGGCCGCGATCGAAACCGATAAAACAGCTTGAGCAGCACAAGTCGTGTTTGCGTAAATGGCTGTGTACACAGAAACGCAACATGATTGTCCGTATTTGGTTTCACGAGGTATACCGGCAACGCAAAGCAGAAGAAACGACGGAAAATAATCAATCAGCGTATAACTGGCGGCTGCGCTTCACCCGGTCCGGCCTACAGCCATTCCAAGAAGCGTCGCCGCTTGATGGCAGCACCGGTGCAAGCTCATCCCGTGCTTGGGGCCCATATAGTAGATCGCATTTCGCATCGGCGCATGTTAACAGCCCACGGCTCCCGGCTTGTGAAATATGTGGGGGCGGCGAGATGATCGCGCATCAGAGCCCTCTTTCGCAAAGCATCTCTTACGCAAGTGCCTAGGCGACTGGACATCGCCACAGCTTTCGTTTCTTTATCACGCATATCGTGAATCGCGGTCGCACGAACGGCGGCAAACGACCGAATGGTCTTACGTAATAAACGTCTTTTTTTTATTGATATGATATAAGGAGATGTTGGCGCACAATTTAAGGTGCCGGCTACTCCTGATCTCTTGAGTGGTTCCGTCATACATCGTACAGGGTTCAAGGTTACATATCAAATAGTCTTTTCACACAAGCACCAGGACTTATCACGCAACGTTTCCACGGGAAGACTATGACGTAAGGAATACATGGTACATACAATATACAATGTAAATGTCTCCACACTTATGTAGATGAAAGTCTCAAAAGTACAAAAGATATTGTCGCCTAATAACACATTGTCTAGTCAGCGGGTGGTACATACATCGTGTAAATGCATTATCACAATAGTCTCAACAGAACAGTCAACATAACATAATTCACAAACAGATGGATATATACAGTGACAATGAAATGAAGGGAACAATGAAAGCGCTAATAACGTCCAGCAATGCCAAAAGCGTGGCAGTTTGGGCGAGTTGGTATGTCATGACTGTTTTAGGCTTGTAGCGCAGCTCGGAAGAGCAAAAAAGGAAAGAGGTAGGGGTAATCAAAGGGAACGGAAACTCTGTTTTCCGTTCCCTTTGATTACCCCTACCTCCTTCCTTTTTTGCTCTTCCGAACTGCGCTACAAGCCTAAAATCCAGCAATGCCGCTGTCTTCAAGAAAATTCTTTAGTGCTTTTAAAGCACTCTTCTGCAAGGCCGTTGTTGGCCAAGGGCCCAAAAGTTTCCTTAAACTGAAAGGTCTGCGGTCTAATTTAATTAGCGCTGATTTAAGTCGACTTCTTGGTGTGTCGTGATGTGGGCAATCTAGAAGGAGGGGATATATATCTTCGTCTATAAATCCACAATCACATTCGGGGGTTTCCGCACGGCCAATTCTGTGTAAGAAATGCTTTGTGTAAGCAGTGCCTAGCCTTAATCGATGAATAAGGGTTTCCATAGTTCTATCTGATGACAGTGAAAATTTGAATTCAATAAATGGATCAATATGGTATAAGTCCGAGCTCTTAGAATTCTGGTAAAACCAAGTGTTTCTAGACAATTTGAGAGACGTTGTCCTTATAATGCAGCGTAATTCATCCTTTGATATTGGGAGCGGAGCCGTATCATCTTTTAGGTGCGCTTGTCCTGCTGCTGCATCGGCTGCTGTGTTGCCAGGAATGTCGCAATGCCCTGGTATCCACTGGAATGATATTGCATGTTTGGCTTCGCTTGCCTTTGTGAGGTTTTTAAGTGTTTCATATATTATACTGTCATTGAATGTTTTCCGCTTTGTGTTGCAGAGTGATGTTATAGCCGCCTGTGAATCGCTGAAAATTACCCATTTTTGCGCATCTCTTACTGACAATATAAATTTTATCGCAGATAGGATTGCGAACAGTTCAGCCATTGTACGAAGTCGCACGAGATAACTTAAATGATTCTTGTTGTTGAGGTGCGGTATAATGAATGATGAAGTTGAAGAGGTTGCTGTACTGGAGCCATCTGTATAGACGTGTGTGTATCCTCAATACCGCATATATATCTGGTACAGCGCTAGTTGTTGAGCAGCTCGAATGAACATTTCTCTTTTGCTGAATATCCCATCTACTGACAATTCGATTTTAGGAACTGTAAGCAGCCAAGGAGGATATTCGATGTCTGAGTTCCAAAATTCATTTCTTGGCAATATGTGAAGATTTTTTAAAATTTCTATATGAACATAACTTCTGTCTCGTATCATTATGTGTAGAGCCAATGGGTGGTTTTTATGCTGGGTTTGAAAACGGAAATAATGCCGGCATGTTTCTGTTGTTCGCATAACTGGAAACGGTGATTGGCGAGCCTCAGCTATTACAAGAGAACTAGAAGTCGCTCGTGGAACTCCTAGACATAGGCGTAGTCCTCTAGCTAAAAGTCTTTGAAGTCACTCTTCTGACGTGTGGGAAACGTTTCATGAACAGGGGGCCTGAAGGGTATTATTGCCTTTCATTTTGCGTGCGAAGAAAATCATGGCACCAAGTTTTATTGCTTTTATATATATATGGGGGAGAGGGGGCAGGTTATATAGTTTTCGCATGCACGTGAATCCGCGTCCGTCACTGCGCCTACGAAAATTAGCAGATGTAAATGCTACGAGCACCAGCCATGCGAGGGTACAACTTTTGTATCGATAATGTCACGGAGTAAGCCAGACACGCAGTATCTTGCCCCAGAGGCAGCGGCGTCGAACCAAAGTTCACAAGTGTTAACATCATGGCGAGAGAAAGGAACTCTTCGACTGTGAAAAACAATTGTTGGGTTCTTCAAGCGAAAGAAAGAAAGGCCACATAAGATAAGACAAACAGAGGAAAGAAGACAGGATGGTGTCATTCATAAGAACTACACGGTGCGCAAGGAGGGATGAATCGAAGCCTACGCGACGCCCAAAGACAGCTTTGTAGCTTTTGCTCGCGCGGTGAGCTTTCGCTACCGTCAAGCCTCCGCTGCGGTCCAAGGAATGACACCTATTGAGCGTTCAGATAGTTACTTGGTTGTTCGTTGTTTTTAACTTCTGCCTCCATAGCTCCTTCCTCTTCAACACGTCTCGTTTTGAGTTACCACCACGTATAGTTCATCTTTCGCACAAGTTGACGAAAAATAAATATAGCATCGTTTTACAGATACTTCAGCCGAACGTCGATGAAATTTCAGCAATGCTTTGTTGAACGGTGACACTGCTCGTGCGGATGTGCAGAGGGCGAGTAACACGTTGTGAAAATGAAACACGTGCTTTGTAAAGGCAAGTTATTTTTTATATATATAGTCCCATTCGGGTGAGTGTTAAAATCACTCCAACTGCAGAGGTTCGCGCAGGCAGCACTTCGTATCGCGAATGTGACGCAAGGACATGCGGACATTTGGTTTATGGCATATTTAGTTCACGGTAACACGCGCATCTACCAGAAAGAAACAAAGAATTAAGGAAGAAAAAGTTGGGGCGGGAAGACGAAATTTGTATGAGGCTTAAGATTCGCCATTAAGAGTGAAACGCGATAGGATTCAAAGATCCCTGACTGTTTCTCGCGCTTCCAGACAACTGCAGCTTATGTAACGGGATTGCTTACAGGGAAACGCTGGCGGCGAATGCTGTGCACGAAAGCGAGTTTTCACGTAGAAACGTGGCCTGTTGCGTGGGCTTATCCCTGAGTTTGTGCACAGTCGCGCCATAAACGTTACATCATTTTCAACTTCTTGTTGTTGTTTCGCACTTTTATTATTTCAGTCCGGGAAGATTTACTAACATAGAAGGCTGCGCTGTCGGTGTTCTGCTTCATGAAATTTTTTCGTCGGTTGTCACTCTCAAAATTCCGAGGAATAAATTTGTCAAGAATGTAAGACTACGTATGAGCAACTTTAGCGATAAAATAGTGTAGTAATATAAGCTGCTTATACCGCATGTCATATAACAAGGCGTGGCATATACATATACCTAAACATATGCGGGAATTTTCGCTCACGAGGAAGCCGGAGCAGGACGCCAACACCGGATTTTCTGCGACACGCGGCCCTTAAATGGACTTACTGTTAACGTGCACACTAATGGATGCGCTCTTCTGTTCAAACGCTCAAATCTCGCGTCTCTGGTTACGTAAGTGGTCCAGCAAGGAAACGATTCCGAGCTTTCTCATCTGTTGCGAAAGCGCCGGCAACATGAAATCGTTCCCTCAACGTGCGGGGAAAAAAAATACGAGCCGAGACACACAGACAACTCACAGCGCTAACCACCACGGCTGCTACTTCATTTATTTTTGTTGTTGAGCACCTCACTATAGGCCCCGTTTAGAAACGAAAGATAGGTACGCTTTAGCTGTCTTTCTTGGGAGCTCGCTGCTGCGAGGAACATTCACGTGCTAAACAGCCTCACCCGAATACCCGAGTCACGTACGCTCCGAAAAACTCAAACATTTGAAGACTTCCATTTTCGCCGCGGCGTCTGTAGAGAAATTTATCTCACTAAAAGCATGCAGTGCAGAGGAAACTAGTGCACGTGGCACATATGCAGTCAGGAATGCACTGAGGAATAGTGTAATTAACCAACTCGCCCGAAACTTCCGCCTCGATTAACAACCATTTTCCACAGAACGAGCGTCAGCCAATCACGCAGAGTTTTCACGGTGCCAGCATCCCCACGAGTCGAATATTCCTGTAGTTGTGGGCACCCTCTACTTTGCAACACGTCGCACGGTATTAAGGTGACAGAGGAGAATAACCGGGGTGGTGCGCAGACATTGCACGGGAAGCTCCGGCAATCCTGCACGTTAAGCTCAAACAGCGAAAACTTAGCGCAACTGCTTAGAGACAAAGATGGGGGACGTAAAGCAGCGTAGTCAACGAATTAAACAAAGTATGCGCGTAAAAGAAAAATGTCTTACAAGACCCCGTCATTTGTCATTCTTCTAGCTGTATTTAAATTTGAAGAAAGAAAGAAAACAAAACCATGGTTGTAAGGGCCCACCGAAAGCAAGCGATGTGTGCTGTAGCGTTACCGCAGAGCATAGCTGATGTTGCAGTAATTTCTTACACTGCGCACTGAACCGAAAGACACAACGGTTCAGTTTTGTTGCGTGGATGGTAGGAATAAACAGAAATAGAAAGAAATAGAATCATGGTAAGCTACATCTCGGAAACAACGACGCCGTGATAATTTGCGTCACCACGGTGCAGGAGACGCCGCCACTCACTACTATATAAATCACTTCAACTTTATTGCACTAAATAATACAAGAAAATAGAAAGAAGGAAAGGAAGAGAGAGAGAGAGAGAGATAAAGTAGATCAGGAAGTCGAAAGAAATAAAAAGGAGGCAGAGGAGGAAGATAAACAGAGAATGGTGTTCGCAACAGGACCCGGTGTTTAGGGGCGAGTGCACGGCGATGTTCACTGCAAGTGCCTGCCTCTTCCCCGCAAGAGATGCAATATCGGCGCAGCGGGAATACCACAGCTACGCAGCCACGCTGTCCCTACTTACGACGAAGCATGGTCTGGTGCAATTTGCCGTTCTCCTCCCCCATATTTGCGGGGCGTTCACTGCGGTACCGCGGCTCGCGACTTGGCGGACGTGCACGGTGGAAGCGGTTCCGCGGTCGTGTCCGACACGCGGCGCGAACACGCCGAGATAAGAATGCCGAGAGGCACAGATGGGCGCAGTGCGTAAGGTGCTGTCTGAGCACGTCTCTTGTCGCCGTCGAATCACGCGAAGACAACGCGAGAGAAGCCAGCCGACTCATGGCGCTCCACTCCCTCGTGCAGCGAGGTCCACGCGCGTGCGCGCCTCATATGCACCGTACGTCCCTCGCAGTGAACTTGGTTGCCGCGTGCTGCATGCAAATGGACAGTGACAAATGAGCGGCGGAAACCATATTGGTTTAGCGAGAAGGCGACGAGGAAGGTGGGCGAGGGACATCGCTGGCTGTTAAGATGTTGAGACCACCGTTGTCGGAAGCCGCATTGTCGCTTGAGGTCCGCAAGGCGGCAGAGTTCTCCCGGTCGACTTCTGCTACTCTCACCTCATTTCTCCTTGCTGTGCCGGAACGGTGCAAAAGGCGTTCGAGGAGTGAGTGAATTTGCCTGAAGAGTTACGCTAGTATATACCTGATGAGAAACGCCATTTACCCCGTCATCGTCAACTCGGCGAAAAAGAAGAAAAGGAAAAAGCTGCAAGGAATGAACACGCGCATGGACGAAGTGAAGTGTGCGATAACTGCCTGGCGGGGGGCCTTGGACCCAATCGTTCTTTGGGAAGTATCCGCATGTTACTCTCAAGCTGAAGGACAGAAGCGTACCTTACGTCTGATATGCTTGACATGGGTACCAGGTCACCGTGGTTTGCTATGAAATGAAGTGGCCGACACATTTAGCACATTCATCTCTAAATGGACTAGTCATCTATGCTCTGCCGACTTCTGCCTATATCCCTGCGGCTAGGTATCGAAAATTATCTCTTAAAATACTCTAAAAACGAGACGTTCCATATAAAAGACTAGACCACTTGCTCTACACTTGGGACAATCAATGGTGTCCCACACGTATACTGGAAATTTCTCTCACAAAATTACGATGCCGTATTTCACCTCTAAATTTTTGCCTACACAGGTATAGTCTGGCGCGGTCCCCTCTGTCATTTCTGCAAAGAACCTGAAACCACTGATCATTCTCCGTTACCCTGCCTCCAATTCGCAGTCCAGAGAAAGAAATAGTTCCAAATTCCATTAAAAAATTAGGCATAGTTATAAAAACGAAAAACAGTCTGTCCTTTGGGGCATCTACATTGAGTTTTATTCACAGTAACTTATGCATGACCGTATGCGAGTTCCCTGGTAACACAAGGAGGATACCTAGTTAATTTACTGATTTATTAATTATTATTTTACTAAATGCCAATTCATGTTAATCTATTGATTTATTATTTATTATTTTAGAAAATCGCAATTAAGTTGCTTAAAATTTATTACCTTCGACCTCGCTCTCCTTTGAAAAACACACGTTGTCCTATCAGCGTTTTCCGTTTAACTGACGGCTGCTTGGCCAATTCCCCGTAGTAGGTACGTGCCATGGTATAGGAACCCAGCAAGCGAGCTGGAAAAACAAAATAGCTATCAAAGCACTTCAAGCATTTTTTCTTCTAGAGAGGAGTACTCAATTATTGACCGATGGTAGCGCCCCGCTATTCCTTGCCAAGGTATAACTTAATTCCTATTCTTGTTCGGCCTGTATTGGCGCATTGATTCGATCATTTATTTGGCCTTCCGCGAGCTCCAGAATTGCGGCAGTTTTGTTATGAGTGTCAGCGGCCGAGAAGAAGGCTTGGGCGGCTCTCACAGCATGCTTTCCATCCGCCGTCCAGCACTTCCTCGCCGTTCCAGCCTAACTGCAAGAGAACGGCGCCCCTATAACGTCGTATTATAGGCCTGCCAGTGCCCCCCCCCCTCCCCAACTCCTTTTCGGTTCCGGGAAGTTCCCGCTTTTACGAGCGTCCCATATACGACGCTGAAATCGGCGAAACGGAGGGGACCGAGTTTTCCACTAGGAAGAAAAAAAACTAGAAAAACATATATAAAAGAACAGTCACGCAGAAGCCTGCGCTATTCCGATAAAGGCTGTTGGGTCAGCGCCACTAGAGAAAAGGAAAGGTTGGGGCTCGCTGGTAAGATCTCATGATTAAAACACAGCGCTCAAAGGGCGAGACGCTATGAGAACCGCTGTTCGAAAGCAAGGAAGCCGGGTTGCTTCGGAATGTTTCGTTACTTATACAAAGCGCTATATAAAGATGAATAAACGCACAGAGAGCATAAAACATCAAGAAGGCTGTTCAAAAGGGGAGAAGGTCTGGCTAGAGGGTGACGCTTGATTACTCGAAACATAGATATACAGAAATAGTGACAAAGATAAATGGAGAACAAAGACAGGTTGACGAGAACAGTCGTACCGTTGAGTACCCTGTTACTGGGTGAATAAGGGCAGATGAGGCAAAATAAACTGAATCCAAGATGGAAAGGAAGAATTGGAGACACTTCAGCTTTATGAGAGCGCGATATGAACCCTGTGAAATAGAAGTAATAATAAGCAAGCCCCTCCAATAAACTCCTGCATTTTTGAGTGCCTTCACCATTATTAGTGCACCGTGGCGAAGCCCATGCACCGTAAATGCTTTGAAGATGAAGTGACGGTTGTACGCGAAGGGAAATTAGTAATGCAAAATAAAAACAAGAATCGTGAAACGAGTCCACAAATAATTGCATCGCTCTTGGCATCGTTTCTTTTTCCGTGGACAGAGCAGCCAAGCAAAACACTGCGCGCGTCAGTTCCAAGCGTGACGTCAGGTTAGAGCTGCAGGCTTGCAGGAGGAAGTTTTCGGGCCCTCGTTACCGATGAAAGCATCTGCATAATCGACTCACTACACGGTATAGAGTTAAGTAGCCATTGAAGCAGGAGCGTTTAATCTTATCCATTTCTCGCCATGCGCAAATGAATCAACGACAAGACGCACCGTATGGCGCGTATTCTCCTGGCAACGACGATGAAGCCCAAGCTACAATTTGGCCAGTGTTTCACTTGTAGCAAGTGAGACAAATTTTTTGGCTTAGCGCATGTGACGGGAATAGACACTAAATGAACTGCTCAAACCTCATCTATGCTTCTGCGAGCAATCACTTCGGTATTTTCATTATTTAGTTATGGAGTGAATGAAGTACGGCATTATATATATAACCAGGTTCGGTACCTGGTTATAAAAATAACTTCCAAGGGTGCGGAACTAAGCACTCCAATTCCCACGTAGATTGCTGTGTTGGAGTAGTATATCAGATACCTCTATCATGCGGAAAAGTTTACATAGGCCAAACAGGAAGGTGTGTGAATGTGCGCTTGCGTGAGCATGAATTGTCTATTAGAAATAAAACGAATGGGCACCTGCCTTTCCACTGCCTGGCGTGCACGTGCAAGCCGATCATGAAGGAAGTAAAGATTTTGTGCCGCTGCCGAGATAGCCGAGCCAGAGAGCTACTCGAGGCGTACCATATTAGGAAGAAGGGACAACAATGTGTCAGTGACACCTCAGTTGATTTACATAACAGTGAGATGAGGTTTATTGACGAGCGTAGGTAGGTCGCGTTTCGCTTATACAAGGTTTTACTTTTCTTTTACCTTGCCTTTTTTCGCTTACGCGCAGTGGTGTATGTCGGGTATGTACTTATATGTGTACGTTGTGGAATAAACTTTAGTTGCAAGTCTGCGGCCGTCCTTGTCCCTCGCTGTCTTTGTGGTTCGTTTGTTCGCGCAGTTAAACAATGTTCGCTAATATCTACCAACTCACCCAACAAGTTCTACTAAACTCGGTACCTCGTGTAGGTGCACGACATGTTGAACAAGAAGAGAGGAAGTAAACAAAGGTTGCGCACAGCCATTTTTCTTTCCGCAGTTGCTTTCCTGTCTATATACCCCTTCAGAATTAGAAGATAGATGAGTTGGTGAGAAGTCCGCCAAGTTAAACTTGTGCTGGTACGTGAAGTATTCGACCGGGGTAAGCACCTTGCATCAGTGACACGGCTTGCACTACCTTGAATGACTTAAAGACATCGCCGTTAGAAAATCCGTCAGTCAGCGCAATCTGCAGTACACTCACAGGCCCGCTGAAATTTTGACAGCCTCAGCGTGTATCTTCTTACTTTGACTTTATCGCGTTTGCTTACTTGCTATACGAAGCAAATGTGATCATAAGCAATGACCAAAATCGCTCGAGTGGTCAAGAAGAAACGTGGACGGCATATCACGTACGTGACACGACGCATGAGAAGCAAGGGAAGTTCGCCTACAGCATCTGTTAATATGTTTTGCATTCGGCGCACGAAGGCTGTATACATTGCTCGCCGCTTTTTTACACTGTTGCAAAACATGATCTTGACCCACGCGCCGCGTTAGTCATTGCCGTACGTCTTTGCTTACGTGCACTGTTCCCAAACAATCTGCCGCGACTCTCAGCCAACCTGCTGCCTTCATACTGATCTTTGCCTGAAGTATCAACCCAATTTTCTTTTAACTTCAGTTAAACTAGTGTCGGTAACTTGCGTATATGACGCGGATGTACCTTTCATAACGTGTTGGCTCTAGGTGTATATAGTATTTAGCTACTCCTATGTGACAAAACCTTCAGATGATAGAGCGTGTCGTCCCTGTTCTTACCCTTTCGTTCTTTGTCTCGGTCTCGCTTTGCATGATGAAGCACCATGTCAGTTACCCCTCAAATGCGAAAATATGCAACTTTATGGATAGTCTTATCGGGTTTATGATGCAGAAGTGGACTGCTTGATATATATTTCCTGTGAATATCATTTGAATCTACTAGGACTACAGTGCCAATGGGCAGTGCGGTATGCGATGGCGAGACATGTGCCCGCGTGGCGCGGAGTATACACGCACTTGAAGGGTTCCGTGGGGTTCGCCAAGTCCTCGGGAAGCAGCGGCAGCCGCTTGTAGTAGAGCTCCCAGTCGAAGGAGCCCCGCGCGCCACCGTCCTGGGCGCGGTAGGCGAACGTCTCGTAGTCGATGACGTCGATGAAGGGGCACACCACGGTGCGGTAGTCCTTGGCGATAGGCTCGAGCAGCGGCGGCAGCCAGTTCACGTTGGCCTCGGTGTGCGAGTCGAGGAAGATGAGCACGTCGCCCGTCGCCTGCCGGGCACCCAGCAGCCGGGCGCGGATCAGGCCCTCGCGCCGCGTCGCACGCACCACGCGCACCTTGCTCCAGTGCTTGGCGATGTAGTCCTCCAGGGGCTTCTTCAGCTGCTCTGCACGGGCGCGGCATTGGGAACGAGACAACGAAGGAGTCGGCGGTGTTTGAGGAGCCTAACATGGAGGATCGTAACTGAAGCTTTCTTCCAATACAAGAAATCCGCGTAGGTTTCTATTCACTTCCGCTAGCACCCACTTTTTGGACTCTAATACAGCACCGGTTATCTGTCCTACGCATTACACGAGCTGCCCAACTCAACTTCTTTCTCTCTCTTAACCTAAACTAAAATATTGGCTATCCCTTTTTGTTCTCTAATCGACGCCGCTGTATTTCCTGCTCTTAATGCCATTTTTATTTTTATTCGATCGCTCGCTGCGAGGCCCTTGTGCAATGAGTTACACTGCACTGACTAAGCGTTAACGCGCACTACACGAGACCACGCCGAACGCGAATACGCAGCAGGTGAGTGAAAAAAAAATGATAATAAACGCATCTCATTATCAAGCTTCAAGTCACAATAAAACTCTTCCGCGCCCCTTGCTGGAGCTTTACAATGCGCTGCCACATTTTCCGTGAACGAAATTGAAGGAGAAAATAAAAGCAGCACAGAGGTATTTATTTTTACACTTTTGAAGAATGCAGTTATGCTTACCAGGGGCAAGTGAAGCAGCCCAGCCTCTGTGAAGTGGCTTCAACGCAATTTCCTAGATTATTTTTCACACGCCATCATTTTTCCCGAGCCAGCCTTTCTTCTAGAGATGGAGGTAATTAAGGTCGAATCGAACGAGAGCTGGTGCAGCAGGAGAGATTGCAAAAAGAGGAAATAAAAGCATGATAGATCTATCCCACACCCCGAGCGTGGGAAAAGGTCTTCTTACGCTTAACTCCACTGAATGCATTAAATGCAATAAGCAGGAGTCAAATGAAGACGAGGAGGAAGTCGTAATATTACCTTGGTCACATTTATGACCACAAGGGAGCAGAGAGGAGACGTGGATCACAGCGAAGTAATTATGCCATATTTAGTTGACTTTATTCGATTAATAACGGCGCGATACGAAGGTGACACAGCGCTGAAAAAAGGCGCCCATGAAGGTGAGACTTACTCGAAACTATACACTTCACCACATCATTGAAGCACTTAATTTAACATTCTCCAAAAAAAGGCATACCTCAAGTTATGCTCTATGGAAAATAAGGGAAACAAGAGCCAAATTGTCAAAGCTTTTCTTTCGTACGGGCTGTTTGAAATTAGCCGGTTGCTTCAACATCATGACTGGCCGACACATGGTCTTACGAAACAGGTCTGGCGTAAGAACTTTCTTGCGAATACGGGAATACGGAACCCGACGCTTAAATAAAAAAAAACACGGGTTGTCTATCCATATAAATAGATACCAACGCTGCACCCTAAGTGCTACTCATGCGCAATTAAATGATGGCCGCTGAGAGACGCTATTATTTGTGAATCTCACATAATGTTTTCAGGCCCCAAGAGGTCGAAACGGAGCGCAGAAAAGCCTGAAAGTACAAGCCACAAGTAGAGACCAACGTTACACTTTAAATTCGTGATTTCGTTGAAATAGTACAAGAGTCTGTTGTTTGGCCTGTTGGTACATACTTTTAGAAACGATGGAACCCAAACCGGTATTCGTTGAAATATCTCTGTTTAGGCTCACTCAGAACACCAACCGGATAACGACAAAATTTAGGTGAGTGTCAAACGCAGTAAACATTTAAATAACTTCGAATGCAGTAGTCATGTATGCCTCTTAATAAGCTACACAGGTATAGACACTATACGCGCATCGAACAAATGATATTACGTAAACACCAATAAAGTAAGCATAAACACATGTAAACGTACTTTCTCTTGAGACAGCGCCGGAGCGGCAGCACGAATTTTTATTACAAATCACGATTGTCACCCAAGGCAGTGGTCCCTCGTTAAAGCCAGTGTTTCTTCATCGCTAAGTTAAATAGGCAAATAATAAAATCCTTACCGAAAAATTCTCGTTCGTTCCTGCGCACGCAATAAATCACATTCATACGCACACGCGCAGAAGCACACATGCACGCATGCATGCACGAAATGGTGCGATACAGCAATCTCTACCCTTCGGCGTGCACCTTTCTTTTAGGAGACATCGTGAAAGACACTCATGATCCCTTCCTGAAGAAGATGCTTGCCTGACGCTTCCCCTTAAGACGCGTGTGCGTATGTGTATGTACCTTTCAGGAGACAGCAACAAAGTTGTCGCGCCATACATTGTATCACCGGTCGTTTGGGCTCGCTCCTCCAGCTTTATAAGGCCGAAAAGCCTGTGATCGCACCGTCTATCGACCAAAGCTCTCTTTTTTTTTCATATCCGGTGAAAAGACCACACAAAACGATTCGAGGCAACAGGGCGCCAAGCAGATACGAATAAACCAAAGAACGAGAAAGAAGCCAACATGACACAAGGAAACCGGTAGATATGGAGAGAAAGGAGGAGGGTAATTTCTTTTTCTTTTTTTTTTTGCATTTTCCACTCGTCACATTTCCTGCTGCTATAGTGGAAGAGAGGCTCCCGCGGCCAGGTCACAGCGATCGCCCTCCTGTTTAAGAGATAATCGCTCCAGCAGCTGTCGCTAATGCAACTGTACGGGCCCCGCGCGGTGATCGGATTGTCTTCGGTGGCCGTGGTGCCGTTTTTATGGATCCATATCCGCCATCTCCGGAAGCAAAGGCTCCCTCTCGCTACTTTCGTCCTCTCGACGGTGTCCCGTGTTGACACCGCTGGAGTAACGTTGCCTTTTATTCCACCTATACTGCGTGTTATTTCTTCCTCTCCATCATCGCGCACATTATTTGTCGCCCGGTTACCTCCCCCCCCCCCCCCGCCCACCTTTATCTGCTACTTCGCCGCCAAGCGTGCCTCGGCATACAACGTACATCTCGCCATGTACAACACGTAGGAAGGAAACACGTTCTTGTTTTGTTCTCGCAGGAATGTCAAAGGAACAAAACAATGTGTGTTGCTGACCTCGATCCTTCTCCGTGCGAACGAAACGGGATACGATAAGAAGAGTCGATAGAGAATGGAGCCCGCAGGTTGATTCTGCTTTTATCGGCCGCATCGTCATTTTCGCTTCTTGCTCGAAGCATACTGCCGGCTGATGATAAAGGTAGCACTTTCGCTCAACTGAGAGCCCGGATGCCTGCATGTCGTTATAAAAATGTTGTGCGCAATAGGACCAGATAAAGAGAGAGTGCGCATCCGTGCATGTCTTCACGCAGAACGAACTGGCAAGCTTTGTCAGCTTTGTCTTCCAAGACGAAGATTAGTTGAATGGACTATTGCCTTTGTCCGCAAAGGCATAAAGTCTGGAATTTTACGTTTTAAAACCATAGTGTCACCATGAGGCAGGCCGTAAAGGCTCCCGGTTAATTTTTCACCACCTGGGTTTCTTTAACGTGCGCCCAATGCATGGCACACAGGTGTATGCAAAGGCACAGGTGTACCATCAAGCACATCGGTGAGCACAGATTCTTCGAATGTGAACCCTTGCGAGAAACGGTCATAACAAGCGAAGTTCAGAACTGCCCGAATAGGAAAGATAAGAATTGCAGTTTTTTTCTTTTGTTTTTAATGCGGGGGCCAGGGTTTTTTACGATCGCATTCCTAGAACGAGTTGATCACTCCCCTAAAAGCTTACGACTAACATGGTGGGGCCTTCTAGTACAGCACATAAAGAAGACTTAATCTGGAAGTCTCCACCAATATGCAGACTCCAGATCTGGAGCAAAATAAATCTATCTATCTATCTATCTATCTATCTATCTATCTATCTATCTATCTATCTATCTATCTATCTATCTATCTATCTATCTATCTATCTATCTATCTATCTATCTATCTATCTATCTATCTATCTATCTATCTATCTATCTATCTATCTATCTATCTATCTATCTATCTATCTATCTATCTATCTATCTATCTATCTATCTATCTATCTATCTATCTATCTATCTATCTATCTATCTATCTATCTATCTATCTATCTATCTATCTATCACCTCGCTAACTCGGCTCTGCAGTGAAGACATGGCTGCGTTGAACGTTCCGCTGACATTTGCCCCTGGTGCGGCGCCAAGCCCACCTTATATCACATCACATGGGAATGCGTTCAGAATCAGCAATTCCTTCAAATAAAAGACCCGAGTGCGGAGCAGTGGGAGAGGGTGCTCTCCAGCAGCGACCCGAAAGTCCAGCATGGACTAGTAAGGCACGCTCGCCGAGTAGCCACCCTCAGTGGTGCCCTGGAATAGGGGCGTCGACCCTGCGCAGATGGGGAAGAAGACAGTGAAGATGGCCGACCACATCTGCCACCGCTAATTTCTACCCAATTAGAGCAAATAAAGTTTTTCCTCCTCCTCCTCCGCTGCTGGTATGAACTCTGTGGGAGCAACCAGTAGCCTTCTTGCCGAGCAGCCGTGTGCATACCACACCGTGGTGCGCGCAGGGGCCTTGGCGGAGCTGACAGTATAGCTCAAGCTAGAAACGCAGACTGTTTTCTTTCTGTCCGATCTCGTACACCATCGACGTACAACGCCTGCAACGCCGGGTCAGCGCAATTGAAAACGCCAGCGTTTTGGGACGCCTAATATCAGGCCACTGCTTGTGCTACGCAGCAGAAGGTGCTTCGCGTGCTGTCTCGCGCCAACGTGTCACTGTCGCGTATTCTTAGAGAACCGTCTGCGAAGCGTCAGCGCAACGCTAAACAATGCTGTCGCTTTCACTGCTTCGCCCTTCGGGTGAAACTGCGCCCCTCCCCCCTGTTCTTTTACTTACAGCGAAAGCTCTACTCCTCGAGGTGCAACTCCCAATGGCAATATCGGCGCGCGTTTGACTTTCAGCCGCCTGCGCGCACGTATGAAGGTGTGACGTCACGTCACGTGATACGCTGCGGAGAGGTATCGCAGCTGCGCTAGCATTTACGCTAGCCTCGCCGCTGTGTGCCACGTGACTAGGCGAGGGTTCAAAGGGTTAAATATAGTCCGATGTAGCGTGAGCGCGCGCACGTTACGTCACGTTGGCGTGAACAGTAGCGTCTACACATGGAGGAAGGAAAAATAAGCAGGGGGCATCACGTCACACAGCCAGCCTTCGCAAGCGAACTATCCGTGAAGCTACCGTGGTGGCCCAACAAGTGGCCTCTTGCATCAAGATCACGGAGCGAAAATCGAGATTTGCTGAGACGTTTGGTTCCCAGTAGCCATGCCAGTAGTTTTTATTCGGTGCGCGCTTGTTCAGTTGCCCTGCCGTGGCTCTGCCTGCAGCGCGGGAACATTACAACCGACGTGGAGCGACGCTCGTCCGCGTCCCGATTACGTCGGAATTAGGGAGCCTACTTGTCCCCTAAGCCGGGAGGAGGCGCGACATGTAGGCTCCCTAATCGGAATATGAAGGCACCTCTGAGCGGCTGCTTTGGCGACGCTTGGTCGCTCAGTCTCGCCATGGATCATGCTTGCGCCGGTGCGAGCGCGTCAACTCTTCGCAGCACGCGCCAGGCTGTCTGAGCACCCTGCCGATGTAGCTCGCCGGGAAGACGACGCACTCAAGAACCGTGTCTAACCATGCTTACAGAGCTTCCGCTCGTATAACTAGGTTCAAGCCATGTCGAACGGCAGTAATTTTCCCTTTTCGTTTAAAGCAATTATAGTTCCTATACAATTATAGTTTTTTCAGTTCTTTCTGCTCTTCCCCTATTCGTTCATACACCGTTACCAAATATATCACGCTGTCGTGCATAATGGCGCTGCATCAACTGAAATAAACTACTTCAAAACACACCATGCAGATTTAATACCCCCCCCCCTCCCAAACCGAGAAAGCAACCGATCATCTTCTCGTTTTGCTGCACACTCCTTTCCAGACTGCAGAAAGACGAAAACGAGTGGGTTAGAGAGGGTTTGATGTTGATAAAGGTTGATGTGGCTAATAACATATTGATATCTTGTAATTCATCAAATGTGTAGGAATAATGGGACGCAGCTGTTCGAGATAAGCACTCAGTAAATTGGTAAGAGCTGTGGTCGGATAGCGTACTACCTCAGCAGCTTTCAAGAACGCCTTTGGCTATCAAAGTGTTAAACGCAAGAGCACCGAATGGTACTGTACGTGTCGAACCAGCATCCGGCAGTGTGCGTCACTAAGGCCCTAGAGATGCGATTAAACAACTGCAGTTACCCTGGTTAACAGGCCCATTAACGAGACAGTTACAAGAATTTAAAGAAAGGCGAAGAACGCGCCAAGCGATCGAGTTCACGAGAACCCACTCGCATCCATTAGTAAACAAGAGCTGTGGTGCCTGCGATGCTGCGTTCGGATAGCCGTTATGGCTGCTTAGATGCGTGCTTATTCAGGGTATTTCAGGGGGACCAGGAACCCAGCAGATGTTCAGATGTTTATATTCAGTGGCACTCCTCTCTCCCTCTCGTGCTCGTTAGTTCGGCCATCCGTTGCCGTTGCTGTTGCGGTGCTTCACCCTTGCGAACGCGTTTACGAACAAAGCTCGCATGAAGTAGGAATATAACAAAGGAAGTGGTAAAGCGATATTCCTCACGCACACAACAAATGCTACGTTTCCCGCTTGCACAGCAACCACCTAACTGCGCCCGGAAGAGTGACCGGCCGCAGCTGCAACGGTCGCCGGCGATGCTGCTTCCGCTTTCCGCAAATCCCCGGACGACTTGTCAGGTTGGACACGATAATCCTCAACTGGTCGAAACGAAGCGGGGAAGGTTGCGCTGCGGCTTAGGACGACTGGGAGGTCAAGGCAGATGAACTAGAAATGAAAGAACAGAGCGATCAAGGAACAAGAATGCCAAACTAAAGGCGACGGCAGTGGCAAATCTGCGACAGTGCACTGGCACATCCGGGGATGCGCCAGGAAATCTAGGGCTCAAGCAGAAGGACGGGGTGACGGAATCAACGCTATCCGTGGTAAAGAAAACTACAGGCGAAGCAGCAGGCAAACTAATATGATTAAACACGGCAGCTGTTTTCTAGGGTGTACCCGCCGTGGTGGCGTAGTGGCTTTAGTGTTGCGTTACTAGAATCCCGGTCCTGGCGGCCTCTCTTGAATCGAACCGTAATGCAAAAGCACTCACTGTACCGTTCACTGTGTGGACGTTATAGAACCTCAGGTCGACGAAATTTATCCGGACTTCCCCACAACGGTGCGCCTCAAAATCATATCGTGGTTTTGGCAGGCAACACCAGAGAATATGATTAATTTATTTAATTGTATTAGATGGTGTCGGACGGACGCAGACTGCGTGTCATATTCAGATTAACGAAAGCGTCCATACAACCTCCGATAAAAGCAATAACTGCAATCAACGGAGACATGCCGGTTTTGTTGTGTCGATTGCGGCGGTCGCATAATAGTGGCTGGTGAAATCGGGAACGTGAGCATAAGCAGCAGCTTGCTTCCCTGTTGAAGTGACAACTTTTAGGCAAATATACTTTTATCAAAACAGCCGTGCAGTATCAGCCACAGGTAGTCATTAAACAACAACCGTAATTATCACGCACCTAAATTGCGCTGCCTTTATCTCACTAAAGCAAACACAGTGACGTCAGAAAAGAAAGAAAACCGAATACATTTTCATAATGCGGGAGGGTCCAACAAAAGAAACGACTTTCTTCTGATGCAAACTTTCTCCCAGGCAATGGAATTCCCAGCCGCCATTCTTCTCTGCGCAGGCAAAATTCTTCTCTGCGCA
This sequence comes from Dermacentor albipictus, assembly GCF_038994185.2. NCBI lineage: Eukaryota > Metazoa > Arthropoda > Arachnida > Ixodida > Ixodidae > Dermacentor > Dermacentor albipictus. The sequence goes on along the minus strand of NC_091823.1, from coordinate 51,889,640 downwards.
GGCGAGCGTTCCTCAGGAGCGGCGGGATGCAGCGGAGTGTAGCCAGCCGAGCAGTTATTCACATCGCTGGATTGTCTCTTGCTGTCTCTGTTCGTTTCCCTGCAAAAACGCGCTTCCAATTCCGGTCTTCTTTTCCGGCAGTGCGGGTCGTCAGCCGAGGAGTAAAAAATGTTCTGGGTCTTTCGTGCGCTAATGCGACGCTCTCAAAGCACAATATTCAGAGAGCATAATCAGAGGAAAAAAAAAGTAACAAGCGGAGCTAAAGAAAAGCCTTGCAATGCAACTGCGGGTGGATTGAAAGGCCCGCAAAAAGCAAAAGAAGAAGAAGAGAAACGATGGAGCGGCGTCGAATAAAAAGCTTAGCGCGCCATATATGCCCATGAACTCAGCAATCGCCAACTTTCAGTGAGTGCGTCGTTCGTGTCGAATGCTGGCATCGACGTACTCGGTGAGCTCAGGATACGATGAATAATTAAACGTTGAGCGAAAAATCGCTCGGGCGATTCACTCGATATAGAAACCCTGCCATGTGAATCAGCGCGTCTGTTGTGGACACTCGTTTCAGGAATCTTTGAAAATAGAAGCAACCACAATCTCTACCTTTCTCCGTGTACGAGGATTACTGCGTACTGTGCGCGAGTGAGTTTGTGTGGTGTCTTTCGCACCAGCGACTCACATCTTTGCACGTCCTCACACGTGTGGTATGCGTGATACTGCGTGGTTCGTTTTCTACGGCAGAAACAGGTGTGGCACCTGCGCAAGAAATATGCGGGGATTTTTTTTTTTTATGCGCGGCCACGCGCAGCAGAACGCTTTCGTTAGAAGAGGTCCCAGAGTTGCACGAGTATCAGCGAGTTGCCCGAATAGATTACGCTCAGTGTAGAGGTGTCGGCGACAAACACTATGTAACCGTACGTCGCAGCAACCAATGCCAGTAACCTTGGTTTCATGACGACGCTTTACGTTTTTTTTTTTTTTTCCTGACGTAGTGTAGTCATCGATTTGGTGAAAACGGAGTGGGAATGCGTGTCGACGTCTGCGTTAGCCGAAAGGTTCACAGAAGATGGCTGAGAAGTGCGTAATTTCGTTGCGCTTCCTGCGTCAGAGACAAAAATTAGAAGACAATCACATTATTTATGCTGTTACCTAAAACTGATATGACTGCCTTCTTTTCGTTTTCACTATTTCTAGTAAATGTTCTTGTGCGGCGTTGTTTTATCTTAGTGCACGTAGACACCTGTCGGAGATAACTGTTCCAGTTTGCTACGCGACAATTCACATGGAAATTTTATGAACAGGCGAACAATTTCGGTGACAACGCAAGCAGCAAAGTGTAAAAGAGAATTTTTCGAAGCCTCCGTAAAGCGTTCGCAATAGCTTGCTGCTACATCAATTATAAGCAACCTGCCTCCAATACTGGCCACCGCCATCGGTGTACTTAGATTTAGGCGCAGGTAAAAAAAACCAGGTGGCCCAAATTTACGGTGCGCCTCATAATCAGATGGTGGTTTTGGCACGTAAAATCCCAAAATTTTTAAGCAAGCCGCCTCCGCCCCGCCACTCACTTTTATGACGAGAGGATGCGTAATATTTAAACTATTCGTCCGTCGTGTAGCTTTCATTATCTAAGCTAACTTATAGCACGCAAACTAAACGAGCAACTTTCCGAGAGGCCAGCGCCCAAAAAGTAGCTAATTTGTTTAACTGCAATCAGTCTTTCTCTCGTATCCCCCATAATAAACGTCAGCGTGGAGAAGCAGGCGTGACGTATGCGCTCGCAGCTACAAGACGTGATGGATGCTGATATACGACATTGGAAGCATGAGGCAACCATGCCTTGCGGCTACCCGAAACGAACTTCCCTGGGGGCAGCCCCTCATCGCCACTCTACGTTACACGAAGATTTGACCCTGAACGACATCTCCGCACCATGTAAATCGTAGTCATTGGGAAAGACATTGAAGCCGGTGCGCCCATTACCGTATCTGTGTCTGGGCTGCGTACTAAAGCCTCTTTGGTAGCTTGAGACACTTCAAGTACGCGGGCCTTAAAGGAGGCTGCCAACCCTCCCGAGCTCAGGTGTGCCCTCCTACGGGCCAAGCCACCGACGTTTCTGCTGACATTAAATGTATGACAAGGGCTGTCGACTCCTATGGCAGCAGCCGATTCTCGGTTGAGGTGAACGTCTTCTGCAAAAGCTGTCGTAAAATTCCGCCAAGAGCATTGCAAAAAAAGTGAGACTGAAAACGACGAGGATGAAACTGCCAAGCCTCCTCCGCATCCGCCGCCCAGCCGAATATTCTACCAGAAGACGCGCATCTTCCCTATAGCTTTCGAAATTGCGACATCGTCCTCCCAACGCTGCGAACTACATCTGCACTAGCCGAGAACAAAGGCCTCTTCAATTTACGCCGGGTCGCGTTTGAAAGCTAACTTGGAAAGGGGTGTGAAAAGTTCGTATATGCATTAGGCACGAGACACGGGAAACTGCGAACGGGGTAAAGAGAGAGCGAGAGAAAAGGAAGGGCGGGCATACGAATTGTACAAAAGCACCATTTTTAGCATCGCATCTTATATTTAAAAAAACGTGGTCGCGCCGCTGGGGACGTTGAGACAACGGACGGCCTTTCGATGCGCTCTCTTTCGAATAAAGTGCACAATGGCCATGCAAATTTTGGCTGCCGCCGGTCTTTTGTAGCGTAGGCGGCGAAGACTGTCACAATGGCATGCGATGCATTGCGCACAGTTCACAGGGCTCCCTCGGCAGGAAAAACGACGCAGCGGCTGCTTTGAATCGGCGTGCGCTGCGTTGCACAAATGACGAGGGGACGTGGACGCTTTTAAATTTCGCCAGTGCCATAAACATTTGCTTAGTGATCGCCAAGAATAAAAGCCGGTGTTCGAGTGAAATTCAGACAGTTGAAGCGCTGCACCACTTGTGGGCAAAATATATAACGAAAATAAGAAGGCATCACGCAAATGCGAAATATAAGCACGGGCCTCGAAATGAACTGCGACGTGCACTACCTCTGGCGGGGTCTGGTCATGCGAGACTTGCATCTGTGACCAAAAGCGTAGGAACCACAGGCTTGCGAAAGAAAACTTAACTTATTGGTTAGTCCGACACAAGAGAAATTGGAAACGGCAATGGAAAGTTCGCAATTCCAACTTTGAACTTCAGTGCTCAATATTACGTTACATTCATTAGCGGAGAATAAAATCAACATTATCGCAGAATCTTTGGTCCGTATATTTTTGCTTAGGGGAGCACACTTTTATTCACTGGATTTCTCGAACGTCAAAAGGCACAATCCCTTTTCCCGTATATGTAAATCGCTTATCACAAATCGCTAAGAACCAAATTCGCGAAAGAAGTCGCAGTTTCGGACCGATTGCGCTAGCACCGACTGATGGCAACGATTGCGACAGCAAATCAGTACATAGCTATACGAAGTAATGATAGTAGCTTTATCGGCGGTATAAACTTTTAAACATTCGCTTATTAACTAAATTAACAATAGTACAATGATTAAGCGTGACTGAACGAGGACGTACAAAGAAACAGACGCACAGAGACAGCGCTTTCTCTGCGTGTCTGTTTCTTACTACGTCCTCGTTCGGTCGCGCTTACACATTCTATCGTGGATTCAGACCAACCAGCCCGCCAACGTGTTTTGCCTAAATTAACAAGCGCGGTGTCACGCGCGCACAGGTAAACATGAACCCATCTCGCTCGATAAGGGCGGAAACTCGCTGCCAAAATTCTGGAACGAGGAATCGCAGTAGCAGCAGCGATCGAATTAACCTTCGTGTATCTCTCGCTTTAAGGCGAACGAAACGTCGAAAGCACAGCGCATACGAAGCTAGCGGAACTGAAAACATCGCTTATCGCCTTGAAGATAAGGCGCGCACGGGCGCCCCCCTTTGGCCGCGTCACAGATCGCTTTCGAAAATTGGAGGACGCTTAAGCTTCGCCTTCAAGAGTGGAACGCGACAGCGTTCCCGTCGACCCGCCAAGGGGTGTAAGACAATGGGCTACGGCGCAGCGACTACGCGCCCCGCATCGGACGCGGCGAGCGTCGAGCAACGCAGCCTTCGGCGCGGCAACGAAATGTGCGCCTGAGCAAGCGACGCACGCCTGAGCCTTAGAAACAACTCCTTTCTAAGGCAACACCGCATTCGCTAGAGGCGCTTTTGTACCGCGTTGAAGCATCGAACTCGTGGCTCAGTGGTAGCGTCTCCGTCTCACACTCCGGAGACCCTGGTTCGATTCCCACCCAGCCCATCTTGCAAGTTGTTTTTTATTCATGAAGTGCCTGCTGGGATTTATCGCTCACGGCCAACGCCACCGACACCGACGCCGACGACACCGGCTTTTCTGCGACACAAGCTCCTTAACGCTGTCGCGTTAATATACGGCGCCCCCACTGCCGCGCCGTAAGCAGCAGCTGCCAGAGTAGAACGCCCCCCATCCGCCTTCCTCACCTCACCCCGTGCCTGGCGCGCGGCAGGAGAGGGCGCGCTTCTGGCCCGCCTTCCTCGCTCGCACATCCAAAATTGAGCCGCGTTCGCTGGTTCACCCTCGTACGCTTTCACTCGCGCATACAGCATACGGCGCACGGCGACGATTTTATCGCCCTTGGACTTTATACGAAACCTCACGGCGACGGCAGAAATGCGCCTGGAGTGTCCACATAATTGTTATCGCAATAATATGACAATCGCGAGGACTTTCACTGAATCAGAATGATGAGGCATAATGCGCGCAACCAACGCGCGCACATTAGTTTAACCATAGGGTGATCGATCGTTTGGCAGAGTCCGGTTGCAGTACAAAGTTGTTGATTGAACCATTCAGCGAAGGCACGAAGTCGAGGTTCGGTATTAATTGCGTGAAATACAAAAGGCATAAGAATTGTTCTGCTGCTTTGCCATCAGAGGAGGAGGGGGAAATAAAGAGAGAAGGCAGGAATGTTGCCATCAGAGAGAACGCAAATCAGGCACGTGTTACTATACCAAGCACAGGCCTGAAGTCAAAGGTACGCGCTGGGCCACGATTTAGATGAAGTAAACTTTCCTTGTAGTTCTGACAGTCACGTGGAAATTCGACTTCTTGTGGCGCTAGCAGGTTTCATTCGTGCAACTGCCAGTGGCGTCAAGGGCTACTAGGAGCAAGGCAGAAAGACCAAAACAAATTACAAGCAGCTGCAAACTACCAGTTACACTTTAAAAAAAGGAGCGTTTCATTATACTTTCTTTTTTTCTTCTTCTAATCAAGGTACACACTCAGAATTTAAAAAAAAATTATGGGGTTTTACACGCTAAAACCCCTTTCTGATTATGAGACATGCCGTAGTGGAGGGCTCCGGAAATTTTGACTAACCTGGGGTTCTTTAACGTGCACCTAAATCTAAGTACCACGGGTGTTTTCGCATTTCGCCCCCATTGAAATTCGGCCGCGGTGGCCGGGATTCGGTACAGCGACTTCGTGCTCAGCAGCCCAACACCATAGCCACTGAGCAACGGTGGCGGAACCTCGGAATTTTCATTGAGTCACATGACAACATTCAGCATCTTTTCAACAAGAAAAAAAGTGACGTTTCTTTTTCAACGACTTTCGCATCCGTCTAGCTTAGAAAGTGCCCCCAAGCCTAAAGCCTCGAGCGGCCAGTCTCGCGGCTATTTTGCTAGCATTTGCGGACTTCTTTCACTCGGAAAAACACTTTCATGTAGCGCGTATTGAGCAGCACAAAGCTGTATCGGGAGTTTTTCATGTCGCTCCACAGTTTTCTCATTGACACTTTTAATTTAATTATAATACTTGCGAAGTCAATTCATTAATTAAGATTAACCATCTAATTAGGTGGAACGGTAGAAGTAACGAGTGTCTCCAAGCGACGGCAAACAACATTACCTTCGTTCTATCCAGCTAGGTGGCAATTTGAATATTTTTTAAAGTTTAGGTAATGTTACGTGGGACACCCTGTATACTTTGAGCCATTAAGCTGGCTGCGGCGGGATGTTGTAAAATGTCCTTTCCCTGGCCTACCCCGTGACACAAGGATAATAAGGTCAGGACACGGACCCATGCATCGTACTCATATAGACCGAACTTCAATTCAACTTCTGATAATAACGAAATGATGAGAGTGACAAAGACGATACGCATTGAATGCACACACCATGGCATACGGGGAAAAGATTCCGCGTCCATTCTAAACGAACAGCAAGCGATCAACGGTACGGCATAGATAGCAACATACCGGAGTGCACAGATTTTAATGTTTGCATTGTTGACAACCTGGAAGCAATGCTTTACACAAAGCTGGAAATGTGTCGCAAGCGAGCGGGAGGGCAGCTGCTGGGCCTACGACTCTTGGCGCTCTGTGACGCTTTCTGGCGCATAACGTGACGCTCTGTGAAGCCTCGCATACCCTGAATGGCATTCGAGCACACGCTGCTCGAGCTGGTTTTCGCATAACGACCTCCCCGGTATCACTACAAGAGGGCGGAGGCGAACAGAGCACAGAAAGTAAAAGGAGGAAACAGAAACGAGAAAAGCAATGCAAATTCACGAATGGATGCGAGCATCGTGGGAGATCCGGCAGGAACTTTGCTAACGCAATATGCGTGTTCCTGGGCGCACGCATAAGAGCCGCTGGCACGCCAAAGAGGAAAGAAGACGAGAGTGGAGACGCGGTCCTCAGGGGAAGCTCTCAACAGGGAGGCTCTCATACAGGTCGACAGATGAGGAGGGAGGAGGGAGATGAGAAAGGAGTGCGCAGAGAGAGCTGGGATATGCCTTGGGCCGAGGCATCACGCGTTGCGCGTGTAAATATTACACCGGGGTGCACACAGGCCCGCGCTGGGTGCGAAGGCTCAACGTACGCGCAAGCTGTTTTCTCGCCCATTTCTCCCGGTGGTATAATGCGTGGCAAGCGACCCTCTCGACCAACTGCGACGAACGGACGGTCTCTTACGAGTACACTGAGGACGTATTCGCACCCTAGGCACCTCAGGTCGCCGTCTCAAAAAGGGGCTTATCTGGTAGGCTCTCATAACAGCCGGCTCTCACGTAGGGTTCCTCTTACGAGCGAGATTGGCTGTGCGTGAATGCGGACGCAATAACGCGATAACGTAAACACACTGTACCCACGGGTTACGGCGCGGCGCTAGTTAACCGCGTTTAATGGCTCTTTCAATGCGTCCAACGCTGACAAGCCTTCCGCATCTGGTCCTTTCTATGCGCTGTCACTCACTTTTCCATAAAGTTTCATAAAATGCCTTTACTTTCTTAGTAGGCGACGAAGCTAGCCGGTTGCACGAGCATCTGATGGGGTTCAACTCGGCCGTTTCAGCGAAAAGTGAGGCTCAGCTGTACCCCCCGAACGTATACAGACTATACCCACGGTGCTGCTCAACTATGCGCCCTACCTGTTTCATAATTTTGTTTTGATTGGGCGAGCGAGGGGCGTGGGAGGGGGAGGGAGGGAGATTTTGGGACGAGGTAGAGACAGAGGGAAGGTGACTGCAGCTTTTAGCTTTAGCAAGAACAGAAAAGCTAAAGAGCACTGTCAATGTGGATACGAACCCGACATTTAAGCACGCTGCAATCGTGTGCCGAGGCACGTACCGAAAAAGCCCCCCCCCCACCACCCCCCACCCTGAAGTTAAGCAGCATACCCCCTCGCCCACGTCACCACTCCTCACACACATTCCTAAAGCGCAGTAAAATCAATCTTAAGACTCGACAGCTATTCGGTGGTCAACATTTTGCCCTTTTTCACTCCTTTTGTATGGCGGTAGTTATCGGCATCTCCTGGGGTGTGAAGGCCATTTTTCTCATCGATTCGGTGCCCGCGCGTTCAAACCCTGCAATGACCATTAAGCCCATAAGCAATATGACTGTCAACCGTTACCTCGTATGGTTTTTCCCTAATTGTACGACACTTTTCGTGTAATATTGGTAACTGGAAACAAGAGTACCAAGGAGTTGAGAAATTAAACGATCTACTAAGGGAGAGTGTCGAAGCAACCGCGACGCAGGAAGGGAAAGCTAAAATTAACAAATTTAACTGTTGTTTGTGAAAATATTTATGAATCAACATCTTTTTATTTCAGAAGGAAGTATAGAACGGCCTCCGGAAGTGGGGAATGATTCCGTCTGTTTCAAACGACGCTTCTACAGTTATCAGTCGAGCCGCCTGACGTAGCCACTTCTGTGATGTGCTTATGTGGGTGTTTTTCTAACCTTCGGCGGTGGGCGCACGACGTCTAAAACCGCAGCGTCCTTCGCTCAACCCGGTTGTACGGCACTGGCGGCCACGCATCGTTACGCAATTTCCCAAATAATAATACGAGTCGGTTTTGGCATTTATTTTAGTAGAGCAGTAAACGAGCGATCCAAATGAACCGTGATTGGCCCGCAAATATATATATTTTTTTTCATTTTTTCCAGAGATGATTATAAAGAACGCTACTAAAAATCTTTACTTTACACTTTAGCTTGTTTACTTGTTCTCGGCAGAGTTCTTTCTGCGCTTATTTCCTGCGCGAGTCCATTTTATGTGGTTCCTTGTTTGTCAAGTAAAGGAGAAGTGTATTTCACAGGCATACCAGTGAGATACACCTTAGTTCATTTCCCTTTTGCGGGTTTACGCATATTTTTGGCGAACGGTGGGCATTATTCACATTTGTACTAGAAAAGTTACTTGGGGTTGTTGCACTCCCTCCGAAAAAAAGAAAATCCTGGGTACGTATGCCCAATACTTTTCAATAATGTAATCGCGCTGGATATTCATGCGGTGACAGTCAGTATCCAGCGGAAGCGTTGGGGGTAAATACATTCTGGCGTTCAAAGTGTCAAAACGACGACCTGATTACGAGGCATGCCGTAGTAGAGGATTCCGGATGGATTTTGGCCACCTGGGGTGCACCTAAATGCACCTAAATTTAGGTGCACGTGCACCTAAATTTAAGTTCACGGGTGTTTTCGCCCCCATCGAAGTGTGGCTGCCATAGCCGAGATTCGAGACCGCGACCTTGTGCTTAGCAGCCAAACACCATAGCCACTAAGCAACCGCGGTGGGTTGCGTTCTGATGTAAGTGCATAGTGTTATGTGACAAAAGAGAGAGAGAGAAATACACTTTATTGCTTGACCAGGCTTCTTGAGGCCAAAGGTGGGTGGCCTCCTCAGTCCAGGTAGCCATGGTTCGCTGCCGCCAACCGAGCCCTGTTCACCAACCGTAAAGCTGGCTGTCAGGGTCTTGCGTCACCAGCAGAGCCTCCCACTGATCTTCCGATTCTTCCTCTGAGCCCGCTTCTTCCTGCATGTTATCGCCTGGTGGTGATGATGACGGTGGTACTTCGCGATTATTCCTGCGTTCTAGCACCATATGGCGCAAGGTGTTGGGCGTGTCCGGCGGGCCGAACTTGCAGTCTCGCCCATAGGTGCCGCATACAGGGCTTGCAGCAGTGTTCCATGCGGATAGGTTCCAGCCCGGAGTTTTCTCCAGGTTACCACTTGTTCCCTACTCATTGTCTTGTGCGCAGGCGTGTAGCGACGCCTCTGCTTCCTGTAGTGCGCCAAGATATCAGAGTACTACGGGCTTTTTAGCGTTGCACCCCCATTAAAATGCGGCTGCTCCAGCCGAAACTGAACCCGCACCATCAAGCTCAGCAGCAGAACGCCATAACGACTGAGCTACCACGACTGGTGGCCTTGAGGGTTTGTTTATCTGAAATATCATAGTAAAATTCAAATATGGGATTTGTTTGTAAGTTGTTTTGTGCACAATACCATGCCACACCATGAAATGCTTTTCAATCGCGCTCATGTCTTTCACAAGACGATTCGCTCAAGTTCCGTAAACTTCGAGAGGCGAACTGAACGTTCACGTAAGAACCTACTAAACTCATTACTATGAACGCTGCCGATGGTCATCACCAGAAAATGCATCGTCATTTCCAAGAGAAACAAACGCCGAACTGCTGAAGGCCAGACCATCGGGTTCTTCCATTCTTCCCCTGTACCGTTCAGGAGGCGAGCGGACCTATATGACCCTTACGCTCGATGAAAAAATAAATAGCTAAATCAAGCCATCTACAACAGAACAAGAATGTCGAGAGAACTTCTGAAAGCTTCCATCGCTCCGCGAAGCAATGACCGGGCGGACCGCGCACCACGAAGATGCAGCGAATGAAAGCAGCAATTTCGCGCCAGCAGCCTGCCTGCCCTTCTTATATTGAGACGGACTCAGGAGAAAAGAATTGCAAAGCTGAGAAGAGAACAAAACAAGCATGCCACCAGTGTTCGCACGGTCCTTGTAGTGACACGAAGAGAATGAAAAAAAAAAGAAAAGAAAAAGAAAGCGCAGGCAGTAATTTATTTTATTTTCTGTTCTTATTTCCCATAGGCCAGTGCGATGGCAGAACGAGCCCCGCACGCCACGATCAAACGAAGGCGAATGGAACCAAAAGAAATTGAGAAGAGGAGGAGGCCACAGCAGCAACCCCCGTTTTCCGGGGCAGTATATATACCCGCTGCTTCTTGCTCGCTGTGCCGTTTTGATACCTCCTTTCTGGTTTTTACGGCCGGTCCTTGAAAACGAACAAGCTCACTCTTTCCGCTACCGAGGCGAGCAGAAGAAAGAGCGGAACTGAAGCGGGAGGGGATCGCAAACTCATCGAGCCACACGGGAGGTTGAGCTAAGCCTGCGGCAGAGGTTGCACCGCTCAGCGCCCTGTAGGCCAACTGCTCTAAGAACAGATCGCAAAGAAATGCGTCTATCACTCTGGCTGGGCAGCGTGTATCCATGTCTTTTTTTTTTCAGTCGCCTGGATGGACAACGTTATCTCTTGGAGGCTACAAGGCGCTGTTATTAAGATAAAAAAAAAACCTAATGCGACCTCATTCCTCGGGTTACAAAGCGCGGCAGAAAGAACCGGAGGAAAGAGCACGACGAAAGTGGGATGCAGTAAGGGCACTGCAGGAGGGCGCAGAGCTCGCCTAGTTGGGATATATATTCATGGTATTGAAACGTATACAGATGTGCACACTAAACTAAAATACAACGAGCGCTTGTTGAGGCTCTGTGTGTGAGGCTTCTGTGTGTGTGTTTTTGGCGCTTCAGTACTATTAAGGCCACGGTGGTTGTGCTGGAGGAGGTGCCGAAGCTGGTATTTACAAGGATCCTTCTTGTCAAATTGTTTGTCGTTCGGTTTCATTACTAAATCTTGGTTTCCGTCTCTTTATTCACCGTTTCATTTTTATCACATAATCCTGCTAATGAAGATTCAAAGTTTGGTACTTTAATATGCGTGTTCCCAAGCGTCGCTAGCTTGCATTATGACTTGAGGGCACCATGCCTTCTTTATGCAGCTTGACAATACTGACGACCCGTGCTGGCTCTTCGGCAATGCGACCTCGTATCACGGCGTCTATTTTCGCTCCAACGCACTGCAGCCGCAGATCGGTCATTCGGCAGCCAAAGTACACAGCAACTTAGCGTCAGCGAAGGGCACGAAAATGGCACAATACGCAACAATCTCAATACAGTGGGACCAAGGCAGTTAGAGTGCGATTCATCCTGCGTAAAATGGCACATCAGGCACAGCCGAACCCAAACAATATAGACAAAATTTTTTATGATCCAAAACGAAGTTGACTGCCGTTGCATCCTATGAGACGGCTGTATTTTGAGGCTGTTGCGGGACCGTCAAAAAAATGTATGCAATAAATTATCACTACGCTGAGCTCTGAAGAGGAAAGGGTAGGGAGGTTAACTAAGGATGTGCCAGGTTGGCTACCCTACGCTTGGGGAGGAAAAAGAGGAATCATACATAGAAAGAAAATAATAGAATAATAGTAAAGAGCCATTCATTTTGAACACATTCGCATAGAACGTCTGCTGTCACAGACATTCGTACAGTCCAGTCGCCTTCAAGAAGGGCAGGAGGGCTTTTGTGCCTTTGTGCATGCAAGAATGCATAGGTCATTGTCCCAGAATCTTTTCCTACGGGAGCGCCCTATTATCTAATAGGTTGAATCTAGCTTGTAGAGTACATCGTTGAGTGTCAAAGGATTGGCAGTCGCCCAGAAGGTGCTGTAGTGTCTCATCAGACCCGCAAAAATTGCAGGCCACCCTGTTCGTCATTCCTGTAAGGAATGAACTGCAGTTGAAAATGCGAACCCCAACTACATGCTACAAGGTGTTTCAGGAAGAGAGTCCGGGAAGCAGGTGAAGTCGAGAGTTAGGGTCGAGAGAATACAATCATGAGTTCGTGAAATACGGTAAATAGCATCGTTGAAGTGTGATGTGGCGAGCAAGTGATTGAAGTTGCCGCATAATATCCGCTCGCGACAGTAGTGTAAGCGCCCACTTATATTTTTGATGAGCCGAGATAGCACCTTTATGTGCGCTGTCTCTCCTGACAATTCCGCAGTGGCTCAGCAACCACTGAAATACAATGTCCTTTCTCGAGTGGTTGGTGATGAGCGTGCCTTACTTCGTACACTAGCTTCTCGTGTAAACCTTGATGTAGGGAAAACTGTATATTTTGTAGAGCTGCTTTCGAATCGCAGAAAATAGCCCAACGATTTGGTGCCTGCTGGAGCACGTAATTGATTGCGTCTTGAAGAGCGGCAAATTCAGCGGCTTTCGACGTGTTACTTAGGGAAGTCTTTAAACTGCAAAGACGATCCGTTCAATGGAACAACCACTGTTCCGGTAGATCTGTTAGAATTGGTTGAACCGTTGGTGTAAATATGATTCGTTTAGGAAAAGCAGAGAAAAACTACGACAGGACTAGCGGTGACAAGTCTGCCTTCTTAACAATCCCAGGAAGTGAGAGGCATACGTTATGTTACCGGAGACACCGCAATTCCGATTTTGGGCCTTTCGCAGGCTTGAAGCCAGATGGTATCGAGTCATGGTGTCTCGCCGCAATACAACAGAATGTTGCCTGTGTTCTTCACACTGTCAAACCGGCTAAATGGTGCGATGTAAGTGGTGAAACATGTCGCATGTGCGCTCTTAGCATCTCAACAACGACACGAGTTAATTCTGATAAGCGCTGATAGGATCTCGACGGGGTGAGCTGGCTCTTCACCGCAAGACCCAGGAAACGACGACGAAGTCGGGCATCGTGATGTTCATAAAAGAAGTAGAAAAGATTCTATTCACTTCATTGGTACATGGCTGTGACTCTTATCCGAGACTCGAGCGCTTCTGATTAACACGGAGGCCAGGGCGGCCTTAAATAACCCCTTGCGGTCTTGTGGTCGTCGACGTCTTCTTGGGGAGCCTGTGGAAGTTTTAGCGCTTTCGTCAGGTTCTGCCGTCGAGCTCCTGACTTTCGGATTTTCTTATCTTCTCCCTTCACTTTGTGTCAGCTCGGGGAATAAAAAGGGTGACGCTGTTTCGGAGAAGAAGGCGATTATGTCGACACGGTGACGCCCGCTTGAACTTTTCGCACATTCGACAAATCGATCATACGGGGGCCAAGACGGCCTTAATTATCCCTTGCGATCTTGTGGTCGTCGGCGTCTTCTTGAGGAGCCTGTTGAAGTATTAGTACTTTGGTCAGGTTTTGTCGTCGACGACCTCCTGCCTTTTGGTTTGTCTTCTCTTCGTCCATCCCTTTGTGTCACCTCGGGGAATAAAAGGAGCGACGCTGTTTTGGAGAAGAGAGCAATTATGCCGACATGGGGACGCCCGCTTGAACGTTTCTCACCCTTGACAGGTCGATGTCCAGGCTTGCCGTGAGAGCCTTTTCTGGGATGAGGCAAATTATCTTGTCATGGGAACGTATGCTTGAATGTCTCTCACACTTGTCAGGTCGACCATAACAGCGCAAAGGGAAACCAGTGCTTTAGGAACAATTGGCGTACTATACATGTGCTCCCGCGTTGTTTTGCGGCGCATGCTTCCATTCGGTAGCCCATACAGTGCCGTGTGTGCGGAACAACAGCTGCCAACGCACGTCATAGCGTAGCTCTATTTCGCGTCAACCAGCCTTGCATTGCGCTCTTTCTTTCTTCTAAATGATCTGCCTGATGTTTCTTCGAAATTGTGCTGTAGGAGCTATTAAACATTAGCACAACTTGTACCATTTACTCGCCTGATGCGACACAACGACTGACCCTCCCCGCGCTCGTATTCCTCAAACGAGGCAGGAAAGTTTATTACAATTTTACAGCAGAATGACACTCAGTGACAAGTTATGCAAGAGAACACTGAGCAAAGCATTACAAATTAGCAAATGAACACCGTTCATAGCAGTGCTTATTACAGAAAAGGGGTGCGTGCAACCCAATAACATGAGGACTAGAAGCAGCAGCATGCTACAACGGCACAGAAAAAAAAAATCTGAACAACGGAACGGCCGAACTAATGGTAACCGAGAAGCCCGCGGCAAAGACCAAGGCAGGAGACACTAAAAGAACCTGTGTACCTATATGAGACGTCGACATTGCTGCGAAATGTACAAACCGAAAGAGAGGGGATGGGGGGGGGGGGGAAGATGTCGAAGACAGCGCACGTAATGAGCACCTCCTGCCACCCCCCCCCCCACTCACACACACCGCCCATCCCTCCCCCCACGGTGCAGAAACAGAGTCGTGCTTCGACTACGTTAACGAAACAAAGGGAACGACGCCCGAAACAGTAAAGAGCGAAGGAAAAAAACAGAAATATAGGTGTCACGCACGTTCCGCGCTGAGGTCCGTTCTCGGTCCGAAGCAGGACCACGGCTCGGCAGTATACATTGTCAGCACCGATGGCGGGGACGACGAAGAAGCTGTATACAACACCAACTGGCCACAATGAAAACGAGAAAACGACGTGAATAACGGCCTCCCATTATGCAGTACACCAATGACCTCTTCTTGTGCTACGCGAAGTCTTCTTGTCCGCCTGTCCTACGGCTGTTTTAGCCTGCACCAAACGGCTCTGTACCATCTGCACTCGTGTTCTTTTTCTCCTGTTTTTGTGTTGCCCACACTTTCATTCTCTCACGTCGCACATTCATCAGTGGTTGCCAGTTTCTCCTGTCATTAGTATTTATTCGCAACAGTTGCTCCAAGATCTCTAGCGCTCTCTTTTCTCGAGCTGTACATCGCCTAAGCATTAATTCAATACCTATATTGTACAACAGCGACAGCCAAGAACAGCAGTAAACGCATTCTAATGCACACTGTTTCACTCACCAGAACTGCTACCCCGAGACAGCTGTACGAGAGAACTGCGAAGCAGCCCGAAAGGAATCATACTAGTACGTTGCTACTCTTTCATTCGCTTTTACTTCTCCACTGATCCATTCTGTTTTAATCAGTAGCATAATTCAATCGGTTGTGAAATAGCAGGCCCGTCTGAGCTGAACTTCGCGAGAGGCGACGAAATAGGCTGCGGCGTGCCACTATCACACAGAGCACAGGAAGTGTCCTTTGTGCAGTCCTTCACAGTCACCACTGTGTGTGTCTGTGTGCGTGTATGTGTCTATGTGTGCGTGCGTGCGTGTGTGTGCGTGTGCGTGTGTGTGTGTGTGCGCGCGTGTGTTTGTGCGTGCGTGCGTGCGAGAGCGCGCAGGAGGCCTTTTATCTCACCCGCTTTAACAAAGGGCGCGAGTACCGAATTGTCTGCATCACGAGCTTTGTTCTTGGCGACAACGCTACTATTACGGTTGCAGAAGAATCCGGAGTGCTGCGGTGGTCCACGGGGTATAGGAGGAAACAGTAACGCAGACAGAGAGGTTACACAAAGGGAGCCCCCAGGCACACAAAAGAGAAGACTATCAAGGGTCGGTATAGAACAAACTGAACCATATATGGAATGCGCTTAACATTTATGAGGGTTCTTTGTGTAGTGCTTGGATGCCTTGCGTTGTATTCAGGTTAGTTCAGCAGGTGTTGGATATGGCCGGTAGGCTGTACAGCAAGAATCCAACAAAATGGACCCTGTACAGTCACACAAGCCCTCAAGATATGCCTTGGTCTACCGCGGAGTGCGTCAATGAATGAAGTTATTGCGGTCGCTCAAGATTACACTATTAGAACGCACAATACCATTGAAACAATGCGTGTGCGCATAAGACACTTCGCCCGGACCCCTACCCACCAACTCGCAAGTCTCCCAGTAGAAAGGCCCCACACCACATTCAGTGCAACTGTCTTCGCGCACAGTGCCTTTCTCAGGTCAGGTTACGCCCCTGCGCCAATACCTTCGATTCCTCCATGGTGTGTGAGCCGTATTCAAACAAACCTTACAATCCCAGGACTTCAGGAAAAGTCGGGCTTACCGCCATCTACACTCAAGGAACTTAATTATATCCTGTACGAGAAATATAGCGACTGCACACATGTCTATACTGATTGCTCAACTACACCAACCAATTCCGGTGGCGCTGTAGTTTAAACTAACAATGGAAATAAGCCAGCGGTTCAAGTCTTCCCATATCACTACGTCTACAGCTGCAGAGCTCGCGGTTCTCCGCGACACGCTTCATGTGATAAATGCTACAAATCGTCAACAATGGGCAGTCTTATGCGATTCAAGGGCGGCCTTGCAATGTGTGCAGTCGCTTATCCGCCATGGAACTCATGATTAGTTCACGCGCGAAATCGTGGAACTCATCACTTGAGAACTATCTAATTTCAATGGATACCAGGCCATTGCGATATTATTGGAAGTGATGACGCATATAAGGCAGCTCTAACGTCAAACACGGAAGACCACTGCATCCCCATTCCTCTCTCAAGGATCGATGCTGCGAGACAACTTCGCATTCCAGCACGCACGCTCTCCTTAGAAGAGTAGAATACCGCACATACAAGGCGCACCAGACTGCAGAGACTAAACCGTTCTCTGCAACTCAGACCTCCAGCCGAAGTACACCGACGTGAAGCGTCTCTTCTGTGTAGGTTGTGGCTGGGAGAAGCCTTCACGAAAGCTTATTCAGCACTAACTGTTAAGGCTAATAGTCCTGCATGTGATGTTTGCGGATGCGAGAAGAACATTGACCGCTTATTGTGCCACTGTCCTCAATTTTAAGCACAAAGACAATCTTTGTCCAACACATTGTGGAAACTCGATGATCTTCCTCTGAGTGACCAGACAGTACTAGAACACCGTACCCACCGATCATCGGCAGAGAAGGCAATGAAGGTACCTTTGCGCTTTCTAAGAATGTCTGGTTTGTCCTAGCGGCTTTGACTCAGTCACTGTCTCTGCGCGTCTCCGTACTCTCTCTCTCCCTGTCTTCCCCTTCTTCTTTCCTCCAGCACAGGGTAGCCAACCGGATTCTTGACTGGGTAACATTCCTGCCTTCCTTATATTCCTCTCTCTCTCCATATATATATATATACATAATATATATATATATATATATATATATATATATATATATATATATATATATATATATATATATATATATATATATATATATATATATATATATATATATATATATATATAATAACACAAACCCAAGAAATCTGCGCTCAATACCTCGTCCCGATCAGGACAGGTATCACGTTGCCCCGATACCACGCAACATGGACCCTAACCTGCACTCCGGCAGGAGGAGAGCATGGGCCAAGTACATGGAGAAAACCACACCACGTTTTATGGACGTCGCCATGTATAAGGCGAAGAACAAGGGCGCAGTGGCGGTGGTATGCGACTGCCCAGGCCACGTTACCTCCGCTGTATTACCTTCGCTCCTCCTTTTTTGCAGCGTTACCTCCACTGCAAAAAAGGAGGAGGATACGTTTTCGAATAACGTGTAAAATCTAACGGTGAAAGAGAACGACCAATTAAATCGAAGGTGGCATAAGCTGCGAGATTGACTATTGGACAGCACCTTGTCTGGTTTCAAAATAACTTGAAGATACCTACACCCCGACCAATGTGGTGCGCTTAAAGGGGTTGGACGTTTCCGCTTCCATACGGAAATCTTGCTCACTTCTCGAGTGTAGAAACCTTTCATTCAAGGCCACAGTGTTCACTCGTAGAGTAAAAAAATGCTTCTGTATAGAGGCCGAGACGTCTAATCCGCTTTGACCATGGTCGCCGCAGTGTTGTTCTTTTTCGCCTTTCCTTAGTATGTGACATTGGTCTTTCTCTTTTCCTCTATCTACTCACCCATTCCCTTACATTGAGTGTGGGTAGGAAACCGGGCGCTCGTCTGGTTGACCACCCTGCTTTTCCTCTCCATGCTCTCTTTCTCTAGGCCTCCCGTATAGCCGAGATCTGTGTGCATCGTTAAGAGACCTTGCACTACATTTCTTATATTTAGTTCACGAAGCTTTCTTAAAGCGTCGTTCTAATATATCGGCGTATTCTCAGCGCTAGAATAAGGCGCTCGCAAAGAAGACAAGAAAAATTATGCGTAAGTGTCTATTTATATCTGGCGGAATCTGAAGACCTCGACCTCGGAGAACCAAAATGAAACAGGCAGGCGAATAAGTGCAAGCATAAAAGTGTGTAGGCCCTCCTTCGGTAACGAATGTCCTCGCAGTAGCGTTCCCATTGTGGAGAAAACTTCAGGCAGAGCAAAAACCTTCGCGATAGATCCACACAAAGCTAAATCCCAAACTAAAGCTTCAGAATAGCGCA
Source organism: Dermacentor albipictus (assembly GCF_038994185.2). Taxonomy (NCBI): domain Eukaryota; kingdom Metazoa; phylum Arthropoda; class Arachnida; order Ixodida; family Ixodidae; genus Dermacentor; species Dermacentor albipictus. Next base: position 51,871,022 of record NC_091823.1, on the reverse strand, counting down.
GGAGACACGAGACGGAGCAACGCATAGAGAAAGGATCACGACAAATAAGTGAGTGGGTGCAAGATAGGTGGGTTCACATTTGCGTTTCAGATATGGTCCCTGCGACAGAGCATAATCCCCAGAGCAGCGACGAGGAAGAAAAAAAAAAGAAAGATGTGGGGGGAAAGAAGTGATAACCCTGTTTATGCAGCAAATTAAAATATCAAAACACGCCAGGCTTTCGCCCAATTCGTCACCGGGGCACGCGGCGTGGAAAAACAAACCGATCCAAGTAGGAGGTGAAGAAAACCCCTCAGCCAAGCCCACCCCGCTTGCGTTTGACTGCGCAAACAGTCGAGCCTATAGACACACACAGTCCACTTGAGCGTAGGCGCACCAGCAGTACGAGGGGAACTTAGGAACGAGCGTCAAGGAAAGCTAGGGAAGTAGCTATTTTTCTTAGTCCTGAACCGCGTGTGTCTACTTAAAAGCCCTGCCTCACCACAAAATCTTCTTTTTTATTTTTTTTACTTCATGTCCGCAAGAACTAAAGCTGCGGATCGTCGTACGTGCTCGAGCGACAGTACTGGGCATTCTAGTATTAGAGCAGCGTAGTCACATTATTCGTGAAATCTTATGTTAAGCAGAGTTGCGTAGTGGCCACTTCCGAGGAACACTTGCACATTTTCAAACAGCAAGAATGGAATTGGAATGAAATAATGGCACCAGTCTGGCCGGGGGAAGGGGAATGGAATGGGAGCCCGAGATTCCAGAATAAAGTTTCACTAGATTGGGCACAAAGTCTCGGAGCCCCCAATGCTGATTTTAGGCGAGTCTACAAAACCTCTAAATTTACCAGTTAGACCAAAGTAGACATGGTCAACTTAATGCATTTCTCAATGTTTATTCTATACGCCTCTTTCGGCACCTGCCCGTGGGTGACCACCTGTGCTGCGGCAGTTATAAACAGGACGGCATTCCACGTATTTCATACTCTGACGACCCAATCAGTTTCTCTGTTACACTGTTGAAGCGCATTGAAGGACGACAACTTGTAGTTAGAGTAAACTTATAATTAGAGTAAACGTCACGAACGCGTTCATTTTGTACACTCCCGACGCGGCGCCACCTCCTTCCCATTGGCTGCACCATCACGTGGCCAATCACGCAGACACTGCAGGGCCCCACCTTCAGTCAGCCAGATGGCTGCGGCGTGACGTGTGCAATGACTCACGCACTAGGCACGCATTTATTCAGCCGGTACCTCGGAGCCGCTGTGGCGTCGGGGAAGCGGGCTCGTCTCGCATCCCGGAGGCCCGGGTTCGATTCCCACCCAGACCGAAATGTCCCAAATTTCGATTTCCAAGTCAATAGTATACTTCGTTCACAGGAGCCTCCCTGACGAATTTAACGTCTATCCGATCATTTTGTGCGTGTTTTTACTCTTTGCGCCGTCGGTTCGGTCATGCCATCGACGACGACGCCGGATTTTCGCGTAACGGGGTATATAATGCTTTCGCATTAAAAAGGCGAGACAACGCCGACCTAAGAACGAAAGACATTTGAGCAAAGCCTAGGCATCGCGCTACTTTACTTCGATACATAAGTGATGGGCCAGTGCTCCGCGGCGCAATCAACCTAATAGTCTATCTCAGAGCAGCGGAGGTCAGTGCACAAAAAGAAAAAAAAAAATGGGAGCCCACGACGCTTTATTCCGGTCTTCCAAACAGATTCCTCGGCTTTATTAGTGAAAGAACCTCTGAATCCGTCCAATTAACATTACTACGGGGATCATAAGTGACGCTCGTCTTCAAACCACCTGAACACCGAAGCATAAAGAAACGTAAGAAAGGAAGAGCTACATCGATAGCATCAGTAGCCACAAAAAGAATTTACCTAAGGAGGTGCATCGTTCATCGGCCGCTGCGAAAGTGCACGTCGCCAGCTCGGCCGGGATTAAACTGCTCGAGAAAGCGGCAGGAAATAAATTGAATGAAAGAATCATAATCGCCAAGACAAACGGCATTCTTAGTGCATCGCTACATACATGTTTTCATTGCAGCTTTTAAAAAATGCGATGCGATTATCAGCAAAACGCTGAAGAGGCTGCGTGCGTTGTGAACTGGGGCCGCTATGTCTCGCTCTGCCTGGATAAAGCGAAAGAAAGACAGAAAAATACCTGCCACAGCGAAAAGCTTGGCATCACGTTATTGCGAGAATACCAGGGGGAAAAATGCCAATGCACTTCAGCAGTAATTGGGCAGAAACGGAAACCCCTCGAGAATAGTATAGCAGGCTGCGTTTGCGTGACTGGCTCTTCATTTGCTTTGAAAGGCAGGCAGAAAAAAACATTTAAAAATATCCAAATAATTTCTTTCTATGATTTTAGCTGCTCCTACTTTAATTTTTTTTGAGCTGTAAAAAACATGAGCACGATATTTGCAATCACACCTCAAACATAGTGTACGAGTGAATGATATCGATGCTGCACGCAGACCAAAGGTGTGACCAGGCCTTGCAGCAACGGAGAGGCATTGAATACAATGCTCCTGGCTTCTACTTTTGCCGAGATATCTCTTGAAGCAATGACGCAAATGGAGCCTTGGGATATGCGATAAATAACGCATGGCAATTCTTGAATTTCTGTCAGCGTTTTTGCTGTTTACTTAGAGCATAAAAGGCAAGGAATTTTTGGAGGCGGAGTGCGATGTATCGGGTACGGCGAGTGTGGGCATGAAAAGGATTGGCCTTTTCACGCCTTCGGTCGGAGTGTAGCATCGATCATTCTTTAGTAGCGTGTTGTAGGGTTCTAATGTCGCTGCGCGCAAGTGCCTAGTCATGTGATACTCTTTCAAAACTCGCGGACTCTTTTTCAGACCAAAAAAAATTAAAGACAGAGCAGATATGGTCACAGAAAGAAGTTATTTGAATATTTCTCAATAGGGCTGTACATCTTCTATACTGAAAATTTCGCGTTTGGAGGCATATTTTAAGAGTTGGTTGATTAACAAATCTAATAGTTAATAATCCAAACCCATAGGAAAAAATACTCTCAGTTACTAAGATGGCAGGGAGAAATATAGTAAGGTGGTAGCACTCTCGTGACACACGCGTTGATGTTTTTTTTAAGGCTTGACATGAGTTAGCTGAAATACCCTGTTAGCTGAAATACCCTCACAAGAGTTAGGTTACCATATCAGGGCATGTTGCCAGTGGCAGTACGGAAGCCCGTTCTCGCCCGACTGTGCACATGTAAAAAGACATCGCAAAGTTGGTGTTAAAGAGAGAGGGACGAAGATGAGAAATGCCGGTCACGAAAGGAAAGAAAGGCGCAGCAAGGAAATCTCGATCTCCCTCGTGCCTCAGCGATCGATTCAAATATCCATGCCTAGCTGTACACTGTGCACACTCGATCGGTAGAAGACGCGCGGGGAACATGCTGCTCACTTTCTCTCTCTCTCTCTCGAATGCGCTCAATCACTCACTTGCCTGTATTTAAATAAAGGGAGCACGCAAGAAAATGTATATACCATGCAGTGAATTCCCGCCACTTTCTTTTGTTGTGCCTATGTAAGCTTAGTAAAGCCTCCAGCGAATTCGCCAACAGCACGTGCTTGAGTTTCTCTAGCAGACTTATAGCCACGCCTTAAAATTGCTATTGTCATTGAGGTCATTCCAGGTAAATAATAATGAAAAACACAAACGCCTTTCCTGTCGGCGAAACGTGCCCTGCAGATATATCGAACCAGCAGTATAGAAAGTTACAGTGGCAGCCGCTCACCCCGGATTCCTGATGTCAGGCAGCGACCTGTTGAGCGCGATGAAATCGCTGGCCAGCTCATTGAAGCCGTTGACCTTGTACAGCTTGTCATTCATTTTGCCTGTGCCCGCCGGGAGAAAATAGGTGGCATCATGCTCACCGGGACCTTTGGCCTGCGCGTCGGGGATGATCATGGCGTGGACGAGGTAGTCAGTTTTGTCGTCAGCCTCCACTTCGCCACCGGTTGACCGGTTGTTGACAACCGCAGGCTGAGCGTGAAGATGATGCTCCTGCGGGCAACAAGACAGTGGTCACCAATGGTTAACCAACAACAACTTTCAAAAAGAAACGTACAGCCAAAGCCTTGCAAAGCTCACGGGATGCCGTTTAAACAACTCCGTGAGTCGACTGCAGCTTTTCAGTATAGCTGCCAGAGCTATACGGAAGAAGTTCTCTACGTGTTAACAGAGCTCCGTACAATTGCCGTAAAATTGGGTGCAGTAGCTGCTACTCCGGCGTTTATAACTATTCCTAACAGAGACCGTGTTTCAGACGTCCCGTTAAAGTAAGCTTCAGGACGTCTTCAGGCTTCAGGGCGAGTGTCTGCTAAGTTGTCCAATTCTCTCCCTCATTGCAACTAGTTGAGGGCGCAGGCCAGCACAACATCCAGCCTGCCATCCCTTACCACGGCAGTTACATGGTGCTGGAGAATACATTAAAAAATCACCTGTGGTTGACGTGCACCAATAAAATCACTCCACGCTGTACGCACCCACGAACTCACATCTATACAGCGCGGGGCAGGACAGCGGCCTACGTCTCTTAATTGCAGGGTCACCGCGCGAGCGCAACGGAATTGCCCCTGCTCGGTATGACCCGGAGTTTTATTAATTACTATCCCTTCGTTCTCTCATTCACTTCTCACTAAAGATAAATAACGATGGAAGCACTGAGACGATGATGGTACACGCACCTGCGTTTCAACACCCCCGGTCAGTCCTTACCTCTTCTTTCATACCTTCACACATTGCATCATTATCTCTGCCGACATATCCATGCCAGTACACTCAACCATGAGTGCCGCAAGTTCACGCATCTCTCCCAAGCTGCGCTCAGAAAGCCGGCTGCCGTTAACAACTGCCGCCGTACTCTCGCGCATGCTTAGGCACGTGCAATCCGAAGCAAAACTTAGGAAACTGCAGCACCAGCAAAAAAATATATATATATTTCTGGCGCGGCCGGGTAGCCTGGAATAAGAGGGCACAGTTCACTGGCAAGATTTGGAAACTTCTTTGTGCGTGCCGCTCGATTTCAGGCTGCATATCTAGGTTGACGCCCACGCACAAACATCGCATGCATGCACTCACGCCCTTCGCAACACTCGTGGTTTTCCAGGCTCTTGTTCGCGATTGCATGTGCCTCTTTGATACTTCTCGCAGACTCCACATTGCTGGGCGCCGTTCGATCTCTTCCCATGTTTCACCGTTGTTCTTTGGGAGTTGTTAGACACCTCCGTGTTTTCCCCGGAATTTTGCCAATATCGATTCAATTTTTTATGCAGTCTAGAGAAGAGCACGCACGATCGCAGGATCAATGATCTCCATGCGTTGCTGCATAATCATCACAGAGCAGCCAGGAAGCAACCTGGTTTCTCCAGATTATGATTCTCTGCTTTCCTCACAAATTTTTTTTTTAATCTGTCGAGCATCAGCCCTGTTAGAAACTTCGTACAGAACGCAACTGAGCGACACTAAATAGGCAGTCTTAGTTTAAGTAGAGCGTAGAAAGGAAACAATGCAAGGTTTAGAAACGAGGAAAGAGTGCTCATTGTTTTATCACTGGTGAACTCCGATGACTCCAAAGGTCACTAAATACATTCTTACAAATAGCGCCAATATCATATTGTTGTCTTAAGCTAAAACAAAGGAGGAATCACTCTGTTCCAAAAGAAATTGAAGAGAGACCCTACCGAGTCTACTTTAAAAAGGTGGCGCTCTGAAGCATTGTGTTTGCTCCTTCTCAGCCGAAAATCACAGCCTACTGCGTGCGCAGCCACAGGGTTCAGCACCAAGGTTGCAACAGCAACCCACATGCCACAAAGTGCAGATTTACTGCTTTGAATGCGATTTAGTTATCTCTGCTGTGCGTACCAATCAGTGGAAGGTCTCGGGCTCGAATCGACGAAGCTTATCATGCGTAATAGCTCTTGGTGGTTTAATGGTGACCATATAGATATTGTTATTGCCAAAGTGGCGATTTCCCGACACGTGTTTTATAGAACTGTTACGTAAGATCTTTTTTTCCAAGTGTGGGCCCAGATGTCCACCTTTTACCATCGCAAACTCACTTCACTAACTTCGCTGCTATAATATTATCATCATCCTGCAATTTCTCCTGTAACTGCTCAAAACTAATCAGAGAAAAGTGAATGTGGACGCAGGAAGCTTGCTGGTGAAAAAAGAAAGACACTCCAATTAGTGTCGTTATCCAGTCACAATTTACACATACATGGAGGCGAAATTTGAACATTTATTTAGAGAGGAAATTTTGTACGTACATTTCATAAGCTGAGAGGCAGGCTATATCAGTTAATCTGAACGAGACAGACAAGTACATGCGCACAAAGGTGGCATTAAACGAACCACGTTGCGAAGGTGCTACCTAGCGAGAACCTTGAGCGCGAACAAGCTGTCGGAACAGTCGTTCACACCGTCATCCCTTTGCAGCTCTATCCACCAAGACTGAGTACTTCGCATCACGAACATTAGATGCGGTATAGTTGCCTGCTAGTGGAGGAGAATTTCGGAAGTCGCACACATCACTATCATTTATATTTTAAAAAAAAGAAGGTGAGGGTGGGGAGGGGGGGGGGGTTCCGCACGAAGAGGTATTTGTTCACCAGATCGTTATATAAATTTTTCACAAAAAATATGCAGCTCTTTTTTTTTTTGATGCGACGACGCACTGCAAAACCAAACAAATCCAGGGCCGATTTCACAAATTTATTCTTTAGTATATGCCGTCTACCATCGGCTAGCCGCTTTCGCTAGTAATGTGCCTAGTTCAACGATTGGTTGAATGCTGCTCTTAGGCACAGTTGTAGCGTTACAAATATTTTTAGACTACGGGTCCTAATCGACGAAAAAGCGCGATACGTGCTCGACGAAAGCGAGAGAGGCTATCTGTTCTCGCCAATGCCTGCGAGCAGGCGACATCAAAGTGAACACAAACGCAGCTCACGAGCAGAGCGTAGCCACGCAGTTGCACGTTCGACCAGAGTAGAACGTGATACGAGGCGCCAGTGGTCGGGACAGACGCGCCGTTGCTAGGGAAGCAGCAAGTGCGAATCAGCACTCAACGGAGGAACCACCCAAAGAGAGAGAGAGAGAGAAGGAACAGAACGACAGACGATCGCAATAAAAGTCCGGCAGCTAGTGACGCAGAAAACGAAGGGGCGACGTGCTCCACACTGGGATACACCCAGGGGCAACCGCTTCATTAGCAAATCGTCACACGGTGTAGTACAAAAGCGAGAAAGCGTGTCGACAGTGCCGACACGCTTACAAATGTTCACACAAGCTTTTGGAGAACAGTGCATAAATGAAAAATGCTGAGAACCATTTTTACCAGAGGGGGCGCAGCCTCAAGTTGAGAGGCGCACGCTGTAAAGTCACTCGCACGCAAGTGCAGACGAAACCACTCGATCGATTCGTCGCTGTAAGCTTAGGACTCGGGGAGATTCAGCTGTTGCTTCCCGCCACACCCGCGCTTTAGAATCTTCAGCGGACACCTGTACGCATTATTGAGAGCCCACCATTTTCGCATAGACCGTAAGAAAGGAACCGCTCTTTTTTATGAAAGCAGAATGTTTTGCCGGCGTGTGTATTCGCCCATATGCCACTTTATAGGTAAAAGGTCAAATGTAGAGAAGGACACTAGAAGAAGGTGGATGAAAAAGTTGAAAAAAAACGCAGGCACAGAAAGAACATATTGCTAGGCCCGTAAGACATTCGACAACTGCTGAAATAAGTGCAACCTACAAAGTAAGTGCATAATTAAAGGCGGCTCCCGAAAAGATCTCGCCGCAAGACCGACTGCCAAGCCCGGTTTCACGAAGATGCGGCGGCGTGCCGTAAGGATTGACGCGGGCCACATAGACATATGTCCCCATCGTGTGAAGTGATCTAAGGGGCTTTATGCCGTAGAGGTTGGTAAAATTAAGGAAAATCATGATGGCATGTGACGTTTTTGTCCAAAATCCTCGCCTCGGAGTCTGCTGCAAAGCCTTTGCACGACAATTCGTCTGCTGTGAGCTTCGGGGGTGGTGGTGGTGGTGGTGGTGATGTTGAAGCAGGCGGGGTTAGCCTGGCATACATAGCCGGCAATTGTTCCGCCTGATCCTCCTTTGAGTTGAGATCAGTGGTGTGTCACCAGGTGTCGATGAGCCCCGTGTCTCGCAGGAAGGCTATCAGAAGTCGTTGCGCTCTCTTCCTCAATGCCGCGGGCCCTCCGGGGAAAACAACATCTTCAAAGGTCCCGTGAGTTAGACCGCTTTTTTGTAGGTTGTCGACCATTACTTTTCGTTCTGTGTCAAACTGAGGGCATAGCCAAATGAAATGCTCGATGTTGCCAATGTCACCACAGAAAACACAGAGTGGGGAAGCGCGAAGCCCAGTCTTGAATAACCAAGCTGGGGTGTCTTCAGAGAGATGCTACGAACAACGGAGGCCCATTACAGAATTTGGCGCTCCTTGGTTATAGAGGAATCCGCGTGTGTTCAGTCATCTCGTCGCCACAAGAAACACCAACGACAACGACCACGTGAAGATGAGAGATGACGAGATGAAAATCAGTCCTAAAACAACTAGTACAAATACGGTTTCACTCCATTTAGGTCACCACTTAACAATTCCACTTTTTGGCCAACGGACATCCATGGCCTACCATAAATGTCTTCGCTCACATGACGTGCATGCAGGGAGTGAACGCGTCGTAAACCATGCAGAGAGGGATTCCACATCGTCCTGTTAGAACGCAGGAACAACAGCCTAAAGTCGGCAATGGTGCCATGAGAAGGAATAATTCAAAAGGCAGCGGCGTGCGTCGAAGATGCACGCCTGCGACGATACGCGACGGCACGTACTCTTATTTCTCAACCTATACGCGAGCACGCCATCGAGCTGCTAAAGAAAATGGGCCGCCCCTGCAAGCATGCCACTCCCGTTTCCTCTAATCCTACCCCCCGTCCCCTTCCCACTCCGAAGATGGCAAGTACGATCAAAGAGCTGCCGATGGCGCCACCAATTTTAAACTCTGAAGTGCTTGCTCGCTCGAGGAGAGCTCCCCCCCCACGGCCCTTGTTTTTTCCTCGCCTGCGGGAACAGCGCGCGCCCCTGCTCGTGCTATTAAAAACAATTTCAGGGCGAACCTGCCCGATGGAGTAATTAGCGAGTGCGTCGGTCGGTAAATGACAGAAGCGAGGAGGGAGGATGTTATTAGTACATGCATCCTATAGTCCCAACACAATTCAGAAGCCACCTACCCAAGAACATGACCGCAGGCTGCGCTTTTCTAAGGCCACATGGTCCAGCTACGGGATCAGCTCCAATGAGAGGCTAGGAAGGGTGGGATGCGGGCTAGCAACTATGTCACTCACTTCCTTTGGTTGCGGACAACCGAAACCAAACTTGACGGCACCGTGCAAAATACATTCACCCATAAAAATGTTAGCTCAGTTTTTCTGCAATGTCCTACACGTTGCTCATTTGCTTATCAGGTGATATTGTGCTGCATGCCGAATTAGGTTTCTACGAATCCAGAGGTGGTGAAAGAAGTAAATTATGCAGCTCATGTTTCAGAAATGTGATCTGTATAACGCATCCAGAAAAACTAAGAATTATATAAGGTAAGCCTACGTGACTTTACATACATTTCACTACCGTTGCGGTTAAGTACCTATATACAACCACAGGTGCGTCACGGTGCGAATGTATTTGAACAACACACACTTAATCACAAGAGAAGAAATATCCAGTACTTCCACACTACTGTGCGACAAAATGGAGAACATGCAGTAGCCAAACAGCGTTTCGGAGTCATGTGTCAGGCTTTCGGATTTTTGTGCACCCTGCCGAAGCACTCTCCGCCGATGCCTGCAACGACCTTCCTCTCGTTTCGGACTAGAACCACCGTACGACCTTCGCACTACCTCCGACATGTTCATTCCATCTACCTCATCTTCAACGTGGCACTGGTGGTCACATCGCTAAGCCTTTATTAGACAATCGGCGTAGTCATCAGTCAGCGTAGTGGATGCAGCACGCATCGCACCCGACGTCGCAATGTGTAACGTACTTTTAGCATGTTACAAACATATGCATGCGCCATCAGCGTATGTAGCCGATGGCCAGGTGGCACATACTCTCGCAGGTGACACAAAAAAGAATGCCCAAACTGGCACTGAAGAAGCCATATCAGTGCAAGATTTATGCCGAACACGAACGTATTCAGTGAAAGGAAATGCTCAACGGAAAATTTGCATCCACACATTCACATGTCAAGTTGAAATCCACCTCAACGAATAACGGATGCTTGAAAACATTTACATCGCTTCTCGTACTGCGCATGATTCTATAGTCAGTTGAGTACTCTAAAATCTAGAGGGTTCAGTTCGGTCCGCGTTTATGCATGTTATTCCATTCATTCATTCATTCATTCATTCATTCATTCATTCATTCATTCATTCATTCATTCATTCATTCATTACTAACCTATCACAACATAATGTACTGTCTTCTTCCCTTACTCTAAAATTTTCATATAGTAACGCACACCAACTCAAAGGGATTCCAAAAACTAATTTCTCCCCACAGTGACTAACAATGCAAAATAGCCATCTTTTACTAAGGTTCTTTAGAAATATGCGACCGCGTTAACTTTAGTGTTATACAAATCTATATACACTCAGTGTCATAGTTTTATCGGTTGAATTATGACAAAAAAAAAAGAAGACAACGTTTTAATCTACGACGCAGCAGAGAAGCGTAAACGCACGCAGATATCTCTTGGGCCCAGACGGTTGTCGTAGCGCGGATCGCAAGAACTGGCATACATGTAAAAGAAGCATTATTGTTGTGCAACAGCGCGAAAGGAAGCAACAAAATGAGTGTACTAGTAATCTGTATATACGCTAAACTTGCAACTACTATAACTCCAAATATTTTTTTGTGAGCTACTTCTTATGTTGCTAAGTCTCAGTGCCGGTTTCACGGCATTTTTACTATGTACAGACGCGGAGAGCGCATAATTACAAAGAAAGTATAAGATGCTACCAGTAAGTGTCTCTTCATCCGCATGACGAGTACAATCATGTATAAAGACCGCTTCGCAATCTAGCTCTGTGCTGCCAAATTCAGGAAAGACGCATGTCACGTTCTTTCTTCCATGCATGCTAACTGCAAATGCAGTTGAAATGCCACACGTTTCATTTTCCAATGGAAAGGCTGACAAACGTATTACGAAACACGGTCGTGAGTGGGAAACACGTGCTATATTTTTCATGACAGACATTCTGTTTAAAGCAAAGCAAGAAAAATAAACCAAACCGAAGTACCGAGACATCTGCAGACACAGCTGCATTCTTCGACCGCGTTCTGCCGAGCAGGCCGACAAGCTGAAACAAGGTAGTGAGGTAAAGAAACAGCTGAACAAAACAACTGAACAGCAAGATCCCCCTATCCTAGAGTGGTGAAGGCACGGGAGTGCGATAGAAGAAATGGGATAAATGAGGATACGCGGGGCAGTCCCTCTTTCCAGCCGACCAACTACCAACGTCGAAGTGTCATTAGCCACGCACCACAGATACCAGAGAACAGTCTCATTGGAGAAAACAAGCTAAAAAAACCAAAGACAACATATCATCACAAGAAGGAGCAAGACAAAGGAACGAAACAGCCACGGCACAAGAAACAAGCTCCAGCCTGCGCAGGCCTGAACAGCTGTACTATTAGTACCGGCGTAAGGCGTAAAGCATGTTTTCGGTGTGCGTCCTCAGCCTCCGATGCTTCTGTCGCTGCTTCAGAAGCAGGAGTCGCCTCGGACTCCTATCGGTTCACGGCGGTACGCAACCGGCGCTTTATCAAGCAGTCTCCGGCAGCCTGGTTAATCGCCGGGCTAACAGCCCAGCCCACTACCGAGCCGAGCGACAAATAGCTCGCGCGAGTGTGCAAAGCTACAAACACAGTACCGGCAGCAGCAGCAGCAACAAAGTGCTCGCCACAGCACACGGCACCGCACCAAGAAAAGTGATCCCAGAGAACGTCGATGCTCAAGCGGTGTTTCTTTCAATCTGGAGACGCTAGCAACTATCCCTACACGTTCCCTGTTCTCTCTCTCTCTCTCTGTCCCTCTAAGAGAAAAGCACAGCTTTCGTCGAACAGGACCAACTACCCCCTTCCATTCCGCGCCCCTTCAGACAGGTCACCCACAACTTTTTTGTTATTGCCTGTTTTGTACTACTATGTCAAACAACAAATGACATTTCAGAAAACAAGATAAATTAGTAAGTTTTTCAGCACCAAAGTCCAGCCTTACAGGGCTGACTATTTTAGAATTCTTTGAGCGCCATCAAGGGTTCCGTCCTTGACAGCCACGCTGGTACACAATCTTGTGCTTTCTGAATTTCTGCAAATCTCGACATGCATTCTAGAAAAAGCATTCGTGCAGGCCGAGCATCCGGGTCGCAGTGATACCTCGCCATACCGGCGTGCCATAGACAACGAAGGCCAACTAGCATAATAAGTTCAAACAGCAGTCCATCATCGTTTTCTATCGATAAATATCTTATACCGTGTGGATCTAGGGGAAGGTCTTTTTGATAGTCCTCTGAAGTGCATCCCACAACGAAGCAAAGACAAATTCTAGTATTACAAGAGCGTCGATCATAAAATAACAAAAACTAAAAATGTAGACGCGGACAAGGGGAGATTTGCGCTCCACGAATGCACCGGCAAATGAGGACTCGAATCTGCACTTATCTCGCACCAACCACGTCACCACCAGCGATGCCTCCGATAGGCCAGAGAAGCATGGGACTCACCTAACGCGCACTCGGTTAACTTCAATTGTAGATGGAACACAAGCTTGGCTCGAGGGAAAAATTAAACAAAACTAAACTACTCCGGCTGCACAAAAGCGCCACTCAGGAGGTAACTTCTAGCATCATTCATCGAACAAATTAGATTTCAACATGTGTCTAGGCAGAATGAATGCGCATTTATAATTTAATGTATTCAACAAGACACACCGAACGGACTCAAAACTGTCAGCTTCTGACGTCACAAAATATATAACAGCTGACAAGAATATTGTTTACGGTACCGCATAGCAAAATTGGTACAATATGCGCGTAGTGATAGGTGCCTTTAATAACGTAATGGTTATTTGGATAGCTCCACACGATGGACAATATCGCCGATTCAGTCCACGGAAGAGTTTCCAAGTGGATCCGAGTCCTTCCGGTCGTAAGGATTCCACAGGCGAGATAGCTGCTTTCGATTGCGATCCTGTGCCGCTGGGCCACGCACCAACTCGCCCACGGACTGAGCGATATTATCCGTCGTGTGTATCCGCCTTTCGGCGACCTATGGCATTGGTAAGATTGGTATGAGAAATAAAAAACGCGTTTACGAAAGTATCACTTACTATCACATAATAAGTACGGATGCAAGCATGGGAGTAGTAGAGCAATTCGATTGCCTGTATTTTCGCTGCGATGATGGATCGGCGTCGGTTGTTATTAAAGAGGCTTAGCTTGTTCGGACACTTTGCTGTTTAGGGGTCACCGGCAGTGGCAGCTTGTAACGTCTTATCCAACCATAGTGTGTTTCAAACAATTTTAGGTTGCGTGAATGTTCTGGTCGAAGCAAAATCATAAAATGACTGCTTGCTAACGATTAAGAGGAAGCTTTAGTTCGGATCTAACTACGACGCGGCGTATTCAAATACATGTAAAATGGAAAACATTTTTCTGGGATAACCTCTGAACCGATTTTAATGAAATTTGTTGCATTTGAGAAAAAACGCTAAATGCTAGTGACTGTTGGAAGCGGAATTTCAATTTAGGGCCTGGATTTTTTTAAAGATTTTCAGAAATTCGACAGTTTCGAAAAATAGAAGCATGGAGTTTAAGAATTAATAGCTCGGCATCAAGAACAAATATTGCGGTTCTGTCAACGGCATTCATTACATGATTCAAAGCGGACAAATTCAATATGTCAATCTATAGGTTACGTGAATTCGTTACGTTGTGTACAAGGGGTCTGCAAAACCTGTATTTTCATATTGCTAAATTTTTAAGATTCATGCGTAACGTATCAACTTTGTCCGCTTTAGATGTACTATTAGATGCAATTCACAGAATTGTGATATCATTTTTCATTCCCGACTTACGAAGTTGTAAAGTTGATAAATTCCTTTTCTGAAAATTTTCGACTTTTGCCAATCTTTTGCCAAAAATGAATTCTGCTTTTACATGTATTTAGATAGGTGCACCCGAGCTGAAGCTTCCTTTTAAGTTGCTACCGAAGCTTTACACCAGCAGTTGAGCATAATATAGTTGGTCACCGCAGTGTCGCTTTGTTGGCTCCGCGTCACAAGACGGCGTTACGAGCGCTGTTGCTACCGTCTACATATATACGGCAATCTAGTTTTCCGGGAATGGTAACACGTTTACGGACAAGTTAACCGCTCTATAAAGTTATTGCGTACACTTGCAGACATCGAATCAAACAGTTCTAAGAATACAAAAGCGTCCCTCTTCATATATATATTCTGTTGTGAATGCATGCCCGGGCTTTCAGAATGATGTCCGATCCTGAAGAAATATCCTTGTCTAGTCTGATGAGTTGTCACTCTTCTTGGGCATAATGTAATAACGAGTATTTTAAAGAAGTGTCTTCGCGGTATGACATAAGGTCGCATATCAACATCACTTTTTCAATAAGAAATGTACTCAAACAGATAGAAGTGGGATGGGGGTGAGGCTAATGACATGCGAATCGGTATAGAGATGTTCTGCGGGCAACAAGTCCAAAAAACCACCGCAGTGCACTACATGACCGTACGTTATAGCACCACGGCATAGCAACATAGGCGCGCGCGTGAAATGCAAGCTTTCCTCCCAAACGCGCCATCATTATGACGTCTTTCAAGCAAGCACAAACCACGGCCTCTTAGATATGCGTTCCTTTCCGTTCAAAGGGGCCCGCGCGGGCCCCATACTTTGTCACATCTCCCGCTTATCCTCTCCATGCTGTGGAAAACCTTTGCGGCTTGTTTACGAGAGTACGTGCGGCAAGCTTCACGCAGCGCGCAGCTCTCCGCTTTCGTGCGCCGTAGTACAACACAGACGCCCTACACTTCGTCACCTGGAGGCGCCTCTCTCCTGTTTCCCCGCACTCCCAAGTCTCACGCCTCCGTGGCTCACTGGGCGGCCCTTTTATCCTGCGCCAAGCCGGGAAGAAAAGTGTGAGACGCGTTTCGTTTAATTACGCCGAGTTCATTCACGTCCAACGCGCACCGCACCCCAAGGAAATGCTGGGAGACAATGAGCGGGAGCAAAAAAAAAGAAAAAGGAAAGAGCGGAGACAACGAAAAAACAAAAGGCTTCGCGCACGCTAGCCCCTCGAAGGCGTCGAGTAAACAGACTAAAGCTTCATTAAGGACCGCTCTTCTTTTTTCTAGGGCGCGAGATGAATGACAGCAAAGTGAGCGTACGTTCCTCTCCGACAACCTTTCTCCCTCCGAGAAAAGAGAATACGTCAGAGGCACACGGGCTCACAGATGCGACTAGATGTGGGGCGCAGGAAAGAGAAGCGACGCGTAAGCTGCCAGAACCTGACAGGTTGGGTTCGTCGAAGCCGTTCGACCAACAGGCAATTAATCCTGGTTGTCATGAAAATGCCGTTATCATGGCATTTTCGTGAAACCTTGAGTGAATCTGATTTGTTGCACCTGCTGTTGTTACTATAATGACAGTAAAAACACTGCAAACGTATCCTAGTTTTCAGCTTCTATAGGAGCAGTAAGGGCTTTCCGTTTCGGCAAAAAAAGAAGAATGTAGAATTACTAAATTCAAAAGGTTTGCGAAAATTCAAAAAAATTTGTGAACGTTGACTTCGAAGCTGAGCAATCTGCTCCGATAATTTCTTGCTTCTTTTCATTGGATGAATGCAGTCAAACAAAAAGCAAAATAACGCAGAGTCCAACCAGGTGTAGATATGGCAATCATGTACAGGTGAAGACGCCCGGTTTTTCGTAGCAAATATAATAATAATAACATAAAGGAGAATAGGAAGAAGAAGAAGAAGGCGGAGACTAAGGAGGAAAGAAAAGAAGACGGAACATTTTAGTTTTCCTAATATTCATTCATTTAACAAAGTCGGCTATTTGAATTTTATCCAACGAATAAAGAAACGGTATGAGCCGTTTAGACGTCACTCGAGCTCTTACCCCGTTCCATTTATTTTGAGTATTTTTCTGGAAGGAAATTTATTTGTCAGAAAAGAAAGGGAAAAGAGTAGAAATGAACAGACCTGTATGAACACGTATCCCTTGGAGAATGCAAAGAAAAAAAATATAAGGTTACACTCCTCTTTTTCTTATGTGTCAATGAAACATTGTTTCTTAGCAAAAAAGAAAACAAAACCGCGACAGGAGCGGTAACGTCCGCTGAAGTCGCTGTGTGCTATTATCTGTGCAGTGCGCCTTGCGCCTTACACCACCGGAGTGTTTGCAGTGATAAGGGACAAAATGAATAATGTAGCCATCCTAACGCCTTAATGACATATACGTGGGCAAATATGTATTTCTCGATGTCTTCCAGATAGCCATTGCAAAGCTGGAGGTTGCCAGGAATTTCAAGATACGAAACACTCCGCACTTGGGACTGATTCGTTCAACTCTTTCTTCATCGGACATTTAAAACAAACGGGACTTGCGGCGAGCTTCAGGGGAAATCAATAATTCGAATCTGAGCTTAAAAACGAAGCAGCCGTATATACAACGTCAACAACTGCGTGGTAGTTTCGCTGTCCAGAAGTTTTCGAGAACAACTTATAAAAGATCCGCTCAAAATGAGTTTCTGAATTGATTTTCAATAAGCACGCTGGCTGGCTTTGCGAAACACAAATATCGAGAAACCCGCTGGCCATAGACGCAGAAGCCGACAAAAGGTTCTGCAAACAAGTAAGAGGAACTTTTTTGCCGAGGCGGATGAAAACTTCGCACCATGGCTGTTTTTTCAGCAAGCAGCTAAGCTGTGACCTCTGAGCACTTTTCACTTCTTCATCACATCCCCCCGGCGTCAGCTGTTCCTCAAACAACTGATCGTAAGTTAGTCCATCGGTTTCTTCATGCGCATACACAGAACAATGCCTTTGGTTGGTTTCTGCTGGCGTCGTGATGCCACTGTAATTAGGTACAAAGTACAATCAGAACGTGTGCCCATTGGGTAGAATAGTAGTATTGTTTCAGCCGTGGCACCATCTGCCAGTACGCTTAAGTGCACCAAATAGTAGACGTTTTGGGACATCCATTTCTTGCTGCCTCGTAAGAACGTGCAAGAAAAAAAGTCGCAGTTTCGCCCGAAAGACGAAGCAATGATTGCGATAGCAAATCATTAGACAGCTATACGAAGTAAGGCTGGTAGTTTTATCGACTGTATAAACTGCTGTAAGCATTCGCTTACTAAATTAACAAGCACGGTGTCACGCGCGGACAGGCAAACACGAACTCGATGGCCACAAAGACACGCTGTCGGAGCGCTGGCGTGAAGAAGAGTGGCAGCAGCGGT
This sequence comes from Dermacentor albipictus, assembly GCF_038994185.2. Taxonomy (NCBI): domain Eukaryota; kingdom Metazoa; phylum Arthropoda; class Arachnida; order Ixodida; family Ixodidae; genus Dermacentor; species Dermacentor albipictus. The sequence goes on along the minus strand of NC_091823.1, from coordinate 51,853,431 downwards.
GAGCGAATTCCCATTTGTGCTGCCTCTCGCTTTAATGCTAACTAAGCGCACGAGATCACAACGCGCACGAAGC